>NC_081415.1:327412636-328127636 GCF_030272615.1 Cryptomeria japonica
TTTAACCTTAGAGACAGTTTTAATAACTTATTAATGAAACAAGACCATCATCTCAACTGCTTCTATATGAATTGTAATTAAAATTTAACATCCACTTAGTCTTAATGAATTTAACTTTACTTTGAAAGAGCAATAAGACAATTTGAAGTTTTCCAACCAATCCTTAAAACTAAAAATCAATCTTAATTACAACAACATAATATTGCACAATGAAATAATCTATGTAAATAGATTTATCTAAGGAACTGATCAATCAATTGAAAAGATAGATACCATCATGAATAAAAAACACTTGAATCTTTATATTGAAAATATGATACTTAAACCAGTTGATTTTAGTGTATATCATCCATCAACTTGATACTTCCAGACAACGAGTTCATAAGAAATGCATGAAAGATTGTCTTGATATAAAAATATAAACTTGTGATATATGTATTTCGTAAAAGATCTTCTATATATAGATGAGGATTCATTTTGAAAATGAAAGGGCATACCCTTTCATTAAAACTAAAATTAACAAAAACTAACTAGAAACTAACTACCTAAAAACTTCCCTAACAATATGAACAAACTAAAAGACTATAAAATGCAAAGTCACATCTTTGAATACCCTTTTGATATTTATGGTTGATCTCCAATAATTTGACTGCGCTTCTGAATATGCTTCAAGTATCCCTTTTATTTGTAGGAATCTGCATCATAGATGATATCTCTGACCACAATCTCCAGAGTGACGAAGTTTTCCATATGCTTGATTGTCTCTGTCATGTCAAGTCCATCAGACCGGGCAATGTTAAGGGAGGCACTGAGAAGCCTTTGGCATTCCAAAATCCATTTATCCTTATCCTTAATCTATCCATTATGATCTTCAATCTCTGGAAAACCATGTTGTACTATTTCCTTACATTCATGAAATTCGTTTTGCAGGTCTGTGTCAAAGTCTTCAAGTTTCTTAACAACCTTTGTATTCCTTCAATAACTTTGGCATTTGCATTGGCCATTGTCTTATCATGCAATAAAGTTCCTAATCTGTCACAAATCCGATTGTGAGATACTGCATTATCCATATTCTTTTGATAAACAACCCAAAAGTCTTCAAGAAACTCTGCAACTTTTCAAATCTCTTGGTCAGTAAAACAGAGGCTGCATCAGCCCTCACACTTTGCATTTGCTTTTTTAACCTTTTATTTTCAATTGTACTTCTTCACATTTCTTTTTTCATTGAGACCCATCATGGATCTGTGGCACAGGCTGTCCTTCTCTTCTTAGCAACTCTTCATATTGTCCCTTGTACTGATCTGTTTCTCTGACCACTTTGACTAATTGTTCTTTATTAAATTTTGAAATATCGATGCTCGTGTCAGCAGTAACAATAGGATCCACTTCACCAACTTTTAATTTCATCATATGACCAAAATATTTATCCACATAAATGATCTTCGGTCTCTTATTTGGAGGGTAAAGAGCCCACAAAAGAAGAGCCTCTTCATCCTGGTCAAATCTAGAGCCAATAAACACATCCTTCACTCCCTGAATATCCAATTTAAATTCTTTATTCTCAGAATGTAACATGCTATCAAAAATAAATGATGCACTCATATCCCATCTTGGAAAGATGATAATGCCTGCCTCACTAAGAAGTTGTTGTCCCCTTTGAGGGGTCATAGTAGTTAATTCTAAATTAATTTCTTGCTTGAGTTTCCTCATCAATTCTGATTCTTTTTCAGGGGTTATGTTTGGGATAGAGTCCCTCAATTTTTTACCTTTTAAATGATATAAAAAGGATTAAAATTCTTTTGACTTGATAAAAACATCATTAGACACAAAAGCAGAATGCTCATCATATCTTGCATCACTATGGATGTTCAGCCTAACAACAATTTGTTCTTGTAAGTCAGGTTCCTCTACTGTGTTCGGTGCTTGATGCCTGAACACTATCTCAACATCTTCTGACTCACTTTCACTCTCCTCCTCTTCGGTTTCCATTTCTTGCAATATCTTTTTCTTTTCTTCCAAATTTCTATTTAATTCATCAATGACCATCTCGGCCTCTTCCTCCTCCATGTTCCTAAACATATCTTCTGCTTCCAAGTAAATATGAAAATAATCTCCCAAATTATGGTTTTTCTTGCAACTGTGAATATATCCTTCAGGGTCATAATTGATTCTAGCAGTATATTTGAACAAATTGTATTCTTTAATTAATTTTCTATTAATGGCTTCATAAGTCTTTGTTGATACAATGATAAAGTCCCCAAAACTAAGATTCTTGGGCAGGAAAGTTTTCTTACACATATCTCCAAAAATGATTAGCATTTGACACACTTAACTATCTTACAATCTCCAGAGAAGCAATTTTGTCTGGTACAAATTTTGGCAACACATATGGGGTTCCTTCAAAATCATAAATTTTGAAGCAAGTAAAATCCTTATGAACAAACCAATCACCCCAATTGTAATTGACAATACCTCTCTCATCAAAAGTAGAAGGTCTCAGAAATCTTTTAATCTCATTGGAAATAGATCCTTCACATGGGACACCATAAATTTGGTACAATGGCTTTAATATTAGCTCTTCAAACTTAATGTAGTTTGACCTCATGTATCATGAGTCCCATACTGATGTCCACATTTGCACTAGTTGTTCTTTACTCACTCTATCCATTGTGTTCAATTTTAAACTCATTGGCCACATACCCTGAAATCTTCCATAAAATAAAATTAAATGCATCAACAATGAGTAAAACTTAAAAGTGGGCTCCCTATTATCCCTAAGGTTTAAGAAACCCTCATGCAATTTTTTTTCAAGATAAGTAGCATAATAAAAGGGTCTCGACTAATACATCTGTACATTTGCTGCCAACACCAGCAGCCCAATACTAGCCACATCAGGGACCTCTATACCTCCAGCCTATCTGCATGACATATAAGTGTACTGTAGGTAGTGTCTGAACATATCCATATTAAATGGGGGGCCATCCTCTTCGGTTAGAATGCCCTTCTCATCCTTGTGGAAGGTTAAGTTCCACCCTTTGTAAATAGTATCCATTTTAACAAATTCCTCTTCTAGTTCCTCAAATGATAAGGGCACATCAGGGTTAGGGTCTAAGCTAAAAAAATCATCTATAGTGCCACAAAAAAATCTAATAAACACCTCGCCATTTGGAAATTGAATGCATCTCTTCACAAAATTATAATTTCTGATTAAGACTTCCAATAGTCTGATATTTACGAAAACATTCAGAACAACAAGTTTACCTAAGTTGGCTATCCATGGGTTACAAATTTCCACTTCTCTGTCTTTTCTCAGAAAATAAAATA
This sequence comes from Cryptomeria japonica, assembly GCF_030272615.1. Lineage (NCBI taxonomy): Eukaryota > Viridiplantae > Streptophyta > Pinopsida > Cupressales > Cupressaceae > Cryptomeria > Cryptomeria japonica. The sequence continues at coordinate 327,415,961 of NC_081415.1, forward strand.
GGAAAAGTTCATAACCTCTCACATTTGTCCATACATCTCCAACCCCTTTAAACCTGTCTTCAAGCTGATCTTTTCTGGGCAAATGTTGTTTTGACCTTCTTGATTTTGGACCTAGAGACTGCATTTGATCAATAATATCTTGATTCAATTTTCGTGTGGGAGGGACTTCTGTTGTTTTGGATTTTTTGGATGTGGACTTGGAGCCCTTATCACTTCTCTTCCTTCCTGATGAACTTGAAGCTTCTATGTCGCGTGAACAATTTTGAGCAATAATTCTCATTTTATGTGTTTTTCACTAGGACGCAATCTGCACTTGGTTCTTAATTCACCTTATGTGAGCCATCAATCTACTCAGTCATAAGCATTAAATACATGCTACTTTGGTTTAAGTTTTTAATTAAATCTATAATGGCTCATCGGTATATGATTTTCCAATGAATTACTCCCTTGGCGCCACTAGAAATATTTCATTCCTTAAGTCACTTTGTTGTTCATCGACATGTGTCTTCCCGATGCCTTTATCGGGTATTGGCATGACCTTGAATAGCTTCTGCCGATAGTCTTTTTTTCTCCGATGAACCTCCTCCTTTATTATTTCCATCGCGTATTGAGATAGCTTGAAATGATACATCCCAATCTCTTTAAGGTATGCCGATGACTAATATCTTTCTTCCTATTGGTGCAGGTCTTACCGATAGCCTTATCGACTATCGGAAAAACATTCACTTATATGTTTCGATTGTGAATGCTTTGCTGATGATGCTTCAGTAGTTATTATGTTGGTGTATATCTTCCTGATGTGCCTATCGGGTATCGAGATAACTCCTACCCCCTTCTTGCAATAGTTAGGTACTTCCCCGATGACCTTTTGCTTTGCTAAGGTACTTTCTTCGGGGTAAGCTACACCGATGGTTTAATATGCTTTTCTCTATAAAATGTGCTCCCCTTAATGAAATACACATGTTTATGATTTTTTATATAAACTGAACAAAACCTCACAAAAGCTCAACCATTGAGATATTACATAAATCTTGATTCTTTGGCTAAATTTATCAAAGTGAAAGCCTTATCTTACTCAGTGCCACCCCCAAATTGCCCAACCGATGGTTGACTCTCTAGAGACAGATCAAATATGGATGGGAATTGATGTTGTAGGATCATTCTTGCACATAAAAATTTAGTAGTAACTATTCTCATGATGAAAAATACTTATTGAAAAGCATAAGAAAATTGTATCTCAATAGCATAAATAATTTGAAAAATTATGTGCTAACAGTGGCTCTTTCTGGGGACGTATGTTTCTTTATGAACATAGCAAGATCCTAGTTATCTCTAGAAAGAAAACCAAGTATCTACCTAAAAACCACAAAAATAAAGAACAAAAAACAAAAATAAAAACAACCCTAATTGATATGTACAAAGAACTACTCCTTGTTTTACTTAATAGAAGAAGTGCTTGAGATATTTCCCATGGGTAGGGAATTCCTGAATCTCCCCATTAGTATTCTACAAAATATATGGATTTTGTCCTCCTTTTTCCACAATGACATAAGGGCCCAACCAAAGTGCTTCAAACTTTCCATGTTTCCCTTTGTCCCGATCCTTAGCATTCCACTTTAATACCTAATCTCCTTCTTTGAAATTTCTGTTAGGTGCTTTCTTGTTAGCTAATAATTTGATCAGTTGCTTCTTTCTGATGTTCTACTTCTGAGCTTCTCTTCTATCCTCATCCAATCTTGCTAACTGATTCAGCCTATCCTCTATGAAGTTTACATCCTCTAACTGCTCTTGTGTCACAAATTTATATACCGGGAGTAGATTGTTTAGAGGCAATTTTGCTTCTTTCCCATATACCAACTCATAAGGTGCAAATCCAGTAGACTTCTTGATGGTGATCCTATCCGCCCATACTGCTAAATTCAATTTTGAATCCCAAGACTTCTTATTGTTTCCCAACATCCTTTTGATTATTTTGAGTAAATTTTTGTTACTGGATCTAGCTTGTCCATTTCCTTGTGGGTGATACAACGAAGAATAAGATACAACAATGCCATATGATTTACAAAAATCAGAAAACTCCATTGACCTGAATCACATTCCATTATCAACAATAATTTTATGAGGTACACCAAACCTTGTCAAGATATTTTCCATATGAAATTTTATTACCACCTTACTTGTGGCTTGCCTAGTTGGGATTGCCTCTACCCACTTGGTAAAATAATCTGTTGCTGCTAGAATCCACCTGTGTCCCCCACTTGATTTGTCTACTATCTATCCTATGAAGTCAATGCCACACATTTGGAAAGGCTCCTCAATTTGCATGGGTTTAAGAGGCAATGCTCCATTATATTTTAGCTTCCCTGAAAACCTTTGAGAAGCCTCACATTTTCTAACATATGCATGACAATCCTTGAAGAGTTGGGGTCAATAATAAGCAGCACGTAATATCTTATGTACACTGGTTTTAGCAGAAAAATGTCCTCCACATACACCTTCATGAAACTCCTTAAGGATTGCTTCTGCTTGACCCATGTCTAAACAAAGGACTAGGACACTATCTCAATTTTTCCAATATAAATCTCCTTGTAACAAAACATATCTAGCTACCTGAAGCTTGATTGTCCTCTTTTGGCTATCAGTGAGACCTTCTTGACATTTCATATGTTTTAGATAATAAACAACATTTGTATCCCATGGACATCTCTCAATGCTTACCTCTGAATTTTCTAGCTCCACTTGATTTATTTGTGCTACTTATAAGTTGGAATCTGCCATAAGTTTAGCCAGGCCTTTCCCTCTAACAAGCTTGGTGATTTGTATATCTTTGTTGAATTCCTAGACCTGATTAATCCATCTGCACCTGTGAATAGTAGTCACAGTCTGTTTGAAAATATCTTTTACTGCTGTGTTTGGCACATATGCAATCACATTTGCTCCTACCAGGTATGGCCTGAAAGATTTTATAGCTTTAACCAATGCATAAGATTGATTCTCATTCAAATCATAATTTAACTCAAATGCTTGCAATGTCTTACTGAAAAATGCCATAGGTTTTTTTCATATCCCTTATCATTTTTCTGTAACATGATAGCTTATATGGTATGGTAAGATGCCAAAGAAAGCACTTGGAAAGGGTTTGAAAAATCAGGAGACTCGAGGAATGGGGATTCTTTAATGGCCCTCTTGATACTTGCAAATGCTTCTAGGGCTTCATTTGTCCATTTGATGTCTGCCCCTTTCTTAAGCATCTTAGCAATTGGTTTCACAATTTCTGAAAAATTTGAGACAAATATTCTAACAAAATTTATTTTTCCAAAGAATGACTGGATAGCTTTGACAGTTTTAGGTATTTGAATTTTATCTATGGCAGCTATCCTTTCAGGATAAATTCTAACACCTTTCTTTGATACAATATGTCCTAACAATTTTCCATCTGTTACTCCAAAATGACACTTTTTTGGGTTAAGAGAAACACCATACTCTAGTGCCCTTATGAAGATCTTCTCCAAATCATTGCAATGCTCTTCTTCTTTCTTTGAATAAGGTGTCAAGTTGTCTTGATAAAAACCTAGAATATAATCAATCAAACCTTCAAATGCCACATCCATAGCCCTATGGAAAGTAGCCCCTGCATTAGTGAGTCCGAAAGGCATTCTAGCATAGACATATGTCCCCCAAGGTGTTGTAAAGGCAATTTTGTATTGCTCTATTTCCTTGACCTTCACCTGATTATACCTTGAGAATCCATCTATCATGGAAAGCAATTCATTTCCTATAACTTTCTGCAACAAAGCTTCCATGTTAGGCAAAGCATAATTATCCTTTAATGAAGATACATTCAGATTCCTAAAATCCACACAAAGTCTTATATCACCATTCTTCTTTCTAATAGGTACCAACTTGGACACCCACGTTGAGTATCTGATTGGTTTTATGATCCTACATTCCTCATTTTCATCAATTCCTCCTTCATCTTTGGAGCTAGTGTTGGATTTATAGGTCTTTGTCTTTGCCTAAAAGGTTTTACATTTGGCTTCAGAGGAATTTCATGCTAAAAGAGGTCTTCTCTATATGCTTTAAGGTCATCATTTGACCATGCAAAAACATGTCTATATTTTCTTAATAAATTTATCAAGGCCATTTTGATTTTTGGGGTAAGTCTTTTTCCAATGACACCTCTCTAGGATTGTGTTCACTTGCAAGATTTATCTTCTCAACATCCTCATGTGTTACAGGGCTGGATTTTAGATCGGCTCTATCCCGATTATCAAAAATCCTTTCCAACGCCACCAACCCTTTTGGGATCTTATTTGAGTTTAGTTGCAAAATATCTTTCCCAAGCAAAGTGTCTTTACCATCCTGATTTTCTACATAGGCAGTCAAATCAATTTGTTGATCTTCATATTGATCCTCGCAAATGATAAATTTCAATAAATCACGATCATCATCAAAAACTTCCCAATTTTCTATGTTATCTAGTACTGCTGACCTTGTTTTGATTTCCACTTGAGTTATTTCATCACAAGGGGTATCACTGTGCCTGATTGCGAGGTTAGCCATGAAATCTACTAAGATGTTCTTTGATCTTTCTGTCCAGTTTATCGCAAAAGCATCAAAAACTTCTATGGAATCCCAAATTTCATTCCTGTAACGTCTTAATTTTGAATTCTTAGTAGCAATTTTGTTTTTAACCTAAGATATAATTATCTTTGAATCAACATAAACTGTCAGCATTTTTATCCCATACGTGTTTGCAATTCTGAGTTCTAATAAGAGAGCTTTGTACTCTGCTATGTTATTTTTGCATTCAAATGCTAAAAGGAATGAGTATTTAAAAGACTTTCCATTAGGAGATACAAACACAACTCCAGCCCCATTTCCATCTTTGCTACATGCCCCATCAAAATACATTTTCCTTATCACGTTTTTATTTTCTTTAGCATGCATTTGAATTTGTTTTGTACTTGACATGGTAGGTTTTACTATAATTATGTGAAAATTATCCATGTCCATATAGTAAAAACATGTCATCTGAGCTGGGTCCACTTCCTCAATGATGTATGATGACCTGGGTTCTCTATCAATCCTAACCTCTGTGCCATTTACTGGGATGGTTGCATATGATAAATCCAATTGCACATGTCCACCCACCAAATTAGACCACTGTCTAGATAAAAGCATCCCATAACTTGCAGACACCTCCACCACTGTGATATCAGTTTTGTAAGATGCATTAGGGCACGTTGGAAATTTTAATTCCACATATTTTATGATTCCCACCACATGTACCGATCTATTGTCCATAACATAACATTTCCTGTATGGGGTGTCAACATTCATTCCTGGTTCCTTCATAACATCAGCCGACATAATGTTGACCGCTGCCCCTGAATCAATCATGTAATTCTTGACAAGCTTGTTATTAATCAACAATGTTAGATAAAATGGGTCCACCTGGTTTAGATTCTTAACCAAAGAAGTACCTAGATAAACCACTAGTGGATTCTCAACAATTTGTCGCTACTTAGGGTTCTCTTAACCTATTTTACCCACATTAGATATTATTTTTACTGTTTCATCTCTATAATTAGGGAATTTCATAATCTCAAGTAAAGGGAGGGAAATTTTCACCCGAGATAGAGCTTGGGACGTAAAAGAATTACAACTTGAAACTTGCTTACCGGTTGTCTTCTTATCAACAGGTTTTGTTAGCTTTGGAAGTTCTACCTGTTCATTCTATTTTGATATCCTCTCGTTTCCCTTTTTTAGATTGCCATCTTTACTATCATTCTGCTTTGGTATGTTTGCAAACATCCCTGCTGGATTTCCTTGATCTGCATTTAATGTTTTGTTTCTCAATTGATAATTACTCTTAGCTTGTGCTACTGGTGCTATTGTATAAGCCTTCTTCTCTTCATCTTTTAGGAAAAAAATTCTTAGCAAGGGTGGTTCCTCTTTGTCTGATAATACTTGTTGCATACTTCTATTTTGATTTATCCTTCTTAGACATACATCCAGTACATGTTCTTCTTCTTATGAAATATAATCATCTCTACCCCAAAATGGTTCAGAGGAAAGCACATTTATCGTGGGTCACTGATCTTCATCTTGGCTTTCATCTTCTAATAAACTTTGAGTAATTACACACTGTTCGGGTGCATGAGGCAACCTACAAATGTCACACCATGGGCAATCCTCTACCAAATGTTTACCTTTCTTCAATGGATCAGGAGTCTCCTTATTTTGATTTGGCTTCTCAGGCTTACCATCCTTCCAATTAGTATTGTATGGCATGTCAGGGAGTCTAGGCCTATCATTTTTATAATTTGATGGCCTATCATTTTTATATGCTGGTGGCCTATCATTTCTATTCTGTCTTCCTTTCATATCTTTGAGCATATTCATTATCTCTTTGAAATCATCCCTTTTTAGCACCCTAGGATTATACAATTTTATATCATCTCTCTTATTTAGTCTTCCAAAAGCTTTCCTATGGTTTTCAATAGTAGCAACAGTTTTAAAAGCTTGTTGCAATGTTGTAGGTTTGTGTGACTTGATCTCATAATGAGTCTTACTATCAAAAGCACTTAAGTAAAAATCAATTAGGAAGGAGTCAACTGGTCTCACATCTCTTGGTATTCTGTTCAATAATTTATTAAATCTTTTATTAAATTTTGCCACTGATTCATTAAAGTTATTTTTGATACTAGTTAATTCATGAGAAGCAAATGATGTGTCATTACGATCCCAAAACTCTTCAATGAATTGTGTCACAAAATCCTGCCAACTGACAATTGATCCATCCAGTAATCCTCTGTAGCATTCACCAACGTCTTCAGTCAAGGATTGCACAAATAATTTCATGAACACATCTTCATGGGGAACTTCAAATTCTTTGATAGTATTCTTCAAATTTATTACACGTTGTTCAACCAATTCTACCCCATTGCCAATAAATTTTGGAATAGTAGTCCTCAACTTGTTTTGAATGGGATTTGGGTATCCTATTATTCCACTAAAATCCAATTGCCTATATCTTTCAATAGTCATGGGTGCCCTATACCCAGGATTATAATTCCCATGATTTGTATTTCCACTATTTCACCCTCTATTGTTATGATCCCCATCACCGTTATGTTGTTGTCTTGGATTTCCTTGATTTTGAATCCTTCCACAATTTGGTTCCCTCCAATGGTCATTCCTGTCACTCTTGTTGTCACTGTTTCTATTTCTTTTTGTAGCTCCGGGTTTAAATAATGGATTGAAATGATTCCTATTGAATACTTGTTCTTTATTCTTTTTGTGAGGGGGGTTGTATCCAAGAATTCTGTCATCCCCTGACCCCCTTTCACTTCCAACCTCCTCACACCGTGCCTTCTCATTTCTTGATGTTTCACCTATATTTGCCTTCTCTTTTGGGGAAATGAGTGCATCTCTTTTTATTCCCAATTTATCTAATATCTTATCTGGCTTCCTTCTAAGGGTCCTAGCTATTTTGTCCTCATTTGAGCCCATGCCAGCCATTTTGCGAATAAGGGCATCCCATTTGAGATCCTCTTGTTCTTTATCCAATCTCTCATAATTCATCTCATGCCGCCAATCATAATTCTTCATGCTTATTCAAGAAAATGTATTAAGATTTTCATTTTACTTTGAGGACTGTGATGGCTTGATGTAGGATCCTCAATTTCATTCAAGTTTCCTCTTTCCCTGCTAGGGAAACTTTTAAATCCTACAAATTTCATTTCTGATGTTTGATCTTTCTTTCTATTTGGTCTTTTCTTAGGACTTAATTCAATATGGTTATCTTGTGTCTTGTGCAAAGATCTTCGTCCACACATAAAATCTAACGATAAGTGCCTAGGGTTCTTCCTTACCCTCTTGCAAGACAGAGCATTAATCATGAACTAAATGTAGAGTCGCCACCCCCTTTGGAGGAAAACCTTATTTTAGTTGCTTTCAGTTCCTTTTCTAGTAGAGTCTGAAATTTATTCACCAAAGATTCTGAAAAGCTTCTTTCAACAACTCCTCAGCAGATTTGCCAATTTGTTGGTTCCCAAAACCACAGATTGGAAATCAAAGAGGTTTGTCACTTCTCTTAATGACTTCTGAATCAGTCTTGGCCAACAAACATGAATGATCAATAGATCAAATTCCCCTACACTTCAAGCTTTGCTAAACCAAGGCGGGTAAACCTATACTTGAAACCTAAATCTATAGGTTAAAGATTTTTCTATAGCGAATTTAAGAAATTTAGTGACCTCAAGATGGCAATTATTCTTGAACCCAAATTTATTATCTGAAAACTGTAACTGCTTGCTTGTAAATGAATATTTATAAAGTAGTGATTGTATGAATTAGAAATATGTTTCGTTGATGAAGCTTTCTCTGAAAATACTTGATTCAAATATATAAAATCAATAAAAGACCAGTGTCTTGATTCCTTACTGGTTTCATACCATTTCAAATGAAAAATCCTACGTTTAACCTTAGAGACAATTTTAATAACTTATTAATGAAACAAGACCATCATCTCAAATGCTTCTATATGAATTTTAATTAAAATGTAACATCCAGTTAGTCTTAATGAATTTATCTTTACTTTGAAAGACCAACAAGACAATTCAAAGTTTGCCAACCAATCCTTCAAATTGATGTTCAAACTGAAAATCAATCTTCATTACAACAACATAAGATTGCATAGTGAAACAATCTATGTAAATAGATTTATCTAAGGAACTGATCAATCAATTGAAAAGATAGATACCATCATGAATAAAAAACACTTGAATCTTTATATTGAAAATATGATACTTAAACCAGTTGATTTTAGTGTATATCATCCATCAACTTGATACTTCCAGACAACAAGTTCATAAGAAATGCATGCAAGATTGTCTTGATATAAAACTATAAACTTGTGATATATGTCTTTCCTAAAAGATCCTCTATATATAGATGAGGATTCAGTTTGAAAATGAAAGGGTATACCCTTTCATTAAAACTAAAATTAACAAAAACTAACTAGAAACTAACTACCTAAAAACTTCCCTAACAATATGAACAAACTAAAAGACTATAAAATGCAAAGTCACATCTTTGAACACCCTTTTGATATTTATGGTTGATCTCCAATAATTTGACCGCGCTTCTGAATATGCTTCAAGTATCCCTCTGATTTGTAGGTATCTACATCATAGATGATATCTCTGACCACAATCTCCAGAGTGACGAAGTTTTCCATATGCTTGATTGTCTCTGTCATGTCAAGTCCATCAGATTGGGCAATGTTAAGGGAGGCACTGAGAAGATTTTGGAATTCCAAAATCCATTTATCCTTATCCTTAATCTATCCATTATGATCTTCAATTCTAGAAAACCATGCTGTACTATTTCCTTACATTCATCAAATTTGTTTTGCAATTCTGTGTCAAAGTCTTCATGCTTTCTTAACAACCTTTGTATTCCTTCAATAACTTTGGCATCTGCATTGGCCATTGTCTTATCATGCAATAAAGTTCCTAATCTATTACAAATCTGATTGTGAGATACCGCATTATCCATATTCTTCTGATAAACAACCCAAAAGTCTTCAAGGAAACCCTGTAACTTTTCAAATCTCTTGGTCAGTAAAACAGAGGTTGCATCAGCCCTCACACTCTGCATTTGCTTTTTTAACCTTTTGTTTTCCAATTGCACTTCTTCACATTTCTTTTTCCATTGAGACCCGTCATCGATCTGTGGCACATGCTATCCTCCTCTTCTTAGAAACTCTTCATATAGTGTCTTGTATTGATCTCTTTCTCTGATCACTTTGACTAATTGTGCTTTATTAAATTTTGAAATATCAATGCCTATGTTAGTAGTAACAATGGGTCCACTTCACCAACTTTTAATTTCATCATATGACCAAAAGATTTATCAACATCAATGATCTTCGGTCTCTTATTTGGAGGTAAAGAGCCCACAAAAGAAGAGCCTCTTCATCCTAGTCAAATCTAGAGCCAATAAACACATCATTCACTCCCTGAATATCCCATTTACATTCCTTTTTCTCAGAATGTAACATGCTATCACTAATAAATGACGCACTCATATCCCATCCTAGAAAGATGATAATGTCCGCCTCACTAAGAAGTTGTCTTCCCCTTTGAGGGGTCATAGTAGTTAATTCTAAATTAATTTCTTCCTTGAGTTTCCTCAACAATGCTGATTCTTTTTCAAGGGTTATGTTTGTTCTTGTAAGTCAGGTTCCTCTATTGTGTCCGGTGCTTGATGCTTAAACACTATCTCAACATCTTCTGACTCACTTTCACTCTCCTCCTCTTCGGTTTCCATTTCTTGCAATCTCTTTTTCTTTTCTTCCAAATTTCTGTTTAATTCATCAATGGCTGTCTCGGCCTCTTCCTCCTCCATGTTCAGAAACATATCTTCTGCTTCCAAGTAAATATGAAAATAATCTCCCAAATTATGGCTTTTCTTGCAACTATGAATATATCCTTCAGGGTCATAATTGATTCTAGCAGTATATTTGAACAAATTGTATTCTTTAATTAATTTCCTATCAATGGCTTCATAAGTCTTTGTTGATCAATGGTAAAGTCCCCAAAACTAAGAGTCTTGGACACGAAAGTTTGCTTACGCATATCTCCAAAATGTTTAGCATTTGACACACTTAACTATCTTACAATCTCCAGATAAGCAATTCCGTCTGGTACAAATTTTGGCAACACATATGGGGTTCCTTCAAAACCATAAATTCTAAAGCAAGTAAAATCCTTATGAACAAACCAATCACCCTGATTGTAATTGACAATACCTCTCTCATCAAAAGCAGAAGGTCTCAGAAATCTTTTAATCTCATTGGAAATAGATCTTTCACGCGGAACACCATAAATTTGGTACAATGGCTTTAATATTAGCTCTGCAAACTTAATGTAGTTTGACCTCATGTATCGTGAGTCCCATATTGATGTCCACATTTTCACTAGTTGTTATTTACCCGCTCTATCCATTGTGTTCAATTTTAAACTCATTGGCCACATACCTTGAAATCTTCCATAAAATAAAATTAAATGCATCAACAATGAGAAACTTAAAAGTGGGCTCCCTATTATCCCTGAGGTTCAATAAACCCTCATGCAATTATTTTACAAGATAAGTAGCATAATAAAAGGGTCTCGACTAATACATCTGTACATTTGCTGCCAACACAAGCGGCCCAATACTAGCCACATCAGGGACCTCTATACCTCCAGCCTGTCTGCATGACATATAAGTGTACTGTAGGTAGTGTCTGAACATATCCATATTAAATGGGGGGCCATCCTCTTTGGTCAGAATGCCCTTCTCATCCTTGTGGAAGGCTAAGTTCCACCCTTTGTAAATAGTATCCATTTTAACAAATTCCTCTTCTAGTTCTTCAAATAACAAGGGCACATCAGGGTTAGGGTCTAAGCTAAAAACTTCATCTATAGTGCCACGAAAAAATCTAATAAACACCTTGCCATTTAGAAACTAAATGCATCTCTTCACAAAATTATAATTTCTGATTAAGACTTCCAGGAGTCTGATATTTATGAAAACATTCAGAACAACAAGTTTACCTAAGCTGGTTATCCATGGGTTATAGATTGGTACTTCTCTATCTTTTATCAGAAAATGGAACAAGAAAATTTCATAACCTCTCACCTTTGTCCATACATCTCCAACCCCTTTGAACCTATCTTCAAGCTGATCTTTTTTGGGCAAATGTTGTTTTGACCTTCTTGATTTTGGACCTAGAGTCTACAATTGATCAATAATATCTTGATTCAATTTCCGTGCGAGAGGGACTTCCGCTATTTTGGATTTTTTGGATGTGGACTCGGAGCCCTTAGCACTTCTTTTCCTTCCTGATGAACTTGAAGCTTCCATTTTGTGTGAAGAATTTTGAGCAATAATTCTCATCTTATGTGTTTTTCACTAGGATGCAATCTGCACTTGGTTCTTAATTCACCTCGTGTGAGCCATCAATCGACTCAGTCATAAGCATTAAATACATGCTACTTTGGTTTCAGTTTTGAATTAAATCTTTAATGGCTCATCAGTATATGCTTTTTCAATGAATTACTCCCTTGGCGCCACTAGAAATATTTCATTCCTTAAGTCACTTTGTTGTTCATCGACATGTGTCTTCCTAATGCCTTTATTGGGTATCAACATAGCCTTGAATAGCTTTTGCGGATAGTCATTTTTTCTCCGATGAACCTCCTCCTTTATTATTTCCAACGGGTATCGAGATAGCTTGAAATGATACATCCCGGTCTCTTTAAGTTATGTCGATGACTAATATCTTTCTTCCTGTTGGTGCAGGTCTTATCGGTAGCCTTATCGGCTATCGACAAAACATTAACACATATTTCGATTGTGAATGCTACCGATGATGCTTCGATAGTTTCCATGTCGGTGTATATCTTCTCGATGTGCCTATCGGGTATCGGGATAACTCCTACCCCCTTCTTGCGATAGTTAGTTACTTCCCCAATGACCTTTTGCTTTGTTAAGGTGCTTTCTTCGGGGTAAGCTACACCGATGGTTTAATCTTCTTATAAAATGTGCCCCCCTTAATGAAATACACATGTTTATGATTTTTTATATTAACTGAACAAAACCTCACAAAAGCTCAACCTCTGAGATATTACATAAATCTTGTCTAAGTGAAAACCATATCTTACTTAGTACCACCCCCAAATTGCCCAGCTGATGGTTGACTCTCTAGAGACAGATCATAGATGGATGGGAATTGATATTGTAGGATTATTCCTGCACATAAAACTTTAGTAGTAACTATTCTCATGATAAAAAATACTTATCGAAGAGCATAAGAAAATAGTATCTCAATAGCATTAATAATTTGAAAAATCATGTGCTAACACTATTATGACCTATTATACCATAATATGATCTAATATGCCATGATAATTGGACCTAATAGGTCCTGTTATGACCTGTTAGGTCCTAATAGGCCTTAAGAGGTATTAAGGGGTCTTAAGACATGTAATAGGACTGAATGTGTCATAATAGTGTTGGATATTATTGAGAAGCTTGCTGGAATGATGTTTTGTCATTGATGCCAGCATATTCTTCTGTGTATTCCAATGTTGCAGTCAGATTAAATGAGTTGATTTGGTCAGGGTGTTACAGATGAGTTGTTGTGGTTTAATGGGTTTTGAGATAAGTATCTCTAGTTGATTTTGTAGAAGTTTCAGTGGTCCACATGATGTTTTGATCGAGTTGTGTGATCTGGTATTATGGTTGTTATTTAGTTGTTTGTGTTATTCGATATTCTGGTTTGTGCTATGCATTGCTCTAGAATTGCTATATCTTGGTTTGCGGATTTGGCTATGTGTTTGGGACATGCACGTGTGTTCTCAATTTAGATGGTTAATGATTTGGATGTATGCAAATGAATCTTTTAGTTTGTTAGTCAGTTGAGTTGATGTTCTTAAAATTTGGTATAATGATGATAAAGATTCTAGTAAATGGTGATGTTGCTGTTGTTTCTATAGTGATTCACGTTGCTTGTGGATGTTTCTAGATCATGTTATATTTGTGTTGTTGGTCCGCATTGATCATTGTGTGCAAAATTGATCATATTCTTGATCCAATGGTGTTCTTCATGTTATGCGACATTTATGTTGAATGTAGCGTGTTGCGGATGATCGAGGCATAATTCTTGAAAGTGTTTCATGTTTGCGGTGGCGATTTGGGTCCATACCATGTATTAGCCAACATTGTTTTGGTCTGCATATGTTGTTGTAGCATGTGAGGTTATTATTTTATAATTTGTATTAAGGGTTTAGTCAACCTTGAAATATAGGTTGATGAATTATATAAATACATGTAATATTCATTTGAGAGAAGTAACTGCATATGAAAATATTGTTTTGATCTTTTAGAAGCAGAGGTGAAAATAAAAGAAGTGCGAAAGAGTGTGCAGAAGTGTGAAAGTGCAGAGTTTGAGTATATGTACTTAACCGGAACTGTAACCTGGCATTGGGAGATGCTATTTAATTAGTTCATGTAATCTGGATGGTTTTCCGAATATTGTAAGGCAGTGAGCCTTCCTTAGGGTTGTAGCCCTTCTTATATTTGAGCAGTGAGCTCTAGGTAGTGTGGCTGAATGCATGTGCATTCCCCATTATAATATTTCACTTACTCCTAATAGGGTATTATCTCATTGTGGGTAGGTTCCCACGTGGTTTTTTCCTTAACCGGGTTTTCCACATAAAAAATCTTGGTGTTGTGTATGTTATTGATCTGGTGATGTTTTATGCTTTCATTGCTAATAATCAGATCTAAGTTTGTGTTTAAGTTAAGTAATGTTTGTGTGCAAACTGATTCACCCCCTCTCTCAGTTTGTTGCATTGTTGCCTACAATTGGTATTAGAGATAGATCCTCTAGAAGAAGCTTGACTGCTTGAGGAGGTCCAAGCTAGCAACCTTTCTTTCAAGAAGGATAGTCTGAGGTTTGATGGAATGAATTATACTCTCTGGAAGAACAAGATGGAATGTCATTTGAGATGCATCGATGAAGACTATTGGAATATTACTAAGAATGTGTATAATGTTCCTCATAATGGTCCTACATCTTCGGATGAGATCAAGGAAGCTGAATTCAATATTAGGGTGAAGGAAGCATTGTTGAGTGCCTTGTCTGATTCTAAGATGACTAATGTGATGGATTTGCAGACTGCTCATGAGATCTTGAAGAAGCTAGAGACTTTGTATGAAGGTGATAGTCATGTGAATGTTGCTAAATTGCAGAGCTTAAAAGGAAAGTTTGAGATATTGAAGATGGGTGAAGATGAGAACATTACATCCTTTATGTAGAAAGTTAATGAGCGGGTGTTGAATATCAGATGTGTCAGTGGAGTATTGGAAGAATCTAATATTGTTGCTAAGGTGTTGAGAGCCTTGCCTCCTACTTACAAGCACAAATTTGCTGCTATTGAAGAGATCTGGATTGTGACAGATGTGACTAGAGACATGTTGATTGGAAAGCTTGCTACTTTTGAGTTGAGCGAATTTGGTGAAGCCCCTCCTAAGTCTGAATCTTCATTCAAAGCTACTCTATCTGGGAAGCATAAATATGATCTAGGAGAAAGTTCTACAAGGATATCTAGATATGAGAAAGAGATGAGAGAGCTTTAAGAGCTTGAAGCCCTAATTGCCAGAAGATTACCTAAAGGTGCTGGCAAGTATGAGGGTAAGTTACCTCTTAGATTTTTTCATGTAATAAGATATGAAATTTTGGCTCAAGGTGTTTGAATAGAGATAGAAATCATAAGAATCCATTGAAGCCATATAAGCCTAAATATCAGAAGAAGTGTTATTTTTCTCCTGATGAAGGTGTGACAGATGATGAGTCTGAGAAGGTAAATTTAGGAGATGAATGGGTGTTCATTGCTATCAAGGAAGGTGATCCGATGACTGCTGATTCTACTAGCTGCATTGTTGAAGAGAACGCTTTAGCTGCTAAAGTTGAAGAGAAAGATGAATGGGTTATTGACAATGGTTGCTCTCATCATATGACAGACGATAAGAGTAAGTTTGTGAGTATGGAAAAGTATGATGGTGGTGTAGTAAGGTTTGGAGATGACAAAGCTGGTATAATCTGTGGTAGAGGTTTTATTTCTCTTGAAAGTAAGCATAACATTGATTATGTTTTGTATGTTTAAGGTATAAAGCATAATATTTTGAGTGTTGGGTAGATGGTTGATAAGGGTTATGATTTGCAATTCAAGAATGAAAATGTAAGATCTTGAGTAGCTCCAAAATTGAGATTGCATCAGGTACACAAACTAAAGGTAATATCTTTCACTTGAATTCTAGTGGTAAAAGCTATTTAATTTCTCAAATTGATGAAATTTGGTCATGGCATAGAAGGATGTGTCATGTGAATTTTTATTGCATGGTTAAGATAAACTCTACTCAAGCAGTGAGAGATCTACCTAAGATTGTAAAGCCTTCTAATCTAGTATGTAAGGAATGCCATTTAGGGAAGCAAACAAGAGTTTCTTTAAAAACCAAACAATATACCTCTAATGGAATATTGGATCTTGTTCATACTGACTTGTGTGGTCCTTCTAAAGTGAGAAGCTTGCAGGGTGACATGTATTTCACGTTGCTGATTGATGACTATTCAAGGATGATGTGGGTTACTTTCTGAAGGGAGAAGTCTGAAGCATTGGAGAAGTTCAAGATTTTCAAAGCTATGGGTGAGACAGAGATTGGTCTGGAGATAAAATGTTTGAGATCTAACTAAGGTGATGAATTTACTTTCGGTGAGTTTAATTATTTCTATGAAAAGCATGGGGTGAAGAGATAGTTATCTACTCCACGGACCCCTCATCAAAATGGTGTTGTGGAGAGGAAGAATAAAATAGTTTAGGAAGCTGCTAGAACCGTGATGATTGAAGGAAATGTTCCACATATCTATTGGAGAGAAGTTGTGAGTATTGAAGTGTATACTTTCAACCCAGTTCATATAAAAGGTGACACTGGTAAGACTCCTTATGAGTTATGGTTTCGTCATACTCGTACAAATAGATATTTTATAATTTTTGGTAGTAAATGGTATATAAAAAGAGATGAAGATCTAGGGAAGTTTGATGCTAGAAGTGATGAATGAATCTTTCTTGGTTATTCCACTAAGAGTAAGGCCTATCGGTGTTATAATAAGAGATTGAGAAAGATAGTTGAAAGTGCTAATGTGAAGGTTGATGAAGGAAATGAGAGATAAATCAGATCTTGCGGATATGATCAGATGATTAGGATGTCAATATAGATAAATGAAAGCAATAGCAAACCCCGAACCAAGTGCAAACTATTTCAGAAAATCCTGAGAATAAAGGAGAAGGTACAAATGCTAGTGCAAAAAGATATCAAGAGTCTAAAAATCATGAAAATCCTAAGACTCCCAGGTATGTAAGATTGAATCATTTAGAAAATCAGATAATTGGTGACAAGAATAGAGGTGTAATGACTAGGAAAAGAGTTTTTGAAGAGTATTTCTTGATTTCTAAGATTGAAACAAAAGATGTTGATGAAGCTTGTAAAGATGAAAATTGGGTTAAACCAATGGAAGAAGAACTGAGTCAAATTAAAAAGAATAATACATGGATTTTTGTTCCCAGACCTAAGGATAAGAATGTAATTGGAACTAAATGGGTGTTTCAGAATAAATTGAATGAGTAAGGTGAAGTTGTTAGGAATAATGCAAGAATTGTTTGTAAGGGTTATTCTCAGATGGAAGGTATTGAATTTGAGGAGACTTTTGCTCTGGTAGCTAGAATTGAAGCTGTTAGACTATTTCTTGCTTATGCTACTTACAAAGATTTCAAAGTGTATCAGATGGATGTCAAGTCAGCCTTTCTAAATGGTGAGCTGGAAGAAGAGGTCTACATTGAGAAACAAGATGGATTTTAGTTGATGGAAGAAAATGATATGGTTTGCAGATTCAAGAAAGCACGGTATGGATTAAAGAAAGCCCCAAGAGCCTAGTATGCCATATTGGATAGGTATTTGATGAAGCTTAAAGTCAGTAAAGGTAACACTGACAATAATTTGTACTTCAAAATTGATAATGATAACATCTTGATTGTTAAAGTTTTTGTTGATGATATGCAAAATGAGTTTGAGATGTGTATGATTGGTGAGATGAAATTATTTTTGGGATTGCAAATTACTCAGTTGGATAAAGGTATTTTCATATCTTAGTCTAAGTATGTGAAGTAATTCTTGAAGAAGTTTGGTTTGGATGATGCAAATCTTGTTGGTACACCTATGGTGACCGGATGTAAGCTAACTAAGGATGATGATTCTTCGAAGGCAAATCAGACTAGATACAGATCTATGATTGGTGGATTATTGTACTTGACTCAAACAAGACCAGATGTTATGCATTCTATTTGTCTTGTTACTATATTTCAAGCTGATGCTAAGGAATCTCATGTTGTTGTTGCGAAAATAATTTTTAGATATTTGAAAGGGACTGTTAATTTTGGTTTGTGGTATCCTAGAGATGATGATTTCACTTTGAGTTCTTTTATTGATGTTTATTGAGTAGGTGATGTTGATGAAAGGAAGATTACTAGTGGTGGTGCATTTTTCTTAGGTAAGAGATTAGTTTCATGGGCAAGTAAGAAGTAGAATGCCATATCTTTATCTACTGTAGAAGCTGGATACATTGTTGCTGCTAGCAATTGCACGTAGGTGATTTAGATAAAACAGATGTTGAAAGATATCAAAGTTATTTTTGATGAGCCTATTGCTATATACTATGATAATTCAAGTGCTATAACTATTTCTAAGAATCCGGTGTTGCATTCAAAGACCAAGCATATATCAATCAAGTTTAATTTCTTAAGAGAGAAAGTGAATGAGAAGGAAGTCAGATTGGAGTATGTATCTACAAAGGACCAAATTGCATATATCTTCATGAAGCATTTGCCTAAAGATACTTTTTATTATCTCAGCGAGAAGCTAGGGGTGATTGCCCCTCCTGGCGAGAACTAAGATGCATAGAGTTGCATTAGTCCGATGAGCTTCACAGAGATATCTTGTGATCCGAATTGATGAGTGTTTCTGCTACTCTAGGGGATTAGTCAGTATTGTGGATCAAATGTTTAGATTTATATGGGATAGAATCAATATTTGTGTTGTATGTGTCTTTGGCATTGTCATTAAAGGGGGAGAGAAGCATGTAAAAAACTTCTATATCCTTTGTTGATCTTAGGGAGAGATTGTTGAGAGTTATAGGTTGTTGATTTCTTTCTTTGCATTGATTATTTTTCACATTCATGTTGCCATCAATGCTAAAGGGGGAGATTGTTGGAAATTGTTGAGAATTTTGCTGGAATGATGTTTTGTCATTGATGTCAACATATTCTTCTGTGTATTTCAATGTTGCAGTCAGATTAAATGAGTTGGTTTGGTTAGTATGTTACAGATGAGTTGTTGCAGTTTAATGGGTTTTGAGATAAGTATCTCTAGTTGATTCAATAGATATTTTAGTGGTCTGCATGATGTTTTGATTGAGTTGTGTGATCAGATATTATGGTTGTTATTCAATTGTTTATGTTATTTGATATTTTGGTTTGTGTTCTACATTACTTTGGAATTGCTATATCTTGGTTTGTGGATTTGGCTGAGTGTTTGGAACATTCAGGTGTGTCCTCAATTTAGATGGTTCATGGTTTGGAAGTCCACAAGTGAATCTTTCAGTTTGTCAGTCAATTGAGTTGATGTTCTTAAGGTTCGGTATAATGATGATAAAGATTCTAGTAAATGGTGATGTTGTGGTTGTTTCCATGGTGATTCATATTTCTTGTGGATGTTTCTAGATCATGTTTTATCCGTGTTATTGGTATGCATTGATCGTTGTGTGTGACATTGATCATTTTCTTGATCCGGTGGTGTTCTTCGTGTTATGCGACATTTATAGTGATTGTAGCGTGTTGCAGATGATTGAGGCATTATTATTGGAAGTGTTTCATGTTTGTGGCGGTGATTTGGGTCTAGACCATGTCTTAGTCAACATTTTTTTGGTCCATATATGTTGTTGTATCTTGTGAGGTTATTATTTTGTAATTTGTATTAAGGGGTTAGTTGACCTTGAAATTTAGGTTGATGAGTTGTATAAATACATGTAATATTAATTTGAGAGAAGTATCTGCATGTGCAAATATTGTTTTGATCTTTCAGAAGAAGAGGTGAAAAGCAAAGAAGTGTGAAAGTGCAAAGTTTGAGTATATGTGCTTAACCGAAACTGTAACCTAGCATTGGGAGATGCTATTTCATTAGTTCATGTAATTTGGATTGTTGTCCGAATCTTGTAAGGTAGTGAGCCTTCCTCAGGGTTGTAGCCCTTCTTCTATTTGAGCAGTGAGCTCTAGTTAGTGTGCATTCCCCATTGTAATATTTCACTTACTCCTAACAGGGTATTATCTCATTGTGGGTAGGTTCCCACCGTGTTTTCTTTTCTCTTAACTATATTTTCCACATCAAAAATCTTGGTGTTATGTGTGTTATTGATGTGGTGATGTTTTATGCTTTCATTTCTAATAATCAGATCTAAGTTTGTGTTTAAGTTAAGTAAAGTTTGCGTGCAAACTGGTTCACCCCTCCCCCCTCTTAGTTTGCTAAATTGTTGCCTACAAATAAGACCTATTATGTCATAATACGTCCCATTAAACTGTCATAATAGGTCCTATTATGACATGCAATAGGGGTCTTAAGGGGCCTCATGACATAATAGGACCTATTATGACATAATAGGACCTATTATGCCATAATAGGACCTATTATGCCATAATAGGACCTATTATGCCATAATAGGACCTATTATGCCTTAATAGGACCTATTAGGTCATAATAGGTCCTACTAGGCATATTAGGTCCTATTAGGCATAATGGGTCATATTAGGCATAATAGGTCCTATTATGCCGTTATAGGACCTATTAGGTCATGTAATAGGTCCTAATAGGTCATAATAGGTCCTATTATGCCATGCCATAATAGAACCTAATAGGTCCTAATAGGCCCTATTATGCCAGAATAGGTCCTATTATACCATAATAGTTCCTATTATGTCGTAATAGGACCTAATATGCCATGATAATAGAGCCTAATAGGTCCTAATAGGTCCTAGGGGTCTTAAGGGATCTTAAGACATGTAATAGGACATATTATGTCATAATAGGTCCTATTATGGAATGTAATAGGGGTCTTAAGGGGCCTCATGACATAATAGGACCTATTAAGCCATAATAGGTCCTACTAGACATAATAGGTCCTATTAGGCATAATAGGTCCTATTAGGCATAAAAGGTCCTATTAGGCATAATAGGTCCTATTAGGCATAATAGGTCCCATTATGACCTATGATGCCATAATAGGTCCTAATATATTGTGCCATAATATGACCTAATATGCCATAATAGGACCTAATAGGACCTAATAGGTCCTAATAGGTCCTATTATGCCATAATAGGACCTAATAGGACCTAATAGGTCCTAATAGGTCCTATTATGCCATAATAGGACCTAATAGGACCTAATAGGTCCTAATAGGTCCTAATAGGTCCTATTATGCCATAATAGGACCTAATAGGACCTAATAGGTCCTAATAGGTCCTATTATGCCATAATAGGACCTAATAGGACCTAATAGGTCCTAATAGGTCCTATTATGCCATAATAGGACCTAATAGGACCTAATAGGTCCTAATAGGTCCTATTATGCCATAATAGGACCTAATAGGACCTAATAGGTCCTAATAGGTCCTATTATGCCATAATAGGACCTAATAGGTCATGTTATGACCTAATAGGTCATATTATGCCATAATAGTACCTAATAGGTGCTATTACATGTCATAATGAGACCTAATAGGTCAGGTCCTATTATGACCTATTATATCGTAATAGGTCCCATTATGCCATAATAGGGCATAATAGGACCTAATAAGACCTATTATGACCTATGAGGTCCTATTATGACATAATAGGTCCTCTTAGGTCATGAGACATAATAGGTCCTAATAGGTCCTATGATTATGGCATAATAAGTCCTATTATGTCATGCAAAACAATAGGTCCTATTAAGGCATAATAGGTCCTATTATGCCATCCTATTATGGCATAATAGGACCTATTATGCCATAATGGGACCTATTAGGCATAACAGGTCCTATTAGGCATAATTTGTCCTAATATGACATAATAGGGGTCTCATGACATAATATCATGAGACCCCTTAGGACCTATTATGCCATAATAGGACCTATTATTTATTCCATAATAGGTCCTATTAGGCATAATAGGTCCTATTATCGTAAAATAGGTCCTATTATGAAAAGATATTTAATAGGACCTATTATGCCTAATAGGACCTATTATGCCTAATAGGACCTTTTTATGGCATAATAGGTCCTATTATGATTCAAATTTCTTTTTCTTTTTTCTTTTTGTTTTTGTTTTCTTTTTTCAACATTTTAATTTTCATTTTGGTTTTGGTTTTGTTTTTTCAACATTTTCATTTTCATTTTGGTTTTGGTTTTGGTTTTTCAACATTTTCATTTTCATTTTTGTTGTCATTTTGGTTTTGGTTTTGGTTTTGATTTTTGTTTTTGTTTTTGTTTTAGTTTTAGTTTTAGTTTTGGTTTATCAAATTTTTCATTTTCATTCATCAAGCAAAAAAAAAAGAATTTTATAAAAAAATTTGCTTAATTATTAAAACCTAAATTAACATAAAAAAACAAAAAAAACTAATCAATTCAAAAAAATTATTTTCATAAACAATTCCAAAACTAATTTAAACTAAAAAATTAGTATGATAGATTGAAAAAAATATATTAAAAACTAAAACTTATTAAGGAAATTGAGTAGGCGGCCTATCTGAAGGGTTTGGTGGAGGATCGAATCAGGATCCTGGTTAGGAAATATGAATCGGGTCCCCTTTCTTAATTTTTTTATATTTTTACTAAAAGGGACCCTCTTCTAAAATGATCATTTTGGAATGGGATCCCATTTCTAATTCTAGGCTCGAGATCTTGAAGCCTACGCGAACCCTATTCATTTTTAGGCTCGGGATCCCATGCTTAATCAGGATCTCGTTTCATCTCCTATGCGCTCTGCCTGATTTGCAATTTTTTTCTAATTGTAAAACTTCCACATTAAGTGGACACAACTTCTTGCACTTACCCTAAAAAAATCATTCATTATATTGTGTATAAACAAAATGACAATTCAAAAATCTCAAAAATTAATGTAATATATTTTTCTTTAAATTTGCTTCCATGACTTTTATGTTTTCTAATATAAAAAAAAAAACTACTATGAAACAAATTATCATTAATAAATGTCTTATTTTCATCACAATAATAATTTCTAACATTTAATATATAATCATATGATTTCACAATGTCTATGAAAGAAACTTAATCATTTTACAAATAAAATTCATGCAACCTATTTCTTATTTAATTGCATACATTTGCATCAAATGAAAATATCTATAAATTTATCTTTTAAATTAAGTTTAAAATATTTATCTTCTACTATTCAATATTCATTTAAAAGATAAAAAGAATTCCAAATATGTAGCATTTTCTAAATATACTTCACGTAACCTTGCATCATTTTTTTTTGTTATGATACAGAGAAATGTTTTTGATTAAATGAATAGCAAGTTTTGAAGGGACTCGAAACCCTTTACAAACAGATTTTGAATGGGTCTGAAACCCAAAAACAAGAATTTGTCAAAAGATAGGAAAAAAAGTAACCAGACAACCGAGGGTTTTAAAGGCTCCCATAACCATAAACATGGATTTTCAAAGAAGGCTCCCACAACCTAAAACAAAAGCTATAAAAAAGATAGCCAAAAAAGCCAGAAACTAGCAAATCATTTAATGGGGGCTCTTCCTTTTGAATGAGAATGTAGAGTCATGTCAAAGCTTCCCTCCTTCATTGTCTTTTTATCTTTTTTACCCTTCACAGTTTGCCAACCATCTTCCATCCTTTCAGCTTTCTTCTGCCACCCCCACATCTCCTCAAAAGAGAAGAAAGACTTGCTATCAAGGTTCCGTCATTGATCCCCTGAGGGAGCAACATAATTTACATGTCCACCACTAACTTTAGCAACATTCTCAGTCATATTCGCCATTTTAGAACTCCCAACCTATCTATTTTTCAACAAATCCCCAGAGATGTCCTCAACTGAGTTTGGAAGCTCAATCCTAGAATCCTGGTGGCAAATCTTAGCTTCTAGGCCTGCACCTTCTGTCAAGCCTCTGGAGGCTTGGGGAGAAAAGTAGGAACCTCTTTAGAAGCCACCTCAGACACTTTATTCACTTCTTCCCCCATAGAATCAAAAGATACCGATTCATCTTTCCACTGAGTCACCTATCTAAATCTCTTCTTCTTTGGGAAATTCTCAACCATGTGCTTATTTTGAAAACACTACCTACATCTGGAGGGAATACCTTCATAATCTACTTGTTGGATCAATTCTTTATTGTCTAGTTTTAGAGAAAACTTAGCAAGAAAAGCTTTTGTAGAATCTATCTCAACCAAGATATGAGCATAAGTTGAGTGTAAAAGAAACTGAGAATCCTCATCCACACCAATAAAAGTGCCTAAGGAATTACCAATAGCTTTCAAACAAGATTTAATCCAAAACTAAAGCAGGAGGTAGAGAAATCTTACCCAAATTGAAATCTTATTGAAAGATTCGGTAGCAGGATTGAAGTTTGGAGACCAAGGCTTCAACAGAAGCAAAAATTTGTCCTTCCAACTCCAAACATTGTCACATAAAATTTTCTTCCTATCAGTTTGACTGTCAAAAGTAACAACAAAAAAACTTCGGGCATATGGAAAGATCTGGACAACACCATCCAAAATGGGTTCTTAGTTAATTGAGATCTATTTGACCATCTCACTAAGGGCAGGCCAAAAACCCTAAAATCTTCCAATAAGCCCCTTTTCCATAAAGAGCCCATTAAAATCTTTAACCTCTGCTTCAAACTCCTTACTCAACTTGACATAGATCCTTTCTAGCAGTGGATCCAAGCAATTAGTAGAAGCACCCTTCCCCTTATCCACCTCGGAAAAACCAACACTAGTCTTCCTGGTATTAGCCGTATTAGAGATGACACCAAGAGGATGCAACACAGAGCCAGGGACTGATTCATCCCCATCACCAAACACTACACCACTGCCAAAACTCTGATTGTCTAGAGTGTCAAACAAATTTCCCATTTGCAAGCAGACTGCAGCCGTTAGATGCCTCAGAAATCCCCTCAGAGACAGTCACAGGTGAAACTTTAGGCACCAGCGAGGTCGGGAGGAGCAGGAACACCATTTCAAAAATTAAATGGTGTTCTATTGTTGTTGCTCTTGGGGATTTCTCTCATTTCCTCTATGATATAGAGAAATTTTACATATATGTTGCTCTTTTCTATTTCTATGCAGGTGAGAAAGATGTCACGTACTGCACGTGCATTGGTTTCCAATTGGTTGACAAAGTACCACTATCATCTTCCAATCAATGTCATCCTTCGTATAGAGGAATTAAGTGTTCACTCTTGGTTGAGACAAAAAATGGTCAGTAGAACTGACAAAAATGGACCAAAGAATAGTCAAACCAAATTTGAAAATTATGCTTCATACTTTAACTTCATCTATGGTTCCAAGGTCAAAATGAACTTAGATGTAAAATTTTATAATCTGCAAATTGACATTATAGATTTATGTGATTGGTCAATTTCTCAATACCATGAGCTTTGAGATCTTTACCTTGCTGGATGTATTTGGATTTCAAGTCACTATTAGGCCAACAGTGACAATAAAAAAACACCATCTATCTAAACAATTCAGTATGAAGTTCATGAGATTTCTTAAGGGATAGTCATAGAAAAGTTACCACACATGACCACTTGAAGAATGGTTTCTTGCTACTCTTAAGTTTAATTATTCAATCAAATTCATGGTGCATTAGGTCATTCCATCATTCAGGTTGTTACATGCACAGTATGGGATACCTACATTATATCGCGTGAAGTCCATCGTCTCAATCAAAGTTCGGGCTCTTCTTGATGATATTGAAAATGAAGAGATATTATTAGTGCATAAATGGTTAACAAAGTAAAAATTTCCTACAAATTTTGAAAAACTATTTACACATTGTATATATGACTAAATTCAATGCTTACAATATAGTATATATGATGTTTTGACAGTTATTACTACTGCATGAATGATTAACAAAGCAATTCTAATTCCTTTTTAACAATATCATTCTGATAAATCATACTATCATTGAATATATAAATATTTCATTTTTCAAAGCTTCATATCTCTCGACGTACTTTACTTAAATTTTTTTAAATATAGGTATGCTAATTTAATCATTATTTGTTATATATATTAAATATCTTTTTTAATATTGATATTTTATTTGAAATAGTAGTAAATATTTTATTTTTATTTCTTATAAGCTTGGTTCAAGCACCCAAATGTCACAAAAAGAAGAATTTTTTAAAATTAGGATAATGAGGAGATCATCATATACATTCTAAAAATAATTTTTATTTTTTATCCATATCCATGGATAAGAGGCATGATGGATATATAAACTTGTCTATAAGGCAC
This sequence comes from Cryptomeria japonica, assembly GCF_030272615.1. Classification (NCBI taxonomy): domain Eukaryota; kingdom Viridiplantae; phylum Streptophyta; class Pinopsida; order Cupressales; family Cupressaceae; genus Cryptomeria; species Cryptomeria japonica. Next base: position 327,442,161 of record NC_081415.1, read on the forward strand.
CCATTCGTAGATGGAAACATCTCTTTAAAAGCATGTTTATGTTCATTGAAAGAAATATCATTTTAAAATAAAAAGTTACATTTTTAATTGCAACTTTAAATGTTTCCTTCAAAATAGAAATTGATATTTAAAAACACATTGGGCCATTAGAAACATTCCTCAATTGATTATTTTAGTTTATATTATTATTTTTTCAATATTTTATTATTGCCTTAGGAAGATCATAGGGTGGCCATTGTGATGAATAATGATGAAAAAATGATACCTAATTGGTACTGAGAGGGGGGGGGGGGTGAATCAGTACAGACAAAAACTTCTCAATACTTTATCATATTAAAACAATCCTGACCGGTTGTCTTCATCACTGAACTTAACCATGGCAATGTTGACTAAACATAGTAAGACTTCAGACAACTAAACCAGTGAAACTAAATACTTCAAATATCATTCAACACTTGATAACTACTTCACGCATATACATATGCATGTGTTGTATCAGTAATACCATAACCATTAGCTCTGCATGCATAATCACCTAAACAAAGAATACTCAATCATCGTGAAAAATGCACAACTCATGACACAGATTTTTCACATGGAAACCCAAATGGGAAAAACCATAGTGGGGATGAATACCCACAAGCTTGTTTTTGAACTCTTTTGATGCTCACTCTGTTAGGAGCCTTGTTCGGTTAAAAACTTTACAATAAGGTTATGCTAGGAATTGATCCTGTTAAAGATCACCCTGTTAAGGGATGGCTATATACCCTGTTAAAAGTTAACTTGCTAGAGGATTTGAAGAACTCAATGAACTTGAGTCACCTGGTTAGAGGTTTTACAATAAACCTGTTAAAGCTACCCGACAAAGGGATTTTCCTATTGTTGAAATGGTTAGAAAACAATAGGTAAAGCTTTGATCTGATAACAACACTATATGCTAAGGCAAATCCTTTTCAGTTTCTCTACTCTGCAATCACACTCTGTAGTTTTACACTCACTGGTCTGGAAAGTATCTCATCACTCAGATACACACACAACTTTTCCCAACAACTACAATATCAAAACTCATTGACCATATAGACAAAAATTAGGTCGGTAGCATAAACCCTAAACCCTAATCAATTTAGGTTTACAATTACAAGCGGTCCAATCTTGACTGTCCAAACACATTACATGGAATAAAACAATCTCAAATAGATCACAAGTCATTCTGCATCATCCATTCTCCACCGCACATAGAAATCAGTAACCCATCATGCTTTCTTCTCATACTGCTAAGAAGAATGTTCATTCCCGAGGTAGACATTTAATGCAATCGATTTTCTCATGGAAGATCCTCAAGGATATCCTTCACGTGCACAAAAATGACGTGGCATCTCGATCTCATCCTTATTTCTTAGCTAACTCATCATAGAATATCACTAGTTGTATCGCACAAGCTAGATTGCCAAACCGGAAACCCTAGAGCTGAGACTACCAACTGGTAGTCACATTTAGTGAAACCCTGACACCGGTTCACTTTATCTCTTCATACCGGTTCTCCAAATTGAAAATCAATAACAACTTCCTCCAATCTTCATACCAGTTCACCTGTACTTATTGACATCAATGACAACATACATTATCATCATATCATCATACCGGTTCATCATATGCCAACACATTGTTCTATGAAGTTGAAGTTATATTTAGCACAATTTAACAGCATAGGAAGAGTATCATTTGTCTGTTTCATTTATTATTTTCTTTTATTTTCATTCATTACGGGTGGAGATGAGACAATGAGAGATAACATCTGATAGGCCCAACAAAACTTTGACTGTCGCCAATGTATTTATACAAATACTTCTATTGTCTTTTTTATTGTAATTACATGTTACAAGTTTGATGAAAATGAGTTGGATTCACCTTCTGAAAAGTGATAGGAATAGTGAGAAGACATAGGAGTATTGAGAATGCAATTTCTATCCTTAGATATTTTATTATCTTTCAAAATTACATTTCTAAAGACTACTACAATTTCATTTGCATGTGATGATGTTTGATAAAAGAAGGTAATTAAAACATGTTTTAATTTAATTGCATTGAACACTGTTGATTCCTCTATGTTGCATGTGGATAGGTTTTATTGACTAAATTATTCAATCACAATCTTTAATCAAGTCTTTGTCTATGTATAGTTGTTAATATGAGAGGATCCAGTTAATACTAAGAGGGGGGTGAATCAGTATTAACAACAATTTCAAACTTAAACTTAAACTTATAAAAATTCACCAAATCAATTACAAACCAGTAATAAACTATTTATTAGTACCGGTAATCACTGATATCCAACTATTAAACTGGTTTATCAGACTTTCTCATTAAGTGTTCATCAACATGAATAAACTGAAAGTAAATCAAATCAACACATCAAAAACATTCACCACATGAACACCAGAATTTTCATGTGGAAACCCAAATAGGGAGAAACAATGGTGGGAATTAGTACCCACAAAAATTGGCTACTCTTTCGGAATGCACCTTGTTAGGAGCCTAGCCCGGTTAGGAGCTTACAATGATGCCCTGTTAGGAGTCACCCAGTTAAGGGATTGCTATGATGAGCCTTGTTGGGAGCTTTGCCCAGTTAGAAGTAACCTCGCAAGAGGATTTGAGACTCAGATGCTGAGCTACCTGGTTAAGGGATTTACAATTTAAGGCCTGTTAGAACCTACCCAATTAAGGGATTTTGTCTGCTGCAACTGTTAGGGAACACCAGATGAATGATTTGGAAATAACACTAACTGCTTGCTTGTTCAGATCCAATTTAGCTCCAATCTGCTACACTCTTGCATATACACCAGACTGGTTCGGTTACACACTCTTTCCTCAATTCACTGACACAACAAACATCAACTATACTGACCTAAATAACCTTTACAACTTAGTCAGTTACAAAACCCTAAGACTTACAACATAGATCATCACAGATCTTTACAACTCATTACAAATCATGAAAGGGATCATTATAAATCAATTATAGCCATTGAATGATCACCACACCTTGATTTGATACACTTTCAAACCCTTAGCTCGTTCCACTAAGCACTTCGCACATTCCCAAGAAATTCGCTCTTTGATCGCGCCAAAACATCATTTAAACACTTCACACGGTTTCAACCACATCATCACCAACTTATAAACATAATGTAATACACTGCCGAACTCAAGATCATTACTGGTTATAAGAATTGAATATCGGTTCTTAAACCCTTCTTAAACCCTACAAAAAATACAACAAAAATCATAAACATGATTTTCGGTAATCAAAGCATGATGCGGTTTTGGAGAAAGATACATTACAATGATACAAATACATGTTCCAAACCTCAACACTTGACTCATCACCAATCTTCGGAACCAATCAAAACATTTCCACGTTTACCGGTTAAGGTCCTAATTCCTAGTTCACTGTCTTCAATACCGGTAAGGCATTTCCAGTAGACCAAAAAGACTTAGATGACAAAATAAACATGAAAAACATAGTTGCCACATAGTTTGCCATCAATGACAACACAAATAACTGATCAAAGTCATTAAGCCAATAATCTCAATCTCGTCATCATTGTATCATTACCAACAATCCTTTACCGGTTCATCAACATTATCCGTTAGCATCAGTTATGCCAATCATGCCAACAATAGTTGTAGAAAAGATCACTTTCTTTAATCAAGTTTTTTTTCTATGTATAGTTTAATTTATTTTTCGTTTTTATAATCGAAATGTAAAAAAAATTGTACCTACAAATTCCTGCAGGTATTGACAGTACCTACAGGTACCGTAGCCTCTCAGTCTCGTGGAGCCCACAGGGAGGTAGTCGGACTGCTTGTCATGACTACAACTGTGGCAGGACAACCCGACTTGCCATCATAGTTTTTGTTTTTTTTAATTTTTTTTTTTAAATCAAATAAAACTTTTCTTAAATGTTTTTTTTAATAATGTTTTTAAAGAAACTTTTTAATAAATAAAATTTTTAGTAATGTTTTTAAATTTGTTTTTTAAAAATAAAAAATTATAAAAAATATAATATTTTTCTTTATTTTCTAATAATTTTTTTTTGTCAAATAATCAAAAATAAAAATAAAAAATAAATTTTTTTCTTTATGTTTTAATAAAGTTTTTTTTTGCATGGTTTTTAAATAAATGTTTTTATTAACTTTTAATGAAGTTTTTAAAAACAAAATTTTCATTAAATAAGCAAAATTGGGAACAAAAATTTTCTTTCACACCTTCATACCTATTTTGCAGTGTCTCCAAACCGATAGTCAAGGAGGAGGGGGGGTCGGTTTGCTCCTTTATATCTCTTGGTGACATCCCAATCAGAGGCATCTTCATTTGCAGTCTTCTACATGGCATCATCTCCATGTTTCCAGATTTTCACTACATCATGTTGTATTCTCTTGCATGAGCTATGTTGTAACACTAAAATAAAGTGCCACACCTCTTTGTACTTTGTCATTGATGACATATTTGATATAATCCTCTTGTACACCATAGATTAGGAAATATCTTGTGAGACTTGGTGCATGACTCCAATTGAGACTTGGAATTTGTGTATGGCTCTAGCGAGACTTATATTGTACCAAACTGTCATTGATGAGTATCTAGCTAATGCTCAGCAGTTGTCTCCATGCCTCATTTTCATTTTTTGCAGCGAGTGATTCATGAGTCATTCTTCATCAACATTGGTACCTGGTTTTGTCACATTTTGACATTCTTGGTGCAACATTGGCTCTATTTCTTCCTCATGGGGAGGTATTTTGGTCAACATCTTGGACCATCTTTGCAGGAGATACAACATTGAGGGGGGAATTCATGGTCTCTCTTCTTCTCTCTTATGAGGGGGACATTTTCCTCATATGAGGTTTTGTTCATCTTATTCATCATTGAGAGCACTGTGTGCTTTCATCTCTCTTTTGGGAGGGAGTTTTTCCCCATTGGGTTTTTTTCTCTTTCTCCCTTTGTGAGAGATTGCATTAGTTTGCATTTGTACATGGGTACCTAACATGTCCTAGTAGTCGGGACCCATCTTGTATTGTTAATTTAAGTCTACATTCTCCTAAGTTGCACTTAAGGGGGGGTGTTGGTGTAAATTATGTCTCATATTTACACTTTACTTAAGTTGACTTAGGGTAATGCATTTCATAGTAGTTTAGATATGATACACTTAGGGAAGTGTGCACATAGGGATGATGCATGTAGAAGAAATTTTACCTTTTGTGGTCTTATCTTGTTGTTACATTCCACCTTCGGTGGGTGATCCACCTCTTGTGGAATATTTTATTATTTTTCCTACCTACCCTCATGTACCCTTGTATCTCATTAAGCCACATATCATGATTGTGTGCTCTCATAGCCTTGTCTTTATAAGTAGGCTCATTTACATTGTATGTAACAATCCAACAATTCATTTTCAATCAAATTAGTTAGTTGGGTATTTTGCATATTGATAGGAATACAGTTTATTCTTGTCATAAAATTTATTCTCTCTTGTTGTGATTTCCATTGCTTCTAGATCTTGGCAAATTCTCACAATGTTTAATTACTTAAATAAATTAAAATTATGTCAAAGTATCTTTTCATATTTATAAATATCAATATAGTAACCAAATTTTGGCCTGTTAATGGGCTTTCTTGGGTTCATCTGAGAATTAGGAAGGAAAAGATGGTGGAGTGGTCTAAACCGCAAGAAGGCTGGTACATAATAAATTTTGATGGTACGTTGAAGGGCAACCCAGGCCCATCAAGAGCAGGTTGGGTGGCACAGGATTGGGAGGGTAATATACTAGCCATTGGTGCATCTAAATTTCTCGATGGAATGGATATTGAAGCTAAATCCCAAGCTGCTATTCAAGTGCTAAAAATAGGCAAACAATTTAGACTGTCAAAAATACAGCTTGAAGAAGATTCTTTAATTATTATAAATGCAATTATAAATGGATAAATAAATGTCTGACATTTAAATAAATATATCTCCATTGCCAAGAAAATTGTATTCACCTCTGAGGATTACCAAATCTTGAATGTAGTACAATTGGGGAACAAAGTGGTAGATATTATTTCCAAATGGGAAACTTTTTTTAATGATGAGGTAGGGGAATGTGTTGAGGATTTTAGAGATCTTGTACTCAAACCTTAATATTGATTGTACACCATCGTTTGAAGAAGCAATAATTGCTAGGAAAGGTGGAGAGGTGACGTGACAAGGATTTATAGGGAGAGAGTAACACCTAGAGTTGTATGTATGTAAGGCCATTGTGCAAGACGAGTGACAATAGGGAGTGCAAAATGGAGGTGACTTTCACTCTATAAATGCCAAAGCAGCAGTTGGCTTTTTTAGATAAGAAATCTGAAAAAAGAATCAAGTCAATCTTTAAATTTAAAGAGAAGACCTTTGTGCATGCCTTGGAAACAATTTTATGGAAGGATATTTTGTAGATGGAGCATATGCATAGAACAAAATTTGACATTATTGACATGGTTGTGGCATGGAGACTAGAGGTTGTCTGAAAGGAGAAAGCTAAATGGCTAATGAAGGCTTGTGTTGCCGATGATTGGCTCTATGGCCTTGAATAAGTGCTTGCAAGGGATATCTCGAGTGTTGGTTTGATATTAGAGATGAGGAGAAGAAAACAAAGGAGGAAGAAATACACTTGTTGATGCCTTTCATGATATGGGCAATTGAGGTGAATAAAGATGTGAGGTAGGCTAAGGCGATCGTCGGTTTGAATTTATTGAAGAGTTTTCTGCGAGAGTTTGACATCAAGAAGGCCCAAAAGAAAATTTTTGTGAAGAAAGTGGTTAGTTTAGAAGGGTTGGAGGGTGTAGAGAATCTTGTGTCTATGGGCTATGGATTCTCAATAGAGGATCATCGGGTGAATGGACCATTGGGGGGAGGCCAAGATTGAAGTATTAAAAGGTAGTTTTTTTGCAGGTCGATGTATTTTTTGTCCATTTTTATCCATTTTATCTTTGAAATTGTATCAAATGTACAAGTGATTAAGGTTTTTGGGTTCAAAGGAAGTATATATGTAGTGTGAATTTGTATATCATTGGAGGGTGAGAGTTCATATATATGGGCTAGGGTATATACATTTTTTAGTAGGGATGGTTTTAAGGGTAGACAAACTATTTTTTGATCTTTACACCAGTTGATTAAGCTGGATACTGATACACTTTTTTATAAAATATTTATTATATTAATTAAATATCAACTATTATTGAACAAAAAAAATATAATAAAAAAATTGTTATTTTTTCAAAAAAAATCTATTTGTTGTCTTTACAATCAATTCTCAATTCCATAATATTTCTATAATTTAATTACTTGAAATAAATTAAGATTATAAACCAAATTTAAAAACCTTAAACCTAAACCAAATTGACCTCTATCGCTAACACTAAAATAAAATAAACCTTAACCATAAACTAAATTGAACTCCATGAATAGATAAGAAAGTAATCAATAAGAATAAAGATGTTTCTATACTTTCTTGTTTTGATCGGTAAGGGGCTAATGCAAGGGCATCCTAGGAGTCATTTTGAGTCTTATTGAAAAACTTTGATTTGTGTCTTGTTTTGATTTGTTTTATTCTAATAAGGTCATTTAAAACCATTTGGGATCATTTTGATACATTTTGGAGAGTTTGAGATCAAGCTGTCAAAAGTTGTTAAAATTACACAAAAGTTGTCAAAGTTGCATTAAAAGTTGTCAAGCAACTTTGTCCAAATTGTCAAATTTGTTATGGTTGTTACAAACATGTTTAGATGTTAGTTAGGATAGTTGATATGGTTGAAAATACATAAATATGTAATGCAAACCCGAATTCAGGAGTTAGAGAAAGTGATCAAGAAAGAAGAACTTGTTGTTTAAGCCTCTTTTCTCTGCGTTTTCATATATTACAATCTGCAAAATGTTTTTCTATAGATTTGTACGTGTTTGTACGATACAATAATCAATTATAAGAGATAGAGGATTCTCTCACCTTTCATTTTCTTCTCGCTTGAAAAAATTTCATTTAATTTTGAGTGAGAAATGACAATTTCATTGAGGGTAGGTATGTATGTTTTATTTTCTGAAAAGTTGCAGCCTACAAAAATGAATAGTATAATACTATATGTTTCAATACATACTTAAAATCAATGGAAAAATATGGATACATGAATCTACTTTCATATTCTTTTGGTTTGATCAAATTTCATAAATTTTTGCACGAGTTATGCCATTTTTGGTGAGAGCAAGTTTGTGATGAAACAAGGGTTTTTAGTGAGCTATACAAATCCACATCTCCTATTTTAACCATCCAAAATTTCTAAAATTTGTGAAAAGTTTTTTTTTCCTATGTTATAAAAACCCTTTAAATTGTAAGTCTTGAAACCTCTCAGTGAGAAAGTTATAGAGGACTGTGTGTTGACTATGTGTAGAAAGGCTATGAAAGAACCTAAGTGATTGAGGGTTTGATGAAATAATGCATTGTTTTGAATTGTATAATAGGAGTAATGGTTTGTGGACCTTAAAATAACTTTCTAAAGGGATTGGCAAGCCATCATTTGAATAATATTGATCAAGATGAATGAATGTGCATCTATTAGGCTCAAGCAATAATGTGCCTATAATGATGAACTAGGCTTGAATGTTTGGATCCATTGTGTTAGAACTTGGTTATTGTCTTTCTTTGCGTCAGGGGCTAAAGTTATTGACACTTTTGAATAGAGATAAGAACCAATGAGGCCAAATTTTTGAGGGACCTGATCCCCAGAGATGTTTTTGCCATTGTGTATGCTTGGTATCTCCACCTTATCACTCTATTGCACATGCATGACAAATCACCCTTATATCTCCATCACCACGTGCAGGCATTACCTTATCTCTCTGTTGCTACATGCAAGTATCTCCTTATCTCTCCATTTGCATGTAGGTGTCTAACCCTTATCTCTCTGTCTTTCACATGTAGGTGTCTATCTCCTTATCTCTCTATTTTTTGTACACAGGTTTCTATTTCCATATTACTCCATTCCCACACATAGGAGTTTCCACCCACTAATATTTCTCCACATCATTTGGTGGTAATGAGGCTACCACCAGTAGTTTTGATCCTCACCATCATTAAACTAGAAGAACTGAGTAATATATAAAATATTATGGATTGTGGAAGCAAAGTTCCTCTAAAAATATTTGATGCATGTAAATAAAACATGTATCACTTTTTCAATGATGCAACTTTGTTACACTTACCTTTCATAATATAATTTGGGATCTTTTACTTTGTGGCTTAATAAATGGAAATCACGAGAGAGATTGAATTTACATTCCTTCTCATAAAGCTATAAAACCCTTCTCTCTCAAGTAGAAGTTACTATATGTATAAGTTCAAGTAAATGTCAAATTAATATATCTTCCAAGAGCAATGAAATATTTCATCCAAACTCTCTCTCCATATTATCTTGAGCATGCATAAAAATCATCAAAGGTCTTGTTTGAAGTGAGATATTTGGTTTTTTCTATTGGAGTAAATTAATATGTACTCACATGCTTAAGTTAACTTGCCTTACTCATCTTTTTCTCATGAGAATATGCTCATGCCCCTCATTAGCTTGTCACTTGTGTGCATGGTAGCTAGTGTTAGTTGACTTTGCATGAGATTTTGACTCATAGTTTGTGGACCATGCAAGGTATAATGGACCGACTATTGACCATGGAGATAGCATGGTGCTAATTGGTGTGATTCATCCACCAAGTCATTGATTATCAACCCTAATTGGGCCCCCAATTTTTTGGTCAAAATTTCTAGGTACTTCCTTTTATCAGATACAATTATTGGCATTTAAAATATACAAAAAATTGTCTCACCAATTTCATTGCATAATTTGGGTGTTTCTCATTTCTCAAGTGAAAATACTATCTTTTGTGTTTTTTTAAGAATTATTATGATTGGAAATGGGTGTTTGATTTATCCTAGAGAGGGGGAACTATAGGCAATAAAGCAATTTTGTAATCACTTATCTTAGTGAGCATCATCTATTGTGATATTTGTATAATCTTGTTCCTTCTCCTGGCACACCTTGTAATCATAGTATTTGGAAAGGCTATAGGGCTCAAGATTTTAGAGTTATTTTTTATATTGTAAATAATGATATCATGGAGTCACTTATTTAATTTGAGTGTCCAAAGAGCAACCATATACACAACCATCTTTTGATGATCCTCTTTCCAATTCTCATGTGCCTCTACATTCTTCAGAGAAGATAACCCATGTTTGTGATCCCTTGGAGGTTTTTGAGACTTTAGAAAAGGTTGTAATTGCTTCAGAGGATCCTTATTCTTCATCAAAGGTAGTTGATCCACCTTTCTATCCATCATTCATTATTGGTAGGGTTATCATTGTCTTCCTGATTGGGATTCCTATTTACTAGATATTGGTTCATTGTTTGTGGAGTCTCACATTTCAGATTTGGAGGACATTTTTGAGGGTTTATCTCTCATATTTGATGATGGTTATGATATGACTATTATCACTTCATCCTTGTCTTTGGAGGTTGTTCAAGATTAGTTTCTAGTGGTTCCTTGTTTGTCACCTTCTATTGTGATTGGGTATGTACCTTATTGGTTTGTGGCATTTTTTCCAAGGACTTGGTGACACTTGAGAATATTTTAGAGACATCATCATCTTATATTTGGATTATACTTCTTAATTCCTATTCTGAATGGGAAGCATTCTTGTATTTGTACTTGGTTTATCTTCTTCCCAAGGGGAGAAATGTTGTTTGTAGGCATTGGACTATGTTTTTTATTCAAGCACTCACCATTTTTGTTAGGCATTATCCATTATGGGGGCTATGCAATCTCTTTTCTTCCTTCCTATGGGGGGTATTTGATTGTATATACATGATGTATTTAATCCTTATGGGGTGTGAATGAAGTCCTCCATCCACACATTTTGTTTCTTTTCTCTCTTTTAGGGAGGATTTTTCTCCCATGTGGTTTTCTCATTTTCTTTGTTTGTGAGAGATTTCTTTTCATTGCATTTCTTTGCATTTGCATTGTACATGGGTACCTAACACGGCCTAGTTTTTAGGACCCATCTTGAAATAACTTTGGTTTGCATTGTTTAGGCCTTGGGGACACTCCCCTATTTGAAGGTAATGCATTATTTCTTGTATCCAAGGTAAAAGAGGAGCTACTACAACATTTTGTTTTCATTATTAATTACATGAACAACCTCCTCTTCAACTTCTTTGTTGTTCTCTAAGTCATCAGCTAGTTGCTCACACAATCCTTTACCTCTTACCAACTTTGTAACCTTTATTTCCTCATCATACCCCATGAATTTGGTTATACAGCCAACTCTCTTGTCATTCAGATCCTTACTTAGAAAAAAATATTTGACACTTGGGTGAGCAACCATTAGATGTATTTTATTTATTGAAAGTAAATGTTTGAATTTTTTAACTTTTAATCACAACTAGTGGATTCTTTTAAAAAAATATGTACCTTTGCTCATAACATTCCAAACCTTGACTGAAAAGGGCTACTAACTGCTCTAATCCATCTTCATTCTACTGCACCAACATAGTTGAGATTGTATCAATTCTTCCAAAGGAATATAATATGAAATCCTTAGCAAAATTTGAATTTACAAGAGTTGGTGTTGTTGCTATGGCTTCTTTAATCTCATCAAAACTCCTTTTAGCCTCCTTTGACCAACTAAAATATGCCTTTTTCTTCAACATAGAGGTTGCAGGCTTAAAGGGAGTTTCAATGTTAGGAATGATCATTCTAACAAAATTTATCCTTCTTGAGAAATTTTGTAAACTCTTTTTGTGAGCTGGTAAAGGTAAAGCCAAGATTGCACTTACTCTTTTAGGGTCGATTATAATTCCATGCTTTGAAACTGTATGGTCAAGAAGGTTATCTTCGTAAAAAATAAATATGCACTTCTTATGATTGAGAGAAACACCATACCCCCTACAACTTTCAAAGATTTGCCTTAAATGATTGAAACCATCTTTTGCATATTTTGAAAAAACAGTAATACCATCAAGGTAAACAAGTAAAAACTTGTTCATAAGGCCTTGAAAAGCCATGTCCATAGCTCTTTGGGAAGTTTCTCCAATATTGGACAACCCAAAGGGCATATTTCTATATGTCATGGTTACCCATTTAGTAGTAAAGGTAGTTTTGTACTGGTCTTCTTCTTTCACCAGATCAATCTGATTGTACTTTGAAAAACCATCTAATAATGAAATCTATCAAAACCTGATAAAACTTGCAAAATTTGTTCCATTAAGGGAAATAGATAACGATCCTTGAGGGAAGATCTATTTAGATATCTAAAGTCAACACATACCTTGATTTATCCATATATTTTCTTACAAGTACCAAATTAGACACCCAAGATGTGTGTTTGATAGGGAAGATGATATTACCTTGGATCAACTTTCTCAGTTCAATTTTCATGAGGTGCTCAAGCTTTGGATTTAAAGGCCTTTGCCTTTGTCTTGTTGGTTTTGCATTAGGCTCCATCTCATTAGTGTTTTGGGATAACTCAAGGTTAAAGCCTTTTAAATCTTGATATTTTCAAGCAAACACATCATCAAACTCTTGACAACGAAAAACAAAAACATGTTATTTGTCTTTGGTACAGACCTTGCCAAGTTCTAGAAGTTTTCTCTTAAAAATATCAATGGCCTCATAATTCTCTTGTTTAACTGACATGCTATTTTTTTCCTTTCTCACCTAGTCATCCACATTAAAAATCGACTCCAGAGTCACCAAACCTTTTGGAAACTTGTTTGACTTTAGTTGTAAGATTTGATCACTAAATTGTTACTATAATTTTTGCTGATTTCTTGGTGCAAACTCAACTTCTTCAATTAGGAAGTTCACAATTTGTCCATCATGATCAAACACTTGCCAATTAATGTTATTATCAGGAAATGATGGCCTCACAACCACCTTTACATATTGTTGTGTTTCAACATTCTTTATCTCATTTGGGGTGTTATAATGTGAGCCCATGGCAGCCAATCTATCAACCTCTTTCTTCCAATTTCTTGGTATAAACAACAAGTTTAAAGCATCACATTCTTTAATAAGGTCACAAATTTTATGTTTATATAACTTGAGCAAATCATTTTGTTACATTTACATTTCTCACCTAATTTACCGCAAGTTCACTATCTCCAAACACTTGCAAGCACTTGATATTCTTCTTTCTTGTCCATTCTAAGCCATGAATAAGTGCCTCATTATCCATTGTATTATTTGTACAACTGAAATAAAACCTCACAACTAAATAATACCTCTCATAATTTGCGGAGATCAACATTTCCCCTCCACTAGCACCAACCTTGCTTCTTGAGCCATCAAAATATAGTTGCCAAAGATGCTTAGACTATTATTCATACTATTGTTTGTCATATTTCACAAGGCTAGGGATAAAAACATTTTGTTCATGAATCAAGTAAATGCCTAGCCCTAATTCCTCCATTTGCTTGAAAGAATCCTCTTCATGGTTCTCATCTTCCCACTCATCTAAAATTAGATCAGGTATACCTTCTATTGGAGTGTTGGGATCTTAGATAATAAGTTGTTCATTTTGTTCATGAATAGAAATATTTTCATTTATAGTATTAGGAACATATGGTTCTATGTAGTTATTAGCTATAAATTCTCACTTTATAGTCACATTAATTCCATACCTTGTTTTAAAGAACATATGTGCCAATTGGATGATAGATACCCCCCTAACTTTGTAGTGAAGTCCCTAGAAAGGCATATGACAAAATATGGTGGTACATCTATGCCATACATGTCTTGTGGGATGGAGAAATTTGGGCAAGCATGTAAGGTAAGACTTAGATTTTTAATTACCCAAGCCGTGTTTATGGATGTCCCATCCAACTAAATTACACCTTTAAAAAGAGGCTCATAGGTAAACCCCAATTTATCAACTATTTATTTTGGCATTATGGAGTTGCTCCCAAGTCAATCATACAATTATGGACAAGGTGTTGGACAATAATCAAAGTTACATAGAAAGGGGGTGGTTTGACTTCTTGGGTCTGTTGTTCACTCTTTGTTTAGGGAGTGTTTTCAAAGACAACTTTAGGTTTCTCTTTAGGAGGTTCATTTGACAAAGAGATATTAGATAGGACACTTTGTAACAAATCTTTTTCCCCATAAAAAGATAAGATAATACCACATTGACACACTGATACTAATAATTTTCATATGCTCGAAAATATTAAACAAAATGGTACTAACCTTCTGTTGTCCTTTTAGAACAACAACCTCTACTTGTGTTTTCGTGGTTGAGTTTTTGGCTAAACTTCTCTTGCCACAGGTTGATTCCTTGGCAAAATTTGAATGTTATTTGAAGATGATGGCCCAAATAGAACTTGTTGACTTGTAGAAGCTTGATTTGTTGTTCTATATCAATAGCTCTCTTTTTTTAACCTTGTATTAGCTGCTAGAAGAGTGTGAGTTTGATTTTATCCTTGTGGATAGTTTACCCCATAAAATTATTCATGTTGCCAATTCATCAATGCAACATTGGGATTACCTTTCTATGTTTTAAGGCCCTACTATTCATTAGTCTCTTGTGCTACACCATGTGAAACCATAGAGTTATTTTTAACCATAAGAGACTAATTTAGCATTCTATTACAGCAAGTGGTTTGATTATGAAGTTGGTTGCATGTAAAACACCATTCATAGTCTTGTTCGATATTTTTTTGCATAGGTACAAGCTCTTTTGAAGAGATAACAACATTAGGACTATTTAAGGCTAATAATGTTTTGCATTATAGTTTCTTTTTTGACCTTGGGGATCAAGTTGGTAAGGTGGCCTATTAGGTTGATATAGAGCTTGATATGGTTTGGTATTTTGGCCTACTTGATTCTTGATATTCACTAATTCATTGCCAAAAGTTTTTAATAGGCCATTTATATCTTGAACCTCTTAAGATTGGACTAGAACAACTTTCTCTTGGGATGAAATTTGGTAATTTATTGTTGAGACAGGAGATATAACAGCTATAACAGGTATTTGCAATGGTATGGGTGGTTCTACCTTTGGAAAAATTGGCATTGGGGGTCTTGGTGCTATCTTGCCAAATTATATAAGGCTATTGTATACTCTTATGGCAAAAATAATTTGGTAATATTCTACCACACATAGATCGAATCATCACTAAAATATCACTATTAATCCTTAAGATAATGCAAGAAAGAATGATCAACAAAAGGTCTTACCATATCTAGTATTTTGTTCCAGGTTTTCTAGAAATGGAAGTTGAAATCCATCGTATTCTCTTGTGGAGCTCTATTTATAGTGGTGAGCTACTCTACTAGTGATAGATGGTCTGATTTGTCCTCAAAGTGTTTATAAAGAATGTCACCTAGTTGATCCCAAGTGGTAATGGAAGCCACTAGCAAGCTCTGAACCACTGAAGTGCTTTCCCTTTGAAGGATGTTGCAAGCAACCTAATTGCACATTCTCTTGTGTAATATTATGGACTCCACACAACAAAGCTACATCTTAATGTCCTCAAAAGGAATTTTTTGGTGCTCTCTAGTGAAAAGGGCAAGCTTGTAAGAGTTGTTATAGGTATATCATCATGTTGGGCTAAATTTAGAGGCTAACTTGGTTGAATGGGATAGAAGGTTGATTCCTAGGTAAGGCCATTGAATTATTTAAAATTATTGGATTGTTGGATTTGAGATACCAATAACTGTAGCTGAAAGAATTGAAGCTAGAGACCTATAGCTAGGAAATGTAGATTGTGTCCTCTCTGATAGACAAGGATTTGGATCTCTTCTTGTTGTTGTCCCTTTCCTTTTAGGTGGTGATAGTTGCAAATACTCAAAAGGAGTTGAAATTTTCTTTGTTTGTATCCTTCTCATAATACACTTGCACTAGATCCACTTCAAGCTAGAAGCATTAGGTATGAAATTTTTACCTCAAAAGGTTGGAGTTATTGTTATTCATACCAAAACAAAAATTAATGCGAAGCTATTAGTGGACTAAAAATAATTCACTATCCCACCAAGCTTTCTAAAATTTATTGTCACAAAGGATTGCACCCTAGCTGAGTGTAAACTCAACTATCATGTGAAACATGGGATCACCCTCAAGTTGTGGGTCAGTTATGATGAGGATGAAAATATAGAGAGGGTTGGTTCCCTTAAAAGACCTCCTAAAACTACTGCACTTGATGTGAAAAGGGATAGAAAGGATAACTTGAATTGAACAACTATAGCCCTAGGAGGTGATGCACCAAAATTAAGGAGTTTACTTGCTATCCTAAATTACAACCAGTTTCAAAAAAGACTTAAATTTGTTCACAACTCATGTTTAAACATTAAATACATGAGTGTTTCATAGGAAGGTCTAGATTCAATCATTTTATTGAAGGAAAATAGAGTTTCTCACAACTTCAATTGATTGAGACCAGCTTAACATAACCTACAACCTATATTAAACATGGAACTTCTTGCTTCAACAATCTATGAATGGGACATAATTAAAGGATTCTTAGATAAATCATAGTAATTGCATCAAACATCATTCATTAACCATGAGAGACAAGAAGAAAATAGAAGGAAAGTTGTTGCCTTTTATTGAAAATGAAAGAAGTTTTTGTTACAATCTAAAAAATTGCTTCAAAAAACTAGAAATTCTTTTGAAAGTGAGTTACAATACTATAATGTCTTTGCTGGTTGTAGAAAGCAAGAATAAATAACTAGAAAAAAAAAAATTACAATTAATGTCTTATAGAAAATAAGTGTGAAGTTCTTAACTAGAAGATGAAACTAAGCTTAAACTCCATCACTAATCTACATAAAGGACTGGAACTTTGCCTAAACTAATGGTCTTCATTCTTGATTTCTTCTCCAAATTTCATGATGTATTCTTCTTGGGTTGTACAAAAGGGAAAAGTGTACAGAAAAGGTGTTGAAACTACTCCTTTGCTAATTATGAGCCCAAAATATCTCAACTCATGTCACACATAGGTGCAGTCTTCAACTGGAGCCAAAATGCTACATTTGCCTCAAAACTCCTTTTCAATCCCCAAACTACTATTGAATGATGTTTTGTATTGATTTGTAATGCCCCGCCAGGAAACCCCGAAGGGATAAAGCTAAAACACACCAATGAAGTGCAATTTTTAAAAAAAATAATAAAATAAGACACAACATAATGATACAATGAGTTATCAAAAGCTCAGATAACATAGCAGAAGACTAAACAATACCTAAGGAGTTTTCCCAACTTGATTACTTAATTTAACATCTAACTCAAGTCAGGACATTTGATCCAATTAAGAAGGTTAACTTAATTACATGTTATTACTTAAAACAAGGATATAATTTGTTCAGTAAATTAAAATTATAGATAATAAGACGCGTTCATCCATTATGGTTGAAGATGTAGCTAACATGAGGAAATTAACCCATTAAAGTTAAAACATAGATAACATGTGGATGTACA
Source organism: Cryptomeria japonica (assembly GCF_030272615.1). Classification (NCBI taxonomy): domain Eukaryota; kingdom Viridiplantae; phylum Streptophyta; class Pinopsida; order Cupressales; family Cupressaceae; genus Cryptomeria; species Cryptomeria japonica. The sequence continues at coordinate 327,459,696 of NC_081415.1, forward strand.
TTCATTAAAGTTAAAAGATAGATAACTTAATGAGTTTATCCATTAATGTTAATTTTTAGATGACATGATGAGGTTTATCCCTTAGAGTTAAAACTAAGGATAACATGATTAGGTTCATCCAATAAATTTTAACCATTCATTACGTTCAATTTTACCTTAAACACATGCCATGCATCTAGTTTTATAACACACTTTAATTTCATTATAAACTAATGAGTTCTTTCCATGCATACTTAATTTCATTATCAATAACTGAATATATTCCATTATTCTAATCTACATTCTTTCATGATCCAATTTCTACATTTAATATGATGACTAGACACATGCATTTAAAATTAATTTCATCTAATCCACTTGATACATTCTAAAATAATGCCATCCACACATGTTAAAAAGTAAAAAGGAACATAAGAACATAAGCACCACATAACACCAAATTGATATCGGAGTTCACCCCTAGAGGGCTACATCTTCGGGTCTGCTCAACTGCAAGACCCCTCTGATCATTAAATAAGTTAAGAATACATAAGGTTCACATCATTTACAATTCTGCCATCAAGGCGAACATAACCAATATACAAACGACCACATCGGTCAAATAAATACATAAATGATCCCTGAATAGGAAAGGATCCAACTGAACATAATAGAAGCAAATACAAAGGTCCACTGGAGCATCCACAAAACTAAGTCATCGCAACCCAAGGTCTAGCATGACATCCGGTTCTCACAAGAGCATAAGAAACAAGACGACTCCACAAATGTACTCCTATCAAGACAACACAACCACACACTAACGAACATAGGGGACAAGTGTCATCACACAACCTGGTATGGTTACCATGGCAGGTCTTCATAGGTTCCGACCCCATCCACTGGGTTACCCTGGCAACCTAATCTGAACCTTTGGCCCATCCAAGCCTCATGTGGACCCACACATCCTTTCATGAAGACAAGGATGATGGTTTTCCATTTAAGGCCTTCTCACAGCATGTCAAGTCTGTGTTAGCACTCATCCCATGTGTGAGGCACAATTATCTTACTTAGTGATTCATTGACTAACTCTCTAATATGCTATTAGGTTATCACTTATTAGACACACTTTCGATGGGTTACCCAACAACCACTTTGGGCGCGGCCCCCAATCAAAAGCCACTTTCCCATACGACACTAGACTATACTCAAACGAACTCAAAAACCAATGAATACATATGATCAAGCAAACAGAGTTCAAAATGGAGGAAACAACCATTTGGTCAAACACGACTTCATATGAGGTGCACTGACAGACAATACTCTAACTAGAGACTTGACCAACTATGGTCAACTACCAAACATCATTCGACACCCACATAAAGGATATGGCCAATTACAACACTACCACAAAACAACAGTCAAACTCGAGACCGAGGACATATTCAGGTACCCCAAATCAATCCATACGGTAGGGTCCAATCAAACAAAACAAGGCTTGCCATTACTTAAGCAAAAGCGAATACAAAAATTAAAACTTGTATAGGCAATAACCGGTAGAGACAATATTTTCCCATATTGATTTAAACATAAAAGTCGATCAAGTTTTCTAAATGATCTAAGTTAGATTGCAGTTATCTACCTCATCTAGGTACAAGGTGTTCTTGGTTTTCTAACTCACTAAGCTCGTTGCATCAAACATAACATAATTACATCATTACGAGTTTTTAAACCAAGTTCACATGAATATAATTAAATAAACATTAACCGAATAAATATGCTATTTAATCTCCAAATAAAACATCATGGTCATACTTGTTTGAAAATGATTTATCTAAGTTCATCTTTTCCAAAGCCAAGTTACACTATACAGATCAAAGAAATATATACATATAAGGAACCCAATTATAGATAATCCATTGCCAACTTGACAAATTATTTCCTTACGCACATATAGAAAAAAAAATACCAAAATTAAATATTAAATATATTTATTAATCCGCGATTAATAAAATATAAACAAAATTAACAAATTAAGTATTTAATTAGAAAAATATGCATTAATAATAAAATAGAATTTGAAAATTAATTAATGTATATTTGCCACTTATACAATCAATTAATTACAAAATAATCATAAATTATTAATTAATTGCCATATTTAAACTTCATTAAAAACTTTATTAAAATTACCATTTAAATAATATTAAATTATTATTATTATTTTGATAAAAAGAAACAATTTAAAAAAAATATAAAAAAGGGGGGGTACCCACATGGACCTCCACATGGGCCCCCTTGGTAGCTCACACTACCTATGGTAGCGCTGCTACCCTTTGGTAGCGAGCTACCTCCCGCGCGGTGGGGGATTTTCTCCCCGCCACGTGGGTATTGTGTTATTTTTTTTATTTTTTATTTTTTAAATTTAATTACTGTCAAAACAACAACCCACAAAAAAAACCAGTCTCAACAAAGACTTTAAAAAAATTAATTTTTTTCCAGAAAACTATGATTTTTCTTAAATTGCATTTTTAGAAAACCAAGATCTAGGAAAGGGAAAATTTCTCTAAAACAACACCATATTGGCAAAATTAGATTGATTTACACATATTTAACATCAAATCTGCCAAACCCCCAAACTAAATTTCATTGGAGTTTTAAACAAAATTTCCTCAAGAACAACCAAACCCCAATATTTGGTTTTAATTTTTGAAAACCAATTTATACAAGCAAAAATGACATCTGGAGGTTTGATAAGAGAGCAAGGAGAGTTTGAGTCTGTGATTTCAAGGCAACTCTTCCATTTTCCACACAAAATAAGGATTTATCTACAAACACAACCATGTTTCTACAAAAACACCAAAAACAATTTATTTTTTTTTTCTAAACAAAGAAGCCAATGAAATAACCAGAGGCCTACCTGGTTCAACAATCCTGGCAAGATTGAAGGAGAGCCCAACCTACAAGCTCCAAAAATCCTTTCTTTTGCAAAAATCTCCAAAATTCCATTCTCCAATAATATTTTTCCTCCAAAATATTTTCCAAAAATAATCCTCCCCCAAAAATCTTTTCCAACCCTAGGTTAAATGCCAAGTTTTTTTTTTGACCAAAAATCTCCTTTCTAAAATAAAAATACTTTTACACAATTTATTTCTAATTTCAAAAAATCAAAATGCCTCTGCCTCATTTAATTTCTAATTTTCCAAATTAACACAACTTAACATTTAAATTTCAAAAATATTATGAGGGCAATATATATTTTTATTTAAAATAAAATCTCCAAATTAATCTTTCACACTTTATCAAATATATATTAACTTGCTTTTCTAATAAAAATTAATTTTCTTTAAATAATTAAAATCAACCTTTCTATTTTTTTAAAGGCAAAGAGATTAAATTAATTCTATTTCAAATTCATTTAAATCTTTCCTTTCCAAATGCATAACTAAATAAATTAATCCATTAAAATTTACCATTTAATTTAAAGTAGCTACCAATTTGAATTGAGCAATTAATTCTAAATAACGATTAATCGCATAAAGGGAACCTATTTAATTTAGTCCCTAAATTTTTAATGCACAAACGCAACTTAATCAAATAAAATAAAAAGGATTAATCACTCAATTTAACCACACACACAAAACACACAATCCAAGAAAGCCAAACAGATAGACAACCTGCATACCCAACCAAAGGGAATACCGACGACGACTGACGATGCTCACTTGAGCATGACTATGGTCAAACGAGGGTCTTATGACCACCTAATCTAAATTCTAAGGACCAAAGAGGTACACTCAAACCTGTGAATCCAGGTGGAGACGAACCTCGCACCCATGCGGTACTATACCTGAAATCTCCTGCAACAAAGAGTCATACATGCATACATATATACTTAAAGGAAGTGTTAGCCCAAGATTAATAAAACGAGATAGGAGAACTAATACACTTGCATACGAATTGGTACAAAAACCACATTAACAGGTATGCACAAAAATCAAAACATCTAACTATAACATTATAATATGATAAACTAACCAAGGTCAAACCGAGATTAGAAATTGAATAGGGCAGAGGTACTACATGATTAATTAGCTCTCTTAGGAAATTGCATGATTCTAGGGGTTTGTTTGAACTTGAAGTTTGACGAGCCTTGAAGTCTGCATAGGATATCCTTAAAGAATTCAAAGTGTCATCTGTCACAGATTTCAACACTTTGTCATATATTACTTTCTCCTTATCATTCATACCTTCATCTCTAATACTCTACTAATTGGTCATGATTGGATTTTCTTGTCAAGGTTTTAAAAGTTTGAAGCTAAACTAGCCCTTCTAGGAATGGAATAACGTTAGAGAAACCAAAATGCTAATTTGTGAAACCTAAACACTAATCTATGAAAGGAAAACACTAATCTGTAAAAGCAAAGTGCTAATCTGGAAAAGCAAAACATTAATCTAGAAAAGCAAAAAATTAATCTGGATGACGTATATGCCGGGTGAAAATCTTAATGTGCCAAACTTAGTCGCCAAAACGCTAGACTAGGTCTTCAGATGCACCTGTAAAAAAAAACCTGCTAAAAAAGATATTAAAATTTTGGGCCAAGGGCCCCACGGTGGGTGCCACAAATAATGTAGTGTAAAATTTTGTGTATCAACTAATTAAATAAAACATTGAACACCACATTCAATGAAACATTACAAGAGAGAGTAAAATGAAATAAACTAATTAGAAAACTCCCTCAAATCATCCCATTGTTCTCTATTCTTAAGGACCTTGTAGGTTTAGATGCTGGCTCTTAGATCTGCATGATCACAAGATGACTACCTAAAAAATGAGAGTGAAATGATGCAATTATATAATATAGATGATGATGTGTAATTATAACTTATCATGATTGCTATGCTAAGAATGCAATGAGTGCCATTATCAAAATGTGACATGCTATGCTATGATACTAAAACTATGAGAATGTTGCTAAGGATGATAAGATTGCTAAAATTGCTAAGGGGTTAAGATTACAAATATTTCTAAGGGTCCTCTCATGGCTGAGAAGAGAGCTATTTATAGATTTTCCAAAGCCAAAGATGAGGTGGCAAGATTCAACAGTGAGGATTTGGTCTAGAGAGATCAATGGTAAAAAATGATAAAGTTAGAGAGGAGGTTGAAGGATATGACACTTGCCATTCCTAGAGGGACAAGTGTCAAGGAATCTCCAACAAGTGCCAACAAAAAGGCAAGTGGCAAGGATATGAAGGACATGTGGCAAATATGCCACGTGTCTTCAAGAGAAGATAACCAACCCACAAGAGGTTAGGATGACGAAGTTGGAGGAGACAAGGTTAGTTAAAACCATGGTTAGGTGGGATGGGTTAGGGTAGAAGGTGGTTAGGTTAGGTGGTTAAGGGTTAGGACACGTGTATAAATTTGAATTAAAAATTCAAATTTAATACTGATGAATAATTAAATTAAAAAAATAGTTAAATTCACCTATTTAATCAGGAAAATAGAAGAAATGAATTAAGATGGGAATTAGAAATAATGAACTATATAAATAAATTATTAAATTTATGTATATAGTAGAGGAATTAAATACTTTAATTAATTAAATAACTTCATATTTAATCAATTATCTTCAGACCAAATTTTCAGTGTATACAAAGACTACTACTCTTTACTAGTGACTGCATTATTTGCATCACATCCTACTACATACACTAAGGTCTTATCAAGGAGGCTATCTTTTTGTGGTTTATGACTACAACAATGCCTTTAGGATCTAATCCCTAGCTATTCTTCCACTATATTTGAATATTTCAAAAGGTCTTTTAGTACTATTCTTTCACACCATGATCCTGGTTAATAAGTTTGCAAACTCTGTCTTTGCATCTTTACTAACATGCTATTATAAACCTCTGCCCTTTTGTCAATAGGACTATATTTTGTTCATGCTTTGACAGTGTTTTGCATGATTATGAATGGTCCCTATTTTCATTATGTCTTCTTGAATATTGTTGTCCTTTTTTAGGTATGAAAAAACCCCGATGATTATCTTATCTCTTGACATTGAGCACACCTTGCTTCTCAAGCAATCTTCCATGACTAGCTTAAACTTTTATAGATGGTTCTCTTGCCTTAGGGTTTGTTTTTTTATTTTGACAATCTTTGTTGAGATCTCATTTTCTTCTATTCTTTATACTTGGACCCTATTTATTTGTTTATGACTACATATTTTCACTATAAATTTTCTGATAGTCCATCTTAAGAAACATACTTGCAATATATAACTTATTGTGATAATTTTTCACTAGTTTTTTTCTCATCTCGGATGACTACTTACAACCCTGATATGGAAAGAGGCAAGCTAACTAGTAGTTAGAGATGAAATTTGCAAACAAAATTCCAAGATCTTTGCAAACACAAAAGAACATAATCTCTACAATAAAATTACTGTAAAACTTGCATTCTCCAATGTCCCCTACGTAAGGAGAAATAACAATTATATAGGCCCATATAATATGCCATGTTTAGGTGAGTTGGAATATCTTCCAAATCTCACATGAATACAAAACAAAAACCAACTAACAAAATACTAACTTATGCTAACCTCCTAACAACTAGAAACTAACATATTACTTTTTACTTTCGACTTTTTATGTTTGACATTTACATAGGATAAAACTAATAAAAATAATACTATGCTAATAACTTATATATATCCTATGCATACCCTATGAATCCTCATCATTCCTCCCAACAATATTGGCATTGGACTCCAATGCTCGCAAAAGAGAAGGAAACTCTTGAGATAGTTGATGATGAAAGATCCAATGAGCCTGATGCTGAAGCTGACCTTTCCTGGAAACAAGGTAGGAAGTGGTGGAACCATGTCATGTCTGACAAATATTTGTATCAAAAACTCTATCATAATCAAGTGGAAGCTGAAAATCAGGAACAACATTTGCAGGATGGTTGATAGGAGGCTCAGTTTCTAGTGTTGAATCATGGTAATGCTTGAGAAGATCAACATTAACAACATCATGGATGGCCAACTGAGTTGGAAGATCAAGCCGGAAAGCATTCTTAGATACCTTTTGAAGAATAGTGTAAGGCCCATAACGGAGTGGCTTGACCTTGCTATGTGCTTTCTCCTGGAAATGACGTTTGTCCAAGTATAGCCAAACTTTATCCCCAACTTAAAAAGTATGAGGGACACGATGATGATCCATAAGTTGTTTTTTATTTTCTTGAGTCTTTTGAAGAATTTGAACTACTTTGGACTGAAGATTCTGCAAATATTGACCGAAGGCTTGGGCCTTATCTTTCTCTTTTTGAATATGCATTGTATCCGGAGATGGCAAGGATAAGGGCAATGCATACAGAGCCAAAGGCTAAAAACCAGAACATACCTCAAAAGGTGAGTGACTTGTAGATGAGTGAACTTCTTGGTTGTATGTATTCTCTATGTGGGTTAGACTCAAATCCCACTTGGCAGGAGAGATATGGTGATAAATCCTCAAACTCTATATAAGATTTTGGTTCACAACTTCAATTTGACCATCTGACTGAGGATGAAAAGTAGTGGAGAAGTTAAGGGAAACTCCCAAAATCTTCCACAAAGATCGCCAGAAATGTCCCACAAAACGTGAGTCACGATCAGAAACAATGCTAGTTGGTAAACCAAAAGATCTCCAAACAGAGTCCAAAAAGAGTTGGGCTAAGTCATGTGCAGAACTTGTCTTGTGGCATGGAATAAACTTATTCATCTTGCTGAATCGATCAACAACCACAAAAAAACAGTCATGATGATGAGCAGTCCATGGAAAGACACTAACCAAATCCATGGAAATGCTCTCCCAAGGATGAGAAGGAATAGGCAAAGGAATACCCAAGCCCATTTTTCTATTGGTTGGTTTGGAGTGGCAACAAACTGCATATCTCTTGAGGAAATGTAGAACATCTCACTACATATGAGGCCAATAGAAGAATCATTGCAAATGATGAAGTGTTCTTTGTTTTCCAAAATGGCCACCATAAAGAGTAGAATATGCCTCCTTGAGAAGTGAAGCTTGATGATCTCGAGGAACACAAAGTTTATCTAACTTGTAGAGTAACCCTTCCTTGATATGGAAATATTGAAAAGGTGTTAAATTGGAAGTTCAAGGATTCTAAAGACTTGTGTATGTCGTGCCAAAATTAGGATCTTGAGCATACTAATAAGACCAAGTCTGAAATCCCAAATGAGAAGTGGTCACTATAGTTAAAGCATGTGTTGTAGGAGGCTGACTCAAATAATCTGCAACATTGTTGGTGCTTCCCTTCTTATACTTGATGACCAAGTGAAATTGTTGTAAATATGAAGCCCACTTCATATGCCTTGTTTCTTCAATTTTATTCCGAGATTGAAGAAATTGTAGAGGCAAATGATCAGTGTGAACAACAGTTTCTTTCCCCCAAAATATAATGCCTCCAATACTTGATGGATTAGATCAATGCATATAATTCTTTATCATATGTGGAGTAGTTCCTTTTAGTAGAAGAAAATTTTTCTGAATGGTAAGCCATAGGGTGACCATTTTGGTTCAAAATAGCTCCAAGTGCATATTGTGAAGCATTTGTCTCAATCTCAAAAGGCCGTGAGAGATCTGGTAGAACAAGAACATGTACTAGACATAATTTCTCTTTCAATGTGTTGAAAGCTTGAGAGTGAATTTATGTCCACTTGAATGCAACACTGGTCTTTGTCAATTGGTGCAAAGGTGTGGCAATGTCTAAGTAATGTAGAATAAACTTGCGGTAGAAGTTGAAAAGACCAAGAAAACTCCTCAATTTAGTGATATTTGAAGGAGCAGGACACTTGAGAATAACTTCCACTTTCATAGGATCCACTTGAACACCACATGCATCAATGATATACCCAAGATATGAGATGGATGTATGACCAGAAGAACACTTGGAAAAGTTGGCATACAAACTGTTCTGCTAAAGAGTGCGAAGAACATGTTCCAAATGTTGAAGACACACTTTCCAAGTCTTAGAAAATATGAGAATATCATCTAAATAGATGATAACAAATTTGTCCAAACAATCATGAAACACCTCATGCATCAATCACATGAAAGTGGTAGGAGCATTGGTGAGACAAAATGGCATCACAAGCCACTCAAAAAGTCCCATTTTGGTTTTGAAAATCGTCTTCCATGTGTCGTTTGCCTCAACTCTAACTTGGTGATACCCACTTTTCAAATCACTCTTAGAGAAAAAAATTATACCTTGAATTTAATCCAATAGGTGATCAATGCATGGAAGTGGATATCTATTTTTGATGGTGATCTTATTTAATGCCCGGAAGTTGATACAAAGACGCCAAGTTCAATCTTTCTTGAGCACCAATAAAATTGGTGAAGCAAAAGGGGATGCACTTGGTTTAATGAAGCCTTTAGAAAATAAATCTTGAATCTGTCTTTTTATCTCATCACTTTGAAGAATTAATTGTTGATACATTGGGGCATTAGGAAGAGATGCAGCAGGGACAAGATCAAGAGAGTGATTGATTGCTCGTTCTAAGAGAAGTGTTTTAGGCTCTTGAAATACATGTGAATATTCTTGCAACAATTTTTCTAGTGTAGCATGTGGCTTAAACATAATGATTTTTGCTTCAGAATTTTCAGATTGTGGCCTTATAAAAATTAATGCAAGATCTTGTGCCTGATTTATAGCTTTTCTTGCCTATTTGCAACTAAGTACTAGATTTTTAGTGCTCTTAGTACATTTTAGGTATTTTTGATTATCTTGTTGCAATGTATAGGTGTTATTAAAGGCATCATAGTGAGCTTTGCTATCACATTGATAGAGTTTACCAAGCAACAAACCACAACAATCCATAATGGTCACATCACAGGTGACCTTATCAATAAAATTGGGGCCAAATGAAAAAGAGACAGTGAAAGTGTGTGTGATCTACGAGGATGAATCATTATCCTTCCATCCAAGTGAATATGGACAAGGATGTGGATCCATTGGAAAATGAAGTTTGTCAACAATGGACTTCGCAATCAAATTTTTTTGCGAGCCATAATCGATGATACAATCCACTGAAAAATTATGTGTTAAATGTGCATGAGTGACAAAAAAATTGTCACGTCCCCCTGAAGTAGAATCATGGTTCATTAAGGTGACCTTGTTGAGTCTACCATTCAACTCATCATAATTATTATCATCACAAAAAGTCTCAATGGGAATATTTTTCCTTTCCTCATCATGAGACTGTACAATTAGATTCTTCTTCTTCAACTTAAAGCATTCAAACTTTTCATGTCCCTTATTTTTACAATAAGTACAAAACTTATATTTCTTAGTATCAAAAGGAGGAGACTGAAAAAAAGAGGAAAGAGAAGAACTTTTATCTTTGGAAAGATTATTTTGTGGCTGAGAACTCAAAGCTTTTGGAGGACCTACAGAAAATGAAGGTCGAGATGCATGAGACTGGGCAGATAGCTTTTCCTCTGCTAATTGTACTTGGTTGAATGCAACATCAAGAGATTATAGGGTAGTATATTTCAACTCACTAAACAAATGTTCCTGTAAGACGCTCTTGAACTTTAATATTAGAGCAACAATTGGTTCTTGCACACGAAGTAGTATTCTTAGTCGATTGAACTTATAGATATAATCAGTGTTATACCTGAATAGTAAATTTTAGCCTTATTAAAATATTCATACACCAATCGGTATGCCGGTACATACAAAATTGAAAGAATTAATGCAACTAATAAGCCAATCACATAAATGAGAATCATAACACACAAATTTATACATGGAAAATGTCAAAGAGGAAAAACCAGGGTGGGATTTGTGACCCACAATATCAATCCACTAGCCATATGAAGAGATATTACAAAATATGAGGGGCCTGCACTTGCAGGAAGACTTACAGCCTAGAACACACTGCTCAATCATGATAGGAGCCTCACTGACTACATAAAATTCCAGACTACAATCCGGAGAAGTGAGAATTGTTAAGATAGCATCTTCTATGCCAGGATACAGTTCCGATTTAAGCTCTGTCTGTTCTGGTTTGAATCCCTAAACCCTTTACTAGAATAACCCTTACAATAATTTTCTCACATACATGATCTCTCTGAATTATATTACATTCACATATCCATAATTCCCTATATCATATTTTTCATGTATATCAAAATGATCTATCAAACTGACTTATATACCCTATACAAATTTACATGTCTTATGTCGGCTTACAAATAAATATACAATATCAAATTACATGTCGGCCAGATAATATAAATACATAAACGTTAAAATAAATCTTCTATCCTGCCGGTGCCAGTGTGGTATCTGTGAAGTGCCTGTCGGTACACCATAGAACCAAAACATGAAGCCGAAACACAATACCATGTTGCCATCAATGACAACATAGTGAAACCAACCAATAGAGTGTCAATTGCCAACAATCTCCCCCTTTGGCATTGATGGCAAAACTCATGTAAAAAATAGTCAAGGTGTCATCTGTTGATTTCATCTTGCCTTGCTCCCCCTGAGCTGAATATGCAAAATGCTCCATATCTCCAAAAAAATCCGAAACACTATAACTCCCCCTAATGTATACAACTCTTCTTATTCTTATTCTTTTTCACATCTATACTACTCCCCCTTTGACATCAATTTCATAAAAAATAATTTGAAAAGGAATGTCAAAGAATAAGAACTGTACAGTGAATATCCCCAAAAATGTCTTACCGGAGCTTGACCAACTTCAAAATTTCCGGATAAGCCTTCTCTAGTAACTCTACATAAGTATCCCAACCAGTTTTGAATGTGCTGGAAATAGATACAAGTCCACTCAATAAATGTGCAAAAGACTCTTTCTCATTTATCTCCTTCGGTGTGGGATTTCCCACCATATCCATGCATTCTTTCTTGTGTACACAGAGTGAATCCAATCGGGGACTCACCAAGCCTCTCCGACTTCTGGCTCTTCTAATTATTTTGTCTCTTTCTTTCTCAAGAACATAAATTTGGTTCTCCAAAATTAAATTTTTTCCATCAATTGATGTAGTCAATGAAATCAATCCATCAAAAGAGTTAGCTATACTTGCAATTTTCTCCTGAATCTCTTTTATCTTTTTATCTACATTAGCTGTAAGTATTTCAGTATTACAACATACCCTATATATATTTGTACATTGTTTCAAGGATTTTTCTATTAGGATCATCTTTTCCTCAATCTTTTTCTTCTCAGTATCAATTACCTGATCAAATGCAGCTCTCTTAGCCTGAGTAAATATTTCTAGTGCTTGCCGGTTTGAGATTTGTTGTAGGGATTGAAAATCTTTTGATATATACTCAGTGATTATCTTAAGCTTGTCGGATGGGCTCATTTCATTTTCCATCTTACACTCTGAGACCAGTCTGTGTAAAACAGTGATTGATTGATCTATGATCCCTTTATCTGTGGATCCCTCCTTCATTAGTTTTTGTGCAACCATCATCATCAGTTCAGTGGGACTAATCTCTGTGATGTTTTTTCTTTTCTACATGAGAAGTGTCAATTGACAATAATGATGGCCCAACAACCAGTTCCCTATCGGATTCCCATGTCTTCTCCTCTGAAGATTTATCCTTTATAACCTCCTCACTTGCACTAGTGGCTTTGCCACTTGGTGCAGTCTGTGTAACTTCCAGTTCCCCTATAGGAATAGTAACCTCAACCTGCACATTTGTATCCAGAGGAAAATTATCCTCAATGTTAGTATCTTGTACAATATTAGCTGGTACACTCTCTGTAATAACCGGTATCTCAGTATTTGTTTGTACATTTGTATTTACCAGGGACTCAATTTCCACTATGTTAATATTTTTCAAAACTGAGGGTGAAGTACCCATAATCCCCTTTCCTTTTCCTTCAACCGGGGTATCTACCGTGTCTGTCTTGGTTTTCGGTGAAGTAAAGAATCCTTTGTTTTCTCCAAAAAAAATTAACCCATGCTTTTTGAGTTTCTATTATTATTTCATTTACTCTCCCTAGCATCAGATTGGTTATCCTATGTTTGCTATTGAAAACTTTAATATCTGCCTCCTCAAGTGTCTTTTCCATTTCATCTGGAGCTATAGTAACATAGATAGATAATAGCTCTTGAATTTTAATGTGACTATCCTCTTGCATAGCTGACAATCTTCTAGCATCTAACATGTTATACAACTCAGCCGGTATTTGATTTTCTATCTCTATTAAGGCTTTCTTATAAATATCCAAGTATAATAGGACTACTTCCTCTACCTCTCTTTGTTCATCATCCTCTAAGTTTTCATAATAAAATTTAAGATTCTTCAACATGCCATCTTTAGTGATTTCATCCACTAACTCAGCACAAGTTTTAGGTGGTATGATAGTCACATTACCATATTCAATTCCTAAGTCGATGTCACTCTTCTTCTTCTTGGTAGTACTGGATGTAGTTGTAGGTGTAGCATAAGGTTCTTTCTTTTGTGTCGGTAGCTTGATTGTAACCTTCCTAACCAGTTGCTTTATAGCTTCTGCCTTTGTTTCCTATGGTTTCTTACTAACAACCCTCTTAAATGCTAACAGTGTGTCATCCTCTGATTCTGATTCTGCAGTAATAGGTTCAATATGAACTTCCAGATCCTTCCTTTTTTTGCCTTTCTTTGGGACAACATCAATTAGTGCCTTGATGTCCTTTGAGACCTTCTACACAAATTTTCTTTCTTTTCCTTCCCGTTTCTCTCTTTTCGTTTGGTTGAACTCTGTTTCAACCCCTTGAGTTTTTTGTTGTGCAGTACCATAGGGCTTCTCTGCCTCATCAATTGGTGCATCAATTAGCATTTTTGCATAGGCATCAAGAATATGTGCATCCACCTCATAGCCCATTTCTTCAATCCAAATCTTTCGGGGCTTAACTGCTTTCATGAGAGTCTAGTCCTTCTTTACCATAAAGCATATGTCAGTAGAGTATTTTTCTACAATATGCTCAGGTACCCTTACCCTAGACCTCATAGATTTTTGAAATGCCTTAAAATACCCCCATATCTTATCATCTCTCTGGCTTCCTAAAGTAGCAATTGATTGTTTCAATTGTCTCACTACCGGGATGTCAAAAGCCCATTGCCTCTTACCAAAACTAGGTGTATCATTCAAGAAATATAACATTAAGAAAACTAACAAGTTGCCATACTGGAAAGTACCCTTCTTCTCACCCTTAATCTTCCCTAAGTTTATTAACAACTCATCAAGCATCCAACTGCATAGATCTAATTTTATATTCTCTCATCATTTTGTATGCAACCAAAATGCATGAACTAGAAACAAAATTCAGTCGGTTTGACTGAGTTACCTTGTACCCGATGATCATGCTACCAAATTTGATGTCTGTGTCAGTGATAGTGCTCACTTTCATGGATCTTTTGTCAGATGTTGCACCAGTGATCTTCCTCACAAAATCATTTGAAATTTTTTTGTCTGGATGTTTCCCAACTAATGGCAAATCGATGATTGCCTGGATGGCTTCCTTGGTGATTTTGTAAGGTCTGTTCAACCATATAAATTCCCCATGCACTCTGCTTAGTACATATTTGATTATCTCATCCTCAAACTCTGGAATATCCAGAATGTCTGTAAACCCTAGGTCTTCAATATGCTTGTATGTTGGTTTGATCTTTCTAGATTCTCCCATCAGTTCACTCATATATATGCCCTTAATTTCTGAAGTTCCTAAGTCCTCGATGTGACAGTGAATATATGCCCTAACATCCTCTACATAGACAACTCCCTCAAGAACATGAGAAAATGCTCCAATCGAATCTTCCAGGGTAGCCACATGTGGATACCACTTGAAAATGGGCCTAGGGCGGTCCTTGACCTCTACTACAGTCGGGTTTACAACAAAAACAAGAATAGAAGATGGTCCTACTTCCATGTTTAAAGATAAATACCTTTTGATCATTCTCGGTGAAAACCTCCAACAAATTCTTCCAGACGCCGGTGAAATTGCCCAAGAAGAAATCTGATTGCTCTGAATTGCCTTTGATCACACTTAGTCACTCTTAATCGCTTTGAATGCAAGGTGATTAACAATGAAGTGTATTCGACCTTTTAACCTTCGAGAAAAACCCTAATCTTCCATTGACATAAATGACTACTGGTGAGAGCTACCAGATCTCGCTCAGAACATATCCATGCCGGATAATCATTTCCAATATCTGGAACATCTTCCAGAACCTCTTCCCGGGGCATATGCAACATCTTCATGATACCAATAACACTGAGAGGGGGGGGGGATTGAATCAGTGTTATACCAGAATAGTAAATTTTAGCCTTATTAAAATATTCATACACCAACTGGTATACCGGTACATACAAAATAGAAAGAATTAATGCAACTAATAAGCCAATCACATAAATGAGAATAATAACACACAAATTTATGCATGGAAAACCTCAAAGAGGAAAAACCACAGTGGGATTTGTGACCCACAATATCAATCCACTGGCCATATGAAGAGATATTACAAAATATGAGGGGTTTGCACTTGCAGGAAGGCTTACAGCCTAGAGCACACTACTTAATTACAATAGGAGCCTCACTGACTACATAAAATTCCAGACTACAATCCAGAGAAGTGAGAACTGCTAAGATAGCATCTTCTATGCTAGAATACAGTTCCGATTTAAGCTCTGTTTGTTCCAGTCTGAATCCCTAAACCCTTTACCGGAACAACCCTTACATTCACATATCCATAATTCATTATATCATATTTTTCATGTATATCAAAATGATCTATCAAACTGACTTATATATCCTATACAAATTTACATGCCTTATGTTGGCTTACAAAGAAATGTACAATATCAAATTACATGTTGACTAGATAATATAAATGCATAAACATTAAAACAAATTGCCAATGCCGGATCCAAGATATGTTGGCCTCCAATACCGATAACCTTTATTAAACCATGTCGGCCTGTATTGCCGGTGACCAAAGAAATCTTTTGTCCTGCCGGTGCCGGTGACGGTGTGGTATCTGTGAAGTGCCTACTGGTAAACCATAGAACCAAAACATGAAGCCAGAACACAATACCATGTTGCCATCAATGACAACATAGTGAAACCAACCAATAGAGTGTCCATTGCCAACAATACTAACTTATGCAAACCTCCTAACAACTAGGAACTAACATATTACTTTTTACTTTTTCCTTTTTATGTTTGACATTTACATAAGATAAAACTAATAAAAATAATACTATGCTTATAACTTATATATATCCTATGCATACCCTATGAATCCTCATCAAAATCCTTAACTATAATGTGACTCATTTCTAGGATTTATATGATTGTAGTCTATAGTCATTTTAAGATTTTTTAGAACCAAGCTTCTCTTCTTTACTATCATATCTTCAAAATGCTAACCTCATAGGGTTTCCAAAGTGTTGGCATTATTGTCATTGATGTCAACAAGTGTTGTAGGGATGCCAAGAGGATGCAAAGAAAGAAGTGTTGCGAGTTGCAAAAGTGATCATATCAGGATAAGTCGGTCGATGAAGAAGCTAGGCATCAGTATGTGTGATCGGTGTAAGTTAGGTCGATGTCAGGTCATGGGGAGTCTCTTTTGTGTTTTATCGGATTGAAATAGCAATGTCAAATACCAAAGCAGAGCCACACATCGGAATAGCTAATAAAGGTGATGTACCAAGTTTGTGTTATGTCGATAGAGTAAACTACTCCGATATCATTATATCAGAATAGCTATGGCGACTAGGTTACCGAGGATACCTATCAAAATAACTATTGAAGGCGGAATGAATTTAATCTTACAATAGCGATATAACTAAAATATTCCAATATCCTCTTATCAGGATACCTTATGCCGATGTGGACACCATCGGGATTACATACAAGATTGGGACAAGTCAAAAATGTTATCCAGATAGACCAAGCTATTTCAATAGAGGAAAATGAAGAGAAGACCCCTTGGTAAGTTTATCGAAATAACATATGCTGATATGTTGAAGGACTGTGGGTATGTGATTTTGGAATAGCTATGCCGATGCTTGTTCATGTTGGCTCATCGAAATATGGGTTGGTGTCCAGATATTAATCTGATAGTGTTGGTTTTTCCTGATGGGTATGCATTTCAGAATATCTATGCCGATAAAGGTGAGTTGACAGTATGTCATTGGAATGACTTGTTCTTTCGTTCTAACATGTTTTTCCTATGCCAATAGTTATGGTGGTCCCGATGAGTGGTTGTTTGGCTTGAAGTATTTCAACTCGGGGTAACTTATGCCGATGAAGTGTGTCACCATGGAGATTGTGTTTCGGGATAAGTTGTGAAGGCAAAGTAGATCCGAGATGTCACCCCGACAGTTAAAGATATATCGATAGAGATTTGAGGAATTGTATTGGAATGAGTAAACTTGATACGTGCAATATGTTTGCAGAGCATGCCATGATTGCAGTCTGATAGTCCACATGGATGTTTGACCTAGTTTGTTCAAGTGACCTAGATGCAAATTGAGGAGATTAAGAAGACTTTGAGGACACATTGCATGCCGAAAAACAAAGAGATGATGTGGTGCGTGGAACCGCCATGATGATAATTATGATCAAGTCCTCCTGGTTGAATCTAGCAGATCGATGACTTAGATTCAAAGTTGATCATTAACACAGTTTGGCGCATCTAGAAACTTGAACTATTTACTGGCCAAATACAAACTGACTAAGTGAATGATCTACAAGCTACATTGGAAATTATATAGATCGTGGGTCATGAAAATGAGGAAGAACAATAATTTTCCTATGTGTGATGAGTTATGATCCAACCGACTGTTTGGAGGTGATGTGTGCTTTATGAACTCAACAGTGGACATAGTGTAATGTGGTTGTTGAAATAGAAGCAATGAACAAGAAAAGTTTGATTAAGTAATTACTGAGCAGGTAAGAGAAGAAAGTGTTGTAGAGGTAAACCTGAGAAAAGAAGCAGAGCCAAAATTAGAGAAGTAATTGTAGAAGAAAGAGGCAGAAAATTGAGTAGAAACATAAGACTGATTTGAAAAGACAAGAAGGTAGAGACAAAGAGATAAAGATGAAGTATAATTAAGGCACATCTTTCAGAGCAACAGATAGGTGTTACCAAACTCATTTGTAACAAGGTTTTTGTAATTATAATAAATTGTTTATTGAATCACTGTGTATCTCTGAGTGGGTGCTCAGAGCAGGGGTAGGTGCTCCTTGAGTTGGTGCTCAAAATATTAGGGGTTGGTGCTCCTTGGGATGGTGCCCTAAAACATATTGTAACTATGATTTACTCATGAGGCCGGATTGGAGCAGTAGACTCGAACAACTATTCTTAGTGAGTTTTTTCCCACATTGGGTTTTCCTTGTAATTACTGGTGTTATGTGATGTGTCCTTGTGTGTGTATGATTTTGGTTTTATTTTTTGCACACACACTAGATTGAAGTTTTAGATTATCACTGATTCACCCCCCCTCTCAGTGTTCACTTGTATTCTTCACGAAGAAAGTCTTATAAATATATAGAAATAGAAAAAAATGAACTTATCTTAAGGCTGTCACAAATTATATATTATAATTCTATTGTATTCATTCATGCCATGAATTGTGTCTATGAAAACTCTTCAAAACTTGTTTAAATGACTTTGGTTCTTTATGGGAGGCAATAGAAGAATAATAAGAACATCTAGACCTATTTGACATCATATGCATGCATTATCTTTGCATGTTTGAATAAATGGATTTTCGTGGCTTTCAAATGCCTCTTCTTAAACTGAAACTTTTTGAAAATTGATCAAAATGCCAAATGAATACTTGCCTTTTTATGGTAGATTGAAAATGCAATTGTATAAGTACCATGGAATGGATCTTTGAAGCCTCTGTTAAATATATTGACCACTATGAGGGGTTTGTTACAACAAAAATAGAACCTGTTTGTGAAACAACTGAAGATTTATTTTCAAAACCCTAAACCAACTCATGCTATGCAAAGAATCACCTCTTGACATGTCATGCCACGTGAAAATTTAACTTCAAAGACTTGAATTCCTCATGCAACATGAAAAACTCTATTTCATTTTAAATTTTAATTCCCTCCAACACCAAGCATGAGTGTCCCTTAACTTAATTCAATGTGAGGAGTATGCTTTTTGAACCTTTTTTGGAGCTTTAAAAACAATAAAATTATTTCTTTTATTCACTTTGACAACATAAATCAAATGCATTGGAAATGAATTTTGCTCTCTTTTAACATTATAAAACTTTCTAAATCCTTTACATCAGACCTAGGGCCCTGTGTAGGCTATTTTTGACCTGAAAGAGAGAAAATAGGTAACAAAACTCATGACAAACTCAAGTGGAGGCTCCTTGGTCTTCCTATTGAGACCTCATCAAAGAGTAATCATCTCAAAACATGATCTCTAAGAACAAGATATCTCCTAGCCTTACCAAAATATAAATAGTTGTACAACCAATCATCTCATGCCAATCAAACTTCAATGTTACACCACAATAACTAGAATCTCACAAGAAAACTAATCTTACCATTCATCAAACAATTATACCAAATCACTATTGACTCTCTAATATGTATAGATATGAAATATACATGATGTCATGATCTACATCTCAAAATAAAAGCATATATCCCATATACACATATTTTCTCATAAAATCACATGTATCACGTTGACACTCTGACTTATAATCAAAAGTACAAACAAGGATCATACAAAATAACAAATCATAAACCAATACCTCAGCTAAAGACTCTATGAGTCCTTCATGGTACCAAGATGTCAACATATTCAAGTAACATGAAAAAATCCATCTCGTATCAATAGGACCAAAGATTCCAATGAACTCTATAAGGAATAGGATCCAAGGGCTACTTTATGATACCAACAAGAATTATAGAATATCATCCAACGTGATTGATGAATCCACATCACCACCATAATCTTCCTCTGAATCATAATGTTAAGCTACACATGGAATCATGATAAACATGTCCTAAATGAAGATCATCCATGAACCTGACATAATCAAAGAAATCAACATTAAGAGCTCTGAAAGGGTAAAGTAAAATTGTGATCTCTAAACTAAAAAGATACAACACCACCAAAAAATCATAGTTAGAAGCTACCACCAGACCATGTAAGCAATCTATCCATGACATCATGATAAACATCTCCTAGATGAAGATCACACATGAACTCAACCAATCAAAGAACTCAATTGCAACATCAAGAGCTCTTAGAGGGAAAAATAAAACCATAGTTTCTAAACCAATAAGATATACCATCTTGCAAGAACCAATCCACCAAAAATGAATTTTCACAAACAACCATGTCATGTCAAAGTCATGAAGTGTACAAGAAACCTCCATGACACCACTATCACCATATATACTTGTATCAAACTTCCATTGATTCTTACATGATTGCATCATATATTCAACAAGTCTAAGTCCCACAACATAATATATTAAGCAACACCATTTTTATATTGCATAACAAAAATTAAACTAATAAAACAAGTGATGAAGATAAAAAATGAGAATCCACTAGGGTTGTCAATTGTTGTAGCAAAATCCACAAACCCATGACTCTTTAATCTCTAAGATAATTTAGAAATTAGAAATGGGAATAAAATAATAATCTGAACACACTTATGTAGACAAATTTTCTAGAAAAAATATTGATTTGAAATCAAACAAAGTTTACAATCTTGCTCTACGAGCTATAATAGAACCCATAACATGCATGCATAGAAAAATCCAAAATAAACCATCACAACTTTGAAAACTCCTACAAATATGGTCTTTAAACTTCAATAAATAGCATGAAAAGATTAAAAAAAACCCTCTTTTCTTTGTTTCCAACTCTCATGGATCCCTGAAAGCTTTGTTGCAATCGTCTTCCTTCATTTCCTTAATTCAACCTTCTTTTTCCTTCACATCTAACCATCTGGGCATAATTTTCTTCTTGATGTAATACCTAAATATAAAAAATGATTTTCTCTCCTTACTTGGATGTGAGAAACTCCTATTTTTACTTCCATATTAATTTTGGCATGAAATTTTTTTAAATTCTTCTAAATAAACTGTCATTTCAAGACTAATCCAACAAATCCTACTAGTAGACACATTGGGTTCAATTCCTACTCAAAAGAGCAGTTGTCAAAAGACAAAAGGGAGTTGCATAAAGAAATTAATAATCATTCCTTATTTTGGCATGAAATTAATATACCCAAGAGTAGAATTTGACTATTAAGACTTGCAAAAAAAACTTTAATTTCTTGAATCATCCACCTCCTAAAAATTAATTATCAAACTTTAGAGCTGGTAGTAGCTAAGAGTGTCGTATGTAAAATTCATCATAATCAACCAGAATCAAAAGGGAAATCATGAATCCCTATCTAATCAAAGAATTCTAAATAAAACAATGAAATAATACAATCAAAGCAATGGGAATATAAAATAATCAATTAAAACTCCCTATTCCATGATTGCATATTGCTTCCATTGTTCTCCTCTTCTTTGTGGTATGGTGGCTCTTAGATATTACGCTGGTAACCCGCAAATGACACAAAGATTCAAAGTTTGTGATTGTTGAAAATGAAGATTGAATGCTCAATTTATAGATAATTGGAGAGGATTGATTGAAAGGTGGAACAAATTGATCAAGAGGTGGAACTCAGGTGAGCTCACATGCTGATTGATAGTTGAAGTGTTGATTTAGAGGTGAAACATAATAGATTGAATAGATTAATTGAGTCAACTGATTGAGAAAAAGAATATTGAAAGATGAAAAAGAATGATTGGAGGAAAATTGATTGATGAAAAAGAAAGCTTTATTTAGAAAAAAGATAACTAGAAGATAGAAAAAGAATGATTGGAGAGAATTAAAGAAATGATGTGCTTGCAAGCTTTATTTAGAAAAAAGCTAACTAAAAGATAGAAATAGGAATTGAAAAGATAATTGAATTAGTTAATTAATTGAGTGAATTAATTAATTTAGCATGTGCTTGCACTTTGACTTTGATTTTGAATTTAATCTTTGCATGATATTTAATTCAAATATTGAATTTATTTTAAATTCAATTTATTATTTGAATATATTTAGAACTTGACTTTGATTTTTCAATTTGATTTTTGAAATCATGCACATGTATTTGAAATTAGAAGAATTAGAATTAGAATTAGAATTTGAATGAAACTAGAAGAATAAAATAGTTAATTAAATAATTTTATGAAACTATTTAATTATTTAGAAATGGACTTTAATTAAATAATAAAGATTATTTAAATTAAAGATTAAATCACAATTAATTAAATAATAAATATTTAATTAATATTTAGAAAAGGGTTAATGGTTAGATGATTAGAGATAGAAATTGATAATTAATTTTATTTAAATAATAAAAATTATTTAAATTGAAAGATTAATAATCACAATCAATTAACATTAGAAAATGGTTTAAATGATTAATTGAAGATAGAATTGAAAATAGAATAATTATTAAGATGATGGGGAAATATGAAATTAGAAGAATAAGATTAATTAACTTAACTAAATAATTAAAGAATTATTTAATCAATTAGATGAATAATTAGTACATGATCAATGAGACATTTTTAGGTGTCTACATTTGCCCCTCTTTGAAATTGTTAGGTCCCGGAGACAACTGAGAGGGGGGGGGTGGGGGTGAATCAGTTGTCTAATAAATTCAAATAAAAAACAACTTAACCAACTTAATGCTTAATACCGGTAAACCAGTTAAGTATGCCGGTAGACAGTTTTAACAGTTAATTGCTATACCAGTAAGGATTAGTGTATGAAACATAAAGACAAAGTCATCCACAACACACGACACCAATATTTGTACGTGGAAACCCTGTAAGGGGAAAAACCATGGTGGGAAACCTTACCCACAATCAGATGATACTACTGCAGATAGTAAGTGTACATAAATGGGGTCTGCACATGCAGAAAGGCCAAGTGCCTAGAGCTCACTGCTCAATCACAAAATGGGAGTCACACTGACTACAGTTGGATGGTTAAATCCAATAAGAATGTACTACACAAAATATCATCTTCATATGCTAGATTCAGTACTGGTGTAGTTCTGATTGTCTCTACAAAAACCCTCCTTCAATCTTCAAATGATCTCTGCGTGTATATCTCTGCTTATTCTCGCATATACCTTCACACAATCCTTTTTCGCATTCCACATTTGATCTTACAAATAAGATCTTACATTTATACCATAACCTAAGACCAATTTTAGTAGGTTGGCTCTACAAGATATTACAATAAAATCATTTTATAAATAATACAATATTTGATGCAATAACCGATTGAACATGTCAACTTAATGCATTTACAACAATAATTAATCATCTTCATAGCATGTCGTGCTGATCTGGAAAAGATAAACCTACTGGTGTAACCCTAGACCTATTTACCGGTAACAACAAATATGCAACTATGAATATACCAATGAACAAAACTCCAGGACAAGATGTCCAAACGATGTCTTCGACATAACCATGTGTTTTCCATATCATTCCAAGTGTCGGTGATCATTATATCTTGCTGGTGTACCAGATACCGGTGACTGTGCATGAGTCATTTGCTTGTCGGTGAATGTTGTTGATTCTCCAAAGTGCTAGAGTTGATAAGAGTTTAGTAGGTGTTGACATCAATGACAAAACCATACCAAAATACCAACAGAGACAATGTCAGAACGATGTTGTTTCAAAGAAAATGAAAAAATCTGTCCCAGTATGCCTTGGTACCACTGTATAGTGTAAATATGCCCCCTCGAAAAAGGTGGTCGAAAAATTTGGAAATTGAGACCATATTTTTGATATTGGTATAATGAGAAATCATGTGAAGTTTCATGCAATTTCAAGATCGTTTGATTAGACTACAAGTTGTTTGAAGTTGAGGGGAACCACGGGCGTTGGAGTGGGAAAAACCATAATTTTGAGCTATAAATAGAGAGTTTAGCTTTTCATTTGCTCATTTGCATTGTGTTAAGTTCTTGGAGATCCTTGCGATTCTTTTGTGTGCCTGCGAGTATTTGATCGTCATGTTTGGCTATAGGGAACAAGTGCACTTGTCTAATCGAGTACATTCTTATCAGAGACCTCCGAGGGCTGGCGACATGGTATGTTTCCAAACTTTTGCCTGTTTTTAACAATTTTTTTTTAAAATTCCAGAGAGCTATGTTTTATTCATCACGCATACGCCTGTCATTTTTGACACATTCTCTTTTATTGTCACGCAAACGCTATAAATGTACCGCAAAAGCTTAAGTGTTACGCATAGGTGCCTAGTGTCACGCATACGTGTATCTATTTACACATTAGTTGCAAATGCTATGCATTCATTGCAATTGTTACACATGAGCATTAAATGTAACACATTAGTGTTGAGTGCTACGCATAAGTGTTAAAAATTACGTATTCATTGTAAATTGAAGTTTTTGTCATGCGTTTGATAATTTTTTGTAATCGCATTATCCGATATCTGACATTTTCAATATTTTCTCTATGCAGGAGAATATTGGAGTGTTATACTACCGACAGAGTAGACCCAGTGGACTTGATCTTTGAGCCGATTTACTTGATGAGGAGATTTCACATATCCGACATCTAGGATTATATCATGTTTTACATTTGCCAGAGGTCACGACCAACAAGGCCTTGATTACAACGTTAGTAGAGTGGTGGCATTCTGAGACATGTACCTTTCATCTTCCTACTGGTGAAGCATCCATTACCTTAGAGGATGTTTGGCGTATACTACATATTCCCATCCATGGTGTGAGAGTTGTAAATGATCATGATGATGGCATCGCTGGACTGTGTGCCCTTTTTGAGTGTGAGGAGCAGGATTTACAGATTAGTGGTCATTATGATATCCCTTGGGCTCGATTGGACTATGATGATATTACTATAGTATTGAGCAGTATCATAGGTGGTTTATTGATTCCTGACAGGTGAGGTCATGGCTTTCCAGTTGGATGGGGCAGAGTCCTCCATGATATGATTGTTCATCGTTGAGTATATGCTTGGGGTCCTTGTCTATTAGCCATGGTTTATTATCAGATGCACAACATTGTATACCTAGGATATCGATCAATCAGTTGTGGTGTGACATTGCTCCAAACTTGGGTGTGGGAGCACATTTCTATCTCGAGGCCAATTATTCATGTTTACTTGCAGCCTGATGAGCCCTATGCATACAGATACACACCCAGTATTAAACATAGGGGTTCGGGTAACACCTTGTATTGGCGACATCATCTTGATATCTTGCAACATTTCATTTGGAGACCATATTTATATTGCCCCAGTTGGGCAGATGATGCACAACACTTTCCTTTCTGCAGACATCAGAGATATCTTATTGGGAGGACCGTTGAGACTTAGAGTATTATTGAGATGTCTCTTCCAGGATGAGTGCTCATTAAATTTGGGGAGGCACAGGTGACACCTGTTGTGACAATGTACTTTGCACGTGTTTCCTGTGAGGTTTCTGATTGGGGTGTATGCATACAACCACATGTGGCTTCTACTGAGTTTGATGCTCTTTAGGCATTATAGTGGGTTTGGAATGCAAGTGCAGCGGATCCAGGGATAACTTCTAAGTATGATGCATGGTGGGCCAGACATAGGCCTATTCCACTAACTGATCTGACTGTTTCGATCACAGTGCAATAGATACAACATCCTAGACAACAACTGAGGATCAACATGCGGGAGAGGAGGGTGGAGGAGGGTGGAGGGGGAGATGAGGGAGGAGGAGGCGATGTCAGAGGTGAGGAGGATGTAGACATTGGTGGAGACACCGATTCTATGAACAGCGGGGATGACGATGATTATTCAGAGTCATTGAGAAGTGAGGACGGGGATGCTGATGATATGCTAGAGCTAGAGGATGTGCTTGCTACAGAGGGTGGAGGAGGATAGGGTGGTGATGGAGATGATGATGATCTGCAGATTCATAGAGCATGGATCTAGAGTCTAGAGGATGAGGTTGCTAGACTTAGGCAACGATGAGATGTTGAGTGAGAGGCATTCCACAGAGACTATGGTGCATTAGAGACCAAGAGAGATCATCTCCAGAGGGAGAGAGATGAGGCAGTTAGATGGAAACAGATGATTTAGGCTGCCTATGACCAACATTTTTCTCTAGGTACTGATGCATGCAGACAGTTTGACAAACTCTATTACATTGCATAGGAGGCTTTTTATTATCGACACCTCTACTATGACGTTGTACCCGAGGGACAAAGAGCTCCTAGCTTTAGTGAGGTTAGAGGTCATTCTGGTTCTAGTAGGACTTCTACATGAAGGACTAGCAGTGGTGGTGTCATGGGTCCACCTCGACATCCTAAGGGAGGGTCTAGCAGGCAGGATCCACCCGTTGACAAAGGCAGTGTTGGTTGAGACATTGAGATCATGTAATATGAGCCTTCGGGCTTATTCTATGATTATTGTATTCAGACACATTACCATTTTTGAGTTATATATATGGTATGTAGTTTTTGGCGGCGATCTATTATGCCTTGTTTTCCATGTATGTTGTATGATACTATGAGTTATGCAATTCATGTCTATATGATTTATAAATGATTATTTATGAATGCAATGGTCTCTACATGATTTATGATGTAATGATGAATGAATGGTTTAATTCTTTCTATATAAAAAAACATGATGTTTATGAATGCAACGGTTATTAAATACAATTTAAAACTATATGGATGCAATTTAAAACTATACGGATGCGATTTTATTTTTGTATGATAATGCCAGAATATTCTTTTAACTTAGATGTATCTTGAAGA
This sequence comes from Cryptomeria japonica, assembly GCF_030272615.1. Taxonomy (NCBI): domain Eukaryota; kingdom Viridiplantae; phylum Streptophyta; class Pinopsida; order Cupressales; family Cupressaceae; genus Cryptomeria; species Cryptomeria japonica. The sequence continues at coordinate 327,486,590 of NC_081415.1, forward strand.
AATGTTAGTAAGATGAAAGAAAGAAGATATTGATGAAAGAATAGTTTCAGATGACAGAAAAGGATTTAGAAAGAGATGATGAGAAAAGAATCAATAAACTATCAATAAACAGATGAGATGAGAATGAGTTCATTCCTTTAATTAAAATATAGTTAACAAGATGATGTTCATTATTACAGAATTAAAATACAAGTTCATAGTGACATTCTCCCTTTAGGATTAGAATATAGCTATCTTATTGCATGTCACTCCTTTTAGTTAAATGAAGTTAATATGAAAAGATACATTTACTAAGATTAAGATGTAAACAACTATACAAATTCTTCCCATTTTAGTTCAATTTTAGCAATCATAAGGGATTCTTTTATTAGGTTTATAATGATGGATATATAGTTGAGTTCACCTAATTATCAAGTTAATTTGGTAGGGATTATTTGTTAAGATTAAAACATAAATAGCTAAACAAATTCATCCAATATAGTGAAGTATGATTAACATGGCGATACTCATTTAAGAAGATAAAAAGTAAATAACTACATGAAGTTCATCCATTAGATTTCAATCTAGGAAATTATAACATTAATTCTAACTTTGTTTCCCAATTCACATTCGTTCCATTTACATGCTTAATCACAAGTTAATCCAATGATGTAACCCAGCAAGATTCTTTCCACTATTACTACCTTTAATTAACCTTAGCAAAATCCTTTTTCATAATCTTAATTACAATCTTTTATGAACCTGATTACTACATTTATCAAGATGAGTAATTTTATGCACTTAGATTTAATTTCGTTAATTTCCCATCGTACACTTTACAAGATAACAACCATACATGATAACTTAAAGCATGAAACAAAGGAAGCTAAAACATCGCATAACACAGATATGATCTCGGAGTTCACCCCTAAAGGGCTACATCTCCAGGTCTGCTCAACTGCAAGACCCCTTTGGTATTATATCGTTAGGAATACATAATTTATAAGTCTTTTACATCTTTGCCTCTTAGGTGAACACAACCAATATACAATAGACACTTCGGTCAAAATTTACATAATGAACCCTTCTAAAGAGGATCCAACTGAACACTTCAAAGCAAATACAGGTTCTAATGACTGATGATACCCTGACTAGGGGCGTAACCCAGCTATGACCAACACAAGTAACTAGATGACAGGGTCTAAAACAAATACATCAAGGTTTGCCGCCACTCTAAACAAGGCAAATACGAAACTTAAACTTACAACTTTTTTTTTTTTAAAACGATACGATATCAAAATTTACATGCATCCTACTAGCATATCGTTGAAGTAATAACAAAATATATGAAGATAAATTTAGATTCATATTCTATGAAAACTTCTCATTCACATGTGTTACCAAACGTTAACCACAGTATAATTATTTCAAAGATCTCCAACTAAGACCATATTTAATCTCTTTTCCAAAGAATACTCCCCGATTAGAATTGGTCCCCAAAATTTAATGTTAACTAATATAAATCTAAAAATCCATGATTAATGAATACCCCCTTTTTTTATCCACAAATTTAAATATACGCAACTATGTATTTAACGTGTATATATATATATATATATATTTTTTTTTTTGACATTTAAAATCTAATTTCAAATAAAGTAGGTCTTTCTACAAATTTATTACAACTTCTTTTATACTTCCTCAAGACATTTTTCTTTCACTTTATATATGTCAATATTATATATATATATTTTTTTAACAACAAATAAAATATATTAAAAAAATATAAAACAAACTTTATATTTTTTTTTTTGTAAACCCTAAACTATGATGCAGGACCCTGCGACCCACAATGTGGACGCAGGTTCTGCGGCCCACATTGTGGACGCAGGCCCTGCGACCCACATTGTGGACGCAGCCTGCGGCCCACATTGTGGTCGCAGTCCCTGCGGCCCACATTGTGGTCGCAGTCTGCGGCCCACATTGTGGACGCAGTCTGCGGCCCACAACGTGGTTGTGGGGAGAACTGCGAACTACGGTGGCGCCGCGGGGAAGGGGACGGGTTGAGCTTCGGCTCCCCCCCCCGAAACCCTAAATTTTTTTTTTGTTTAATTTTTTTTTGATCCGATTTACAGTCCGAATAAACCATAAATTTTTTTTGCATAAAGATTTGACAAGAAACGAAATCCCTCATTATTGCATCATTAGTTTTTATTTTATTTTATTTCACAGACCCATTCATTTTCCAGATTTTACCAAAAACTCCATTATGGGAAAAATATTTCCACATCAAGTTTAAAACCACAAAATCTATTAAGAAACAAAAATTTGATTCAAGAACAACCAAGCTTTTTAAAGAAAAACTGAAAAACTAAACCTCAAAAACATTCATGGCTAATATCATTTCTTCCTTTTCTTTTCTTCAGCATTTCATGGAGAACATTCAAACACCATTTTTTTTGATTCAACAAATAAATAAAAGGGTGGATTTGAATCCTACCTCATAACACATTCCGGGCAAGAATTTTGATGAAGAGCTCCACCTGCAACTCAAAGCAAATCTCCCTTCTTTCCAAAATTTTCTCCATCTCCATTTTTTTTCCCAAAAAGCCCTCAAGAAGGAACCCCCCCAAAACATTTCAAAAACTAGGTTAAAAATGAGAAACCCTATTTTTGACCTAATTTTCAATTTCGAATTTAGGCATTTATTTTTTTTAAAATAAAGAAAATGAAAAATGGAATTCATTCCTTTCCATTATTCAATTCTTCTTCTTTTTTTTTCGTTTTTCTTTTAAAATTAAAAAGCTTCCATTTTCTTATTTAACTCTAATTTTAAATTTCTTCATATTACTTTAGCCAACACTTTATATTTTGAATTACTAACAAGGGTTAGGATATTTAAATTTCAAAAATCAGTCCTTTATACTTTATCAACTTTTAAAAAAAAGAATAATTTCCTTTAAATAATAAATTTCTCCCTTTCTCTTCCAAAATGCAAAAATGATTAATTTATTTCTACTTCCCAAATGACTTTAAATCTTTCCTTTCTAAAACGCATAACTCATTAAATTCGTTATTATTAAAATTAACTATTAGATTGACTCGCTATCACATAATAAAGCGACCTTTTTAAATAAATGACTAATCTAATGAAAGAGTCCTATTTATTCTAATTTCTCAACTACAAATGCGTAAATGAGCACATTAATCCAAGTTAAATACCTTAAGCTTGCTACAATAATAATTAAAGCAATCTCTTTAAATTAATGATTAATCGTATAAAAGAAAACTACCTATTTTAAATTTCTAAATTACAAATGCGCACATCCACACATTAAATTGAATTGAATATTTGGGATAACAACTCCACTTACCCCGCGCTAGGCATGCAAATCGAGGAAGTCCACCAAATCACATGACACACAACCCAACGAAAAGAAAGCCCCATGAACCACACTCGCGATGCTCACTTGACCATGGCTAAGGAAAGACAAGAGTTTTATGACCACCAAATCCGAATTCTAAGGATGAAGGAGGTTTACTCAAACTTGCGAATCCCGAAGGAGATGAACCTCGCCCTAGGCGGTGTTGTACCTGCAATCTCCTGCACCCATGAATCACGCAAGCATACATATACATATACATATTAAATGAAGGTGTTAGCTCGAGATTTATTACAAGAGTTAGGAAACAATTACATTTACACAAGAATCGATGCAAAAGCACAATAGTAGGTATGCACAATTATTTATATCATCTAAACTACACATTGCATCATGGTTAACCTACCATTCAAGAATTCCACATAGGAAGTCAATCAAGGTCAAATGGGTTTTACAAGTCCAACTAGGGTAGGGGCATTACACAGTGTGCCAACCTATATGACATAATGATCTGTAGACTGCATGTGGAGGCAATGAATTTTTGACATGACCTATGTTAATGCAATGTGCATGATGAAGATGCATTTCCTATTCGACAAGGATGATTGTGTTTGTTTAGTATTTTTAATACACCAATTGAACTAGAGGGACAAAACATTTCATAGATAAGAGGTCGTTGATCCTTAAGGTCCCTTGGAACATCCAAAAATTCCCCATTGGTTCTTGAAACTTTGATCTTCTTTTGCCCATGTGTGTGCAAATGAGTTAATTCCTGCTTTTGTGTTCACTAAAGATTCTTAGAATCCTATATGACTAGCTACATGGATTATTCTAACTTCAAAAGCATCCCAAATAGAGCCTCGCTGACAACAAACTTTTAGAGCTCCGACGAGGTTATAGATTGTAATTTCTCAAATATTTCTTTATTGCCAACAGGCGTTCATAGCCCTGATGGAGTTACTTGCATGTTCCCATAGTCAAGCTTTTTGTCGCACTGTGTATGCGTGATATTTCAGTTATATATAATTTCTCTTTTGCCTTGAGATGAATATTTGGCATATCACTTTTTCTTTTTTATTTTCTTACCTTGACTTGTAAGTAATGAAACCTACTTGGGTGTAACAATTACAACATTGCTGAAGTAGAATTTTAGATTTTTCACTAGTCATATGATCAACTAGGTGTCTAGAATGAATTAGAGATTTTGTTAATGTGTTTGAGATATAGCAATTGATAGATTTTGGGTTAACAAGTCTCAAATAGTGAAATCTCTACCCAACCATAAGTAAAGCATTGTCACAAGGTAATGTTGAAATTGAATGACCTTAGGACCTCAAAGACTTCATGTCCAAATATCTAAGAAAGGAAATGACCCTTGTTTCTCTTGAATGCAAACGAATGGTAAACTTGAACAGTTGCCTTGTTTTATTGATGCTGCTATATGCTAATGCAAAAAATTTGTGAATGCAATGCATTTGAAAAGGAAACTATATGTGATGCAGTGCTTTGAATAAAATGATATGCAATGCAAAAAGTAAAACCTAAACTAAACCAACCCTTAGATATAATATCGTTTAAGGTGCATGTTGTTCATAGGTTCAAGGAGTGGATCTCCCTCCATGGTAGCCAAATTGTATGCTCCATTTCCTATAACCCTTGTTATGATAAAAGGACCTAGCTAGTTAGGTTCAGAGTACCCTGGATTTTATCATTTCGCTAGGTTCCTTTGGTTCTCCTTGAGAACTAGATCTCCCACTTCAAAATTCCTTGGGCGTACTCGTTTATTGTAACTCCTTCTCAATTTGTTATGGTAACCTTGTAAATGATTGAAAACAATTTGTCTCTATTCATCGAGCATTTCCAACTCTTGTAATCTTGCAACGCGATAGTCTTCCTCTGATATGATGTTCTTTAAGGAGACTCTTAAAGACAATAGTTCTATTTCAATAGGTAGTGTTTCTTCTATACCATAGACCAAAGAATATGGTGTTGCTCCCGTAGGGGTACATACTCCTGTTCTATAAGCCCAAAGAGTGGGATTTAACTGGAGATGCCAGTCTCATCCCGTGTCAGTGACAACTTTCTTTAGGATCTTCAATATTGTCTTGTTTGTTACCTTTGCTTGGCCATTGCTTTGCGGATCATATGGTGTTGCAAATCTCTGCTGTATTTGAAAATTTTCACACAATTCTCTCATTTCTTGATTTTTTAATGGATGTCCATTGTCTGTCATTATGCACATTGGAATCCCATACCGACAAATAATGTAATTAAGCATGAACTTTGCTATTTGCTTACCAATAGTGTATGTAAGGGGAATTGTCTCGACCCATTTAGTAAAATACTTAGTAGCTATTAAGATAAATTTGTGTCCATTGAAAGAAGTAGGATTCACTTTACCAACTAGATCTAACCCCCATTGTGAAAATGGCCATGGTGATGTAATAGGTTGAAGATCTTGTACTGATGCATGAATAAGGTCTCCATGCATTTGACATTGTTTACATTTTTCTACATATTTATTAGTGTCCTTTTCCATGGTTGGCCAATAATATCTAGTTCTTAACAATTTCTTTGATAGTGGCGGGCCACTTTGATGTGCCCCACAAATTCCATCATGTACCTCCTTTAAGGCAAGTTGTGCTTTTTCTTCATCAAGACATCAGAGAAGGGTTCTGTCAAAGCCCTTTCTATACAATGTGTCAACAAGAATAGTGTGTTTGGATGCTTGCCGAATAAGAGTTTTCTTTTGATTTCTAGACAAATCAGGAGACATATGCTGAGTATGTAAGTATGGGTATATCTCATTATACCATGGGGATTCCGGACCCATAATTGCACATACATATTCTGATGAGGGAATCTCATATGCCGGTATCATCAGTTGTTCTACAATAAACTCAAACTGAGTTTCATTATTAGGCATATTTAGCAGAGATCCTACTGTAGCCATGGCGTCGGCTACCTTGTTCCGCATCCTTGGAATCTGTTCAAAAGTGATGTTACTGAAATGTTCTATGTAATCTTCTACTAGTTGTTTATAAGGTAATAATTTATCAAATTTTGTGTTATAGTCATCATTGACTTGATTTACAATCAATCGTGAGTCACCGTAGACTTTTAATTCTTTTATCCTCCACTGTACATCGGTACGAATTCCTATTATGAGAGCTTCATATTCAGCTATATTGGTTGTACAAGGAAAATTTATTCTGAATGACTTAGGGATAGAATCACCTTTAGGGATAGAATCACCTTGAGGGATGATGAAAAGAATCCTAGCTCCAACTCCATGATTTGTATAGGATCCGTCAAAGTACAATTTCCACATGGTAGATGTTGTCAATGTAAATACAGATTCATCAGGAAAGTCTATTAGTAGCAGGTGACTATCTTGCAAGGGAGCCTCTGCTAACTGATCTGCTATAATCTGCCCTTTGATTGCCTTTCCGTCCACATAATCTATATCAAACTCACTTAAAATCACGACCCACTTAGCCAATCTTCCAGTCAATGTTTCTCTACTTAACAAATATTTGAGTGGATCAAAATGTGCAATGAGTTGTACTTTGTGACTCAGCATATAATGTCTAAGTTTCCGAGATGCGAAAATCACTCCTAGACATGCTCATTCTATAGGAGTGTAATTAAGCTCATATCCAATTAGGGTTCTACTTATATAGTAGATTGCTATTTCCTTTCCTTGATTATCATGTTGTGCCAACAAGGATCCTAAAGATGAGTTTGTTGTTGATATATATAGTTACAAGGGATTTCCTTGAGTAGGTGGAACTAATACTGGAGTATTTAGAAGATAATCTTTTACAGCTTGAAAAGCTTCCTAGTACTGTTCTGTCCATTTGAAGGTATCTCCTTTTCTGAGTAAATACTGGAATGGATGACATTTATCTGCTAGTTGTGCTATGAACCTTCTTATGGATTGTAGTCTTCCTTGTAACCCTCTTAACTACTTAAGTGTTGATGGAGGTTGCATATCCATGATTGCTTTGACCTTTGCAGGATCTACTTCAATTCATCTGTTAGACACAATAAATCCTAAAATTTTGCCTGTTGTTACACCAAACACATACTTTTTTTATTTAACCTAACATTGTACTATTCTAATCAATCAAATATCTTTACAAGGACTTCAATATGACCTTCTCTTGTCTATGATTTAGCCAGTAGATCGTCCACATAGTCTTCCATGATATTGTGGATCATGTCATGAAATAGTGTCATCATAGCTCTTTGATATGTTGCTCCTGCATTCTTGAGACCAAACGACATGATGTTCCAGCAGTATGTTCCCCATAGACAAGTAAATGTCATCTTATGTTGATCTTCTAGTGCAATACTGATCTGGTTATATCCTGAGAAACCATCCATTAATGAAAGCATTTCATTCCCATCAGTTAAGTCAACTATAATGTCTATGTTGGGTAATGGGAAATCATCCTTAGGACATGCTTTGTTTAGATCTCAGAAGTCAATGCAGATTCTTATGCCCCTAGTGGGCTTAGTCATAGGTAGCAGATTGGATATCCATTCTGCATAATCAATAGGTCAAATGAAGCCCACATCCAGAAGCTTTTGGAGTTTTATTTTGACAAGTAATGCAATCTGTGGCTGCATCTTTCTTAGCTTTTGTTTGTACGATTTAATTCCTGGTAGAAATGGTAAATGATGTAATACCAATTCTGGATCTAAGCTTGGCATATCCGCATAGGACCAAGCAAAACTGATAGGATGTTGTTTGAAAAACTGTATGAATTTGTCCTTTTCTTCTTGGTTTGATGATTTTGCCAAGTGGATATTATGTACACCTTCTCCTTCTGGTATATTGACTTCTTCAGTTTCTTCCATGAGTAATCCTGAATTCTCTTTTTCAATAGGTAAATTGTCTAACCCACTCTTTCCATTATGATCGCTCTGATCCATATCTCCTGACACAGAGGCACTTGCTTCTCCAAAGTATGTTGTTCTATCCAGGTCTACAATGAATCATGCCTTGTGATCACCTTGTGGAAACCCTTCTTTGACACCAAGGAATTCTGCAATTGCTTCATCATTCTCAAACCAATCTAGAGTTGGTTTTCCTTCTCATCCCCAATCAATCAAATGTGAATGTACAAGGGGTAATTAATTACTCCCTTCTGTTGTAACAAATTCTAATAACATGTATACCTGGTTATTTGAGTGACTTGAAATTTTTTTCATCATCTATAGGCGATTTGTGACCCTCTGTGATGTCTATTGCTTGTGGGATGGAATCATGATCAGATAGGAATTCATATTCATGAGAATCTATCTCTTTCTATGCATGTTTCAGCTTCTAAGGTTGTATCACTTATCTCCTCTTGTTCTTGTACCTAATTTTGTTGTAGATTTGCGGGCCTCCTTTGTATAGGGGTCACCCTTCTTATACCTGGTATAAGTCATTGTAGTCTTTCTTCATCTGATTCATTAGGTGGAGCTTGAGTTGTTTCCCTTGGAAAAAGTATTGACAACAACGAAGGATTAGGCTCAACTATTGGTGCTAAATCCGTGTCAGTTACCATATTTGCTTGTGCTGATGTGTCAGATACTGTATTGTTGGGTGACTCCGTGCTAGGTTCTTGTAGAAATTGTCTCATATCTTCACCATCTGATTGTGTACTAGGAGATGTTGGTGTTTTCTTTCTCGTCTGAGATGAAGAAGGAAATGCTCATGTTGACAACTAACTTTGAGATATGTATTCTGACGATAGCTTGGGTCTGTTCAGTATATCCAATATATGTTGTCTTGCTTCTGTTATATTTGGTACATGTTTATATCCTAACCCTTGATTCTTTGGATTTTAGTTTGGTACAATGGGTTCTAATCTTCCTTGCTTTTGTAATCCCAAGCCTGTGGTACCATCATACCCATGTTTTTGTAGCATCTTGAATCCGTTGCCATATTGATCTAAAGGTAACTTGGGTATTGTCATGTCATCTTCTTCTCTGTATATCCAGTGATTGACATATTCATTTAGAGATTCTTCTTGTAAATCTCCCCACCTAATGAAAGAGCATGAATCTAAGTATTGACTATTTCTTTTCCTTTGTCTTGTTTCATTACTATTCTTTGAGGCTTTCCAAGAGACTGTGGAGAAAGAGATAACTATTTTCCATTTGAGCTACTTGAAATAGAGTATTCCCCACAACCAACATCCTTAATCTGCAAAGAAGATGTTGTAGGCTCATTCTTCTATATTTTTGTGATTGTTAATGACTCCATTTGTGTAGTGAGGGGTGTTGCTTGATTAATAGGTACCTGGTTATCTACACTTGTCTTTAAGTGATTAAAATGTTGGAATGGATTTGGATCACCCTTTATGGTGATTTCAATGCCATTGTACGAGAATTTAACACATTGATGAAATGTTGATGGTACAACTTGCATGGTATGAATCCATGGGCGGCCCAATAACATGTTATACCCTAGTTCTCTATCCAACACTTGGAAAGTAACCTTTATTGTTATAGGTCCTATTTGCATTGGTAACGTAACTACACCTCTTGAAGGATGCTCTTCATCATCATATGCTTTGATGTTTATTCTTTTTGAAGGATCAATATGAAGCTCACAATATCCCAGTGTCTTAACCAACTTTAATGTACAGATGTTGAGACCAGCTCCCCCATCTATAAGCACTCTTCTGATTCTTTTCTTATGTATGTAAGCTTCTAGATGTAGCAGGTCATTATGGAGAAGTCTATCACTAGGAACATCCTGTTTTGTGAATGTGATATGGGTACCCTGTGCCAAATTCCCCACCATGGATTGGAAGATATTTTCATTTATATCTCTGTCAACTACTGAATCTTGAAGTGCTTTGTCAAGGATAGCTTTATGAGTTCGTAATATATGCAATAGTTCAAGTAGTGATATTTATGCTAGGGTTTTCTTAAGTTGGTCAACAACATTATAGGTCCCTACTGCTGGTGGTGGGTTTGATGGTACTCCTTTTAAAGTTACTTTAGATCTGCGAGTAACTATTGCACAGTCTCTGTCTCTGTGAGTTATCATTATTGTAGCCACTGTATCATCTCTTGTGAGGGAACTATCTGTAACATAATCTGTGTTATCAAGTTTTATTTCATATCCCATCCTATAGTCATCATGTGCAAGTTTGACATCCATGATATGTGCTATAAGTTCATCTTCAAACCATCTCGAATGAAACAGTTCTTCATGCCCCTTGTCCATAAGACAAAGATTCTTGTCTTCATCATATTTTGGTGCTTCTAACAGTATGAAAATTTGGTTATCATCATTGTAAGTCTCTTGATATTTCTCATCATTATTGAGTGCTTATTGTGAATCATCATTTACTACATCTCCTGAGCTAATGGCATGAATAGTATAGTCGTATGAGACTTTTGTGTAGTTAATTGTGTTGTCTTGTGTTCCTGATGTAGATGCCTTCCCTTTGTCATGTTTGACAAATGGATCCTTAAAGATGGTATGATTCATGTTTTTTGAAGTTTTGTTGGTGTCAATCGTGATGTCACCTTGATCGATCATGTCTTGGATTAAGTTTTTCAATTTATAGCAACTTGCAGTTTTGTGACCTTTAGTACGATGATATTCATAGAAATCACTATCATTCCACCATGTAGGTTTGAAAGGACCTGGTTCAGAAACTCTTACTTCTGGCAAAGTGATCATGTTTGTCTGTATCAACTTTTTTAACGTTGATTCAATAGGTTCCCCTAGATGTGTGTAATTCCTTTTTGGAGCATTTACCCTTGGAAATTTTGTGTTCATAGTTTGCATAGCGTTTACATTGGTTGATACTATTTTATTCTCTGTATGTGGACTAAATGATTGACTTGGGCCTTGTAAAGACAAGATCGGTTGAGTTTTGTTCATTGTATGAGTGTCTACAACAACATCATTGGTCACATTCTTGTTTTTCAAACAAAATTTAGATTTATCATTGTTGTTGTTATTGCCATATTTTACTTGTTCTACTAGTCCTTTCTCACACTTTAGGGATTTTTCAGTGATTTGTTTAAATGTGGTCAAACATTGCATCTGTATTAGGTACTTGATTTTAGGGATTAATTTTTCTATAAACATGTCAACTTGCTCTGTTTCTAGAATAATAGTCTTGCACCTCCTATAGAGAGCTCTCCATCATTGTATGAAGGACGTGAATATTTCATTCTCATATTGTTTTGCGGCACATAAGTCCATAAAAGTAATCGGAGTTTCAATGTTATGTGAGAAGTTGGCAATGAAATTTTCAGCTAATTCACCCCATGATGTGATAGTTGGTGGTAAATGTGAAAACCACTCCAAGGCTGAGCCTCCCAGACTTTTAGAGAACAGTCTCATTAGATAAGTGTCCTCAGTTGCAACCTCTATACATGCCATAAAAAACTGACTAATGTGATCTCTAGGATCACCTTTCCCTCGATATCTATCAAATTTTGGTGTTTCAAAATGTTGTGTTTAAGGCGTCATGTATAATGTGTGATCAAAAGGATAAGGACATAAGTCTTGCATCGTGTAGCTCTTTTTTATAATTACCGGTTTGCATAGTTCTCATCTATTGTTGTAGATTTTGTACTTGTTGGGACAGAATATCTGTTTGAGTCAGAGGTACACTTTGCGCATGTATATTTCCCACAAAAGGATTCGTGGTAGTATAACTAGGATATTGTTGAAAGGTACCATAATTATAATTCCGGTTGTTATGAGTTCCACTAGGCACTGTGAAATAAGTGATATGTGAACCCATATTTGATTGGGTTGTACTCATTGTATTAGCGGAACCTGGGTTTGTATTCTGATGACTGTATGTATATCTTATTGGATAGGAAATCGGAGGTTGAGTCGCACTTGTTGTATGAGGTACTTGTGTTTGAATAGGTGCTGAGACACTTGACATTATCGGTATACCCTATGTTGATGCGCTAACATTTATTGTTGAGGATGATGAACTTGATTGAGAATTCATGTTTGAAATGACATTTGTTTGTATAGATGATGTTGGTGCATTCTAAGGAAAACTTGAGGTCATCGCTTGTGTTTGTGTTATATGTGGTATTTGACTGCTATTTTGACCTAGAGTGTTTCCTAGTGGTAAGATTGTTGTGATATCAAAATCTTCAGGTAATTTGGCCTCATTTTGTAATAACAATGAGAGATATTTGTCCCTATCATTATGTATAAGAGCATCTAAGATCATAAGGACATGTGGGTCTTGTTGAGATTATTCAATCTCTTTGCATGTTAAATTTTGTTGTAGTTCATGTATTGTGGGCATTTCCTGAGGATTAAACTGTTGACTAGTTGATATGTCCATGTTCCAAGTTGGATTTACTGATAGGTCGATGTTTGGGTCCATTTTACTTTTTGCCTTTTGTGACCTTGTGATGGGCATTTAAGACTTCTATATGAGGATGGTTGAGAACCTAATGCAAGACGAGAATAATATAAGACTCTAGACCTAAATATGGAATATGAAACACTAGACCCGACTCTCTATTAAGGATTTTGATGTGAGACTTGTTGAGTATTTCGAGATTTTTGCAATGCAAGTTTTTCAAACTCTTCTCTTAGAAGTTCTGCAGCAATTTCTCTATCAATTCTACGGGCAATTTTATACTCTATATTTAGCTCGTACTGGACTCCTATATAATGAGGTTCGTTTCATTTTAATTGCCAGGTCAAGTTACTTAAACTGTCAATGATTTCTCATTGACCCCCATTTGGCACTAGATTAGGTTGCTCAAAGGGGAGCAAACCATCACCTGGGAGACCCATTAGGATGCATGCTATGACTTTCTAGGATAATTATGCAAATGATGACGGACTAAGATAGACGTATATGAAATATAATAAGGAACAAATTTAAGGACGTATATAAGGATGATAATAAGGACGTAAATGAGGACTTATGCAAGGACTATGCAAGTTCTAAGGATGATAATAAGGACGTAAATGAGGACTATGCAACTTCTAAGGACAATAATAATGACGTAAATGAGGACTTATGCAAGGACTATGCAAGTTCTAAGGACGATAATAAGGATGCAAATGAGGACTATGCAAGGACTAAGGATGATAATAAGGACGTAAATGAGGACTATGCAAGAACTATGCAAGTTCTAAGGATGATAATAAGGACGTAAATGAGGACTCTGAGGACTATGCAAAGACTGCCTATGGTCACAAGTATGCAAAATTTTAAGTTTGTAGTATTGTTTGATGCTTCAAGATGGACTTTGTTTCCAGTAATTCTATGTGTAGGACAATTTTTTTGTTTTCCAAATCTGAGAACAATTGTTTGAAGATAGGTATAGTTGATTGAACTATGTTCTGACCAACTCTAAGAATTCAAAGATACGTAAGATAGGGCTTGAAATAGCCCAAAACAGACTCAATATTGGTCTGGTACAATAATACATATAAAAGCACATAATACAATCTTAGGTTGGAAAATGGACACCATACAATGAGGCCCCTATAGCAAATTACTGAAACAAGATGAATAGATAGAGAGTCTAGCAGAACTGGCTCCACTCCATGACACACACTTCTTGGGCATGTCAGTCTCTCTTACCCTGAAGATCCAAAGATCTTATCACCGAGGGATTTTTGTCTCATAATGCAAGGTACATGAGAGGTATCTATGGGGTACAATCTGCACTCCCAGGATCACTGAATGTAGGATTTGGGCTACTAAGTTGGTTCATATTGTAAAATTTTGAGGTGTCCCGATCCAATGACAGATTCTCAGAGAAAGCCACTTAAGACTTTAGTTGAGCTTATCGGTGTAGGGAAGGCCCCCACATACATCGAATTCACTCAACACTCTAGCCGCCTGACTAGTATATTTATATAGCGGCTCAAAAACCTGCTCGAGAGTATGCTGGGAGAGATGATATCCCCAACGCATCCCAATTTGAAGTACCTCTGTGGGGTGATGAAATCCCTAGTCAAAGATACCCCTCACTACTAAAATGAAAAATTTGAGTGTTGTTATCAACTTCTCCCTTTCTCCCAAGACCCCGAAGGCAGGTGGAAAGGTAGTTGATGCAACAGTAGGTCCACCCCAAACATGATAAAAAGTTATTTGCCTTAAGAAAAAAAGAAATGTGAGTTATTCTATTGAGCAACCTGATTCACATTCATTTTAAAACCCAAAGTTAGGTGTGAGATACACATGTGCATGTCAATTTTAAAACACCAAACTAAAATGTGATTGCATGCATGTCAATTTTAACCATTGTTTATTTTAAGCCCAAAACTGAAGTGTGAGAGCATGAGTGTTTATTATTTAGTAATGATCCGATCCTCTCTATAAATTTTCCACATGTTGCAAACAGATAATCAATAACCCAAGAAAATTCACAGAAAATAGAAGATTAACTATGAAAAACATGAATGTGTAATGATACCTGATCGATTGTGTGATACTGTATAATCAATTGCATAAATCTGGCAGAGCAATTGCATAATTCTAACAAAGCGATTGAGTGATCCTAATAGCGCGATTGCGTGATCCTGACAGAGCGATTGCGTGATACATAGACAGACAAAACAAAAAATAAAAAAGAAAGCTAATTCTGATCTGGAACCTGCAAAATAGATTGTGATGCCCTAGCAAGATCTCTCATCAGCCATTCTATGTTAAGCAAATCATATTTCACTCTATACGAGAGAACTAGGTTGTTATATCTGTCGATGGCTGGTTGATCCTCTAGATCTCGTATCTTCTTTTCTGCCTTTAGGATTTGCTGATAGCATCTGGCTTGTCTTCTTTGCTCCTTTCTCCTCCTTGCACCTGAAATTCTGAATTGTACCTTACATGCCATAAAATTTCATAATTAAGCATCCAATAAATACAAACCATATTCAGATATACCCAATTTCATACAAAACTTAACAAAACAGAGAGCAGGGGACAAGAAATAGCAAATAAACAGACACAGAAATAACCCTAACGAATGCGTGATAGTATATAGGCGAATGCGTGACAGTATCTAGACGATTGTGTGATGGGTTTTGCATGAATGCATGACCTTGTATACTCGATTGTGTGATCCTATCTATGCAATTGCGTGATGATGTAAACATGATTACGTGATTTGGAATTTGTTCTACAATCCGTAAAAACCTGCAAAAAAAAATTTAAATTTTTTTGTACGATCTGCAAAATCACATAGAAGAAAAATAAGGTTAAATTGTTGTTATTTGACGTCGGGTTCACCAAAATGTAGTATGTAAAATTCATCATAATCAATCAGAATCAAAAGGGAAATCATGAATCCCTATCTAATCAAAGAATTCTAAATAAACCAATGAAATAATACAATCAAAGCAATGGGAATATAAAATAATCAATTAAAACTCTCTATTCCATGACTGCATATTGCTTCCATTGTTCTCCTCCTCTTTGTGGTATGGTTGGTCTCAGATATCGCGTTGGCAATCTGCAAATGACACAAAGATTCAAAGTTCGTGATTGTTGAAAATGAAGATTGAATGCTCAATTTATACATAATTGGAGAGGATTGATTGAAAGATGGAATGGATTGATCAAGAGGTGGAACTCAGGTGAGCTCACATGTTGATTGATAGTTGAAGTGCTAATTTAGAGGTGAAATAAAATAGATTGAATAGATTAATTGAGTCAACTGATTGAGAAAAAGCAGATTGAAAGATGAAAAAGAATGATTGGAGGAAAATTGATTGATGAAAAAGAAAGCTTTATTTAGAAAAAGATAACTAGAAGATAGAAAAATAATGATTGGAGAGAATTAAATAAATGATGTAATTATTCAATTAATTGAAATAATCAATTAAAATAGATGGAATAGTTAACTGAGATGACTGATTGAAAGCTTTATTTAGAAAAAAAGCTAACCAAAAGACATAAATAGGGGGGTTCACCCCATAGCGCAGTGGTAGTGTTGCGAGCCTCCCCCAGTGGAGGTCGTGAGTTCAATACACGGGGATTGGCCCCTCTCCACCCTCACTGTCCGTTCGTCTCTCGCTGCACCGGTCTATTGACTTGGCCGGAGAGGTTATTCGCTGTTGGTGCACGCCGAGGAGTGAGTTAATGATAAATTTGGAGCGTGCTCTTGGTCCCCCCGATGCTGGTTGGTCAATTACTCTCCGTTCGTTGGCTGGGAAATTGACAACTGTGCTCTCAAGCTATGTAGGGTGCTTCAAAGAGGATGCCTTGACCCTCGATTCGGAGATGAGGTCCTCCTTGTGATTTCACTAGTTCATAGCTCCAGTCAAAAGCACTTGATCTAAATTTAAAAAAAAAAAAAGAGACAGAAATAGGATTTGAAAAGATGATTGAATTAATTAATTTAGCATGTTCTTGCACTTTGACTTTGATTTTAAATTTAATCTTTGCATAAGATTTAATTCAAATATTGAATTTATTTTAAATTCAATTTATTATTTGAATATATTTAGAACTTGAATTTGATTTTTCAATTTGATTTTTCAATTTGATTTTTGAAATCATGCACATGTATTTGAAATTAGAAGAATTAGAATTAGAATTAGAATTTGAATGAAACTAGAAGAATAAATTAGTTAATTAAATAATTTAATGAAATAATTTAATTATTTAGAAATGGACTTTAATTAAATAATAAAGATGATTTAAATTAAAGATTAAATCACAATTAATTAAATAATAAATATTTAATTAATATTTAGAAAAGGGTTAATGGCTAGATGATTAGAAATAGAAATTGGGAATTAATTTTATTTAAATTGAAAGATTAATAATCACAATTAATTAGATAATAAATATATAATTAACATTAGAAAATGGTTTAAATGATTAAATGAAGATAGAATTGAAAATAGAATAATTATTAAGATGATAAGGAAATATTAAATTAGAAGAATAAGATTAATTAACTTAATTAAAGAATTAAAGAATTATTTAATCAATTAGATGAATAATTAGTACATGATCAATGAGACATTTTTAGGTGTCTACAAAGATGATTAAGTCAGACTTGAAAATAATAAATCACAACAAAAATATAACATAAAAATAAAGAAATTATTTTTTAATTGTGAAAGATCTATTGTGCACCCTAGTGCTCCTGTATCAAACACCTTGGGTAAGAAATAATATTTCATAAGTAACAGCTCATGAACACTCATTTGGTCCTAGAATCTTATGTCTTTGAAGTTTAGGATCGGTAACCCATGTTGCTTCTTCCATCTTCTTTTCCTTCTATTTATTTAACCCTCTTCCCTTATTTCTTCTACTCATAAGTTTTTGTTTGGTAAATGTATTTCTCTACTCTATTTCTTCACTTCCAATAGCTAGTTGTTCTTCAGCTTGTAACATTGTATCATTACACATCACCATTTCTATTCCTTCACTTCTCTTTTCCATTTATTCCACACTAAATGAGCTTCAATAGTAATATTAACAAAATTTGATAGAGCAACCATTGCCTTTGAAATCTCTTATTTGTTCAACATCCTTTTTAATTTCCTCATATAGATTTAATTCAGTTTCATCGAGGAAATACAAAATTCAAACCTTAACTCTTCATTCTTTACTGCAACTTTATGTTTGACCTTCCCTTTACCACATGCTTTAGTTTTAATCTCTCACCTCTCTTCTTCCTTTCCCTCTTGTATGAGGATATTTTCTTCTTCTCAAACCTCTGCAACTTCAATTTTTCTTTGTTTCGTAATATCTTTAGTAAGGAAAAGCACTATCCTAACTTCTTTTGCATCACACGTCAATTCAAAAAATGTTTCTTTATTCTTTATTTCATATATGAACTATTTACTTGAAATCATACATACTTGTGCATTTTTTTCAACCTCCTCTTACTTGTCCTTGAATGGTTTCAAACAAAATTTCTTCCCATATTTTACTATGTAATAGGCATTTTCTTCACCATTACACAACTCTTTGATAAAATTGCCATGGTCAACCCAAAAGGACATGACAAATATCCATGGGTATCACATCACATATAACTTCATCTTTACAATTACCTATATGAAAATTCATGAAACATTGTTCACTTACCAAAATCTGTTAGCCTTGTTGCAGCCATGAAAGTTTGTATGGATTGGGATGTTTTACTCTCCTCGAATTCAACTTTTCCAACATTTCTAGTGCCACCAAATTATTGTTGGAGAAAATATTATTTACTCATGCTTAAGTCAAACTTATGCATCTTGATTTAATAGTTTTATCTTGCATTTAAAATTTGTAGTAGGGTAGTTGGCACTAGTGTTGGATATTGTTGAGATGTTTGTTGGAACAGTGTTTTGTCATTGATGTCAACATACTCTTCTGTGTATTCCAGTGTTGTAATTTGGTTGGATGAGTTAGTTTAGCCTGTGTATTGTAGATGATCTATAGCAGTTTAATAGGTTTAGAGATACTTATCTCTAGTTGATTCAACATAAGTTTTAGTGGTCCACATGATGCTTTGATCGAGTCATGAGATCTGGTATTGAGGTTGATATTTAGTTGTTTGTGTTATTCGGTATTCTGGTTTGTGCTCCAAAATGCTTCAGAATTGCTATATCTCTAGTTGCGGATGTATGGGATGTGTTTTGGATGTTGATGTGTGTCCTAAGTTTGATTGGTTCATGATTTGGATATCCAAAAGCGAATCTTTCATATTGATAGTCATGATGGTGTTCTTGAGCTCCGATAGTGAGATGATGATAATTTTGGTTATTGCGGTTGTTGTGGTGCAATTCATGTTGCTTGTGAATGTTTTTAGATCGTGTTCTATGTGTTTTTGTGGTTTGCATTGATTATTGTGTGTGTTATTGAATATTTTCTTTGTCTGGTGATGTTCTTCGTGTTATGTGACATTCTTGGTGTTTGTAGCGTGTTGCAGATGATCAGGGCATAATTGTTGGAGGTGTTGCATGTTTGCAGTGTTGATTTGGGTCCAGACTATGTCTTAGCCGACATTGTTTTGGTCCGCATGTATTGTTGTAGCGTGTGAGGTTATTATTTTGTAATTTTTATTGAGGGTTTAGCCAACCTTGAAATATAGGTTGATGTCTTGTATAAATAAATGTAATAATCATGTAAGGAGTAAGTTTATGATCTTTGAGTGAGTGTATGATCGATTTGTATGTGCGAACAAGTGATTTGATCTTTCGAAAGTGTGACGAAGAGAAGAGAAGTGTTGCAGAGCAGACTTTGTGCTTAACCAAAACTGTACTTAGGCACGTGGAGATGTTATTTTCATAGTTCACGTAATTTGGATTGTTGTCTGAATGTTTTTGTAAGTTAGTGAGACTTCCTGTAAGGCAGTGAGCCTTCCCTTAAGAGTGTATCCTTTCTGGGTTTCTTGGTTGAGCAGCGAGCTCTAGGCAGAGTGCTTGAATGCATGTGCATTTCCCATTATAATATTTCATTTATTCCTAACAGAGTATCATATTACTATGGGTAGGATTCCCACTGTGGTTTTTCCCTTAACCAAGTTTTCCACGTCCAAAATCTTGGTGTTATGTGTATTATTGATGTGGTGTGATTTCATGCTTTAACTCTTAATTATTAGATCTGATTTGTGGTTTAAGTTGCATAAAGTCTTTGTGCAAACTGATTCACCCCCCCCTCTTAGTTTGCTGCATTGTTTCTAACAACTAGTTGGTTTTTATCTACTCTCACATCCTATTGAAACGTATGCCATTCCCTATGTTCTCTCATCTCTTTCCTATATAAGCAGGCTATTGTACACATTGTAATATATCTTAGCATTAACCTATCATTTCATGGTGAAATATTATCAATTATCTCTTTCTATGGAAGTGTTTGCATTTGTGATCCTACCTTGGGAAAATAGCTCCAACATGGTATTAGAGGCTATCAATAAGCATGTATTTTCAGTTTGATACCCTTCACTAACCCTATTGAGATTTCCAACTATTTGATTTTCTAGTTGGTACAATTTTCAGCTCTTGGCATTTGATTTTTATTTTTTATTTCTCCAAGTATTTGTTAGTGATTTCTATTGGTTCAAATTCATTGGTTAATGTATACTATCTTAGTGCCACGTATTGGAGACTACATCAAATTTGAAGGTTGGCCACTATTAATTGTATTAGGCGATTCAATATTTTATTAGTAGTTGCACATATCAAAGAAGGTATATATCATCTACATAGCTTGTTCAATTTATTTCAGTTTGGTGGCCATTATCACATTACCAACACCTTATTATAAGGTGATCCATTAAATATTTAAGGTTAATATTTAATAAAAGTGACAAAATTAGTTTGGGGCAGTGATTTAATTTATAATGGACTATTTATTTATGAAAGCTAATGCATATATTTGTGTATCTATTGAGGCAAATATTAGCACAAGGAGCTGATTGCATTGATTTTGTGGAGGTCTATGTTTGGAGGGCACACTAATTTTGGACAACATATTGCTTCTACCTTGGTGTTTAGATAATCAAAAGACTATTTTTTTCCTAGCATCAGGTTTCTCATTATTGTTGGCTTCTCATTAGGGTTTGCATTGTGTAGACCATTTTGCCTTCATGTTTAGTTCTTCATTGGACCAAAATCTAAATGTTGGATCCCATGGTGGAGTGAAGGTTTTGTGTTTCTAGACTTTTTGGTTTCACATTGCTGAGTTGAAATAAATTTTGGAGTTTAAATATGCAAGAAACACTATTCAAAGTGTGATCATAAGCTCACATAGCCATGGTTTGTCCCTCTCATGCGCGTGGGGGGTTGTGCATCCTTCGTTTCTTACAATGGGTGTTCTTGGTTTGTGTGGATTGACCCTTCATGAATTTAGATTACTGTAGTCACATAAATCTGTCCACTTAATTAAATGAATACTTAGTATTTATTTGATTATTTAACCATCAATTAATAATTGATTAAATTAATATTTAATTAATTCATCTTAACCCTCTTCTCCTATTAATTAAATAAATTATTCAATTTATTTGATTTAATTCACTTAACCAAATTCAGACCATTAATTAAATAAATAAATCATATTTATTTAATTAAATATTCTCTCACATTTAAATAAATTAATATTTATTTAAATCCCCCAAAATCCCACCTCTCACATTTAAATAAATTAACATTTATTTAAATCACCTTTATCCTCCCCCCACTTGTATTTTCCTACAAATGCAAGTTGCACAATTATTTTAAATAAATAATTTATTTAAATCACCTTTATCCTCCACCCACTTGTATTTTCCTACAAAAGCAAGTTGCACAACTATTTTAAATAAATTATTTATTTAAAATCCTATTTATCCTCACCCACTTGAAACCTTTAATGGTTTCCCTTAAAGTATTCAAACTTGATGCCTTTAAAGTCTTCAAACTTGATGGCTTCCTTCTATAGTCTTCTTAAGACTTTAATGGTTTTCCTTAAAGTCTTCAAGCCTTTAATGGTTTCCCTCAAAGTCTTCAAGCATTTTAATGCTTTATCTTCATTTTTCTCATTTAAATAAATTAATATTTATTTGAATATTTATCCAAATGCAAATTACACCATTTAATTGAAATAAATGATTTTATTTTAATTGAAAATACCAAAATTTCTCCCACTTGCATTTTCCTACAAAATCCACTTGCATGCCTAAACCCCTTCTAGAATTTTCTAATCACTTCTAAATAACCTAACCCCTTCTCTAAACTTTGTCACATTCCTAAGAAAAAGGGACGTCACTTCTCAAACCCTCAAAGTCTTTGATAACCATTAAAGGCTTTCAACCTTCAACCACTAAATGGCTCAAAGTCTTTGATAACCATTGAAGGCTTTCAACCTTCAACCACTTAATCCCCAAAGTCTCCAGTAACCATTAATGGTTACCTCAAACCCTCCCACATGGTTAAAACATTTGTTTTGACTCAACCTCTACTCAACCCAAAGGTCTCATCAGGCCATTAATGCTTTGACCATGATTATCTCTTAAACATTTGCACAAAGGTTTATCCTTGGATTAACTCTTAATCCAATGGGTAATCTTAATTTGGACTTGACCCTTAGCCTCTAGATAACCATGAGGTCTTCTCAGGCCTTTAATGCCTCCAACCTCTTCTCTCAACCCAATCCTATGTTGACACTTGTCACCATTTTATTGGTTCCAATTATGCACATGGATCCCCAACTTTCAAACTTGGCCCTTGATTAAACCATTCAATCTTAACCCTTCATTTCCCCATTTCTTCTATAAATAGAACCCTTCTCCTCAAGCAAAGAAAAGGAAGCATTAGAGTATTGTTGTTATACTGGCATTAGCATAGAGCTTTCTCATAGCATCACTATCTACACTTGCATAGGATTTGCTTATCATATTCAACCATCTTGAATCTCCATATGGCATCCATGGCTAGTGCTAAAAGCTGAGAGCTACACTCATTTGGGACTTGGAGAGGAGAGGAACAAGGGAGGAGCAACTATGAGAATCTTGATTAGCTATTTTATTCTATGTTTATATGCTTTCTATTTCATGCTTAATATCTCTCTTGATATGCCTGTTTAGGATAATCTTTTGTTGCTAACACTAATGTTTGTTTCTTGTGCTCTTGTGTGTGTTGCCATCAAACAGATTTTCTAATCCTTTTTGCAGAGCATCAATTACGATGACTTTTCTACTTGGTGTGTGGAGCCTAGTTGGTTGGAATTTCATGCCAACTCATTAATTATCGGCCCTAAAGGCCCCAAATTTTTAATTGCTATGAACAAGGTACTTTCTATAGTTCTTTTCTAGTATTGTTGTTTATCTCGGCAAATTATTTGGTGTTTAGGATTTGTAAATTTAATTTGTATCTATTCTAGGAGATATTTTGCATATTGGTCCTTTGTATATCATCTCAGATCCTAGGATTAATTCCTTACTTCATACAATTATCACACATGGAAGTTGTACTACCCCTGCCCTAATCAGATTTTTAAAACTGGTTTGACCTTGGTTGACTTTTAAGTGGTTTTCTTGAATGGTTGATTTACTATGTTGTAATGTTATAGTCAGGTATTATGCTTAATGTGTGTACCTATAAATGTTGATTCCACATCAATTCTTATGTAAGATTATTTGTTCTTCTGATTCGTGTTATTAATCTCAGGCTAACACTTTCATTGAATATATATGTATGCATGTGTGGTTCATTGTTGCAGGAGATTACAAGTATAGTACCGCATAGGTACGAGGTTTGTCTCCACCTTGCTTCGCAAGTTTGAGAGTACCCTATTGGTCCAAAGGAATTGGATTAGGTAGTCATAAGAGCCTACATTTTACCCTAGTCGTGCTCAAGTGAACGTCGTCAGTCGTCCTTTAGTTTCACCTTTGGTTGGGTACGTGGGTCGTGTATTGGTTTGGTTTCTTGAGTTGCGTGTTGTGCGTTTGGTAAAAAAAATGATTATTAAATCCTAAGTATTTAATTTGATTAATTGTGTTTTTTATGCATTCATAAATTAAAGGGACTAAATTAAATAGGACCCCTTTGTGTGATTAATCAATAATTAGATTGCTAAATTCATATTTGTAGCAAGTTTGGTTAAATGGTTAATTTTAAATGATGAATTAATTTAGTTTATGCATTTTGAAAGAAAAGTTAATTAGAAATTGGAAAATAGAAATATTTTACCCTCATTAACATTTTGTGATAGAAATGTTAGTTTTTAGTTTATTTTGTGATAGAAATGTTAGTTTTTAGTTTATTGGAGCTAATTAAATGAGAAAGAAAAGAAAAATCTTTTAGGAAGGTTAAATTTTAATTAGAAATGTTTTTTTTCATTTGGGTGAAAAATAATTTCAACCTAAAGAAGAGATTTTTGGTCAAACAATTTCCCTTTTAACCTAGGTTTTCAAAAATATTTTGGAGAGTTGTTTTTGGATGGAAAACTTTGGGGATTCTTGGTTGGAAGAAATTATTGAGCTTGCAGGTTGGGATCTTCATCAAATCACTTCCAAGATTGCACATGGAGGTAGGATTCTGGTTAATTTTCTTTGTTTTCAGGAAATTTACTGATTTGTTTTGGAAGAAATTTGTATTTGGTTGGGTTTGATAATCTTTTAGATTTATGGAATGCAAGAGTTTAGTTAAATTTCAGAATTAAAACCCTCTTTTCTTCCTTTTTCCCACTTCCAAATTAGACTCTTATTTGCTCAAATTGATTTCAAAATCAAAATTTGGGGGTTGGTTGTTCACAATAAAATTTTGTTAAAATTCCAAATAAATGCATTCAAATTCAAGTTTTAAACTGAGAACTATGTTTGTGCTTGGTTGAATGGAAGTGGAGAATGCTTAAAATTTTGCCAGTCTGAGTTTTGGGGCATATTGGTGTTTTCTTTCAATCAATCAATCAATCAATCAATATATATATATGTAAATCATTATTTTATTTCTGGAAAATGTTCCCAAAAATTGTTCTCATAAAAAATTTCTGAGAGTACTTAGAAATTGGGTATTCGTTTTATGTTATATAAAAAAAAATATAGTTTTACCCCCACGTGGCAGGGTATACCCCACCACGTGGGATGGTAGCTTCTGCTACCATAGGGTAGCAGCGCTACCATTTGGTAGCGGCTGCTACCATATGCTAGCAGTAATACCATTTGGTAGCGACTGCTACCATATGTTAGCGGCCGCTACCATATGGTAGCAGTGCTACCATTTGGTAGCGACTGCTACCATATGTTAGCAGCGCTGCCAAAGGGTAGCGTCTGCTACCATTTGGTAGCAGCGCTACCAAAGGTAGCAGCCCCTGCCAAACCCTTTTTCGATGTACAATTTGGTCCACATAAAACAACGTGGTTAAAAAAAATTTATTTTAATATATAATTTAATTTTAATTTAAAATATATTTAAATTGATATTAAATTTGTATATTTTTTTATATAGCTCGTTAAAAGTGAAATAACATATGTTTTTGGTGAATCATAGAAAATGAAATTAATATATATGTTATTTAGTAAATTTTAGAGAAGTGAAATTATATATATATATATATATTATTATTTTTATATTGCATATAAGGGAAAAAATGGACTATTACAAAACCATTTACGGATTTTCAACCTAGACAGCAGGTCCTACCTTTACACGTTTAGTAGTGTAATCAAAAAGTATAGACAGAGATATGTAAAACTTTATACATATAATATGTTAATTCTTGATTCAGAAAAAAAAAAGAGCCACTATATGGAGCATATCAGCTATTTTTGCAGTATTTGCTCCTGTGGAGAATCCATCCATGTGGTCCAAACCCTAGGGCCCTCCATCCACACGGCTTGTTTTTCGTCAAGGAGTTCTATGAGCATCTGAATCTAATCTTGGATAGGGTCTCTCGCTTTGATCACCTTTGCTCTCAGGGTCTCCAGGGTCAGCTCCACCTCTTTCTTCCCTTTGAGTGTCCTCTTCCATTTGTATCTATTTTCCAGCTCGTGAAGGAAAATCTTTGCATTTCCATCCTTTATGAATCTGAAGAACTTGTTCTTCTCTACATTCATTGTTACCGATACCTGCGAGAGAATTCGATGAAGGGTGAGTCCACAAAAAGACTCAGTAAGGGCCCTACTTGATCCCTGAAATTTATCCTCATTTCTTAATTTCCAAATGTGCCATAAAATCTCAGAGGTAAGAACATACCAGAAAAGGTTAGTATCCTTTTTTAGATCTTTAACATATCTAGTTATAACATCAAGAATAGTAAATTGAACAGGAAATTGAATACCAAATAATAACCAGATTTCTTTAGCTATGCTACAATAAAAAAAGATATGTTTAACTGAATCAGGAACCCTGCAAACATTACAAATATCACTGTTGTTATGATCTTTTCTGATTGGTAACCTATTTAAAATCAACAACCATTTGAAACACTTCTCTTTAGGAGCAACAGGGCTACTCCAAAGCCTATTGAACACTTTCTGCCATTGTCTAACTGAAAAATCTGCAGACCACATCTTATTAGCATGGGAAATTATTGCTTCATCATAAGTTAAGGTCTAATAAATAATACTAGAGTTAACATTAAGAACTGAGATGGCATTATTCCACATGAGTTCCTTGCAAAATTCTATATCATTATTGCATTTCTTGGGCAAGAGTTTTTCACGGGCTTTCTGTAACATACTATAAGTGCGTTTATGTGAACTTAGAAGGTTAAATTTAGTTTTAAGGGTATCCTAGTTCAGTAGTCTATTATCCTTGATAATATCTTTAAAGCAGCAGATGCCTTTTGCCGCCCAAGCTTTAGCAGAGCACCCCTAAGTAAGGGCCAAGGGTTTGTTTGAATGCAAAAGGTTCCACCAAATGGATCTAGTCCCATCAATAAACTCATTGTTGCTGACTCTAAAGTTGCTGACGAATGGCTTAACACTACTCCAGGCCTTCCAGATAGATTTGAAGACATTGGACCCTTGAACTGATACCTCGAAGTCTCCAACCACAAGGTCACAGAAAGGGAGGGATTTTCAAGTTTTGGCCTTCTTTGGTACGGCCTTCAAAATATTATTCCTAACCAACACTTTCCATGGTTCATACCCATCAAGAGCCTGAAAGATCCACTTTGCTGCAAGAGCAATCCCTTGGATTCTCAAATCCTTAAGTCCTAGCCCTCCCAGGCTCTTGTCCTTATGACACCATTCTCATTTAATAGAGTGGATATTCTTTTTACCTTTTCCATCAGACCATAGGAAGTTCCTAATGGTTTTCTATATTTCTAGGATCTAGTAATTAGAAAACATCCATACTAATGAATAATAAATGTTGTACGAAGATAGAACTTTTTGGCAAACCTGCATTCTCCCGACAAGTGAAAGATATCTATTGTCCCGTCTGCTAAGCTTCTTTTCTATTTTGGTTTTAATCCATAGCCACATTTCTTTGAGGGATGGGGATATTGCAAATGGAATTCCTAGGTACCTGACTATCTTCTTAGGACCTCCCCATTGAATCCCAAATTGCTGCAACCAATCCGGAGGCTGCTACTACCAGCCAAGCATGGTAGATTTGCTTTATGAAACTTTGGCTCTTGAAATTTCCCCTAGAAATTTGATTTTACCTTCTAGGGCTTCCAAGTTGTGTTTGCTGATATCTAAAAAGAGTGTTGTGTCATCAGCAAATTGTGCATTGATCAATGCTTCCCCATTTGGAAGTAGGATTCCTTGGACTTTAGGAGAGATAGAAGAGTCTCTAGGAATGTAGAACAGGGCATCAGCTGCAATAACAAAGAGAGCAGGGGCTAAGGGGCAACCTTGTCTAATGGATCTGCCTAGAGAAATGTTTTGAGTCAGGGAACCATTAACATCAACCTGAGCTGAAGCATCTTTGAGCAAAACCATAATCCATTTACAGAATTCTGCTGGAAAACCAAAAGCTTCTAACATAGTCAGAATAAAGCCCCATTCTACCCTGTCGTAAGCTTTTTTGAAGTCAAGGAGAAACATGGCTACGTTTTGTCCTAAAGTCCTCACCCATTCCATGGCCTCCCAACTGGTAATTAAATTTTCCAGAATATATCTTCCTTTGATAAAACCTGTTTGAGTGGAGCAGATAAACTTAGGGAGAATGTTTTCCAATCTGATCGCTAGAGTTTTGGCCAAGATTTTGTAGGAAACGTTAAGGAGTGTTATCGGCCTCCAGTTTTTGATAAGGGACTTGTCCCCATCTTTAGGAAGTAGTTTGATAATCTCACTGTTAATTCTTTCCCCTAGAGAGCTAGTGTTAAAGGCCTCAGTGTAAAGCTCATGTAGGTCATGACTCACCCAATCCTCATTGGCTTTATAGAATTCTATCGTCAGCCCATCCGGGCCTGGAGATTTGTCATTATTCAGGTTCTTAATAGCATTTTTAACTTCTTGTAGAGAGATAGGTCCTTTTAATACCTGAGCATCTGCTTCTAAGATTTTAGGAGGAATGATCCTTCTGCACTTTTCTCTTGCTTCCCGGGAGTTAGTAGAATCTTCAGATGAAAAAAGACCTTTATAGAACTGAAAGAATGCCTCCTTAATATCTTCCAAATCCTTAAGTTCTCTATTTTCTACCCAAATCCTCCCAATTTGTTCTCTACACTACTTCTGTTTTAGCATGTTAAAGAAGAATTTGGATCCTTTGTCCCCAAATTGCATCCAATGTGCCCGGGCCCTGATTATGGCCCCTCTAGTCTTAGTTTGCTGATGTTTCCTGAGTCTATCTCTGGCCAGGGCTACCTCATGGGTAAGTTCAATGCTACTTGGGTTGTCTTGAATCTTAACTTCACATAGGTGGAAGTTTTCAGTTAGATTTTTCTCTTTCCATCTAAAATCCCTTGCTTTCTTTTGTCCTATGGTTTGGAGCAGCACTTGCCAGCTGTCCACATTTTGGTTCCATCTATCCACACAAGATTTCAAAAACCTATTACTTTTGTTAAACATCCTGACAATCTTAACCGCACTCAACACATCTGCATCTAGGAGAAGGCTGGAGTTCAAAAAGAATTTATCCTTTGGAGTTTCCTGGCTCTCAGGGTAGTCCCTGAGTCTAACCTGACAGATGATAGGATGATGGTCTGACAGAGTAGTGGGAAGAACTGATATAGGACTGCCATTATTGCCTAGGTCAAAGGAGAAATGGTCTTTATTAGCATAGAACCTATCAAGCCTACAAAAGATCCTATGTTTCCCACTCTGAAGTTGCACCATGTATACCAAATTTTAGAGTTATGTTTCTTTTTGTAGAATAGAGGGTCAAACAATTGTTTCTAGTTTTTCATTCTCTCCCAATGAATTTTCTCCATCCCTTTCCATTCCAAAGGCTTACCTCCCTTCTTATCTTCTTGAGTTTCAATCATATTAAAATCACCTCCTACCAACTAGGGGATATCTGGCAATGTGGCTATCCAATCCCATAATGTAGTTCTATCCCTGTAATCATTGGGGGCATAAATGGAGCAAATTCCAAATCTAGATCCACTATTGTCTAAGGACACCCAGATCGCTCTATTACATGGTAAGCATCCTTGGCTTACTATGCTCTCCTTCCATCTGGGGTTAACAAGAATTCCAACACCACCTCTACCTCTGTCATGATTTGATGAGATTTTGATAGAGTCTTTCCAAATGAAGTCTAGGTTGACATCCAGGGTAAATTTTACAGCCTTGAGTTCTTGTAGCATAATGAAGTTTACATTCTTATGCTGATTGAAAAACCTTCTGACCAATTGGTTTCTATCTAGAGATTCCAGACCCCTAATGTTCCAAGAGATGCACTTCATCTAAGATCGGGGTATTGACTTAATCTTTGGATGCTTTAAACTTGTTAAAGCACCTTGGAAGGTCTTTCTTCTCCTCATTATCCCTTCTGTTAATGTGGCCCTTATTTTTGGATCCCAAAGGCCCACCCCTTCTTCTCCTAGGGAATTCCTTGGGATTTTCATTATCCGTAGTCCACTCTCCTTCATCTCCTAAACACCCTTCTCCCTAGACAATCTCAACAACTTCAGATTCCTTCCTAATGATCTCCTGACTGGGGGTCTCCGGGGTCTCAGTACAAGACTCCAATGCCTTCAATCTATCTAGGAGGTCTAGGATAGCAAAATCACTAGATATTGGATAAGTACCATCAACTTTAGGGTTAGCAACAATGACCTTGATCACATAGGACTCTTCAAGCTCTACAAACTTCTTGGGGGGAATGACAGAGACTGAATCAGAAGTGGGCTCAGATTGAGAGGGGAGCACAACCTCAAAGGTGAAGGGAGGATCCTTTGATGGAATCTCCTCGGATGAGACATCCATGTCCGCTGAACTCCTGTGAGAAGTTAAATTCATCACCCCAACCTGACCCCCTCCCAAACTCAACTCACTACTCACACCGACTCTATCCTTAGGGTTATGAACACCAAGGAAATCACCACTAGAGTTTAGGCTAGAAAATTTCATTTCCGGGGGGACCTCAAGATCATCATCTTCCATAGGAGATGATAAGTTGTTGTCCAGATTAGTCTTATTAGTTAACACACTAGGACCATTTGCCCTAATTTTTTCCAATGCTAGTTGTTGTGCATTTTTCCTCCTTCTTTTCTTAGGGTTTTTCCCTACAATCTGAAATTCCTCCTGCGGATTCTCATTTATCTGCTTTAAAGCATTTGAGATTGCAGAATGGGGGGTGAGGGGAACACCAGAGCTACCAGAATTGAACACTTTTCCCTCTTCCAAAGGTTTAGAATTTTCCCCTTTTAACAGGTTATTGATTTTTTTACTAATACCTTTGAGCTTATCCATATTTGGGATCATTTCATTAACAGGTAATGGGTTGTCGGAATGATTGCGGGGTCTATCTGAGCCCTTAGTTTTATTAATAATCGGGCAATTCCTACGGATATGCCCTTCTTTCCTACATAAAAAGCTTGCATTCACCCCACCAAGGATTTCAATAGGGCAAACCATGACTTCTTTCTCAAGATTAATATTAACCGATTTGGGGAAATCACACCCAGGATTAAGAGATATCAAAACCCTAGCATCTAAATGAGGAATGAGTGAGGATGAGTTATCAACCCGAATAGCTTTGCCTATCGGTTCCAGGATTTGGGGTATGAATTTCCACAAGAGCAGAGGCACTTCTCGGATTAGAACCCATCTAGGGCATGAGAGTGCAAGAATTTCTTCATTAACTACTTCAGGTGTCCATTCTAGGGCACAAAATGTGCATTTTCCAATAGACCAGTATTGTTTATTAAGAACTTCTTTCTGCATTTTATGATCTTTAAAAAAAATAGCAAACAATCCTTTTTGAATGAGTCTACAAAATGATACTAAATAACCTAATTTAGTATTCTAGACATTCCTAATCCAATCATCAAATGAATTTATGAGTAGGGCATTTATCCACGTCCACAGTAGCAAAGAAAATAACAGTATCCCTAAGCCTATCCTTTTCCAAATTGATTTCATTACACATTAGTTCATTAGGAAAGATGGAGATAGATTCCCGGGCCGAGTGAGGGTCCTTACCTTCTCCACAGGGGCTGCCATTAGAGTTCGAGACAAACCTCGTGCCTTCGCTGACAGAGGAAGAAGATGAATTAACTGCATCCTTGAATGATTTAGGTTTAAGTGAGGCATTATTGTTAAGTTTTGCATCGCCTCTGGAGGAGTTCTCCATTAAATTGCATTAATTTCCCACACAAGGGAAGGCAGAGAGAACTGACGACGAAGAGGAAGCCTTGCACACAATACAATAAATGATCTTACCTATGTGGGAGGCCCGCATACACCCCTACGTCAATGTCTACGGCTCTGCATCCGAGGTCCAAACCCTAGGTCTGGGCTGAGTTGCAGAGCATCTCCCAAAATCCCTATATATATTATTTGGAAAATCTTAGGAAATGAAATAATATATGCTATCTGGGAATTTTTATAAAGGAAATAATATAGTATTTGAAAATTGGAAAAAGAAATAGTATATTATTTGTTAATTCTTGGAAATCAAAACAATATATTAGTTGGAAATTCTGAAATTAAATAATATGTTAATTGGGGAATTTGAAGGCGGATAGATATAGTTAGGAATTTGATGACATTTTCTTTTAATGAAATATGGATCTTAGATGAGAAAATACATTTATTAATATTTTGTTTTTATGTATTGGAATAGAGGCACAATCATATAATTGCAATTTTGGTATTGAAATTATTATGTAATGGTGATTTTGTCCAAATAATGTATTTGGAAATTTAGATCAATTAGAAAACTTGATTGATTTGTAATTTATAAGCGATATGGAAAAATGACTGTCTTTACAAATTTATGTCTATGCATGTTTAATTTTTTGTATTCGCATTTGATTAAGAATTGGCAAGTCCTTGATTGTGAGTGTTGGATATTGTCATATGGTTATTTTGTAACTGGTTATGTCCTTGAACTCAAGTATTGATTGTTTTGTATCTCGTCATGTCCTTATATGCGAGTGTTGGATGTTGTTATGTGGTTGACTGTAGTTGGTCATGTCTCTAGTCAGGGAATCGTCAGTCAGTGCACCTCGTATGAGGACTTATTTGGCCAAGTGGGTATTCCTATCGTATTGAACTCCGTATGCTAGTCCTTGTGTATACCTTGGTTTTAAGAATTTTGTTTGATACAGTTTAGTGTCATATGGGAGAGTGGCTTTTGAGTGGGGGTCACGCCCAAAGTGGTAGCAGGGTAACCCATCGAAAGTGTGTCTAAATAAGTGATAACTTAATAGTTTATTAGGAAGTTTAGTAGATAAAAACATTAAGTAAGATAATTGCTCCTCTTGCATTGGATGAGTGCTAGTACAGACTCAGAATGCAGTGAGAAGGCCTGAGATGGTAAACCAACAACCTTGTCTTCACGAAAGGATGTGTTGGGTCCACATGAGACTTGGATGGGCTGGAGGTTCGGGAAAGGTTGCCAGGGTAACCCAGTGGATGGGGTCAGGACCTATGGAGACCTGCCAGGGTAACCATACCGAGCTATGTGATGACACTCGTCCCTTATGTTCACTAGTGTGCAGTTTGTGTTGTCTTTTCTAGGAGCATTGTTGTGGAGTCACAGATGTCTATTTATGCCTTTGAGAGTACCTGATATTCATGATAGACCATGGGTTGCTTATTATGGGTTGCGAGGACTTAGTATCATAGGTGCTCCAGTTGTTCTTTTGTATTTGCTTCTTATCATGTTTCAGATGGATCCTTTTCCATCTTTTGGAATCATTCATGTATCTTTTGACCGGTGTGGTCATATGTATTATTTGTTTATGTACACCTTATTGGCAGGTTGTAATGGATGTGAACCTTATGTATTCTTCACCCTATTATTTATTAGAGGGGTCTTGCAGTTGAGCAGACCCGAAGATGTAGCCCATTAGGGGTGAACTCCGATATCAATTTGGTGTTATGTGGTGTTTGTGTTCATCTGGTTCCTTTTTATTTTGCATGTATGGATGACATTATGGTTAAAATGTATAATGTAGATTAGATGATATTAATCTTAAATGCATGCATGAAGTTATTAAATGCGGTATTATGGATCATGAAGATTGTAGGTTTAGTGAAGTGCAAAGTATACATTAGCTTTTAATGCAATTAAAGTATGTATGGAAATTAGATGCATGACATATGTTTTAATTTAAGATTGGATGTAATGTATGGTTAAATTTCAATGGATGAACTTAATCATGTTATCTATATTTTTAAACTATCGAATAAATTTATCCATTGTTTAAGTATTATCATGCCATTAAGTTAATCAACTTAATTGGATTAATTATTGTGAGTTGAGTTAGTGTTGAACCAAGTAATCACATTGGGAAACCCTTTAGGTGTTAGTTAAGTCTTCCATTGTGTAATCTGAACTTAATGGTAACTCAATGTATCATTATTATGTTTTAACTTTTATAAAAAAAATATTTACACTCTATTCTTGTGTTTTAGTTTTATCCCTTCGGGGTTTCCTGGCAGGGCATTACAAAAGCTTAAGATGTCACAATTGTTGCAATATCAGTATCTTTGGCAAATGTTCAATGCCGACCAACCCAAAGTCGCTAAGGAATTTGAGTAGTTTGTTCATAGAAACAAAATGGATGAGGCCAAAGGACTCATAGGTTGTCATGTGTCAGATAAGGTAAATTATTTCATATTATTGAGTGTACAACACCTAAAGAGGTCTGGGATAATCTTGTAGTTTTGTATGGTAAGGTCAATCAGTTTAGAATCTTATAGATCTTGAAGTTGATCTCACTTCTCTCTCTCCAGATGCATTTCCCACCATTCAAGATTTTCTTGCATATTTCATGTTGATTTTATCATAGTTGAAAAGATTTGGTAATGCCAAAGAAGACTAGGAGTGTATTTTCTTGATCATGTCTAATCTTAGAGGTCCTTTTCAAGTATTTTCCTCTACTTTCTATTCTACTATGAAGTCTATGGGGGAAGATAATAAGATGATTTCATCTGAGGAGTTTTGTGACTGATTGACTAGGGAGCAGGCCAAGTTGATTCATATGGATGCTCTTCCTAAGAGTCATGCTTTGATGGCTCAATATTCTAAGGGAAAGGATAAGAATAAGAACAAGTCCCATACCAAATCTAAGAAGGAGAAAACAAAATGTACCTTTTGTAAGAAACTTGGGCATATTGAATAAAATTGCTATAAGAAGGATAGAACCTCATATGCCTTTTGCAAGAAAGAGGGACATGATGAATCCAATTGTTACAAGAAGGAAAGTGATGAATTGAAGCAATTCATCAAGGAGAATCATATTACATCTTCATCCTCTTCTTCTTCTTCCAAACATGAGGATACTTCTCCTAGATATATACAAGGGAAATTGTCATGCCTTGATCACCACTCATGCACTAATGATGTTAGATGGATTATTGATTCAGGAGATTCAGTTCACATTGCCCATTCAGTTGATTCCATGATTGTAAGTTCTCTCAGAGCACCCCTTCAGGATAGATTCTAGATTGCCAATAATTAGTTTGTTCATGTTGTTAGCATTGGTGATAGTATTTTGGATATAGGTTTAGTAGCTAATATTCATTTTATTCCTGACATTACTTATAATCTAGTATTAGTATATTAGATCACACAACAACACAACATAGTTGAGTACACTCTATATTCATTTCTCATTCATCATCCTACAAGAGAGATTTTTGTAGGTTGTAGGGTTGATCATTTGTCCAAGGTGTTTACCTTTGACCACTTCATTGATGATGATGTGTAATGCCCCGCCAGGAAACCCCGAAGGGATAAAGCTAAAACACACGAATGGAGTGCAACAAATTTTTTTTTTAAAATAAGACAAAACATAAAGATACAATAAGATATCAAAGTATAGATTACACAGCGGAAGACATCAACTATCACCTAAAGAGTTTCCCAACGTGATTACTTAATTCCACATTTAACTTAACTTACACTAATTAATCCAATAAGCCAATTGTCTTAATAACGAGAAAATTCTTAAACAAGGATAATTTCTTTCAGCAAGACAAAATATAGATCACAAGATAAAGTTCATCCATTAAAATTTATTCATGCCTTACATTCATACTTTTCATTAAAATTTTAGTCATGCATCCAATTTAATAACACACTCGAATTTCATCATAAACTAACGAGATCTTTCCATGCATACTTAATTTCCTTAATAATTACTAAATACATTCCATTATTCTAATCTACATTCTTTCATGATCCAATTTACTACATTTAAAAGACGACTGCATACATGCATTTACAATTAATTTCATCTAATCCACTTACACATTCTATCAAAATTCCATCCATACATGCTAACACTAAAACATGAAACATAAGAACAAAAGCAACACATAACACCAAAATGATCTCGGAGTTCACCCCTAGAGGGCTACATCTCTGAGTCTGCTCAACTGCAAGACCCCTCTGCTAATTAAATAAGTTTAGGGTACATAAGTTCCACATCATTTACATTCCTACCATCGAGGTGAATCATACCAATAAACAACCGACCACATCGGTCAATAATTACATAAATGATCCCTACAAAGAAACGGATCCAACTGAACATATTAAAAGCTAATACAAGGTCCACTGCCCGACAGTACTCTAACTAGAGACCTGACCCACTATGGTCAACCACAAATCAACACTCAACACCCGCATAAAGGATAGGACTAGTTAAAACACCATCACAAGGCAACAACCAAACTAGAAATCGAAGACATAAACATGTACCCCAAATCATCCAAACGACAGGATCCAAACAAAAATATCAACATAGGACACAATGACAACTCAACCAGAATTGCAATGAAATTAAGCTTGACTGCAAACACCATTTACACAAGATCCTAATACAGGCAACCTCTTCTTAAAATAGCCAAAAGCATAAATAACTTGCAATCAAAGATTTTCCAGACAATAAGGAAGTACAACTATTTAATTGAAAGAAATCAATTTGCCATTTGTTCAATAAGTTAAATAAGATCTCAAGAAATAATTCTCCTAATATTTTTTTTTAACATAATTATCAATTATAAAAATTATAAGCTTTTCTGAAATATTCAAACTATAAATTGATTTTATAACTATAATATAATTGTATGCATACCTATATATATACATCATATATATATATATATATATATATATATATAATATACTTTATAATTATATTACAAATATATATATCAACTCATAACCAGTATTTAAATAACAGTAAAATAATATAATAACCACCATAAAGAAAACACATCTAATATATATATATATATATATATAGCACATAATTTAATTTTATTTACCCAACCCCTGGGTATGAAACCCGAAACAAACATATCGCAGTACGCACAGGGGTAAGAAAATAAAAATTAAAAACATTAAAAATTTTGCCCTTGGCACGGTAGCCTAAGCTACCGCACGGTAGCCTATGCTACCGCCGGTAGCTAGTACTACCGTCCGGTAGCACTGCTACTGTCGGTAGTACTGTGTACTACCACTGGTAGCAGATGCTACTGTAGGTAGTTTGCCACTTATTTATTTATTTTATATTTTTTTTTATATACTTTTAAAAATTAATTTCCAAATACATAAAACTTATTTAACAGAATTTCATAGAATTTAAAATTTTTCCTATACAATAAAACTCATTCACAGAATTTTATTTCAAACACATTCCCTTTTTTTTTAATTTAGATAATCCAATAAATTTAATTCACAATTAAATTTATTTCTAAGAAACCACAAAGATTTATTTAAGGGACTATCAGACCAAAAAAAACCAGAGAGAATAATTTTTCCATAATAATTTTCTCAATGTTCTCAAAATTACATTCTTCCGATAAACTAGAAAAACACGCCAGGCATGGATTTTAAAACAAAACTCGAATTCACCAGAAGAGGGTTTATATTTGACAATAATTTTATACACACACATCAAACTGAGAAAATTAGAAATATCTACTAAAAACCCACAACTAAGAATTTATCCAACCTGGTATAGCTTTCCTGGAAGATATCTGTAGAAGCGCCCTAACCTTTTCAATAAGCTTCCAATAAATTTCTTCACCTAAATTCCTGACCTATTCCAGTCTATCTAAAATAATTCCCTATTTAAACTAAAATTCTAGGTTCAATAGCTTTTTCTCAAAAAACCTAAATTTAGAATAAAAGTAATTTTATTTTATTTTCTAATTTTATGCAAAAGATAAACTAACATGCAATAATTAAAAATCATTATTCTTTCTTCTCTTTTCTCATGCAAAATAATTAATTTTCTTAAATAAAGAATTAAAACAATACTTTAATTCCAATTAGTTCTTTTATTCATTTATTTATTTATTTATTTATTCTTTTATTTATTTAATTATTTATTTATTTAAAATTTGAGGAAATAATAAATACAATTAATCTAATTTATTTTTCCACTAAAATTTAAATAAAAATATATTTCTAATATCATGCAGCTTGCAACTTAATTTAATTAATTAATTAATTAAGTCATAGTTGAATTGTTTATGCATTGAGATTATAAATTTAGTTAATTAAAAGAAATGCTTTTCTCCCTCATTTAATTTTTAATTAACTAAGCTAATAGTTGCATTTCACAATATTAATGGGGGTAAAATATTTTTAATTAAATTAAATTCTCAAAATCAATCTTACACACTTTATAAAATAAATATGAATAAAACTCACTTTTCTAATCAAAATTGATTTTCTTAAATAATTAAAATTAATCTTTCTATTCCAAAAAGCAAAAGAGATTAAATTATTTCTATTTCGAATAAATTTAAATCTTTCCTTTTTAAAATGCATAAACTGAATAAATTCATTATTTAAAATTAACCATTAAATTAAACTCGCTACAAACATAAATAGAGCGATCTTTTTAATTAATGATTAATCACATAAAAGAAACCTATTTATTTTAATTCCTCAATTACTAATGCATAAATGAACACATTAAATCAAAATAAATACTTAGGGTTAAATACTCTATTTACCACATGCCAAGCACGCAAACCAAGTAAGCCAACCAATTACCCGACCCGAAAACCCACATGAAAAGAAAACTGACGGAACACAAGCAACGCTCATTTGAGTATGACTAGGGTAAACTGAAGGTTTTACGACCACCTAACCCAAATTCTAAGGACGAAAGAGGTATACTCAACCCTATGAATCCAGGTGAAGGTGAACCTTACACCTAGGCGGTACTGTACCTACAATCTCCTGCAACCAAGAGTCAGACAAGCATACATATATATTTATATTTAATGAAGATGTTAGCTAGAGATTAATAACAAGAATCAGGAGAACAGTTTAAACTTACATAAGAATCAATGTGAAAGCACATTAACAGATACACACAATAATCATAATATCTGACTAAACATTACCTCATGGTAATTCAACCATTCAAGATTGCCACATAAAAAAATCAACCAAGGTCAAACCAGTTTTACAAAGCTGACTAGGGTAGGGGTACTACATCAATGAATCAAATTAATTCATTTCCACTTAATGGGTTTGTGAATATTCTCATGATTCCTATATCACCTACTACATTAGAGGTTAGATTTGACATGAATACCAAAAATTTTACATAATAGGAGATATTTGGTTTTTTAGATTTGGGGTTCCAGGGTGGTTTCATTTAAGGAATTTTTGACTTGGCTACTCATTCTTCAACTTTATATTTGGAGGACATTCTTGAGGAGGTATCCCTTCTCTTTTTAGATTTCACTTTGGAGAATGTTCTTGATTCTCCTTTGTCTACTATTTCTTCTTTGATTGGGGATCTTCCTAGTCTTGATGAGATACTTTTGGATTCACTTAACTCTTTTTTAGAACTTTCATTGGTGAGACTTCTTCCTTCCCATTTCATCATGGATATGGAGTTTCTTCTACATGCATAATTGGATTTTCTTCTTCCCAAGGGGTGATATATTGTTTGTCATCATGGGAATTTCTTTTGACTTCCAATATGCTTTAGTGGTTTTGAGGATACTTCATTATAGGGAACCAGTGATATCTTTTCCTCCTATGGGGGGGCATCATTTGTATTTTTGTGAGTAGGTGGTTGGTCCACTACTATACCCTTTATGTGTGGGGTTGCGGGGGTGGGGGGGGGGGTTGGGGTGTATTGGTGTTGAGGCCTCCATATATCACTTCATTCCTAACATGTTTATGATTTTCATTCTCTCTTTTTTGGAGAGGATTTTTTTCCCATGAGGTTTTCTCTTTTTCTCCATTTGTGAGAGATTAGTAGCATGATTAGTTGTACATGGGTTCCTAACATCGCCTAGTTGTCAACATCCATATATTGCATTATCATATCATATCATATATTGCATTCTCATATTATTATTGCATTTTGCATAATTCTTCTCCCTAAGTTGGATTTAAGAGGGGCGTTGGAGTAAATATCATTTACTCATGCTTAAGTCAAACTTAGGCATCTTTATTTTATAGTTTTAGCTTGCATTTAATATTTATAGTAGGGTAGTTGGCGGTAGTTGATTTTTACCTACTCTCGCATCCTATTGAGACATATCATTCCCCGTGTTCTCTCATCTCTTTCCTTTTCCCTATATAAGTAGGCTATTATAAACATTATAATATATCTTAGTATCAATCTATAATTTTCTAGTGAAACATTATCATTTCTCTCTTTTCGTGGAAGTTTTTTTGTTGGTGATCCTAGCTTGGGATCACAGCTCCAACAATTATCTATACAACCACTATCCACAATTAGTTTACAACACCTTCCTCCAGTTTTGAACAAACTTCTCCATTGTGTAGGTTCTCATTGTTCCTTTTCTACCTTCATAAATATATTTCTAATTATTAGACACTCTGCTTTCTTAGGTTATGCATTCTCAAATCTAATAATGGAGGCAAGTATTGCAGCAAAGCATTTGAAAATTATTGTTCTTACAATGGAATATGAAGGCAGAAGACGGTTCCAAGAACCCCACAAGAAAATGGTGTGTCTGAGAGAATGAATAAGACCATCATGGAGTATGCAAGGAGCATGAGATTGCATGTTATACTGACACTACATTTATGGGCAGATGTTGTACATACTATTGTTTATTTGATAAACAAAGGACCTTCAAATCCTTTGGATGTTGGCATTCCAAAGGAGGCATGGACTAGTAAAAAGGTAAATTATTATTTTCTAAAAATATTTGGTTGTGAATCTTTTGTCCATGTTGATAAAGAAAATAGAACCAAGATTGATGCTAAATCTCAAAATTGTACCTTCGTTGGATATAGAATAGATGACTTTGGTTATCGATTATGGGATTTTGAAAATCAGAAAATAATTAAAAGTAGAGATGTTATATTCAATGAGAAGGTCATGTGTAAAGAACATATGTAGGAAAAGAAGCATGAACATGTCAAAAAGGAATATGTGGTGTTGGATGAGATTCCTGAAAATAAAATGTCATTGGTATCTTATGCTCAGCAACAACAAAATGTCCCACAAACTCCTACAAGTGTTAGATGTTCTATGTGGTTAAGTAGACCTCCTGAAATATTTTCTCCTTCTTTGTACTCTATTTTATTAATTGATTATGGTTAACTAAAGGGATATGAATAAGTAATGTAGGTGGATTCTAAATACAAGTGGGAGCTAGGAATGAAAGAAAAAATGGATTCCTTGATGCAGAATCAGACTTGGGACTTAGTCCCATTACCTGTAGGAAAAAGAACCTTGCCAAATAAATGGGTATAGATTTTGATAAAATATTTTCTCTAGTTGTAAAAATGACTTCAATTAGAACTATTATAAGTCTTGTGGTTGTAGAAGACTTGCATCTTGAACAAATAGATGTTAAAATAACTTTTATCCATGGGGATTTGGAGGAGGAAATATGCATGCAACAACCACAAGGATATGAGGTCAAAGGTAAGGAGGATTTAGTGTGCAAGTTGAAGAAGAGTATGTATGGCCTAAAGAAAGCACCCTAATAATGGTATTTGAAATTTGATAGTTTCATGGCTAAACAAGGTTACCATAGATGTCATTCTAATTATTGTATTTATTGTAAGAGATTGCATAATGACAGTTATATTATCCAATTACTTTATGTTGATGACATGCTTGTTGTTGGGTCTAACATGTAGCATATAAATGAACTTAAATATAAATTAGAAAATTTATTTGCTATAAAGGATTTGGGTGCAGCTAAGCAAATCCTTGGTATGAGGATTTCATGGGACAAGTTAAATGGAACATTAACTTTGTCCCAAAGTGAGTATATAAAGAAGGTGTTGAAAATATTTAACATGTAGAATGCAAAAGTAGTTGGTACACATTTGGCTATTCATTTCAAATTGACTAAGGAGATGTGTCCAAAGACACAGGAAGAGGTAAATAAAATTTCTAACATTTTGTATTTATCAGTTGTTGGTAGTCTTATATATGTGATGGTATGCACATGGCCAGATTTTGCACATGTAGTGGGAGTTGTGAGCAGGCATATGAGCAATCTAGGAATGGAGCATTGGAATGTTGTCAAATGGATTCTCAAGTATTTGAGAGGTACTACTGTATATGGTGAAAATGGATAACAATAATAACAATATTGAAAGGCTAAATGAATTCAACCACAAAACCCTAGCCTAACAACAACAAAGATCCACCATAACATATGAAGATTACCTAAGACAATGCAAATCAAATGAAATCACAAAGATTATACCATCACATTTCCAATAGGGATTTGATCTCCATTCCTCCTATCTCCATTGATCTTGCTTGATATATTTGCTCTCAGATTTTATGTGCACAAGAGCTCAACAAAGAACGGAATGTGGTTGCAAATAGGATCGTAGTGTAGTCAAGTCCTTAAGATATTTCATTAGGATGAATGATTAGAAATGATTGATTAGAATGATTGATTAGGGTTTGATAATGAAGGAAGCATCTCCTTATATAGAAGACACTACAAGAAATGGAGGGATAAGATTGAGAGGTGTAAAAGGAGGTCGGCTATGATTAGAGGGTAGGTAAAATAAATAATAAAATAATGAAAGGGGTAGGTAGTGTATGAATTAAGAGATGAATGACATGTGTCATGGGTAGAAAAGGTTAATGAATTAATTAAATAAATAAATATTTATTTAATTAATAGAAGAAGTGGGATCAATTAAATAAATAAAATATTTATTTAATTTAG
Source organism: Cryptomeria japonica (assembly GCF_030272615.1). Lineage (NCBI taxonomy): Eukaryota > Viridiplantae > Streptophyta > Pinopsida > Cupressales > Cupressaceae > Cryptomeria > Cryptomeria japonica. The sequence continues at coordinate 327,529,135 of NC_081415.1, forward strand.
GAAAAGGATAATTTAAATAAATAAATGTATTTATTTAAATGAGAAATAAGGCTAGAAGAGGATAAATGAATTAATTAAATAAATAAAGATTTATTTAATTAATAGAAGAATTAAGCTTAGATAATTAAATAAATGAAATATTTATTTAATTAGACATGACAATTTTAGGTGTCTACAACTACTACCAAGGCATTATGTTTCAAAGGATCAAACTCTATTCTATTAGGATATGTTCACACTAATTTGACAGGTGATATTGATAAAAGGAAGAGTACTACAAGGCATGTCTTTACTGTAGGGGAACTACAATTAGTTGGATTTCTAAACTGCAAAAGGTTGTTGCACTTTCAACCACTAAAGCTGAGTATGTGGCTGCTACTGAAGCTAGCAAGGAGATTATTTGGTTACAATTTCTAAAGGAATTGGGAAAGATGCAGGAGGATATCCCATTGTACACTGATAGCTAGAATGTCATTCATCTTACAAATAATTTTACTCTTCATTTGAGGACAAAATACATTTAGCTTAGGTACCACTTCATATGGTCCATTTTGGAGGATGGCCAATTATGGCTTGAAAATATTCACACAAGCGATAATCCTATAGATATGTTCACAAAGGCAGTCACATAGGAGAATTTAATTTCCTCATCAGTTTCTATTGGCCTTCTTGACTGAAAATCATGGGATTAAGGAATAGTCGAGTCCACGTGTTTTATCCAATGGGAGTTACAAATGTAGTAGTGTCGTCCAGGATCAATCTCAAAGTGGGAGATTTTTGTTATGTAGTGACTGATCATGCAAGTACAGTACACTTGTAATGTATTTTTTGGGTGTTTTTTTCTTTTAAAAAGCCAACATTGGAAAAATCCCTTAAAAAACCGACTTTGCAGGTTGCCCTAAAATTGCATGTTATAAGCGGCTGAAATGAAAAGGGCATTGTAATGGTGTTGTATTGTTTTATTAGATAATAAGAAAAGATTGGACAATTATGTTCTGTGGATGTAGACCATCTTGGGTGCCATGTTAAATCTCTGTGTTATTTGTGTTGTGTATGACTCGTCATCTTTTGTGTATTTGAATTTGCATATAATTGTTAATTTGTATTTTTGCTTCGAATCTGCCTAAACTCTAACATTGTCTCTTCGTCTTGTTTAGCCTCTATAGTATAGTTTCTTCCAACATCAATATTTACACTTCCTTCTTGTATTTGTGTGCACTCAAAGGCCCTATGGCCAACTCCTCCACAATTGAAGTGCCTAAATGTCTTCTTCCCTTTCCATAGTTTCCTCTTTTTCATGAGGGATCTCCTTCTTCCTATGTTCCTTATACAAATTATTTACTCCACTTGGGTTTGGATCCCTCTTCATTGAATTATTTTATGTTATAGTTTCTCACGTGTTCCTTATCTACCATAAATCCTCCTCTACTTCTTGAATCATTCTCTTGCCTTCTCATTATCTTCTATTCTAGATTCTATGTGTATTGGTATGCCTCTTCTAGTGTGTTCATCTTTAACATACTCATCTCATCTTGAATGTTGAATTTCAACCCATTTATGTATTTGGACAACTTTTCCTTATCCATCTAGTGTTGTTTTGATCTGATCACAAAGTTTGTAAAATTCTTCTATGTAACCTTTCAGACTCATGTCCTTTTGTTTCAAACACTAAATTTTCTTAAATAACTATAATTCATAATGTATTTGAATAATTTTCACCTTTAGTCTAGCCACCATCTGACTCCACCTTGTTATTCTTGGATCACCATTTGATTCTCACTCTCTTCGAAATTCTCTCTACCATAGTGAAGCATTCCCTTTGAGTTTTGTCTATTTTAATTTCACTCTTTTTGAACCTTTAATCTTATCCAAGTCAAAGTTCTCAAAATCACCTATCTAATTACTCAATTTATCATCATTCAAGGTACCTAAAAAATTAGGGATTTCTATCTAGTTACCTTAAGTAATTTTTACAAAGGCCTTCGAGAATTGTTCTTCCCCAACATCCATTGGTTGTTCATTATCTCTTTCTAAATAATCCACTCACTTTATTTATTGATATTATCTCTAACATTTCCATTATCTAAGTCCCCCCCGCATTCCTTATTTCATTTCTAATTTCTACATGAATTTATTCTAACAACTCCTCTAATTTGAGATTTCTTCTTCAAGGTGACATATTTTCAGTATTTTTATTAAAAAAAACCCTATATTAGGTTTTTCTCCCTTCCCAATAAGACCAAACTTTCTTTGATACCAAATGATCCTGATCAATAATGACAATCCACTACAATTTTCAATTGCTACAACAAAATGACAAACCCTCAATTATTTCAATCTCACATATAATTTAGAAAAGAGAAATGAGAATAAAAGAACAATATGAACACACTTATGTAGACAAATTTTCTAGAAAAAATATTTCTTTGAAATCAAACAAAGTTTACAATATCATTCTACAAGCTACAATAGAACCCACAACATGCATGCATAAGAAAATCCAAAATAACCAGGACAACTTTAAAAACTCTTGCAAATTTGGTTTTGAACCTTCAAACGAGCAACCTACAAAGATAAAAAAAACCCTCTTTTCTTTGTATTTAACTCCCATGGTTTCCCTAAGGCCTGGAATAAAATATGTTCCCCTAAGGCCTCTGGTGGGTTGGGCTTAAGGAATATTGGTACTATGAATAAAGCTTTATTAGCCAAACAAATATGGAGAATGAAAGGGGAGGAAAGAGAATGGAACTCAATCTAGAAAAACAAATATCTCTATATGCAACCTTCTGAGGAAGAATTCCTAGATGATTCTTTTATTGTTGAAGGTTCGACTATATGGAATGTTGTTCAATCTGCTAAAAGTTGGGCTACTACTAGTCGAACTTGGAACCTTGGGGATGAGAGGAGAATAAGATTTTGGGAAGATAGATGGATTTTGGACAAACCCCTGGAGGAAGTTCCAATCCTTAAAGATTGGAAAGATTGGTTCAAAAGAAGGTTTGGTGAGTTGGTCAGAGATTACTGGAGAAATGGGAACTAGATCGATTTCAGCTAGCAGTGTCCAGGGCTCAAGTTCCTTCAGGTTGCTCTCTCAACTAAAGTTCCCAGAGACAACAAAGATGACAGATTGATATGGAGGGAAACCCTGGATGGGAAATATTTTGTTTCCTCAGCTATGGCTATTCATAACAAATTTGTGGAAGAAACTCCTATCTGGGCTAAAGTCTGGAACAAGAAGTTAGTTCCTAAGGTTAATATCTTCTTTTGGATTTTCATCCAAAACAAGGTTTTAACCCTGGACAACCTTCAAAAGAGAGGTTTTGTTTTTCCTAACAGGTGTTCTCTTTGTTGCAGGGAAGAAGAGATGACTTTTCATATTCTTAATCAGTGCACTTTTAGTCAGGATATCTGGAAAATCATCTTAAGCAGGTGGAACTTGAGCTGGGTTTTCCCGAACTCCCTTGGGGAATCCTAGCAGCAATGGCATTGCCCTAATTCTAATCCTAAGCTTGTGGAGACTTTGAGACTTACTCTACCAATTGTTATCTAGAATATCTAGAAAGAGCGTAGCAATTGGATTTTTAGGGATAAGAGGGCTATTCCTGAAGTGGTGGCAGATAAAATTTATAGGAGTATATTTGAATGCATCTATGGCACTGATTATGGACCAACTGCTAAAGAAGACTTCAAAGACAGCTGGAACCTCTCTACCACTTCTAATAGCAAGGAGAAAGGAAGAGAAGGTCTCATTTGGTGTTTTCCTCCTCAGGGGTGGATTAAGGCTAACTTTGATGGGGCCTCTAAGGGGAATCCAGGTAAAGCTAGATACGGGGGCATTGTCAGGAATTTTGCTGGAAGTTGCTTAATGCCGGTGGCTGGTCCTTTGGGAAATCAAACAAGTCATTTTGTCGAAGCCTCAGCTGCCCTGAACACCTTAATTATAGCCAAAAGTCTTAATTATGATAAATTATAGCTCGAGGGAGATTCACTCAATATTATTAAGTGTTTGAAGGAGGATTCAGAGCCATCATGGTCAATTGAAAATATTATCATAAAAGCTAGGGAGATCATTTCAAGTTTCAAAGAAATAATTATTCAACATGCCTTTAGAGAGAAAAATAGTGTGGCGGATTGTCTAGCGAACATAGGGGTAAATTCTGACTCCCAAATGATCTGGCACAAGGAAGATCTCAATTTAAACATTAAAGAGCTCCTTAGAAAGGACCGATATATGGGGAGAGAAGGACCGCATAAACATGACAGGGAATACGAATATTTTATGCCTTGATGGAAAGGTCATTATTACTTGGCAAAGTGGCAGATCCCCAACAATCTTTAATAATTCACCGCATGCTTTGTGGGTCACCCAGTTCAAAATCTCGAGCAACAACGAGAAAGAAGGGCTTAGTTTGTAGAGAAATAGAGCTAATAACCTAAATCCAAAGATGGGAGGAGACTTAAGGAGGGAGGAAACAGACAATACGTTGACTTGGAAAGCGATGCCGAAAGTGTGGGTGAAACTGGAAAAAGGATCTCTCACAAGCTTTATGGAGAAGCTCGTGGACTATGATAAAGGTAGGGTAAATCTTGTCATTTCCAAGATTTCTAAAAATTGGTCTAATGGGTCCTTTAAAATCTATGGGGTTAAGTTCAAGTTGGATGCTAGGCTCATAGCTACAGTGACTAGCATGCCCCACACTGGGCTTAATTTATTTTGAGACCTCAAAGTCTCCAACAATGCGGTTAATCTATTCTTGTGGAAAGAGAAAGAGAGGGTCATAATTGGCAAAGCTACAGGGGGCTACTATGAAGCTGCTAATATCAAGAAACTCTGGAGCTGGGTTCTAAATGCAATAATGGAATACATCATGGTTGAGGGCCATTTCTCCAGGGCCCACACCTACCACTTCATTCTTTTAAACCATTTTAGACACGACAAAAAGGTATCCCTGCCCTACTGCCTTTTTAGGTCCCTTTCTAGGTTCCTCAATAAACACAGTAAAAATCCTTCTAGTCCAGTTCTCCATTGTGAGCTTTTGCTGCTGATTTATGAGTACTGTAAAACCCTCGCCCTGCTGGAAAACAAGAGGATATCCGCCTCTCTGGGAAAGAGAAAGATGGAGGGAGGTGACTCCAGCAAGGAGAAGGCGTCCTCTAGCAAAAAAAGAAAAAGTGCCCCTGGGATGGAAACAGAGGAAATTGAAAAGGAAAGTAGCGAAATGGAGACGGATGACTCCAATGGTGAAGACAACTGGAATGATGAGGAGCTAGGTAATGAGGAAGAAAGTGGTGATAATGAGTCTGGTAAAGAAATCCCTATCCACGGTGATTGCCCCAGTAAGGACAACAACCATCCAATGGAGGATGTGGATTTCAAGGATAATGAGGAAACTGATGTGAATTATGAGAGGGAAATAAATAAGGATTCTAAGAAGGACTTGACTAAGGACAGGGTAAGTGAGGATAAGGAAAGTTCAGGTAAAGGGTTATTTTTGGATAACCTCAAAAAACTCACTGAGGCAAGACTGGATTATGACACATGGACCTACGAACTCCTGAAGAACCTCAAAAAAAAGGGGAAAAATTTGGATGAGAAGAGGGAGGACGACGACAGAGATCAAATAAAATGGAAGCAGAATATGGAGGAGAAGGTTAATTCGCTGGAAGAAGGGAGAGAGGCAATGAAAAATCTATTGGGCATTATCCCGAGTATCCTATCAGCTGTCACTAAAAACTTGGAGGATATCGCTAAGGTCTTTGATCATACCATCTCTCCTAAACTGGTAGTAGAACTTGACATGGATGATGAGACTATCCAGACTGGTAGCGGTGAAGCTACTCCAGTTGGTGGCGTTGTGAAGAGGACCAGGGCTAGTGTCAAGAAAGTTGTGGCTGCTTTTGCAAAGGATCTCCCTAATCTTGGGGATAACATTAAAGAGCTGCATGGAATTAGCAACACCCTGGTGAACGCCCTGGAAAAAATCAACTAGTTTCTCTTCTGGAGTCTGGCTCGCTTTGTTGGCTTTGTGGGGCATTTGTCGGTTTTCTTTGGTTTTTTGTTGGCTTTTTGATGGTCTATTCCTTTTTGTTTCTTGTCACTTTTTCTGATTTATTTATGCTTGTAAAGGGTTTCGGGGCCCCTTCAAAACCTTTTTTTACCTTAATCAAAAATTCCCATGGTTTCTTGGAATCTTTCTTACAACCTTCCTTTGTCATTTCCTTATGTCAACCTTCATTTTTCTTCCATCTGGGAATAGTTTTTCTTCTTGTTGCAATACCTACAAATGAAAAATCATTTTCCCTCCTTTCTTGGATGCAAGAAACTCCTATTTTACCTCTACATTATTTTTGTCATGAAGTATTTTTAATTTTATTTTTTTAAATTGTCATTTCAAGACCAATTCGACAAATCTCTCTACTAGGCACCTTGGGTTCACTTCCAACTCAAAATAGTAGTTTCCAAAAGACAAAAGGGAGTTATATAAGGAAATTAATAATCCTAATTATTGCATGGAGTTATTATTCCGAAGAGTAATATTTGAACATTAAAACTTGCAAAAGAAATAACTTTAATTTCTTAAATCATCCACCTCCCAAAATTTATTAATCAAAGTTAGAGTTGGGAGAAAAGATGAGAGGTTAAATCAAACATCCAAATGAAAAACCAGAATAAAATTGAGACATAAAAATAAAGCAATTCTTTTTGGTTGTCTAGGATTTCTCTGTGTGGGGGAAAAAGAGAGACTAGGTTAACATGCCCTAATCCTACCTCTTGTCACACATTACGGAATATGAAAGAGCCTAGAGGTATCACACAATTGGCTACTTCTTTTTGTGAAAGAGAGAGCCACGGGCTACCTATTAGGATTCCTATTCCTTTGTTGTATTTGAAAGGTAAGATTATGCAAGTTCAATTCTTAACCCTAAAATGCGAGTATGAGCTAACAACAAGATTGTAGAATTGAACTTAAACAATGGAAAGCTGTAAACACAAGGATAACACAAGAATGAAAATGCATACCCGGAGTCAAAATCTGAGTGGAAATGTTTGGGACGGGGGCGCGGGCGCCACTGTCCTGATTCTGCACCTGAAACTGCATCGGAAACTGCTGTTTTGCACTCTGGAAACTGTCGGAAATGTTGTCTGTCAGGAGGACCAGGGTGCCCAGCACCTCTATCCCAGGGACCAGGGCACCCAGCACCCCTATCCTGATAGGACCAGGGTGCCCCACGCCCCTATCCTGGTATTCTGCTCTGCAATTTGGTGTGGGGTGTTGTCTCAACCTGCTTCTTCCGGATCTGCAACCTGCGGCGTCGTCCGAGTCTCGAAACCTGCACTTATATCTGAAAAAGGTGTTTGGGCGGCTATATAGGGTTTTGCCTTAATCAAACCCCCGCTTCGGTGATTTCCACCTCCATGAATAGCCAAGTTATATTGTAAAAGTAATGTGTGTGTAGACCTTGTGTGTGTGCAAGATCTAAAATGCAAGTAAGCAAACTAGAGCAACCTAGAAAGTAAACCCTAATTGCTTGTAAATGATAATGTAAGTGCTCTAAATCAAGATGCAAAGTGATCTAAAGCATGGATAAATGAGATATTGAAGCTTATGTAAAGACATGAAAACAATATGAAATCATACCCAACCCTCAAGGGAGGAGTACAAGCCAATCTTCAGTCGGTAATCTCCTATTGTTCTTCAATGTCTTCCAAGCCCTAAATGGATGAATGGAATTGATAAATGCTTGATAGAGGGATATTGAATGTTGTTGAAGTCTTCCAAGATCTTCTCTTTCGCTACATATGAGGTTCCTGAAAATAAAATTCGGATCCCTTAAAATGAAGAAAGAGAGCTCTTATGTATGAAACCCTAGGTCTTAATTCCAACTTTTGGCCGACCTAGAGATTGAATATCCCGCCAATTTCTTGGGGTTAAGCTTTATTTTATGATTGGATCGTGCTCCTAAAATTTTGGGAAAAATGTCCGAGACCGTGTGCACTCCGGGCGCCATGGTCCCGACAACTTTTCACCAAATTTTCAGGGCCGTCAGATATGATGATTTTAGAGAGAATCCCAAAGTTACAGGTGATTTCGAGATGTTTTGACCCCCGAAATCAAGCCCCCAAGCTCAGAATAGGGCCTAATTAGGGTTTTTGATTAGATGATGTATTGGAAGAATAAAATGAAAGGGGCACGCTTTAATGGAAGGGCCCAACTTTATGATGTAGAAGATGATGAAATAGAACCTTTAGACCTAATTAATTTGATTAATTAAGTGCTAAAGGGGAAATGTAATGCAAAATGCAACTGCGCCAAGGCGGGTGCTAAACTAGGTGTTAAATTGTACTGCTTTAGCAAGTGCGTACAATTTATGATGTTACATTTAGCCCCCACTTTAGCGGTCATATGAGTACTACGTGCATATGCAAGCTAAAGTACAGAAAGTAAACATCATTTGAAAAAGGATATATCCATAAGTTGTCGGACGAAGCCCCCAGCGGTATCTGCAGTACACAGTTAGGAACCGCACCCTACAAAACACACGTTAGATCACAAAATCACCTAATGCTTACTAAGGAAGGTGATGAAATTTGCGAGTAGCTATATGCCCCCCCTTGTTTCGACTTGCTTATTAGGGAGGTGAAACAGGGTAGCATGTTTACTTACGACAAATTGTGTAAGAGAGTATTTGATGAGGGATGTTCACTGAAAAGGCTTCATCAGAGCACTTTTTGGAACATTCCGAGAGTAGGGAAGTGAAAATATGATTCCTACGCAACAAACTATTCGAAAATCGCATCTCCCAAACTCAAGTTATGATGAAATGAGTGATAGAGGAAAATTAGGGTTTTGAAAGTAAATGTAAAAGAATGAACGTATATACCTTGAAAGAGACATTTGCATTTGTCACTTTGTTGATTCTGAGTACTGTTCATTGTAGCGGAGCCCACATAGCCATCATCATGCCTTCACGACAACCGGAGCGTCCCACGAGGATTGAGATCATGCGACAGGCCGTGATCGACGACAAGCCACTGGACGAGGTGAGTTGACTGAACTTTGACTTTTGATTTTCTGCATTTGACTTTCTGTGATCATTTGCGGGCCCTGGAACCCGATCGTGGGTCCCACATAGGGTGCCATGGTCCCTGTGGGGTGCCATGGTCCCTTCAGGGCGCCATGGTCCCCTCAGGGCGCCATGGTCCCTGACAGGGCGCCATGGTCCCTTCAGGGCACCATGGTCCCTGACAGAGCGCCATGGTCCCTTTAGGGCACCATGGTCCCTGACGGGGTGCCATGGTCCCTGACAAGGCACCATGGTCCTAATCAGGACCTGGCGAGAGATGCCAGAGTCAGCATACGATGTTCGACAATTTGCATGAATGATTTTTGATGATTGAGTACTGATTATAGTTATGTTTTTGTGATGCAAGGTCTCCCGTACATGAGAGAGCACACGGTGGGGCAGATTCTTCGCAGTTTGCGAGATCAGATTCCCCGACTTACTCAGGCAGAGAGAGACACATTGTCGATAGTAGGTTTGTGGTCTATGATTCTTATGCCGGCCATCCGATTTCATCCCGTGATGCTGATGGCACTCATGGAGCGATGGGATCCTGATACATGCATGTTCCAGCTTCTAGTAGGGGAGATGACAGTGACACTTGAGGATGTGTACCGCATTCTTCGCCTACCAATCAGAGGAGCTACCGTGACATATGTGACCGATCGGTCAGTAGAGGATCATCAGAGGGAGTAGGTATATTGCATAGGGAGAGTCATGCCGAGCGAGACGAGAGGTCGTATCATGGTCAACTGGCTCTTACACCCTACAGGAGAGGTGCCCCTCATGAGACGTCTTATGATAGCCATCATTGCACTAGCTATCTGCCCTAATGGGCGAGGTACACACATGCATGGGGGTCTCACATGGTGCATCAGGGCTATGGAGAGACACAGGAGAGTATATGCCTGGGGTCGGAGTATGCTTGCACATCTCTATCACGACCTCGAGGAGTATGTTTTCGGACAGGGTTGCAGCTTGATGACATGTACACTTCTGCAGGTGTGGATATTTGAGCACTTTACATGCACCAGGCCTGTCGGCTATCCGATGAGTATGGCTAGCGAGCGACCTAGGGTATTTGCTTATCCACTTACCAGTGAGTGGAGATTTGGAGATCTATTGTATTGGAGAGTGATAGTTGACAGATTGACAGCTGAGGTGACTGTGTGGAGACCATATCTGCGGATGCACAGATAGGATGGGATGGAGAGATAGTTAGCATGCCTACAGAGGAACCGCCTACTGAGAGGACGATATCCACACATCATAGTCCCATTCTACTATGACCGAGTACGGAGGTAGTTCGGGCTAGAGCAGTGTGTCCCAACCGATGTACCCATCTACACTCGACACTCACGAGTCCTTCACAGACCCAGAGCAGTAGCGAGACTGACGATAGATGATATCGAGATCACAGATATAGAGGAGTCCGATCAAGATGTGGTCACTGATTATGCTGCAGACCCTGGGGCTCAGCGCAGGTATCATTCCTGGTTTATGAGATCATACCCAGGGCCTATCTTTCCACTAGATCACCCGATGGGCCATCCAGGTCCATGGAGGCATGGAGATCGAGATGAGGATCAGGGATCCAGATCGGAGGAGCCAGAGGAGGGAGAGGATCATGAGGAGGCAGGAGGTCCTGATCCGCCTATAGGAGATCAACCTAGTGCCAAGGAGGAGGAAGACGAGGATGAGGATGAGGAGGAGAGAGATGATGATGAGGATGAGGATGCAGATGAGGATAGAGATGATGAGGAGGAGTTAGATGCAGCTCCTCACCATTCAGGGGATGATACCGTAGCCTTAGATCCTCTCGTTATTCCCCTACGGAGACCTGCACCTATCGTACACAGATCGCTCGAGCGCGGAGAGCCTAGCAGTTCCCAGTCATAGATGCTACCATATCATGATCCCTACTGGCGTGAGGGAGATCCAGGTATAGTAGATTTATATTGATTGATTGATGTTTTGATGATATAAAATGGTACTAACACAAAATCTGTTCTACTGCTACAGCTAATGTGCAGGAGTGGCGCTCCTTGATCCAGCAAGCAGTGATAGATATCTCTATGACAGCGCAGATCCCTAGTTCCTCACAGGTTGCTTATAGACCTCAAGGGAACGCGGGTCGGCATGATGATTTGTTTTCCCCATTTCGAGTATAGGTAGAGATATGGAGGGAGAGAGAGCGGGCTCTATCAAAGGACCTTCAGCGAGCACAACGTGATCTAGCAGCAGCTCAGGCCGAGGCTACCTCGTATCGCGCTATCCTTATGGATAGGGATCGTAGGAGTTCCTCTCAGAGCCATTCACGATCTATATCACGGTATACCCCCATGGGTCCACCTGCACGGCCGGATCAGGAGGGAGCATCTAGTCGTCACTCTCCAGCCACCAGCCCTAGGGATAGAAGATGATCTTATGATGTAGGGTAGGTCACATTTTGGATGTGTAGTGACCTACCTTTGTATATTGATCCACACACACACACACACACACACACACATATATATATATATACATGCTTCTTTGTTTCAAACGTGTTATCTTTAATGCCTAAACAATGTGTATTGTGATTAAAGTTAATACATTTGGTAGATGTACATGTATGTTCTGAATTTAATTTCCATGTGATTGATTTCTCAATGCTCCATGATTAAATTGATACATGTGTGACTTAATTAAAATATTTGATCAAATACTATATTGATGATAAGGAAGAAAGTATGTATTAAGCCTATGAATCATATAACCAATGTGATTTAATTTGAATTTAAACACAACATGACATGATTCAACTTAACACATAAAAACATTGTATAATATGTCAACATAATGAAAAATGTAAATCTTTTGCAATTTACATAAAATGAATTCAAGACAAACCATAAAGTAAAGAAACACGCTTGTCAGGAATGAAGCAATATAGATTAAACAAAACATCATTTAATTCCATTTGCTCTAACAAAGATATGCTAACATATTATCCAATTTTGAAGAAGTGAGAAAGGAAATAGATAAATGATAAGGAATGAGGAATTAAGCATAGTATCTGTAGACACTCAAAATTGTCATGTTTAATTAAATAAATATTTTATTTATTTAATTATCTAAGCCTAATTCTTCTATTAATTAAATAAATCTTTATTTATTTAATTAATTCATTTATCCTCTTCTAGCCTTATTTCTCATTTAAATAAATACATTTATTTATTTAAATTATCCCTTTCCTAAATTAAATAAATACTTTATTTATTTAATTGTCCTACTTCTTCTATTAATTAAATAAATCTTTATTTATTTAATTAATTCATTATCTTTTTCTACACATGACACATGTCATTCATCTCTTAATTCCTACACTACCTACCTCTTTCATTATTTTGGTATTTCTTATACCTACCCTCTAATCCTAGCCGACCTCTCTTTTTACACCTCTCAATCTTAACCCTCCATTTCATATTGTGTCTACTATTTAAGGAGATGCTTTCTTCATTGTCAAACCCTAATCACTCATGCTAATGATCTTTCATGCAGCTTGGCTACACTACGATCCTACTTGCAACCACATTCCGTTCTTTGTTGAGCTCTTGTGCATACAAAAATCTGAGAGCAAGCATATCAAACAAGATCAATGGAGATAGGAAGAATGGAGATCAAAACCCTAGTGGACATGTGATGGTATAATCTTTGTGATTTTGAGTTATTTGCATTGTCTTAGGTTATCTTCATATGTTATGGTGGATCTTTGTTCATTGTTAGGCTAGGGTTTGGTGGTTGAATCCATTTTAGTCTTTCAATATTGTTGTTATTTGCTATCCATTTTCACCATATACATTTTGGCACGCCCGGTGGGACTCTTGTCCCTTTGCATTTAACATTTTTGTTGCAGATTTTGCATTTTTGAAGTTGCAGATCGGACGATTTCGACGACATTTTAGGGTTTTTCCGCGTCTGCGAGTATTCGGATCGCGTTTCTGTATTTCAGAGGCGTCTGCGATATCTGGGATCGCGTCTGTGTTTCTGTCATTTTCTATTTTTGCAGGTTTCCGAAAGTCGCGTCTGTGATTCCGAATCGCGTCTGTGCATCATTCTATCGCGTCTGTAACATAAAGAGGCGTCTGTGTTCTTAAATCACGTCTGCGAATCACAGAACCGCATCTGTGTCGGACAGACGCGTCTGTGTCTGGTATAACAGCGTCTGTGCATTCTGTTTTGCAAATTTTTCAAGTTTTTCGATTCGGGTTTTCGGATTTTTGTACTTAGGGTTCCAGATCTGGTTTATTTTCGGCTAACCTTTGCAGATCTAGCTAACCTGGTTTGTGCAGCTTGCTTTGGAGGCAAATACGTTTTGTTGAAGGCCCCTTTTCACAAAGTCTTTTTGGGTTTTCTTAAAATTTACCTAACTTGTGTGCTTGCAGGAAGGGGTTATCATTTGAAACAACCCAAACTACTAACAATTTTGTTGCAGGGCCTTAGCTAGGGTTTTGTAATTTTATTGTGTGCCTTGTTTCATAGCTTACCAAACACTTCAATTGGTGCACTAAAATTGAACCATTGTCTTTTGTGTCTTGAGCAATAGGCTCTTTTTGTTTACTCTTTAGAGGGCCTGTCTTCCCGTGTGGTCATTAGGACTACTAGTGAGAAGAGAACGACCCAAGTGGTAGCAAAAGAAAAGCCATCTTCTTCCAAGCCACTATAATCAAATGTATTCATGGTGAAAACTATGAATAACGTGTGCTGATTAGTTCATACCGACACTATGTCTCCCCATAAACCCGTTTGATCAAATTTATTTGATCATTTGTAGGGCGTAACCCCTACCGGCTGGGAGCCTTCTGTATTTACAGAGCTGAAAGTGCCGCATGTATGGCCACACGAGCGGATGCCCTTACTAGCACCATTTTGTTTTTGATGCCCAAATCCTTCTAGTTGTTGAGGCAGGAGGTCGGACCTCTGGTAGCGGCCCACACACATACAGTTCTTAGTAGAGATACAAAGTTCTCCATGGGGAGTTTTCATGGGGACTGATGCTTGGCTGACCCGAGAAGTGAGTGCCGAGGGTGGAGCCAGTGAGGTCAAGCATCTAAGTATCCGCTCTGAATAGCGTAGCCTCGGGGGTAAAACCCCATGTGGGATCAACAATTATTGTCCTGGCCAGCGATAAGAATTGTGCTTGACTTATGATAAACATTCAAACAATCAAGACCAAACAGCAAAACATTGTGTCTTTTGTGTCTTCAAGTGTATGCAAAAACTTTTTACATCAAACAAACACACTTTTTGGAGTCTAAACAGTCTGCAAACATTGGGTCATCAACACTGTGTCCTCTTGTCACGAAAAATAGTCGAAAAATCAGATTTGGTCACAGCAAAACAAATTCACAGATAGGAAAGATTGCACTAAGGTTACAGAAACGCGTCTGTGTCTGTTAAAACCGCGTCTGTGTCGTATAAACGCGTCTGTGTTTTTATCAGCGTCTGTGTCGAACAGAGACACGTCTGTGTCTGGAAATCGCGTCTGTGAAGTATACAGGCGCGTCTGTGTCCACAATTGCAAAAAACTGTTACAGTCCCAGCAAACATCAACAGGAAATCTCAGAATCACGTCTGCGTCCAACAGAATAGCGTCTGTGTCTTAAAACCGCATCTGTGAAGTATACAGAGGCGTCTGTGTCAGGATTTGAAAAGTTTAACAGTCAAGCAAACAAAGAAAATCAGTTTCAGCATACTTGAGCTTCCTAGGTTGTCTCTTCAGATTTCATCTAGCATTCAGCCTGTTCTAAGGTCTTACACAGTTCATCATTGCTTCATACCTCATTTTACATTCATACTAGTCTAAACTTGAGTCAAAAGGTCACTTTCTTGTCCTCATCATACTTTGTCAACACACTACTACACTTTGCTAAGTGGTCCCTCATCAAGGTTTCTTACCTTTGGGTCTCATTTGGTCTTACTTAGAGTCAAGGTCAGCTTACCTCATCAAGAGAAACTATCCTCTCTTTGGAAGTCACACCTACTCTACTACATACATACTTGGTCTTACACTTTGGACATTGCAAGTAAATTTCAGATTCATTTACATTCCATACAACTCTTGGTCTTACATACTCTTGTCATTTTCGTCTAAGTCTCTCACATATTGGTCTAACACCTAGTTCATGGTTGAAACCCGTCTTCAAAAATCTAGGAGGAAAGCTAAAGAAGCTCAAGGGTCCGTAAACATGAGTTCTTATGAGTATGACAATGATGTCTTCTACAATCCTGAGCACACTACATTACCAGACATGAATGTTTATAGACACAATCCAAATATGGAAAGCGCAAATGCTATACACAACGCTACACACAATGATAATGTGGACAATTCTTCAATACTATCAGCAGACATACAAGAGTCTATAATGGATCCTCAATTCAATAGATTGGTTGAAGAGATAATGAGGAGAGATCGTCAATATTTCCTAAACATGATGGCACAAAGTGGAGCTAAAATACCACATGATTTTGACTTATCTCAACTTATGGAAAGTAGACCTTCACAACAAACTCAACCAAATAGTGGAGGACCCAATAATATGATGCCGGAGTCACCATCAGTTTTGCTTCAGAAACCAGCAATCCCACATACACAAGCTCAAATGCATGATACTTACACTCAAAGACCATCATGGAGGCCTTATGTTCAAACACATGCTCAAGATATGGGTCAACCAAGACAAATGGATACTCAAGGACTTCCTCAAAATTTTGACACAAGAAGACCTCATGTCAAAATTGGGGGCAACACGATGGAAAATGAAAGGCCTATTGAATATGGTTTATATACACAAAACAGATATGGGGTCCCTCAACAAGAAGTTATGCCAAGTGCTCCATACATGTCGCAACAATATAGACCTCCATATGGACATGTCTACGATCAGGATCATCCATATATGCAACAAGCTCCTCCTCAAATGGGTATTTCAAACATGGGATATGCTACAAGAAATCCATCTCCTCCCAAAAATAATTTGGAGCAACAAATTAGAGATCTACAAAAGAAAGTAGAAGACATGGGCACATCAAAACCCACATATACTATGAGAGATATATGCCCTTATCCCTTTGATAAGAGCATTCCAATGCCTCCATTTCCTCCACACTTTGCAACGCCAAAATTTGACAAATATAGAGGGAGAGGAGACCCCAAGGCACATATAAGACAATTCTTCACAGCTTGTATTGAGGTAGCAGCAGAAGAAACATACTTAATGAGGTTGTTCCCACAGAGCTTAGGAGATCAAGCGATGGAATGGTTTTCTCAATTACCTCCCGGTATTAAGTCATGGGGCGACTTGGCAGAGGCATTCATTCAACATTTCTCTTACAACATTGAAACAGATGTCTCAGTTACTACCTTGTGCAATACGAAACAAAAAGAAGGAGAATCTTTTGCGTCATTTTTGCAAAGATGGAGAAACCTAGCTAGCAGATGCTCTTGTGAGATCCCGCAAAAACAAATGGTAGAGATGTTCACACAAAATGTTAACAAGGCTATTGGCTATGATCTCAGAAAAGCTTGTTTGTCTACATTTAAGGATGTCATTGAAAAGGGCCTAGCAACAGAAAAGGTCTTAATTGAACAAGGAGTTATCAAACTATTCAAAGAAAACAAAGAGGACTTCAAAGGAAAGGACAAACCAAAATTTTGGAACAAGAACAAGAACACATTTAGTGATGGTGTTGTTGATGCCAACACAGTGAGACCAAAGTTCGTCTTTTCTGGATCAAGTTCTACCAACAATCAAGTGAACAATCAAACGGCTGCTAAACCACGAAGGAAATATACTCCATTGGGAGAACCACTTGAATCAGTATTCAAAAAGCTTGTAGCAAACAAAGTGATCACGGTCCCATATTTTCCTCCATACGAACCAAAGGTCAAACCGAATTGGTGGAATGATGATGAATATTGCGAATTTCATAAGAGCAAGGGTCATAAGACAAGTAATTGCCATCGATTGAAAAACATTGTACAAGATCTCATTGACAGAGGAGATATTGAGATTGAGGGACATTCCTCTAACCAAGAGCATGAGGTGTTTAAGGAACCATTCCCAAAACATGACAAGGGAAAAGGCAAAGTCACAGATGATCAAGCCAATTACACTAGAGCATCTTACAATTATGATTCTACCATCAATCACATCTCAATGGACAATCATATTCCTACCATTACTATCAAAAACAAAAATCCTGAGAACCCTTCTCAACGACCCAAAATTGTCCTAAAAGGTGTAGGATCTTCGTCCACATCTACCTCTGAATGTCATGTTACAACCCGTCGAGGTAAGATCACATTGCCAGGTACCTCTACTAAGAATACCAATCTTCCGTCAACTAAGCCTGAGTACGACCTTGTAGAGCAACTAGGGAAGACACCTGCGCTCATCTCTATTCTTGAGCTCTTACGGATATCTCCTGCACATAAAGCTATCCTTGATAAAACCTTGAGAGATACTGCTGTCCCTACTGATCTGAACGTGGATCAGTTTCAAGCCATGGTGGGATACCTATCCGTTCCACACTCCCTCACATTCACAGAAGCCGATGACGCCTCCATAAGTCAGCCTCATAATGCACCTCTACATATTGAAGCCTTCATACATAAACACCGAATAAAACGAGTCCTGATAGATGGAGGAGCAGGTCTTAATATTTGTACATTGAGCACCATCAGACAATTGGGATATTCTGACAAAGCTGTGAATTCTATGAACCAAATCACCATTAAGGCTTATGATGATGAAGAGCGTTCGTCCAAGGGCACGGTCATCTTACCACTAAGAATAGGGCCAGTCACAAAGGACGTGATTTGCCAAGTCCTGGATCTAGACCTCACGTATAACATATTGCTAGGACGTCCGTGGATTCATGAAATGAGAGCAGTCCCATCAACGTACCATCAGTGCATAAAATTTCCTCATAATGGAGTCGAGGTAACGGTCAATGGTGATCCAAATCCATTCATATATTGCAATAACTTGAGATCACATACTGAGACTATTATTCCTAGCAATCGTGAGGCTACTCCTTCTTCAGCATATATTGATCCTGAGTCATTAAAGCCCTCGACATCCAAACAAGGTGAACTTAGAGCCAAGTTTCAAGACAAAGGCATGGGAGAATACACTCTGAATCAAACAATGTTCTTACGACAAGTCATGAACTCCCCTAAGGAATATGGGAGGCCACATCCTAATAAGCAAATCTCCATCATGCTACTCAAATGGGATCCTACCGTCTTTCAAAAATGGGGTGAACTAGAGGAAGAAAATTTATATAAAATGCTATATAAGGACGTTGAAGATGATACACATGATCAAATTATAATACCCTGTGAAAACTATGGCAAAGGTTTCAAAATTCTACAAAGATTTGGGTATGATGGAAAGAGTCCTCTTGGACTACGCAAAGAAGGTGTCATGGAGCCTTTACAACCTGAGCTAACTACAAGAGGGGAACGCTCCAAGGGGCTTGGTTTTCTAAATCCCAAGATTCACAACAAAAGAACAAAACAGATATGGCGAGTCAAAGTGGCTGAAGTCCAACAAGAAGATGACTATTCTACAGACTCCAATGAGTGGGAATGGGGTTCAGACAAATCCTCCAGCGACTATGAACTCAATGAGACATTTAGAGAGCCAGATGAACCTACAAAGGAGGAGGAATTTTACAAGAAATTCAGAGTCGGTCAGGAACCGACCCATAAGGATCCCGCACAAGCTTCGTTTCAAGGCCCTAGGTCAGGATCACATAGGATGAGGACACCTGTCCCTGAGGGTGCTACTAGTGATGATAATTTGGACTCACTCACGATCGACACTGATGAGGAGAGTGCCATTGACGACCTCGATGACTACCTTGACATACCTGAATATAACCACATCTTCACTATTAGCCTTGCGGACTCTAAAAACACTAAAGACCTTCCCCTCGTTCACCCCCAACTCATTGACTGGGATCAGGATGGACCACCACAGTTTGATACATTTCAAAATGACGAAGCTATTGTTGATTATCTGGGCATTCGCGAAGATCTTCCTCTTGGAGACCATAAAGCAGGATACGCCATAGAGCTAAATAACATGGCATACTTTGGTGAGGGTGTCGGGCCTTCTAGTCGCAAAAATGTGAAGATAAAAACAAAACAAGGGTCTTATGGCGAAAACCACACTGTGGCGCTATCTGACTCTAAAAAAGTAAAAAGAAAGGACGTATCTGAGGGTGAAAACCTCTCTAAGGCGCCCGAAGATGGAAGGCTTGACATTCTCCCAGCATCATACGAGGAAAAATCATCCATGTTGGTAGAAGAGACTATAAAGACAAACATTGGTACAGCAGAGGTTCCACACAACATATTTTTGGCTCAATCATTGACAGAGACCGAGAGAGCAAAATTCATAAGCTTCTTTAAGGAACGACAAGTCAACTTCGCATGGTCTTATGCTGATATGCCTAGACTAGACCCCGACTTAGTAATGCATCATTTAACAGTCAAACCGGGGGCAAAACCAGTAAAACAGAAATTAAGGAAAATGCATCCATAGGTGGCATTGCTAGTCAAGGCAGAACTGGAGAAATTACTAGATGTCGGATTCATACGCCCAATTGATTATCCTGAATGGATTTCCAATTTAGTACCTGTCAGCAAACCAGATCGCAACATCCGAATATGTACAGACTTCAGGGATATCAACAAGGCTTGTCCGAAGGATGATTTCCCATTACCAAACATTGATTTAATTGTTGATCTCACAACAGGCCATGAGATGTTATCTTTAATGGACGGATTTTCTGGATATAATCAGATCAAGATTGCACCTGAAGATCAACATAAAACATCATTCACTTGTCCATGGGGAACCTTCTGCTGGAATGTCATGCCCTTTGGGCTGAAAAATGCAGGTGCCACGTATCAACGAGCCATGACTACTATCTTCCATGATCTCATGCATGTAACGGTGGAAGATTATGTTGACGACCTTTTGGTTAAATCAATAGACAGAAATACACACTTGGACATACTTTCAGTTGCTTTTGATAGGCTGGAAAAATACAAGGTAAGATTAAACCCAAAGAAATGTGTCTTTGGAGTAACCTCCGGGAAGCTCCTAGGATTCATTGTGTCTAAAAGAGGAATAGAAGCGGATCCAGCAAAAGTCAAGGCTATCTTGGACATGCCGCCACCCAAGAATATCAGTCAACTTCGGTCTTTACAAGGGAGACTCCAGTCCATACGAAGATTCATAGCACAACTTGCAGATAAGTGCAATCCTTTCCAGCACCTGCTACACAAAAACATTAAGTTCAAATGGGATGAGAACTGTCAACAGGCTTTTCAGGCACTTAAAGACTATCTTTTGAACCCGCCAGTTTTGATGCCACCAATTCAAGATCAACCATTGCTACTTTACATATCAGCTACTCCGATAGCACTAGGGGCACTCCTAGCACAGCAAATACCTGACGGCAAGGAAAAAGCAGTCTACTATATCAGCCGCACATTGGTGGGATATGAGCTGAACTACACACCAATTGAGCGTGCATGTCTCGCTGTGGTCTTCGCTTAACAAAAATTACGACATTATATGCTCACTCACAAGACCAAGTTGATTGCCAGAATTGATCCACTAAAATATCTGCTCAACAAAGCTACACTTACTGGGCGACTGGCCAAGTGGGTAATGATTTTGAGTGAATTCGACATTGAATACGTGGACAGAAAAGCCATAAAAGGACAAGCCATCGCAGATCAATTAGCAGATGCTCCCATGATAGATGATGTTCCTCTACAGTCAGAATTTCCAGATGAGTCCATTCTAACAATATCACCTGCAAAGCCATGGCAACTATACTTTGATGGCTCATACACACAGCATGGGGCAGGAGCGGGTATACTCTTTATAACTCCCCAAGGCGATTCTATACCAAAGTCATACCGCTTATCATTTCCTTGCACCAACAATATAGCGGAATACGAGGCATTAACAACTGGGTTAAGAATTGCAGTTCAGTGGAAGATCCAAGAACTTCGTGTTTTTGGGGATTCTCAACTTGTCATCCGTCAAGCAACTGATGATTATCAAACAAAAGATGAAAAGCTAATGCCTTACAAACAACTGGTAGATGATCTGAAACAGCACTTTGCAAAGATAGAGTTTGAGCAGATACCAAGAGAACAGAATCGTGCTGCTGATGCCATGGCTACAATTGCTTCGCTCATTGACCTACCGCAAAATGAGACCTGCTATGAGTTCCTGGTTGACAACCTGCTGATTCCGTCATATGAGATCACTCCTACGGAAATGATATGTGTTGTTGGTCCTGAATCCCAGTTATATGGTTCCATATTCACATACCTTCGCGACAACATCTTACCTCCTGATTTATCGAACAACCAACGCCGCACTTTCATCCGCCAATCCTCCCGATACGTTATCCTAGCTGATATCCTATACCGACGAGGTCTAGATGGCACCCTCCTTAGATGTTTAGAGAGTGACGAAGCTCAGATTGCATTACGAGAAGTACACGAAGGGATATGTGGTCCGCATACTAGTGGTCCTACCTTGGCCAAGAAACTCATCAGGACTGGATATTACTGGCCTACTATGGAAAAAGATGCATATCAGTTTGTCAAGAGGTGTAAGCAGTGTCAAATTCATGGAGACCTTATACATGCACCAGCACAAGAACTACAGCCACTTGCATCTCCTTGGCCCTTTTGTCAGTGGGGACTCGATCTCATAGGCAAGATTCACCCTCCTTCTTCCAACGGACATAAATTCATTATCACAGCCACAGAGTATTTCACAAAGTGGATTGAAGCCGTGCCTCTCACACAAGTTACTGGGAAACAAATCGCTACTTTCATCCTGAACTACATCATTTGCCGATACGGGATTCCTACTTCCATTATCACTGACAACGGGCGTCCTTTCAAGAACCAGGATGTTCGTGAACTCTGTGAGCGCTTCCATATCTCTCATCGTTTCTCCACACCATATTACCCCCAAGGTAATGGCCAAGCTGAGGCGTCTAACAAAACAATTCTCAAAATACTTAAAAAGACAGTCGACGACGCTGGCCGTAACTGGCATGTCCAACTCAATCCCGCACTTTGGGCCTATCGTACCAGTGTCCGCACACCTACAGGAGCTACACCTTACTCACTTGTCTACGGTGCTGAAGCCATCTTGCCTATTGAGGTCGAGTTACCTTCTTTACGGGTCTCCTTGAGAAACATAATCGACGATGAAGACTACAGGGTCTCTCGCTTACAAGAACTAGAACTGCTGGAGGAACGACGACACACTGCTTTTAATCATCTCAAGGCTTACCAACAACGAATGAGTCGCAGTTACAATCACAAGGTCAAGCCTCGTACATTTGAGGTAGGTGACTTAGTCCTCAGAGAGAACCCCAAAAATCAGCAAGACAGAGATAAGAAGGGCAAATTTGAACCCAACTGGCTTGGTCCTTACATTATTACAGCAGCATATGGATCTGGGGCATATCAGCTCTCAACTACAGAAGGTGAATCCTTGGAGGATCCTATCAACAGCATGCACCTTCGCAGGTTCTACACATAAGCTCTTTTTGAATATCCTAATTCGAAAAATACAAAAAAATCAAAAATTTCAAAAATACAAAAAAAAATAAAAAAAAATCAAAAATACAAAAAAAATTATAAAACAAAAAAATCGTTACTTGGTGAAAACCTGGCAAACAGGTGCCTTGTGACACAAAAAACATTGAAAAAATTGAAAAATCGAAAAAAGTAAAGAGAAATAATTTCGTCCAACGGTGAAAACCACTTCGGTGGCGCCCTGGGCAAGTACCATGGTGAAAACTGGGTCACCAGCACCATGCGTAGGGACTTTGCTCCTCCCTCCTTCAGGATTCACTTTCATCCTTTCACTTTGCACACACTCACAACTTATTCGCCCACAATAAACTTGCCCATTCCCATCATGGCTTGTTATTGATCTACCCAAGATTGGTTAGCCATCCATAACCCTCCCCTTTCACTCCCTTTTCCATCCATAATAAATCAGATCCTATCTGTGGCTAAGGCAAAATCCTACGTCTAGTGATGGGTGTGGAACTGAGAACATCACATGTTTCGAGGAGTACAGTTTCTTCCAGCTTTCTTCAGTCTATTCGCGCACAATCCGCAATAAAGCAACATTTGCATCACAGATCCGCAAGAAAGTTTCGTCTTCTCCACAATAAAGTATCAGTTTCATGGATTCAGTCAGTTTCCAAGGAGACACAGCAGCAACACTGGGCTTCAACAAAATCAAATCTTTTAACAGACTCAGACAACATATGGTTCAGTGCTATCTATCCTTTTTTGTGAAAGTGAACATCGTGACCACAATCGAATAAGACTTAAACAAGTGACAAGAGACACTAAACTTGAGGACTACAGTGGATGGTGGTGTCGAGTCTTGGTTTTCTTTTGATTTTATCTTTATGGTGACATGTCTTTTAGCTTTTCCAGGATGTCTTTGACTAGAGATTCTATCTCCGGGATGTCTTTGACTAGAAAGGCGAGGATGGGGTATCGTCACCTATTTGCATTTGTTGTCTGTGGATTGTCTTTTAGTAATGCTATGACTTGTCCAAGGATATGAGGACACTGTGAGTCTAGTATGAACTGGGGCATTCCTTGTTTGTGATTGTCTTATCTCCATGCAAACAGGTACAATGACTTTCTGGGCCAAACGTATGCCTCGATTGTCATAACCTATTCTGCCATAATAAAGTTCAATGATGATAACGCACAAGAAGCTCTTTCACCTTCATATCTTCTGTCTTCCATCCCCCTTTCTTGATTGACTTCCATTGTCCTTCTCGAGTCCGTGTAGCCCGCTATGACATGACTGAGTATAATGACACACCAAAAACATTTGCATTTCATATAGTTACACCTACATCACCACATATAAGCATTTCACACATACATATAGATATCACAATTGCATCACATCCTGCATACAACACATGTTAGCACATCTCACATTTTCATTATGTAAATAATCATTTGCATTATCATATTCATCTGCATCACATACATTCACATTTGCATCATGCATTACATATACAACATAAAAGAACAAAAATATATTGCATTGCATCATATAAGCATCCATATCATAAAACATGTATCACATAAGAACATTTCATCACATAAGGTACACATGCATATAGCTGCCGCAAAGATGAATCATCTCATATATATAATCAAATGTGTCATAATACAATGATGTCAAAAGAATCGTATGGCTACAAAAGAATCACCCGCAGGTGTCTACAATACAACAATGATACATATACTGATACAATGGGAGCCCACTATAGCTATGAGGAACTCCCTCCCTCGGAGCCGCCTGGCCTCGACAGAGTCTGAGCTATAGATGGACCCGCCCCAGGATCCCCCTGTCCCTCTGGTGGTGGTGGAGGCCCCATGACTCCACCGCTGGATGCCTGTCTCCTGCGGCTCCCTCCCGTAGCCGTCGCTGTGCGCGACGATCTCTGGAAGCTCCTAGCCCGCTGCTCTGCTGGCACGGCTGCATAGTATAGATCCCTCCAGTAGGTGATCTCCTCTCCGGCTCGCAAAACATAGGCGTAGCCTGCCCCTGCATCCTCTGCTGCCCGCCTACCTGCCCTCAGAGCTGTCTCGGCCTCGGTATATCTCTGGATGGCCTGATCCCTCTCCCGCTCTGTGTCTCGGACCCTGATCCTGAGGTGGTTCCTCTCTCGAACCAAATCCTCAATCTCATCTGCCTGGCCCTGGCAGATATCCCGCAGCCTAAGCACCTCATCCTCCTCAGAGTCTCCACTCTCCGTCCCTGCCTGTGGCTCCTCCTCTACAGGTGCCTGTCCCTGTGCCTCTGCCTGCACCTGTCCCTGTGCCTGTATAGGTACCTGTGGCTGTACCTATCTCTGTCCCTCTGGCTGCACCTGTCTCTATCCCTCTCTGGGACCCTGTGCTGCTGGCACCTATAGGGGCAGTCCACCTCGTCCTCTCACCACTGGAGCTGCTCTCTCCTGTCCTCCCTCCCTCCGAGGTGCTACCTGTCTCTCTCCCACCACTCCCCTCCGCCTCCGCCGGCCCCTACCTCCATCCCCTCCTCCATCATCATCCTCTCCTCCACCCTCTCCATCCACTGGCTCTGCTGGATCTGTCAATCTAGGAAATGGATGCTCTGCCCAGTACGCAGAGTACTCTGCGTCCATCCCTGCATCATCTACCTCTGGCCACATGTCCCATGGCATCGGCATCATCTCCGCTAGCTGTATAACTGCCTGATCATATGATAGCAGTGGGCCAAACTGCACCTGATCTCTGACCGTACGGGCATACATGCCCGAGCCTCGTGGCATCCTCTGAATCCTGCCATACTGCTTGCATACCCTGTCCACCAGCTGTCTCTCTAATATATAGGGCATCCGCCCAATCAGGTACCTGCTCCGGAAGGTGTAGGGCAGCTCCAATGCATCGTCCTCCCACTCCTCGCACCCCAGGTACGGCCTCCAGATCACCATGTCAATGTCATCAATGACTCTCCTCTAGTGCTCCAATCTCCCAATCCGAGGCTGGGATGTAATCATGGCATACAGGTGCACAAAACTCTGTCCCTGTCCTCTGCCTCTGAAATGAATCGGCCGGGTGATGGGAAGGTGCTCATAGGCCCACACCTGCAAGAGAGTCACACCGCAGCCCAACCCCACTGATCCATGGTATACAAACTGATGCAGCTCATAATACAAATGTGCTAGGACACATGGCCCCCATGCATACCTAGTGTGCTCTGCCATCAGCGTCTCCAAGGCCCCTCCCCAGCCCACTGCCAATCCTCGAGTGGCCCTGTCTGGACACAAGTATCCACTGATGACTCCCCCAACAACTACCGGCAATGCTAATCCTGTGGCAGTCATGGTGTCCCAGGCTACATGACCTGCTCGCATCTCCAACTCAGGATCCTGAAAAACCCGTCTCAAGGCCTCCCTGTCACCGTCACGGTCGTAGGGGATCAACTCTCCATCAATGGGAACATGTAGTATCCTGTATACATCCTCTAAGGTCACTGTCATCTCACCCATCGGCAGGTGAAACGTGCATGTCTCTGAGTGCCATCTCTCGGCCAACGCAGTCAGCAACCCCATGTTTGCCCGAAACTCGGGCACATAGAGCATATGTGTGAGACCCATCTCCTCAACGGAAATCATGTCCTGGATAGACAACTCTGGTCGCAGTCTCTGAGTCGACGGGAATCTCTCCCGTGACTCCAACATCGGCAAATACTCCTGCAGTTAAGCAAATCAATCTTGTCAGTTATCGTGGCATTCACTGTTTATCACCAAATGCTACTTGTTACCTAAATGCATATGGTTATCTACCCTAGTGACACTCACTGTTCATCACAAAGTGTTGCTATTTATCCTAGTAGTGCTCCCTGTTCATCACAAAGTACTACGTGTGTGACATTCCCTGTTCATCACAAAGTGTCACTCACATTCGCACTCCCTGTTCATCACAAAGTGCTGCCTATCTTGGTGCTCCCTGTTCATCACAAAGTGCCTTGATCTATCCTAATCTTCCTAGAGGACCTGCTTGAGTGTATCCTCTCAGCAGCTTATCCAATCGACAGCGTATGTTCATCACAGAACTGCCGATTTGACCTACAGGACTAAAACCATGCATTTACACACACAAACGCACTGTTTTCACACACACGCGCTTTTCACTCATAAACGCGCTTATAGACTGCATACACGCGCCTCTGCAACACAGACGCGCTTTCTAAACACAAACGTGCCTATGCCAGACACAAACGCGACCAAGGAACACAGACGTCCCTACATGACATAAACGCTACTAAAAATCACAGACGCTGCTGAATTTCACAAACGCGTCCGCATTCAACAGAAACGCGGTTCCAAGCACAAACGCGCCTGGACCCGACACAGACGCGCCTGTTGGACACAGACGCGCCTGGCGCTGACACAGACGCGGTTGCGCGTTTTTGCACTTTTAAACTATCCTATTTCTAGCGCATTTATTGCTCCTAAACATGCATTTATGACAAAACTTGAAATGCATGAAAGTACGAGGAGGTTTTCGGGTACTTACCGGCTCTCCTGCATCGGCTGGTCGCTGGAATCGGCGGACACGGTCGAATCTATGAACGAATGCCATCGCTGCTGACTGCTGCTGCTCTTTTCTCGCTCTGCACTGTGATCTTCTAAGGGTGTGGATGACAATGACGATGTCTTTTGCCCGTGGTCTATCTTATAGCCTACCCTAGCCCTGCCCTTCATTTCCCGAGTCAGTATTCTTCGTCCTGTGACTTTGTCACATTATTCGCTCAGCCCATTCTATTCCATCTTTCTTATCGAGAGATTGTCTGCAATCTTTTCAGACATTTTCATCCAATCTCTCGAGGGGGCATATAATTCCTTATTCTGGGGCAACTCTGTATCAGTTCATCTTATCTTCTTTGAAACAACGCGACAAGCCGCATTGTCTCAAAGAGGGGCAAAATGTAGACACTCAAAATTGTCATGTTTAATTAAATAAATATTTTATTTATTTAATTATCTAAGCCTAATTCTTCTATTAATTAAATAAATCTTTATTTATTTAATTAATTCATTTATCCTCTTCTAGCCTTAGTTCTCATTTAAATAAATACATTTATTTATTTAAATTATCCCTTTCCTAAATTAAATAAATACTTTATTTATTTAATTGTCCTACTTCTTCTATTAATTAAATAAATCTTTATTTATTTAATTAATTCATTATCTTTTTCTACACATGACACATGTCATTCATCTCTTAATTCCTACACTACCTACCTCTTTCATTATTTTGGTATTTCTTATACCTACCCTCTAATCCTAGCCGACCTCTCTTTTTACACCTCTCAATCTTAACCCTCCATTTCATATTGTGTCTACTATTTAAGGAGATGCTTTCTTCATTGTCAAACCCTAATCACTCATGCTAATGATCTTTCATGCAGCTTGGCTACACTACGATCCTACTTGCAACCACATTCCGTTCTTTGTTGAGCTCTTGTGCATACAAAAATCTGAGAGCAAGCATATCAAACAAGATCAATGGAGATAGGAAGAATGGAGATCAAAACCCTAGTGGACATGTGATGGTATAATCTTTGTGATTTTGAGTTATTTGCATTGTCTTAGGTTATCTTCATATGTTATGGTGGATCTTTGTTCATTGTTAGGCTAGGGTTTGGTGGTTGAATCCATTTTAGTCTTTCAATATTGTTGTTATTTGCTATCCATTTTCACCATATACAGTATCTACGCAAGTGCATAGCGTTTATAGGGTCTTTAAGAGGCATACCATCTACATCCGCTATTTTGTAAGCACCCGATCCATAATCTTCAATAACGATATACGGTCCAAGCCAATTAGGACTGAATTTTCCCTTTTCCTCAGGGAAGGCATTCACATTGCATTGATTCTCATAGAGCACTAAGTCACCCACTGAGAAGGAACGTTGAATAACCTTATCATTATAGTTTCGTTGTAGAGTTTTGTGATACGCTTGAATATGCTCAAGAGCATTTATACGCTGTTCATCAAGCATCTCAAGCTGTTGAAGTCTTTGTTCTCTATAGGAGTCATCATCTACTATACCTTTGAGAGAAACTCTAAGTGATGGAATCTCTAATTCTAAAGGCATAATAGCATCAGCACCATAAACAAGATTATAAGGAGTAGTTCCTGTGGCAGTTCGTACACTCATTCGGTAGGCCCAAAGAGCATAGATTAGCTGAGTACTCCAATCCTTACCATGCTTATTCACGATTTTGCGAAGAATTTGTTCGATTATTTTATTGGATGATTCGGGTTGACCATTTGATTGAGGATAGTATGGTGTAGAAAATTGACGAGGAATTGCTTCACATCTTTATTCTTAAATGATGTCCCATTATCAGAGATTATAGTGGAAGGTATCCCAAATCGAGAAATAATGTTTTCTAGAAGAAATCAACAAATCACTTCAGCTGTAGTGGAGCGAAGAGGAACAGCTTCTACCCACTTTGTAAAGTAATCTGTTGCGGTTATAATGAAAATATGTCCTTGAGATGAAGGAGGAGAGATTTTACCGATGAGATCCAACCCCCATGCAGAGAAAGGCCAAGAGGCTACCTGAGAACGGAGTTCTTGGGCAGGAGCATGAATCAAATTATTGTGTTGTTGACATTGATGACATTTCTTAACAAATGAAAAAGAATCCTGCTGCATAGTTTGCCAATAATATCCCAAACGAAGTAATCTTTGAACCAAGGATTTACCTCCAAAATGCCCCCCACAGGCACCTGAATGCGCCTCTTCAAGAGCAATAGGGATTTCTGATTTGTTAAGACAGCGAAGGAGAAGACCGTTATAACCCCTTCGGTAAAGAACATTAGAAAGAATGATATACCTAGCAGACAACTTGTGAACTCTAGCCCTGGTGTTCCTATTGGCGGAATCAGGAAAGGTACCATCAGTCAAGTATCTTATGATATGCGAGTACCATTCATCTGAGTCTATGAAGTCGCAACATGTCACCAGGCTGGAATCATCTACAATAGCTGGAGAAGTAAGGTTGTGAATAACAAATTTAAGATCAACCACAGGGTCCTCTAAAGATACAAGAGAAGCCACACATGCCATTGCGTCCGCATGTCGATTATCTTTTCGAGGAACAGGTTCTATGGTGTAAGAATCAAATTTTTGTAACAAAGAGATAGCAAGGTCTTTATATTGTAATAACTTGTCTTGTTTCGCTTGATACAGTCCTGTTACTTGTCTTATAATTAGTTGAGAATCTCCAAAAATATGTATGTGTTTTATATTCAGAGCTAAGGATACCTTTATTCCTGCTATAAGAGCCTCATACTCAGAAATGTTATTGGTACATAGGAAATTGAGACGATAAGATAAGGGAATAAACTTCTTTGTAGGAGAAATCAGAACAACACCTGCCCCCGATCCCGTATGACACTTAGAGCCATCAAAGTATAACTCCCAAGTTTCATCTTTCTCTGTACAAAGGATGAAGTCGTCAGGAAAAGACTCAGGGTTAGGGAAGGAGAAAGGTGAAGGGGCCTCAGCTAGGTGATCGGTCAACGCTTGCCCTTTAATTGCTCTTTGTGAAACAAATTTAAGGTCAAATTCAATTAACATCATAACCCACTTAGCAAGGCATCCTGATAAATCAGTTTTAGAGAAAAGATGCTTCAACAGATCAAACTTTACCATGACGTGGACTTCTGAGTTTAAGAGATAATGTCTCAAATTTTGAGTCGCAAACACCAAGGCCAAGCATTGTCTTTCTATCACAGAATATCGGGTCTCATAATCGAGTAAGGTACGACTTATATAATAAACCGGACACTCCTTACCATCTTTATCATGTTGTGCCAATAATGCTGCAAGAGCATGAGAGGATGCAGCCGTATAAAGAAGGAAGGGTTTAGAAGGTTCAGCCGGTCGAAGGATAGGAGGATTAGCCAAATACATTTTTAAATCTTCAAATGCTTGCTGACAATCCTCATTCCATTGAAAAGTGATATTCTTTTTGAGAAGTTGAGTGAAAGGAAAAGTACGATCCGCAAGTTGAGATACAAACCTACGAATAGCTTGAATTTTTCCTTGTAAGTTTTTGAGTTGAGACGCATTTCTAGGAGGTGGCATGTTGACAATAGCATTTATTTTCTTAGTATCCACCTCAATCCCACGATGCAAAACTATGAATCCTAATAGTTTTCCACTATCAACACCAAAAACACATTTTCGGGGATTCAAGCGCATGTGATATTTACGAATCCTTTCAAAGATTTGACGAAGGACTTTAATATGATCTATGCAAAGAATGGATTTGGCTAAAACATCATCAACATAGTCTTCTAGAATCTTATGCATGTAATCGTGAAAGATAAGGGTCATTGCTCGTTGATAAGTTGCACCGGCATTTTTAAGTCCAAAAGGCATCATTATCCAACAAAACGTACCCCAAGGAGTGGTGAAAGCAGTTTTGAATTGATCTTGAGGGTTAATGAAAATTTGATTGTATCCTGAAAAACCATCCATGAAGGATAACAAGGCATGTCCTGCTGTAGAATCAACTATCATGTCAATGTTCGGAAGAGGGAAATCATCTTTTAAAGAAGCCTTATTTAAATCTCAGAAATAGGTACACATTCTTATTTTATTATCTGGTTTAGCCACAACGACAATATTTGAAATCCATGGGGAATAATCAATAGGGCGGATAAATCCAGCCTCTAATAACTTTTCAATCTCCGCCTTAACAAGCAGAGCCACCTTAGGATTCATTTTTTGAATCTTTTGTTTCACGGGCTTAGCATCAGGAACTAAGACAATGTTATGAGTAACAATCTTAAGATCTATACCAGGCATGTCAGAGTATGTCCAAGCAAAGATCTCAGGGAATTCATGCAATAAATCTTCATATTGTTTTTGTTCTTCTTCATCCAAACATTTTCCAATTTTAATAACTTTTTCTTCATTGCAAGGATCCATCTTAACATTAGTGGTGTCACTTATGAGAAGATTACTTTGTTGAGGAGTATCCTTTAACTGAGGGAATTCTTTCACAATCTCATCATTATCAATCTCTTTTCCAAAATAAGCTTCAGTGTTCAAACAATAAGGGAGTCCCCTATTGTGATGATAACGAGGAAGAGTATCATATGCTCCTAAAAATTCAGCTAAAGCATCATCGGTAGGGAAAACATCAAAAGCACAAGCACATGAAGGATCCTCATCAATGTACTCGGGGTGTTGCATTGATAGAGATGTAGAAATAGTATTAACACTAATACATGGTCTCTTAGAAGCTTTAGTGCGCTTACAGGGATTATAGCCAAGTCCAAAGGCATAATTGTGAAGATTATTCTCTAGAGGAACTTTTATCCCTTGTTCGTGAGCGCCACAACCATTTCCATGATACCCATGCTTAGCAAAAATGCGAAAACCACGACCATAACGATCAGCCATTTCAGAAAGAGAAGGCGGTTTTTCATAAGACAAGGAATCAAACTCTTCAGAATTAGAGGTGTGAGGAGAAGAAGTTTGAGAAGCGGCCACAAAATTATTACTCATAGGCTCAGGTAATGTTGATTGATTTTTAGCTTCTTCCTTCTTTTCAAATTTAAGCTCTCTAGAAGGAACCTTATATTCACCTACAAAGGTGGGATTAAAATCAAGGGATCCCCAATCGTCGTTTGCGAGAACCTTCTCAGGATCAAAATCCTTCTTATGTGTAGTTTCAAGTCGAGAAGAGTCTTCTTCAGGAGCTCCAGACTCGTCCAAAGAATTTTGATCATCAGAGAGTGAGGATTCGTCGATAGGTATCTTGTTTAAAGAGTCATCACTAGATGAGGACGGCTTAGAAGAACCCCCTTTGGAAGTAGATGTTTGTAAACAAGCTTGGAAATTAGTATCACCTATCAAGGTATATGTCTTATTGTTGTAGATAAACTTAACTTGTCTGTGCAATGTAGAGGGGACAACTTGCATACTGTGAATCCAAGGTCTCCCTAATAACAAGTTGTATGTTAGATTTCCCAACATAACATGGATAGGAGTAGGCAAAGTTACAGGCCCCACTGTGATGGGTAAGGTGATAGTACCTAATGAAGTTTTAGCCACATTATCAAAGCCTCGAATAGGATGAGAGTCCGGCTCAATTAAGGATGTATCCACATTCATCTTATGCAAAAGATTAATGCTACAAACATTGAGACCAGAGCCATTATCCACTAGTGTTCGTCTTATAGCAGTGTCTTTCATGATAACCACAATCATCAAGGGATCATATTGATGTTGAATTTCACTAGTAGGCAACTCATCTTGGGTAAACACAATTTGAGCTTTAGGATTCATCACAGAGTTAACCAAAGATGCTATATTACTAGATGTATTCGGTGGAGGAACATTCAAATCTTTCAAGGCATCTTGTAACATTCCATGATGAGCAGAAGAAGTGTGAATCAAATCCCAAAGGGATATCTTAGCAGGGGTAGCTTTAAGTTGTTCTATGAGATCATATTCCTTACTAAGAACTTGTGAAATACGTGGAGCTTGCGGAAGAATTGGTTGAGGATTTGGAAGAGAAACTGGAATAACAGGAGGAGGACTAGGCTGCCTATTATTTCTGGTATGATAAGCATGGGCAACCGCATGATAGCTCTCTCTAGTTATTTGCTTGGCATAACTATAAGGACTTACAGGTTTTCTTCCTTGCACAGTGATGATTGGTTTATTCGGAGTACGAAAGGAATCATGATCATACCCTCCTTGGACAATAAGGAGAGGTGATTTAGGAACTTGAAAGGTGGGAGAAGGATAAGCACCTTGGACTTCAAAGAGAGGCTTTTTATGCTCATTCAAGTTTATCATGTTAACCAATTTAGAGGTCTTGTTCTTGTTTAAACATTTTGATAAAGCCACAAAGTCATCAAGAGCATCATCCAACAAAGCATGATCATATCTATTAAAAGGTTTATCTTTTGATTCAAAAGGAGACATCTCCTCATAGAGGGGATTGTTGAAAACAACCATGTTACTAGATTTAGTGGAAGAGTTGATAGGAATGTACCCTTGAGAGGACTCATTCAACTTATCTTTCTCATCACAACGAAATGACATAGTAACAAGGTTTATGAGTTTTTGGTAAAATGAAGGTTTGGCATCTTTAGGGTTCAAAAACTCATCTAAAGCTTCATCTAATTCATCTTGGCTATACTCATAATAATCATCATAAGCATGAACATTTTGCAAATAAAAGTCTGACATTTTGAAATAAAAGTTGCATGAAATTTAAACACACAATGCAAGGAAACACACTCTTTTTTTTTTTTTTTTGTATTCTTTTTTTTTTATTTTTAATGAAAATGAAATGAAAACACACTAAATCTAGATCTAGATCTAACAAATGCAATGCAAGAAGAAGCAATGATAGATTCACGTCGGGTTCACCAAAATGTGTGGGGGAAAAAGAGAGACTAGGTTAACATGCCCTAATCCTACCTCTTGTCACACGTTACGGAATACGAAAGAGCCTAGAGGTATCACATAATTGGCTACTTCTTTTTGTGAAAGAGAGAGCCACGGGCTACCTATTAGGATTCCTATTCCTTTGTTGTATTTGAAAGGTAAGATTATGCAAGTTCAATTCTTAACCCTAAAATGTGAGTATGAGCTAACAACAAGATTGCAGAATTGAACTTAAACAATGGAAAGCTGTAAACACAAGGATAAAAAAAGAATGCAAATGCATACCCAGAGTCAAAATCTGAGTGGAAATGTTCGGGACGGGGGCGCGGGCGCCACTGTCCTGATTCTGCACCTGAAACTGCACCGGAAACTGTTGTTTTGCACTCTGTAAACTGTCAGAAATGATGTCTGTCAGGAGGACCAGGGCGCCCAGCGCCTCTGTCCCAGGGACCAGGGCGCCCAGCGCCCCTGTCCTGATAGGACCAGGGCGCCCCACGCCCTTGTCCTGGTATTCTGCTCTGCAATTTGGTGTGGGGTGCTGTCTCGACCTGCTTCTTCCGGATCTGCAACCTGCGGCGTCGTCCGAGTCTCGAAACCTGCACTTATATCTGAAAAAGGTGTTTGGGCAGCTATATAGGGTTTTGCCTTAGTCAAACCCTCGCTTCGATGATTTCCACCTCCACGAATAGCCAAGTTATATTGTAAAAGTAATGTGTGTGCAGACCTTGTGTGTGTGCAAGATCTAAAATGCAAGTAAGCAAACTAGAGCAACCTAGAAAGTAAACCCTAATTGCTTGTAAATGATAATGTAAGTGCTCTAAATCAAGATGCAAAGTGATCTAAAGCATGGATAAATGAGATATTGAAGCTTATGCAAAGACATGAAAACAATATGAAATCATACCCAACCCTCAAGGGAGGAGTACAAGCCAATCTTCAGTCGGTAATCTCCTATTGTTCTTCAATGTCTTCCAAGCCCTAAATGGATGAATGGAATTGATAAATGCTTGATAGAGGGATATTGAATGTTGTTGAAGTCTTCCAAGATCTGCTCTTTCGCTGCATATGAGGTTCCTGAAAATAAAATTCGGATCCCTTCAAATGAAGAAAGAGAGCTCTTATGTATGAAACCCTAGGTCTTAATTCCAACTTTTGGCCGACCTAGAGATTGAATATCCCGCCAATTTCTTGGGGTTAAGCTTTATTTTATGATTGGATCGCGCTCCTAAAATTTCGGGAAAAATGTCCGAGACCGTGTGCACTCCGGGCGCCATGGTCCCGACAACTTTTCACCAAATTTTCAGGGCCGTCAGATATGATGATTTTAGAGAGAATCCCAAAGTTACAGGTGATTTCGAGATGTTTTGACCCCCGAAATCAAGCCCCCAAGCTCAGAATAGGGCCTAATTAGGGTTTTTGATTAGATGATGTATTGGAAGAATAAAATGAAAGGGGCACGCTTTAATGGAAGGGCCCGACTTTATGATGTAGAAGATGATGAAATAGAACCTTTAGACCTAATTAATTTGATTAATTAAGTGCTAAAGGGGAAATGTAATGCAAAATGCAACTGCGCCAAGGTGGGTGCTAAACTAGGTGTTAAATTGTACTGCTTTAGCAAGTGCGTACAATTTATGACGTTACATTCTCGTGCACCTAGATGCTCCTGCATCAACAAGTGACCAATATGAGCCACCCAAATAAAATATGCCTCCACACTGAGACACATATGGGTACACACAACCTACTTATGATTTGTATACACAACTTATAATTGTACACAACCTACAACCTACAACACTACACAACTCATAGATCTCACAATGTACCATGCAAATTTAATAATAGATCAATAACAATGTCAAGCAAGCTTAATTGAAGATATGCATGCAATTTTTCAATCGCTCAAACACCAAATTATTGCTAGGTTTTATTTTCCACAATATCATAAGTTACCACAATCAATAGAACCAATAAATAGGTCAAACAAAATGGTAAGTAAAAAATCACATAATATATCCAAATCTTATCCACAACAGAATCCTTAGAAAGATATTCTTGTTAAAATATAACCTATTTAAGCTAAGAAAGAAAAAAAAGCTTCTATTTGAAATTTTTTTTCCAAAATAACTTATAGTAAAACCACTAATACCACACTTCAGTGCTTGGAAATTGCTTTTCATTGATTATAAGTTAACAATATAACTCTCAAGATAAAATTTAAATGAACAGTGGTGGTAAATTCGTGTAAGGATTTAGTGAACCTCAAATTTCTCCACGGCCTTAAAAATAGCTAAAAAAATTATCACCAAAATGTATAGTGGGCACTATGTATGAAAATATAGATTTTTGGTTCTTGTAGACTCAATTGTTAGATCTTTCTTTTTCTAAGAGGTCTTAAATAAAATCTCACCCCTAAAACCCCATAGAAAGAGCCCCAAAAAACTTACTTGTCAAAACTTCATTAAAACCTAGTTCTAAAATAGCCTAAGTATATAAACACATCTATAACATTAAAAAGTATATTCATTATTTTCTTACAAAGCCTTGAATTCCATTATGTACAAAATTATATTTCTTCTAGGGTTAATAATACTAAGAAAATATAATCCCACAACCTAACAATTAGGCTTTGGTCCAAAGAAAAGATTACAATGAACTTATAGACTCTTCCATGAATACCTATAACATATCAAGATCTCCACATGCATTCCATGTGAGAAATAAAATGAGAATCAAGTAACCATACATCCCAAAAAATGTCTCTTTTCCTCGCATATGAAACTTAAAAGAGGTAATCAATTAACCTTATCCAACAAGCCAAATATTATAATAACCAACCTTAAAAAATACTCATGTTCTTGCTTTTATAAAAACAAGCTTCCAAAAAACCACAAAGTGGTATTGTGTTAACCATTTGTTTAATAAAATGAACTTACAAAACCATTTCCCCTTCATTTTCTCTTTGCTCAATATTAAATATTTTTTTTGATTTGAAAATCTACATTAAATATATATATCCTAAGGTTACATATAACATATAAAATAGACCGATGAATTCCCAACCCATGTAAAAATGCATCCCTAAATCCCCTAGTTTCACCATGAATAGTACTAATTTTTATAAATAAAAAAATATGCAAGGTGAAGAACACAAATTTTCGCAACAAAAAAAAGGGTTTTATCACATCCTGATAGGTGAATTCTATGCAATTTTGCAAAGAAGTCCATCAATCATAAGTATAATAGTTGAATTCCCCTATGCATGGAACATTGGACATTTTATTTTAGAAATATTTAAAACCCAATAGATTTAGTTGAAGGATATTAAGATGCTAATAAATAGTTGAAATCCCCCTATTGGGCACCATATTTTTGGGGGAAATATGGATGCACACTCTTCCCCACATTTGTTGGGGCGTCTAGAAGGAGAGAAATAACAATATTTCTAGGAACAAAAGTAGACCTTTGGATTTTTTTTTGAAAAAGTCATGATATCCTAAAGAATGTGGATTTAACCAAGATAAAAGCCCCTAAAATTTCGTAATATTATTGAGAAGGAAATTGTAGCTAGATGGAATATCAAATCAAGTTTAGACGATAACATCGAGAATACAAAAAGAACAAATGTGGTTTTTCCCTCCTAATCTAGATGGGTTAAGATGAACTTTAATGGTTCCTCTAAAGGTAACCCTAGGAAAGTGCATGGAAAATGGAGTTTTGACAAATATTAGAGGTGATTTCACTGTTTCCTTCACTGATAACTTAGGAGTCTCAACCAATAACTATATTAAAGATTTAGTAGCTACTAATGGCCTTTCTTTGGTAAGGAATCTTGAGAGTACCAAGATTGTTATGGAAAGAGAATCTAAATAATGATTGGCATTCTTAATGTTGAAATTGTTACTCACTGGACCTATAAGAACTCTATAGATTATGCAAATGAGTCAATAAAGATATTTCAAAGTAATAAAATTTTGAATGTGTATAGAGAAGGAAATAAGATTGCTAACCTCATGAAAAACATGGGATGCACAACAACCTATTTATTATATTGGTGTGTGGGTGGTTTCCTACCCCTTAATATTAAATGAAGCCTTGATAATGAATCCAAAAAAATTAAATAGTCTCCTACCACCACTTTGATTTTTAGTTTGGCTCAACAACAATATATTAAATGAAAAGTATTGTGGTAATCATTTTAACACAAACTACATAGTAGACATGGAGAGTACTAAACATTTCATGTACAAGTTGTTGGATTAGGTGTTGTACACCGTTCTAGAAAATATTATATTATAATGTTGTAATTAAATAATTGTTTAGTTTTGGTATATCTAGGAAATGTGGTCAACCACATTAGGTAATTATTAAGGGATTTATTTTGCAGGTACCTATTTTGTTGTAAAAGACTGGAGTATAAACCATTTCACCACTAAAGAATGCAACATAAACTACTAACTTTATTTGCAGCCACAAGATTTTGCACTTGTTTTTGATAAATTAGGCACGTAGACTAATTACAATGGAAATGAAAAAACATGTCTTATGTGTTTTTGATGATAGGCGAGTATGCTCTCACCTTTCTTAGGTGATCAAAAAGCTAGACTCATCTTTTCTTTTCAATAGTGCATATATTTAGCGAGTCTGCCCTCTTGAGAAGCCCATAATGTTGGTGAGAGGGGAACAACCCAAGTAGGGATGGCTAACACCAAGTAATCCAACCCACTATAAAATAAACATGATTTGATGAAAATCAAGTCAACAATAGTGCTCAGGAATATCTCTCCTTCATACCTTTGAGTATATCAAACCTTGGTTTTCAAGGTTGGGAGACCTCTTAATTGAGTTTATACCCCGACATGTGGAACAAATCCTTTATTAGTTCCAATTAAAATTAAAAGCTACCCGGTTTACCTCCAAACATTATTATCTTCTCAGTGCAGGGAGGGGGAAGAATCTCTCTCGAAGACACTCACCATACGTCCCTCTTGAGCGTATGTGTGAACTCTCCTTTTGAGATCTTATTTCTAGGCTCATGACGGGACTCAAATAGCTCTTGCAAAGGCAAAAACACGGGCACCCTTTAGGGGGTGACAAGGTTGTGTGAGCTGACAAGGTACCAAGATGTGGGCTAAGAACTAATAATGAATCCAATTTCCTTAAGATAGATTGAATTGTGTGTTTTCAATTGTTCAAAACCCATGAAAACTTGGGCTTTCTTTAAAGCTTTTTGAACATACACTTTATGTGTCCTTTGGGACAAAAGACAATCTGGCTTTTGTGTTTTTGAATCATGTCGAGATATCATCCATTGAAACTCAACAAAATTTGCAAACTCAAACTTTAAACTGTCAAATTTACACATTCCACAACAAATTATCTCTCTTGGTCCAAAAAATAGCTCTTTAGGTCCAAACAGTATCTCTCTCAGTCCAAATAGTAGCTCTATCAGTCCAAACAGTAGCTCTTTCGGTCCAAACAGTAGCTCTCAGTCCAAACAATAGCTCTCTTGGTCCAAATAGTAGCTCTTTCGATCCAAACTCTCTTAGTCCAAACAGTAGCTCTCTCAATCCAAATAGTAGCTCTTTCGGTCCAAATAGTAGCTCTCTCAATCCAAATGCTAGCTCTTTCGGTCCAAACAGTAGCTCTTTCAGTCTAAACAATAGCTCTCTCAGTCCAAATAGTAGCTCTTTCGGTCCAAATAATAGCTCTTTCAATCCAAACAGTAACTCTCTTGGTTTAAAATTTACCTCTCTTGGTCCAAATGTCATCTCTTTTGGTCTAAACTTCATCTCTCTTGGTGTGAATGTTAGCTCTTGCATATTTCAACATTAACTCTCCAAGGTTGAGCTTTCTAAGTCTAAGCATTAGTTGTTTGAGTCTACAATTATCTGAATTGCAACATCAATATTTTAAACTTCAGAGTTCCTGGTGTAAACCGTAATGCCCCACCAGAAAACCCCAAAGGGATAAAGCTAAAACACAAGAATAGAGTGCAAATAATTTATTTTTTAAAATTAAACACAACACAATGATGCAATGAGATATCATAAGTTCAGAAAACACAACGGAAGACTCAAATAACACCTAAAGAGTTTCCCAATGTGATTACTTAATTCAACACTTAACTCAACTCATGCTAATTAATCCAATTAAGCTAATTAACTTAATGACAAGATAATACTTAAACAAAGGATAATTTCTTTGAACAAGGGTAAATTCTTTCGGTAAATTAAAAATATAGATAACATGGTGAGGTTCATCCATTAAGGTTAAAGGTATAGATAACATGATTAAATTTATCCAATAAAATTAAACCATACATTACGTTCAAACTTTTCATTAAAACATATGCCATGCATCTAATTTCATAACGTACTTTAATTTCATCATAAAATAATGAATACTTTCCATACATACTTAATTGCATTATCAATAACTGAATACATTCCATTATTCAAATCTACATTCTTTCATGATCCGAATTAGTGCATTTAATCAGATGACTACATACATGCATTCAAGATTAACTTCATCTAATCCACATTATACATTCTAACATAATGCCATCCATACATGCTAAATTAAAAAGAAAAGAAAAGAACATAAACACCACATAACACCGAAATGATATCGGAGTTCACCCCTAGTGGGCTACATCTCCGGGTCTTCTCAACTGCAAGATCCGTCTGATAAAATAATAGGGTGAAGAATACATAAGGTTCACATCATTTACATCCTTCCATCAAGGCGTACATAAACCAATAATACATACGACCACATCGGTCAAATAAATACATGAATGATCCCTGAATAGGAAAAGGATCCATCTGAACATAATAAGAAACAAATACAAAGATCAATTGGAGCATCCGCGAAACTAAGTCTTCACAACCCATGGTCTAACATGAATATCAGGTTCTCACAAGGGCATAAACAACCTATTCCACTAGGTTACCCCGGCAACCTGTTCCGAACCTCCAACCCATCCAAACCTCATGTGGACCCAACACTTCCTTTTGTGAAGACAAGGTTGATGGTTTTCCATTTTAGGCCTTCTCACTACATGTTGAGTTTGTACTAGCCCTCATCCCATGCATGAGGCACAATTATCTTACTTAATGTTTTCAATAACTAAACTCTTTAATATGCTATTAGGTTATCACTTATTTAGACACACTTTCGATGGATAACCTAGCAGCCACTTTTGGCGCGGCCCCTAATTGAAAGCCACTTTCCCATATGACACCAGACCATAAACCAACAAACTCCTAAAACCCAAGAATACACAAGGTCAAGCATACAGAGTTCAAAACGGTAGGAATACCCACTTGGTCAAACAAGACTTCATACAAGGTGCACTGACTAATGATACTCTAACTAGAGACCTGACTAGCTATGGTCAACCACGAATCATCATTCGACACCCGCATAAAGGACATGACCAGATACAACACCATCACATGAAAACAGTCAAAACTCGAGATCAAGGACATAAGCAGGTACCCAAATCAATCATACGACAATGTCCAACAAAACAAAATCAAAGACTTGCCATTTCTTAAGCAAATGTGAATACAAAAAATTAAACATGCATAGGCATAGATTGGAAAAGACAATCTTCTTTCCTATTGTTTACACACACCAATCGATCTAGTTTTCTAAAGGATCTAAGTTTTCAAAATATAATAAAAGAAAAATCACTATTACAAGATAAATTCAATACCACAATTGAAATAGTACAATTTTGCCTATTTCCCAATATAGAGAAAAATATAAATTAAACAATTTATTTTATTAAAAGAAAATATCATTTACTTACCAATTTTCCAAATGATACAGTATTTAATTCCCAATATTTCCAAATAATACATTATTTAATTTCCAAAATCTCCAACTGTATATCATTTAAATTTCCAAAATACTCAATGATATAATATTCCATTTTCCAATTACTCAATTACTATAGTATTTCATTTCTAAAATTTCTAAATAACCTATTATCATTTAATTTCTCAAATAATATATTCCTGAATAATATATTATTTAAAATTTACCAAATAATATATATATTTTATTTTCAAAATTTTCCAAATAAAATATATTATTTTATTTTACCAAATAAAATACTTCCCGCAAGCATATAAAAAAAATATATATATATTTAATAATTTAAAACTTCTAAACAAAATTAAAAAAAAACTTTAATATTCTTTTAAACCCCCCCCCTTGGGAAACCCATGGGCCCCACCACATGGGAACCACGTGGTCCCCTTTTCCTTTGGGAAGGGGCTGTGGGGACCATGACATGGTCTCCCCACAACCACGGCTATGTGCAGACCATGCCATGGTTCTCCCCATGGCTTGGGGAAGCCACGACTCTCCCCAGTCATGGGTCGAGACCATGGCTCTCCCCCAAAGCCCCAAAATAACGTTGTTTAATAAATTTTTTTTTTAATTTATTAAAACTAATAAATACATTACCCAATCTCTGGGTATTCACAGACCCAACAAAATATATCTTTTATTTTTTATTTTTTTTCTAAAAAGACAATACTCAGAAATTTTTTGAGAACAAACTCTGGAAATATTTTCCAGAATTAACAAAAGATCAACATATACAGATTTTTTAAAAGAAAACACCAGAAAGCCCCAAATATTGAGACTAGTAAAATTCAATCATTCTTCCACCTCCAATCTACCAAGCACAACAAAGATCTCATTTAAAACTGAATTTGAATACCATATGTTTGGGATTTAAAAGAAATCTTTTGTAAACAACCAACTCCCAAATTTTGATTTTAAAACAACCTGAGCAACCAAAATCTAAACTTGAGGCTGGAAAAGAAGACAAGGAGGGTTTGGATTGGAGATATAATTACAAATCTTTCATTTTCCCCAAAGAGATGAGATTTTTAATCTTCACAAACAGATTTCTACAAAATCCAAAACAATTTCTTTTAAACAAAGAAGCCAATGAAATAAACCAGAGACCTACCTGATTCAGCAATCCTGGAAGAGATTTTGATGAAGAGCCCAACCTGCAAGCTCAAGAAATCCTTCCTTTTGCAAAATCCCCAAATTTTTCATTCCCAAAAAATATTTTTTCCAAAAATACTCTCCAAAATAATCCTCTCAATATTTTTCCAAAACCTAGGTTAAATAGGAAAAGTTTGAACAAAAATTCATTTTTGGATTTAAAATATTTTTATTTAAAATAAAATCCCAAAAAATCATTCTTTCAAACTATATCAAATATATATTAAACTTGCTTTTCTAATTAAAATTGATTTTCTTAAATAATTGAAATCAACCTTTCTATTTCCAAAATGCCAAAGAGATTAAATTAATTATATTTTAAATAAATTTAATCTTTCCTTTCAAAAGAACATAAACTGAATAAATTCATCATTAAGATTAACCATTTAAACGAACTTGCTACCAACTTGAATTGAGCAATTTTAATTAATGATTAATCGCATAAAAGGGAACCTATTTAATTTAGTCCCTTAATTAGAATACGTAAACACACATTTAATCAAATTAAATACTAAGGATTAAATACTTAATTTGCCCACACAAAACACACAACCCAAGAAGGCCAAACAAACAGACGACCTGCATACCCAACCAAAGGGGATACTGATGGATGACTGACGATGCTCACTTGAGCACAACTAGGGTCAAACGAGGGTCTTACAACCACCTAATGAAAAACCTAAGGACCAAAGAGAAACACTCAAACCTGCAAAACCAGGTGGAGACGAACCTTGTACCTATGCGGTACTGTACCTGCAATCTCCTACAACCAAGAGTCATACATGCATACATATATATATACACACACATATATATGCATATATATACACACACATATATATATATGCATATATATACATATACATATATATATGTATATATATATGTATATATACATATATATATGTATATATACATATATATGTATGTATACATATATATGTATGTATACATATATATGTATGTATACATATATATATATATGTATGTATATATATATTTAATGGAAGTGTTAACTCGAGATTAATAACACGA
Organism: Cryptomeria japonica; assembly: GCF_030272615.1. Lineage (NCBI taxonomy): Eukaryota > Viridiplantae > Streptophyta > Pinopsida > Cupressales > Cupressaceae > Cryptomeria > Cryptomeria japonica. Next base: position 327,573,386 of record NC_081415.1, read on the forward strand.
ATCAGGAGAACTAATAAACTTACATACGAATTGATGTGAAAACCACATTAACAGGTACGCACAATAATCAAAACATCTAACTATAACATTATAACATGATAAACTAACCAAGGTCAAACCCAGATTAGAATCTAATTAGGGAGGGGGTACTACATTCTCCCCCCCTAGGTTCTGACTTACTCCTGGAAGTCGTAAGGCTATATGGAAAACATGTCGCACGCATCAGCCCTGAAACTCATTTAGCAAATATCAAATTGCACATAGGAATATTTTCGCAAATAAATGAAATATTATTGCTAAAACCTCTACGAATGCCATTATACATCGGTAAGATACATCTAAATCCATACATTTCTTATAACATTCTAGGAATTATCCATAATCATAGCAGAGAAACAAGAACTTTCTTCCTTTCATTACACCAAATTAATGCATTACAAAGAGGTAAACAACAATTACCATACTCATATACCAAATATGACAAGAGAACATGCCATCATGTTCAATTTCTTTTACCAATACATCTTCATCAAAAAATTTATCGCATAGAACTAGCTTCAAAATTCAAATTCTACAACCAAGTTAACTTTCAATAAATAAGAGCAGTATAAATAACTCAATTGTTTACACTTTCCAGACATATAAAAACCTTTCCAAAGACTATGTCCCATAACATAGTGACAAGGTAAAACAATTTACTCCATGATTACACATAATAATCATCCACATAAATGGAATGTACAACTCAAAAGGCCACATGTGAGCATGTCTAATGCTCAGTCAAAGATAACATGCATGAACATCATCTCTATGCCTGATCTCAGAACAAATAACCTGATCATAAATATCCAACATCTCACTCAAAGGCTTGATGGTGCTAGGGCACACCATAGCGGTGCTACCTTCCATACAAGACCTTCGTGAACATCCCTTGTTGTGTAAGGTGGTTAGCCTCCAATAGATAGTCACCACACATAGGTAGGTAGTGGATCCTAGCTACCTCACAGCCTCACATACCCCCATCCTCAAGGTTCCCTACGTCTACTTCCTCATACACATTCAACCAAGACCGTCTCATACATCCTTGGAGAAGAATTCACATTTCAACACAAGACCAGCATACGAAAAACAATAAGGATAAACCATTTTAGCCACCAAAGTACAGATGAATAAAGATAATAAACCATCAATTTCAACAGTAAGGCAAGAAAATAATCTGGAATTTGCAACACCAAATCAAGTAAGCAAAAGATCGCAAGATAGTGGCTAAACCTTCAAAGTCAAAATATAATACATTGTTGGTCCACAGAGAAATAAATAGGAATATTACAACTGTACATAACATCACTATGTGACTAGCATCTATCCACCAACGAGGAAGGAGGGAGCAATTGTATAGTTGTCGCAGTAGCTCATCATGTGGTGCAGCCTAGTCACACATCCACACAACATGGCAGTGTGTACCTCGACATCACCCTGCATCACATCGTCACGTGGTATGGCAATACTCCAAGCAGAGAAGACATGCAATGGACGTATCCCGCATGGTAGCATACCTTGCAAAAAAAGGCACGCGCAGGTCACATCCTGCATAGTGACGTACCTCTCAGGATACTCATCGTAAGCCAGAGGTATACATGGCTAAGGTCCACCCACATGTCTACCAACACCTACTAACTGGCAACTCATGTGGACAAAACCTACCTTTCATGAAGACAAGGCAAAATATCCTCCAAGATACATCATTACTATGCTCAAGAACTGCCATCAATATGCTCAAATAAAGGAGGGAAAATGGGTTGGCACACATAAACCTTATAATTTGGTTCATCAAAAGGGAAAATATTGAGTACACCTTTAATACAGTTTCATTGTATAACTATATTTTCCTTGAAATAGAGAAGTTAAAGTCACTTCGTGTCGACATTACTCGTAAGCCGATCCATACTATTTAAGGAATGGTGACTTTCAATACTACCCCTTAACATACTGAATTACCAACAACCCGAGGTTTGGTACTCAGTAGGGAAACAAATAAGCAACATCACATAAATAGTATGGTTTCCCATACTCATAAGAAAACATATCCTCCATGGTTGATTACTTCACCATCCCATGGGCACATATAGCAAGCACGGGTTTCTTACAATACACAAAGAAAGCACCAGTATTGGTTTAGTCACATTTACGGGGAGTACTTTTCAGTACACTATCATCTACTCAAGGAAGGTTTTAATTATCCTTCCCACATGAATAACTGAGTAAAATTATTCTAGATACAAGTATTGAAATTCTTTACAATTGAAAATTACATAAGGAAATAACGTCATTCCTATATCTTTCTCTAATTCTACTAAGCATTCATAATCACATTACTAACATGCAAATTTCCTTCCAAAGCATAAGACTTTCATTTTTCAATATGAAGCCAAAATGCAAAAATATAATTTCATATGCTTTATAAACATTCTATTTAAATCAATGCACTCTTTTAGTAGCATTCTAAAAATCTTATAATCTAGGCAAAGAGAAGGGAAAAGAGAGTTTGATATCCAATCTCATTTCATACATAAGCACAAGATCAATAAGATCACACTACATGCTAAAATTTCTCACTGTGTCTATCATTTTAATTGTACGGTTTTCATTTCACTATCATTTTTAGAAGAATTCCAATAGGCCTAATCATGACATTTCCAAATATTATGGTTGCAATAGAATGTTCTAGTTTTCCAAACAACAGAGATCAAGACAAACAATATTTTCGATAATATAAGACCTCTTGCGAACACTCACTACTCTTAATAAATACGAAACATATCATAATTTGCAACTCTTCATCAAAAATTAGAGTACGATAAGAAGGTAAAGGAGGAGCTATCAACTAAATAATACATATTAATGCATGCACATCAAACAAGCTTTTCTTTTCCACTTTCTATTCATGCTAAGTCATTTATATATATATTCAAAATCAAGTTCAATGTAGCATTGTTAAAATAGGTCCTCAATTGAATCAATATAATGAAACACATAAAACAATCTTTCATGGAATACATTAATACACTCTTAGCCACTATAACATGTTGGTTCCCAAAATCACAGATTGGAAAACCAAAAGACTTGCCAAATCCTCAACTAGTCCAATCAGCCTTGGCCAACGAATAGGGATGGTCAAAGACCAAATCCCTCTGCACTTAAGGCTCCACTAAAGCTAGGTGGGTGTGCCTCTTCCTCTCAAGCACAAAAGAGGTTATTTATAGTGGATTTAAACCTTTTAGCAAGTTTACACAACTAGCAAATTATTGTTCTACAACTATACTTTATTATGTGCTTTAACTGAATGCTTTGAAAAGAAATGATTGTGAATGTATATTGAAAATGAAATCTGCATAGATCAGTTCATATAGGATTTGGGAAGAACATTTCTCTGTCAAGGACCTTGAATGCATACAAATCAAAACCTTAAAAGATCAATAACATACCAGTGCCTCTATCCAGGGATATATATGACACTCTGTGGACAAAATATCTTATCAACTCAAGAGACAATTTCTCATCAACTATGAAGGTTCAGTACGCATTACACAAACAATAAGAACTCAATCTTTCACTTAATGCAATGGCATGTGATTCACATCATAGCAAATCTATAAACAGATTTATCAAGAGGACAAAAATAAATATCAACACAAAAGTGTACACAATATTTGGAAAAAAGAAACAACGAACCTTGTATATTAATCTTCAAGAAATAATTCCATACATAAGTTGCACTTGCAGATACTCCATTACAAATTTCTTGCACAAAATGATACTTCTTCTTCCTATAGACTTCTCTAATACAAAATGATATTGAATCCTTATAGCAATCTCTTGTTCTTATGATTTTCCCCTATTACATACAAAAATAGCTCCCTATAAGTATGTGAATCAAAAGACATATATGAAAGGACACACCCTTTCATACACAGAAGGGAGTTATAGAAAGTTGCATTCCAAAGGACACACCCACTGGTTTAATAAATAATTACAAATGAGAACCCTAAAAAATACTAAATGATGCTTTAATAATGTGTCTTTTTGTAATAACCCACTCTACATAACCCAAGAATTTTTGACTATTTTTTTTTTTAATTTATTTGATTGTGTTTGATTCAATCGCATACTCTGGGCATCTATCCAATTAGATTAGGCATTCATCCATCCAGAATGAGCATCTAACTGTATAGGCTAGGCATCTGTCCATATGGGATAGGAGGTTTCATCTATCCAATACGGGATAGGCATCTACCCAAACAGGGTAGGCATCTATCCAACTTGGGATAGGAGGTGCTTTGGCCAGAGACTTAGACTCATTGGGACCATCTGGGTCCTGAGTCACTCACTAAGTACTACACTCTTTTAATAGGAGTGCACCGAGGTCGCTGTCCTTAGGAGCAAATAAAATAGCATAATGCAAGCTTGAATTCCGCCTCGAAATTAGGCCTAAAGCCTCGGGAAGTCCAGAGAATCCATACGGGATTCCTTCCGAGTATGCGTTGAATTACTTTTTCATTTATTTCCCTTATCCTTCAATTATGAGACTTTGCAATCCATCTACTTGCCTTAACCAAAATCCTAGACCCCATCCCCGAATACCTGAGTACTAGGTACAACTTCGTCCCTAGACTGCCTACATACCCATTTCGGTACGGGATCAAGGCGCAAAGTATGTAGTTCTATTTTCTAATCTATGGTTTATTGTAAACTGTTTTGGTGGGTACGCAACCCTTTCTAGGTTCAATGTCCCAGATAGTTTCTCTACGGTTGCTACCCACAATGGTAGCTCTAAGCAAAGGCTCAAGGTGGCCTATTGCTTGTGGCCTAAAACAACTAGATCTTATTTCCTATCATAAGCGTCACCCTTGACCCATTTATCATCTATTAAAAAACATTAAGATAAATAAAATCCGAATCATACGCAACCAATCCCTAATGGGATTTCCTAAGGTTAAACTAAGCGGATGTAAAATTCATTTAAAAATTATCTTTTTAGATTATCAATCCAAGGGGAATTACCCGTCCCTTGGGCTTTAACTTCCATATGACCCTTATTACTCCCCAACGATTTACAAGGACAATGCCACAAACGTCATTGTTGTAGCTTTCTTAGGCATTAAGTCCAGTAGTTCAACACAACGGCATTACCCGTAAGTGTGACCCAGAGGCACCATATATACCGAACGCTACTAAGGTTTTTGTTTCCAGCTCCTCTTGCTTAGTTTTCTATCAAGAAAGTCAACTGTTATACTCTTGAAAAGATTAAAATAACATTACTCTAATGTAGTTGAAGTCGAGACCATTATTGCAAGAATTAAATAATTGAAAATTAACCCATGAAATTAATTCTATATATCAAGAAAGAGAATCACTTGAAAGTATCAACCTACTACTGCTAAGTGATCAAAGTTCAGAGGAGAGAACTATCATCTAGTTTTTTTGACATGCAACATCACTTACGCAACTTGTGAGATAATAAGTATGTAAAAGGTGTAACTTGCATGATAATAGTAATGAGTAACTTGCATAATAATAATAAAGTAACTTGCATGGTAATATTAAATATAACTTGCATGAAAAATAAAGAATAGGAAATTAAAGTTCGTTTTCTAAACATGATTACTTGGAAGAGAAAAGTTCCTTGGACAACTTGAACAATGAATTAACTTAATTTGTTGATTATATCCATTTAAATTAATAATTGAAATAAAATGAACCAACTAATTAACTAAAGGAAACTATTTAGGTAAGTCTAAACCATGAGTCTATTTGTAATTCCATTCTACAATTTAGATCCTCTCGATTTGTCTCGGCAAGGTTGCGATATCCTTAGCACAATTAATTATTCCATCTAAAGTTTGCCCCAATCACTTGGCAAAGTAAATTCCCAATTTAAAATTTTTAAAATTTAGTTCATAAACTAATCAACTCCATTTGTAAAATAGACTTTAATTATAAACCACCCCATACCAATAAATTGTTTTAAATTAATACAAATCAAAAATTTCATCTTAATAAATCTATCATTCCACTAATAAATAAAAAGCAAAATTTACATTAAAGAATTTTTTTCTTTAAGAGAATAAAAAACAGAAAATAATAAATAAATAAATAAAAGAAATAATTAAAACATATTTATTAATTCTTTCTTGATAAGGATTAAGGAAGGTGGGGAGTGGGGTCCCGCGGGCCCCTCCCCACTACCTACATGCAAGGAGTTAGACACCAAAAAAAGATTTATTCCCTTTTCAAATAAAGTTGTGTAATGCCCCGCCAGGAAACCCCGAAGGGATAAAGCCAAAACACAAGAAAAGAGTGCAAATTTTTTTTTTTAAAGTTACAACACATTAAGATACAACAAGATACCAAAGATTCAGAATTACATAGCGGAAGACATCAACAACACCTAAAGAGCTTCCCAACGAGAATACTTAAATTTCACAAATCACTTAACTCACACAATTATTCCAAGGCTGAATATCTTAATAACGAGATAATTCATAATTAGGATAATTTTCTTTCAAAAGAGGGAAATGTAATTCACAAGCGAAGATTCATCATTAAGATCCATTCATAAACTTCATTCAATCTTTTCATTTAAAATTACAACCCATACATCTAACATTCTAATACACTAGGATATCATCATAACATAAGAGATCTTTCCAAGCATATTTAGCTTTCTAACCACAACGGAATAGATTCCATTACTCTAAGATACATTCTTTCATACTCCATTTTATTGCATTTTAAAAGATGATTACATACGGCATCTACGATAAATCACATCTAAACCACTTATGCATTCGATCAACATGGCATTCACGAAGGAACTGAATATAAGCATTTATAGTTAATTCCAATTATCCATTTAACCATTCTAACATAAGCTAATCATACATGATAAAGTTGAATAAAGGAACATAAGAGAATACATCACATAACACCATAATGATCTCGGAGTTCACCCCTAAAGGGCTACATCTCCGGGTCTGTGCAACTGCAAGACCCCTCTGATAAATAATAAGGATAAGAATACAAAAGGTTACACCAATACAATCCAGCCATCAAGGCGATACATAAACAATATACAAGCGACCGCACCGGTCGATTAATACATAAACGATCCTTGAAAAGAACAGGATCCAGCTGAACATAATCAAAGCTAAAACAAGAGGTCCACGAGAGCATCCATAAAACTGAGCCATAACCACCCAAGGTCTAACATGAAACCGAGACTCTCAAGGGCAGAGACAAAAGGACGACCCACAAGGGTACTCTTAACAGGACAAAACGACAACACACTAACGAACGTAGGGACAAGTGTCATCACACAACCTGGTATGGATACCATGGCAAGTCTTCATAGGTCCCGGCCCCATACACTGGGTCACCCTGGCACCCTAATCCGAACTTCCGGCCCATCCAAGCCTCGTGTGGACCCACACATCCTCTCGTGAAGACAAGGATGGCGGTTTGCCATTTCAGGCCTTCTCACAGCATGTCGAATCTATGATAGCACTCGTCCCATGTGTGAGGCACAATTATCTTATTTAGAGATTACATTCTAATCTACTTAAAGGTTATCACTTATTAGACTCACTTTCGACGGGTTACCCAGCAGCCACTTTGGGTGCGGCCCCCAATCGAAAGCCACTTTCCCATACGACACTAGACTATACTCGGACAAACTCAAAACCAAGGAATACACATGGCCTGACAAACAGAGTTCAAGAAGAGATACACAATCATTAGGTCATACATGACTCAAAAGTAATCACTTACTGACGGTACTCTAACTAGAGACCCGACCAACAATGGTCAACCACAATCATCATTCGACTCACACACAAGGAGGATATGATCAAAACGACACTACCATAATACAACAGTCAACTCGGAATCGAGGACTGAAACAGGTACCCCAAGTTAAGCCATACGACAGGGTCCTATCAAACAAAGCACTCTTGCCATTTCATAATTAAAGGCGAATACAGAAATTAAACTCGCAAGGCAGTAAACAGGAAAGACAATATTTCCTCAAATTGATTTAATCATTACAGGTCAATCGAGTTTTCTACATGATCTAAAACAGATTTCAGTTATCTACCTCAACTAGGGATAAGTTGTTCTTGGTTTTCCAACTCCTAAGGTTCGAAGCATCGAACAAGCAAATTAAGCCATAAAGAGTTTTTAAACCAATTTATATTAATAAAATTCAGACAACCATGAATCAAATAAATAAGATATTTAATCTCCAACAAAACATCATTACCATACTGGTTTAAAATCAATCTCTACAGATTCATAATTTTCAATCCCAGATGTACCATACGGATCACGGAAATATAAATATAAAGGAAATTCAATTGTAGATACTCATTTCCAAACGCACATGATATAAACTTATTAATCCAAGATTGGACCAAAGTATAGCCAATTAATTTTCAATGACGAAATTATCAATATTAGAACTTAATTAGACAAGTGCATAAGCCACAAAATGGACATGGAATAATAATCAACTTATAAGCTCCGTTACAAATTTACTCAATACCAATTCAACATTAATCAGGAGATGCCACTTCAACCATAATTAAGCAACTAAATAACACTTAACATTAAAATAACTTTCCTTAAAATGATATTACTATCCTAATCCTAAATAAGAACCAATTAAATCTTAACATTAAAATAATATTTACAATATTATATGCCTTTTTTTTGAATAATAAAAAAAAACATTAAAAAAAAATCCTTTTAAAACTATGTTTAAAACAACGCATAAAAAGGAAGAGATGAGGGCGGGGCCCACCTCCCAACTGGGAAGGCTGGGCGCCCAAGCCCTAGTCGTAAGCGGTGAAGGCTTGTGGGCGGCGCTCGCAGTGGTGCCCGCAGGTGCCGCGGCGCCCTGCGGCCACCGCCGTGGGCCGCAGCCGCAGCCACACTGGTCTGCTGAGCGAGAGATAAGGGGCGAGCGGGGGGGAGAGGGGAGGAGGGGCGGTGGAGCTCCGCTCCCCGCCCTCCGAACCCCAACCCACAACCACGTTAAAAAAAAACGCACAGCTCGATAAAAAAAAAATAAAACACGCCGCGTAGTTAAACAAACGCACAGTTCGGATAATATTTAATACATTTTCTTTATTTTTTGAAACACAGTCCGAAATTCCAAAACAAAAACGCCCAGCACCAAAATTTGATAAAGAAAAAAAATTTCGATTTGATCAAAGTTCGGTTTAAACGAACTGGGATTGATATCACATTTTCATGATGGTTTTCTCATCCTTTTCAAACATCCAAGGGTTTCAAACACCCAAAAAGGAATGGAGGAAATACACACCCAAATAAAATCTCTAGCCAAATTCACAATGGACAGTCAAATTGATTTTCAATTACAAATTCATTTCTTTCAACCAAAACAGTAAATTCTTTTGGCAACAAGAAAACAATTCAGAATTCCTACCTTCATTCGCAATCCTGGTATAGCTGAGGGAGAGCCCACCTGCCAGATTCAGCAAACTGCCTCTTCTCCAAAACCCCCAAAATCTTTCCACCCAAAATCCCCTCCAAAAATGTCCATTCTTCCATTTTTCCCCAAATTTGGGTTATATGGAAGAGTTGACCCAAAAATTCCATTTTTGGAATAAAAATTCTTATTTAAAAATAATTCACAAAATTTAATTCTTTTCAACTATAACAACAATTTAACTTGTTTTCCAAATCCAAAATCAATTTTCTCATTAATCCAATTTAACCTTTCTAATATAATAATCCAACAGATTTCAATTAAATTCTATTGCGATAGAATACATAACTTTCCTTTTTCAACAACATAATTAAGATGCATTAAATATTCAAAAGCAGTCATTAAATCGAATTTACTCACAATTAAAAAAACGAGCAACCCAATATCAACGAAAATCGCATAACAAAAACCCGATTACTTTAGCCCATTAATCTTCAATGCACAAACGCATATTTAACCAAAATAATTACTACGGACTAATTAACCAATTTAACCATGCACACCAAGCACGCAAACCGAGAAGGTCAACCAAACAGACGACTCGCAAACCCAAACAAAAAGGGATTACCGACGACGACTGGTGATGCTCACTGGAGCACGACTAAGGTCAACTAGGGTCCTACGACCACCTAATCCAACTCTAAGGATTAAAAAGGTACACTCAAACCTGTACATCCAGGTGAAGATGAACCTCGCACTCATGCGACGTTGTACCTGAAATCTCCTGCAACCAAAGAACATACATGCATACATATATAATAACTTAATGAAAGCGTTAGTCCGATGCTAATATTACGAAATAGGAACACTGAATAACTTGCATATAACTAGTGTGAAACCGCATCAACAGCGATGCGTAAAATCAATCATCTGACTATAGCATAATATTACGATTAACTAATCAAGATTAAACCAAGGTTAGAAATAGATTAGGGTAGGGGTACTACAAGTTGAATGATATTAATATATTTATTTTTATATGTACATATTCATATATTCACACACACACACAAAGATATATAAGTTTTAATAAAACTTCAAAGAGGGGTTTAATAAATCTGAAAAGATAATTGTAAATTTTCACAGAGATAGAATTTTACTAACAGGTGCAACGTAGATGATAAGAGTTAAAAATTTGTTGTAGGTGCATTCAAAGAGAAAATTAAAAAAATAGATGAATAGAGAATAAAATTTATCACAGATGCATACACAGATGAACAGGTTTATGCTCACAAAGAGATATAATATTCAGAGGAATGATAAATAAGTAAAATAAGATTTATACACAGATGAACAAATATATGTTCGGAGAGAGATAAATTTATTCATAGAAAAAAAAAAAAAATTATAAAAAGACTTATACACAGAGGAACAAATTTATGTTCACAGGGAGATAAATTTATTCACGGAAAAATAATAAATAAGTATAAAAGATTGATTTACAATGAAATAATTAAATTTTATCCACAGGGAAAGTAAAATTTATTTGCAGGGAAAGATTTTTTTTTTTTTACACAGATGAACAAATATATGTTTGCAGAGAGATGAATTTATTTCATAGAGAAACAATAAATAAGTATAAAATAAATTATACACAAATGAACAAATATATGTTCACATAGAGAGAAATTTATTCACGGAGAAATAATAAATAAGTATAAAAGATTCATTTACAGAGAAATAATAAAATTTTATCCACATGGAAATTAAAATTTATTTGCAGGGAAAGAAAAATATATACACAGATGAACAAATATATGTTCACAGTGAGATAAATTTATTCACAGAGAAATAATAAAATGCTCACATAGAGATAAATTTATTCACAGAGGAATAATAAATAAGTATAAAATATTCATTCATAGAGAAGAATTAAATTTCTTAGGAGATTATTATAAAAAGTACAAGAGGATTCATTCACAAAGAAATGATAAATAAGCTTAAAAGATTTATGCCCAAATAAACATTACAAGATAAAAAATACAAGAGGATTCATTCACAAAGAAATGATAAATAAGCTTAAGAGACTTATGCCCAAATAAACATTACAAGCTTTTTGCAGGAGCATCAAAGGGAGAAATTTTATTGGAAAGAAAATATTTTTATTCACAAATTATTTAAGACTAAAATCCAATAAAGCAAAAGTAAAAATCAGATTTTCCTTCTTTCCTTCTAAACAGATTTAGTAAATAAAAAGGAAATCTGCATATTCATATTTGAACGATATATATATATATATATATATATATATATATATATATATATATATATATATATATATATATATATATATATATATATATATATATATATATATATATATATATATATATATATATATATATATATATATATATATATATATATATATATATATTCCTTTGATTAACCTTTCTAAAAAACTAAGATGATGGTTTCTAAAGCATAGATCTTTTATATGAAATAAAATCTATGAGAGGTGTAATGCCCCGCCAGGAAACCCCGAAGGGATTAAGCCATAACACAAGAATAGAGTGCAATTTTTTTATTTTTTTTATTTTTTAAAAGTTACAACACATAAGATGCAACAAGATATCAAAGATTCAGATTACATAGCGGAAGACTTCAACTAACACCTAGAGAGTTTCCCAACGAGATTACTTAAATTTCACAATTCACTTAACTCACACAATTAATCCAAAAGCTGAATATCTTAAAACGAGATAATACATAATCAGGATAATTCCTTTCAAAAGAGGGAAATATAAATCGCAAGCGGAGATTCATCATTAAGAACCATTCATAATCTTCATTCAAGCTTTTCATTTAAAATTACAAGCCATACATCTAATATTCTAACACCCTAGAATTTCATCATAACATAAGAGATCTTTCCAAGCATATTTAATTTCCTTACAACAACTGAATATAATTTACTACTCTAAGTTACAATCTTTCATATTCCAACTTATTGCATTTCAAAGGACGATTGCATACTAGCATCAACGATAGATTTCATCTAAACCACTTACGCATTCGATCAACATGGCATTCAAGAAAGAACTGAATATAAGCATTTATAGTTAATTCCAATAATCCACTTAACCATTCTAACATAAGTTAATCATACATGATAAAGCTGAATAAAGGAAACATAAGAGAATACATCACATAACACCATAATGATCTCGGAGTTCACCCCTAAGGGCTACATCTCCGGGTCTGCTCAACTGCAAGACCCCTCTGATAATTAATAAGGTTAAGAGTACAAGAGGTTACACCTTTACAATCCGGCCATCAAGGCAATACATAAACAATATACAAACGACCGCATCGGTCAATTAATACATAACGATCCCTGAAAAGAACAGGATCCAGCTGAACATAATCAAGCTAATACAAGAGTCCAGAAGAGCATCCACAAGACTGAGCCATCACCACCCAAGGTCTAACATGAAACCGACACTCACAAGGGCAGAGACAAAAAGGACGACTCACAAAGGTACTCCTAACAGGACAAAACGACAACACACTAGCGAACGTAGGGACAAGTGTCATCACACAACCTGGTATGGTTACCATGGCAAGTCTTCATAGGTCCCGGCCCCATACACTGGGTTACCCAGGCAACCTAATCCGAGCTTCCGGCCCATCCAAGCCTCATGTGGACCCACACATCCTCTCGTGAAGACAAGGATGGTAGTTTGCCATTTCAGGCCTTCTCACAGCATGTCGAATCTATGATAGCACTCATCTCATGTGTGAGGCACATTAATCTTATTTAGAGATTACATTCTAATCTACTTAGGTTATCACTTATTAGACTCACTTTCGACGGGTTACCCAGTAGCCACTTTGGGCGTGGCCCCCAATCGAAAGCCACTTTCCCATACGACACTAGACTATACTCGGACGAACTCAAAACCAAGGAATACACATGGTCTGACAAACGGAGTTCAAGAAGGGATACACAATCATCAGGTCATACATGACTCAAAAGTAATCACTTACTGACGGTACTCTAACTAGAGACCCGACCAACAACGGTCAACCACAATCATCATTCGACTCACACACAAGGAGGATATGATCAAAACGACACTACCACAATACAACAGTCAACTCGGAATCGAGGACTGAAACAGGTACCCCAAGTCAATCCATACGACAGGGTCCTACTAAACAAAGCAAAACATGTCATTTCATAATTAAAGGCGAATACAGAAATTAAACTCGCAAAGCAATAATCAGAAAGGCAATATTTCCTCAAATTGATTTAAACATTAAAATCGATCAAGTTTTCTACATGACCTAAAACAGATTACAGTTATCTACCTTGTCAAGGGATAAGTTGTTCTTGGTTTTCTAACTCGTTAAGGTTCAGAGCATCGAACAGGCAAATTAAGCCATAATGAGTTTTAACCAATTCATATTAACAAAATCTCAGACAACCATGAATCAAATAAATAAAATATTTAATCTCCAACCAAACATCATTAAGTAGAATTTACATCGTATTCCAACGATTTCCAATAACATATTATTCTCTATTATTTTTAAACAATACTACATCAAACAGCCATCTTCCCTAATCAGCTAGAAGGTAAGATATAAACTTATTAATCCAAGATTGATCCAAAGAACAGCCAATTAATATACGATGACGAAATTATCAATCTTAGAACTTAACTAGAAAAGTACATAAGCCACAAAATGAAATTGAATAATAACTAACTTATAAAATTCCATTATAGAATTACTTAATATCCAAATTTACATTGATCAAGATATTGCCTCTTAATCATGATTATGAGCAATTTAAACTTAGCATTAAAAGTAACTTCCATTAACATGATATTAAATCATATGCATTTTTTTTTGGAGTGATAAAAAAAATACATAAAAAAAAAAAAAAACTATTTTAAAAACTTTGCCTTAAACAAAAAAACGCGTTTAAAAAATAGGGGAGGCGAGCTGGGAAGAGTCGTGCCCTAACCCTAGTGTCGTCCCACACCATGCGGGCGGCGCCACTGCGGTGCCCGCAGGTCCGCGGCGCCCTGCGGCCACCGCAGTGTGCCGCGAGCATGGTCTTAAACACCAGCGTGGGGGGGCGATAAACAAAGAACGTGCGGGGGAAGAGGGGGCGAGGGGAGGAGGAGCGGGTGGAGCTCCGCTCCCCGCCTCCAACCCCAACCCACGGGTTTGACATAAAACACACGCCCAGTTCGCCTCGAAACAAATAAACGCACAGTTCAAAAAGATAAATTTTCTTTATTATTTTTTTTGTTGAAACACAGTTCGAAAATTCCTCCCATATAATTTTAAAACACACAGTTCTGAAATGGTCACAAACGCCCAGCCGAATATTGCTAACTGGGTTTAAAACGCAGAGACTGGGTTTGAACAAAAAGCCCAGTTCGATATAATCCATAATATTTTAAACACACAATTCTCTCTTCTTTTTTTTTTTAAACACATAAAACGATAAACAAAGAAACCCTTCGAATTAATATTTCGATATGCATAAATTCCGGTTCCAATGAAATTTGTTTTGGTATCCCATTTTTGGTGATTAACATTCTCTCCAAACACAAAGGGGTTTTTCCAACACCCAACAGCAATGACGAATCTAAAACCAGATAAAACCCCCATTTCCATTTCAAACAAAAACTAAAATTGAGAGTTTGATCCTACCTGATCTCGCGTTCCTGGCCAGATCGGTTGAAGAATCCCAATCTCCAGCTGCCCAAATCCCTCCTTCTCCATCCAAAATCCTCCAATTTCATCTCCCAAAATCTTTTCCAACCAAAATCCTCCAAAAATGTCCATCCCTCCATTTTTCCCCAAATTTGGGTTATATGGAAGAGTTGACCCAAAAATTCTATTTTTGGAATTTAAAAATTTTATTTACAAATAATTCTGAAAAATAATTCCTTTTTAACTATTGCAACAAATTAACTTGCTATTCCAATCAAAAATCGATTTCCTCAATTAATTGAAATTTAATCTTTCTAATTTCAAGGGCCAACAGAATACAATCAATCTATTGCGATAAAATACAAGACTTTTCTTTTTCAACAGCATAATTATAATGCATTTAATAATCAAAATCAGTCATTCAATCGAATTTACTCCCAATTAAAAACAAGCAATCCAATAACAACGAAAATCGCATAACGAAAACCCGATTAATCTAGCCCATTAATCTTCAATGCAAAAATGCATATTTAATCAGATAATTATTAAGAACTAATTAATCAATTTAACCATGCACACCAAGCACGCAAATCGAGAAGGTCAACCAAACAGACGACTCGCAAACCCAAACAAAAAGGGATTACCGACGACGACTGGCGATGCTCACTGGAGCACGACGAAGGTCAACTAGGGTCTTACGACCGCCTAATCCAACTCTAGGGATAAAAAGGTACACTCAAACCTGCACATCCAGGTGAAGCCGAACCTCACACTCATGTGGCGTTGTACCTGAAATTTCCTGCAACCAAGATCACACATGCATACATATAAAAAATTGAATGAAAGCGTTAGCTCGATGTTAATACCATGATATAGGTACACTAAACAACTTGCATACAACTAGTGAGAAAACCACATCAATAGCTATGCGTAAAATCAATCATCTGACTATAACATAATATTACGATAAGCTAATCAAGATTAAACCAAGGTTAGAGATCGATTACGGTAGGGGTACTACAAGAGGCATAAAACTATTTCCTTCTGCAAAATACAAAATTTTACATATGTAAATAAAAGAATGCGAAGAGAGGAGAACCTGGATTATCGAAGCTTGATGTAGAATCCTCTCCAAATTTTCTAGCTATCCTTGTTAGATCCTTCCTTGCAACTTGGTGAGAATCCTTCAAGGGTAACTTAACAAATCTACAAAATAAATGTGACTACTAGAAAGATCCTATTACTATTAGCAAGAAACTTGGGAAAATTTTCTTCCCATCCAAAAACAATCAACCTCCCCTTTTCGAAAGCTTGCATACACTATATAGAAAAGAGTTTTCAATTCCACTATCAAGAGAGTTAATTGAAAATAAGATTCTTTTTCCTAAATTATCCTCATGCAAAATTGATTGATCACTTAATGGAGGAGTTACATGCAAGAAAATCAAAATTGAAGATTCTCTCTAGAAGCTTCCAATTTCTCCTACGACATGTGCTCAATTGAATTTGAGTAATTAAATAATTTTCTATTTAAATTATATTTTCAAGCGTGTGTATGTGTGTGCCCACTATTTAATCCTCTTTTATTATAATAGATTTTTCAATCTTATTCAATAAATCATTTCTAACAAAACCACAAAATGATAATAATAATAATAACAACAATAGTAGTAGCAAGTTTTTATCAAAAATGGAGAAAGAGGGTTATGACACTTTTATTCTCCGCCTTGATAAAATTCCTCAACAAATATTCATCATCTTCTCAATATCTCCTGCACACAAGATAAGCCAATCAAATTCCTTGATTTGAAAATTAAACATATTCCACCTTAGATCTTAGTTTGAAAAATCAATAATATTTATATAAATACTTGTTTAAAATAATTCAATAAAACCAAATTATTTATATTTTAAGAAAATAATTTTGCAAACATAACATCCATTTATATAAAATAATGCTTTATCCTAAAACATATATTCAAAGCACTTATTTAGGATAGATATACATAAATTTCATCTTTAACGCACATTCAAATAATACATAAGGCAGTGTGATATGATAAAAAATACTTCCCTTTTATGATTCTTTCGGCCAAACTTCCTCCCTCGGCGAGCTGTTCTCATGTCATATCGATTATGTAATTTTATCGACACCTTTTATTTTTGAAGGGACTGCTTCTGATTTCTTCGATGAACTTCATGTTGATGAAACTGCTACTTTCGATGAGTCCTTTTAGAGATCCATCGCAACCTAGGTTTGTTCGATAAGTCACTTTTTGATGACATGCCACCTGACTGCCACTTCAGCTGCTAACTCATCTTGACCGGACCCATCGTTTCACTTTGGTCCCCCTTTGTCACTGATCTACGATAGATATTGATTGTGCAATTTTCCATAGCGGAATAGAAACATCCATTGGATCTTCCATGAATTGCTTGTCCTTTATCTCTTCGTCCATCTGCGCCACTTCACCGTCTGTCTTTAACCATCTGCCTTATCGGGGTGACCGCTAGCGGTTAGTTTCCAAGTCGCGACAGATAACTGACGATCAGTTTCCCATCGTTGTATACCGACAGCCATCAATCTTCTTCAAACCTGCCAGCTCTTTATCTCAGCCTTTCGTTTATGTGCCCTGCCACATGTCACCATGTGTCAGCCTCTGGTTTGCCACATGATCTACCTGGGTACCACCTCAACTTCCGCCTGGACACCACCTCACTAGTCACCATGTCATAGGGGATAACTGGCATGCATCTTCATCTTGCGGTATAGCGACAATCGTTGATCCACCTTCAACCTGCTCGATCGTTAACCATCCCTTTTCTACACGTGTTTAGTTGCCAAGTCATGAGGATTAACCGGCATGTTGTTTCTCATTGCGGGATAGCGACCATCACTGGATCATCTACCCAATAATTATATCTTTCTAACTTGCTCAATCTTTAGCCTCCATCCTCGCCAGTTTGTCATAAAATTTTGGACACCTTGAGATGTGCACGCACGTAGGGTCCACTGGGTTCAGCCTTCTTCATGCCAAAAGCCTTTTGTCTTTCAATAGTTATCATACGGGTCACTTTAGATTTAAGTGTTAAAAGAGCCTAGCCCACAAACAATGTGGGATAAAGGCTTTCCCTTTTCTAGCATAGCTCCATGTTCTTTAGTTATGCTCCTGCAAAATGATTTACTAGCATCCGACTATAATCATCTTGATTCAGAATTTAGAATTGCGTATTGTCAATTTGAATAAGTTATATTAGATTTTCCTTTAGAAAACATATTGAGCAATCTCTTATGAATCCAAAATTTGAAACGTAGATCCTCAGATATCCATGAAATACAGAGAGGAATAATTAATTTGACCTGATAGTGCTGAGATGAAAAAGAATTATGGTTCGAAAAGGTATACCTTAATTGATTCTGGAATTTGTGAAGCATATACATACCTCAAGCTGACCTCTTGATGTATGCATCAGACCTGGTCTTTGAAAGTTAGAATTGAACAAACTTACTTGATTATAGATGTTACACATGATTGAGCATAGAAATCTTCTTTTTGGCATAAATCGAGAACTCTAAAATTTGAAAATTTTAGGGTTCCAACATAACATGTTCCCCTTTTTATAAATCTTTTATAAACAAAGTAGTTTCACATAACAACTATTCACATACTAATGCACATTACTTAAGATAGCATTTAATTATGTTACTCCTACAATACACATGGAGAATTCTTTAATGAAAACATACAATTTTCTCCCAATAACCAATATGAACTTTCAAACCCATAGCCCTTTTATTATCTAAAAACACAGAAGCATCATAAGGCTCACACAAGGGTTCAAGAAGTCACAACCTTTCTCTCGCAATAAGAAAACTCACATAAGAGATAAATTCACGTATAACAAACATTTTAATTTCTAGAGAGAAAGAGGAGGAAGGGTGGTAATCATTCAATTTGCTACAAAATAAGCATTCAACATCTACCATACAAGTCCTTCAAGTGGACAACACTAAGCTAGATCATAATCTTAAAACAAGCACATTTTGTACTTTCAGATTCAAGACAAGCACTGACCAACCCAATGGATTAGTCAAAAGAGTAAAACTGTAGTACCCCTACTTGTTTGGACTCATATTTTACTCTTGGTTGTTTTCAGTGGATACATTACCATGTTTTGTTATTCAGACTTATATGACATTATTTCATGCTTTATTTGGATATGAGATGCGTAATTTATTTGCAGTATTTCAGTACTTGTGATTTATGGCATTTTATGGATTATTGCTATGTACCGACACTTTACTTTATCTATGCAATGTGGAATTATATGTTGTGTGTCTGCGAGTGTATTGGATGCAAGGGGATGATTTTCCTTCACTCATTTCGGTGAGACAGAGAACGTCACGATTCTCCTTCATCAGTGTGTATGCCATGTTTTCTATATTGTATATATGTATGTGTGGTTCGGTGATGCAGGATATTGCAGGCACAAGTACCGGGTAGGTACGGGGTATCATCTCCACCTGGCTTCACAGTTCTGAGTATGCCTTATATTTTCTAATGGAAGTGGAGGAGATAGTAGTTGACCCTATTTTAATCAATTACACTCATGTGAGTGTTGTCAGTTGGTCGTCATGTCAGTATGTTTGGCCTTCGTATTTTTTTGTTTGATCTTTTATGAGTAATTGCTTGAGGTTTGCTTAGTTTGTGTGTTTAGTGATTTTATTTATTGCATGTTATGTTTTATTTGTCTATGAAGGGTGAAAAATTGTTGATAATGTGAATTAAATAGTGACTCTATGATTTAACGTCTTTTGTGTAGAAGTATGTAAATTATTGAAACTATATTTAATGTTTGGTTTTCAAAATTATACTATAATTATACGTATTTTATATGTATATTAGGACTCGATCATATATATATATATAAATATACGTAGGTAAATATGGTTCATGTTTAATTATATTGATTATTTTAATATCATTATTTGGAAGTTGAATAAATTAGAGTTTACGACATAACGTACCATATATCAAATGATTATTGTCTTTTGTAAAGAAAGGCATCTTTATTAATGATCACTTTTATATTGATGCAAGTTAAAAATATTTGGTAGTTAATAACCTTGATTTTATCGAACACACACACACACACACACACACACACACACACACACACACACATATATATATATTGAGGTGAATTTGTAAATTAAATTTATACAATCATTGTTTTTACGATACAAACATAATTATTCATAAAACATGTTTATGAATATTGGCATATACGCAAATTAGGATTATATATTATAGGCACGAAGGCGACTTTTAATTATGTGTATTTATTTTAAAATTATCCTTAAATGATTACTTTATCATTAGAAAATCTTGTCAATTCAAGATATTATGTTTTTGAATACGCACGTATATAATTTGAAATTATTTATATATATATATATATATATATATATATCCTATTTTATTAGGTTTTTCTTAAATATATCATATATTATAAAGTCATGTATATTATTATTTATCATAATGATAAGGTGGCGGGTTAAAGAAAGTTATTAAAACAATAACTAGGGTGGCCGATAGTAATATCGACCACCCCCCTTAATTAAAGGGAGGGGTCGGTATTACCACTGACCACCCCTCCTCCCTTTTGATAATACATACTCCACGTTGTAGATCGAATATGGTAGTAGGCAAGTTTAAAGGTAAGTTATTTGAATTAAGGAAGGCGTAAACATCATTGACTACCACCCCTCCTCCATTTTTATAAAAGGAAACCACGTTTCAATAGACACCAACTATTAGCTAGTAACACCGAAGGCATACGTAGTATAGAAGAAGTTGACTTGGCAATAGACTAGCATGTAGGCATAGACCATTAGTTAAATGCAGAATTTAGAGTTTTCAATGTGGAAGCAATGGCTTAGACCTGGCAGTTTAAACAAAGAACTCGCTAAAGACAAACACTTAAGTGTTTGTGATTATCTTTCGCATTGCCAACCTCCCCATGGAGCGATTAATCTGACATAGTATCCACGGTGACTAAAGAGAATAAGTCCACTGCAGTTAACTCTTCATTCCACATATAAATGGAATCGACTAGCATATCCACATTAGAATTAGATCTCGATCGGTGGCTAAAACAGCAGTAAGTAATACGTTAATAGGCACGCAGTGCCATGATTCTAGGATAGTCAGCGATAGGAAACTAATGCGTAGATAATTCATGCACGATAACAGCAGAATATGCTTCAAGAGTTGCCATCTCTAGTAGACATGGAGATGAGAGAAGAGTTAAACAGAGACTCAAGTAATAGACTCCAAAACAATGACAATCACCCAGCCTCTGAATGGGGAGAGACCGTAGGAAAAACTAGGATAAATAGAGATGGAAGATAGGAAGATGGGAGGATTTCAGAAGCAAGGAGAAATGATAGACTCCCAAAGGAAAGAAGAGAATAGGAGAGGGAATAGAGAAGATACTCTTATAGTATCGAAGAAAGAGAGAAGAGAATTGTTTTTTTTAATAATAGAGTGGTAGGATATGTTTGAGATAGATTTGCAAGCAAGGCGTAGTTCTATTTGGCGGAAGAGCGTCAAAAGTCTTACAAACCAGCTCAAGCTTACAAAGAGGTCAGAATTTCTTTTGATTTTGGTTATTATTTAAGGAAGTATGAAATTGGAAGTTTTAGATATAGGTTATGATTATTTATATGATTTTGCTTATATCGTTGTTTATTGAAAATGTATTATTAATCGTTTGAAATAGAGGAATGGAAATCATAGAGAAATAGATGTTAATTAAATTAATTGCTATAGTAGTGAATAGGGGTATTTAATCTCTTAGTTATATTATAAGGTTAGTTGTTAGGGAGCATGATAGAAGTTACAGAAGTCGTAACATTGCAAATATATTTCTTTTTCCCTAAGAAATATCGACATTTCTTATGGTTTAAAATTCTAAGTTTATATCGCCTAAGCTCTCTATATTCCCATGTGTCCTGGTTCATTTACCTCTTTTCTCAACAAATGACAACATTGATTTATTTGTATTAATATAGTTGTAATTCTTATTTTCTGGAAATCTTAAATTGCAAGCTATTTATGCATTTGGTTGTTTTAAGAAAAGATTGCCTATATTAGGATCTTGTGTAAATGGTGTTTGTAGTCAAGTTTAAATTTTGTTGCAATTTTGGTTGAGTTGTCATTGTGTCCTATGTTATTATATCTCCTTGGTCAGGTGTTGTTGTATAACCTTATTGATGTGAGCCATTGTGTGTTTTGTCCAAATGATCAATCTTGGGTTAGTGATTGTGTATCCTTCACCTGTGGTTGTCAGGATTAGGTATGGCTATATGTTTCACCATAGAGTTCTTGTAGAGAGACCTTTCCTGTAGTGTCATATGAGAGAGAGTGGCTTTCGAGCGGGGGCCGTGCCCGAAGTGGATGACAGGATAACCCGTTGGAAGTCAGTTAAAAAGTGATAACCTAATAATTGATTTGGGATGGGTGAGATAAATTTTAATTAAGATAATGTACCTCGTGCATAGGTGAGTGCTAGTACAGGGCTCATAATGTTACGAGAAGGCCTGGAATGGAAAACTTACCACCTTGTCTTCACAAACGGATTGGTAGGGTCCGCATGAGACTTAGTTGGAACCAGAGGTTCGGGAGAGGTTACCAGGATAACCCAGGATGGGGGTCGGGACCTATGGAGGTTGTACCATGGTATCCATCTTAAGCTATGTGATGACACTCTCTCCTTAGAGTCACTAGTGTTTGTGAGTTGAGTCACATGGATGTTTGCAGAATCTTGTAGTTCTTTCGTACTTGTCTTACTTTGCTTGCTTGAGGGTTTTCTACTATCTCCTAGCATGGTGGGGTGGTTCCATTTCGGGATCACATGGTTGGGTGGTAGTGCCACTTCCCATCGGATGTTTTGGAATGTAACTTTAGGTGAGGAAGGGCTTTGCTGGTGTTTCTGGGTTTGTGGTTCATGTACCAGCTCATGTTCATGATCATTGTTCAGTTGAGACCTTGTGGTCATTGTATCAAACTTTTATGTAACCTTGATATTGTAACTTTGTAATCCATGGTATTATTGGAGACCATGTATTTATGGATATTGTAAAAGGGAATCATTGGAATGTATGTTAATTCAGTTGCTTTAATCTTTTGTATATATGTTCTATAGGAAATGAATGCATTGGAGTACTTTGATTCTTTCATTATGGAATTTAGATGTATGTGTAGATTTTATCTTAAGCATTTAATTTTCCTAATTAGCTGAACAATTGGATTAACTGTGGTGTTAATATAGTCTACGAATTAATCTTCGTTGGTAACCCTTAGGAAATCATACGTTAGACTTCCGTTGTGTTGTTAAACGTGCTATTGATATGATTATGCACTTAATCTTTTTTATAAAAAAATTATTACGCCCTTTTAGTTGCCTAGTTGTATTGTTTTCCTCTAGGATTTCTGGCAGGGCATTACAAAAATAGTCAATAAGGGAGGTACATATGACTCTCTTTTAGAATAAGAGTAATCGTAGACCGAGATATCTAATAAGAAACAAAGCACAATTAATCACTCAAAAGCACCAACATCAAGAAGGTGAAAGCAAGGTGTGAACACACACGTTACACACAATTAAGGTTTATTCAAAAGAATACGCAAAAGAACAGAACACGAGTCCTTAAGATCTTCAAGATCCTATGCCTCAATCACACGCATATAAAAGAGGACAAGCACACAACATAAGGTCGATACACCTCACACCATCTAAGGGCACAAGCGACACCAGAGATCCTAGTGTTTGCAACATGGGATCTGATACCAAATGAAATGCTCCACCAGGAAACACCGAAGGGATAAAGCTAAAACACAAGAATAGAGTGCAAATAATTTTTTTTTTAAAACTAAACACAACACAATGATACAATGAGATATCATAAGTTCAAAAAACACAGCGGAAGACTCAAATAACACCTAAAGAGTTTCCCAACGTGATTACTTAATTCAACACTTAACTCAACTCACGCTAAGTAATCCAATTAAGCTGATTAACTTAATGACAAGATAATACTTAAACAAAGGATAATTTCTTTGAACAAGGGTAAATTCTTTCGGTAAATTAAAAATATAGATAACATGATGAGGTTCATCCATTGAGGTTAAAGGTATAGATAACATGATTAAGTTCATCCAATAAAATTAAAACATACATTACGTTCAAAATTTTCATTAAACATATGCCATGCATCTAATTTCATAACGTACTTTAATTTCATCATAAACTAATGAATACTTTCCATGCATACTTAATTGCATTATCAATAACTAAATACATTCCATTATTCAAATCTATATTCTTTCATGATCCAAATTACTACATTTAATCAGATGAGTACATACATGCATTTAAGATTAACTTCATCTAATCCACATTATACATTCTAACATAATGCCATCCATACATGCTAAATTAAAAAGAAACCAAAAGAACATAAACACCACATAACACCGAAATGATATCGAAGTTCACCCCTAGTGGGCTACATCTCCAGGTCTGCTCAACTGCAAGACCCCTCTGATAAAATAATAGGGTGAACAATACATAAGGTTCACATCATTTACATCATGCCATCAAGGTGTACA
The DNA here is from genome assembly GCF_030272615.1 of Cryptomeria japonica. Classification (NCBI taxonomy): domain Eukaryota; kingdom Viridiplantae; phylum Streptophyta; class Pinopsida; order Cupressales; family Cupressaceae; genus Cryptomeria; species Cryptomeria japonica. Next base: position 327,598,307 of record NC_081415.1, read on the forward strand.
TAAACCAATAATACATATGACCACATCGGTCAAATAAATACATGAATGATCCCTGAATAGGAAAAGGATCCATCTGAACATAATAAGAAGCAAATACAAAGATCAACTAGAGCATCCACGAAACTAAGTCTTTGTAACCCATGGTCTAAAATGAATATCAGGTTCTCACAAGGGCATAAACAACAGGGCGACTCCACAACAGTGCTCCTATAAAGACAACACAACAACACACTAGTGAACATAAGGGACAAGTGTCATCACATAACCTGGTATGGTTACCATGACAGATCTTCATAGGTTTCGGCCCCATCCACTAGGTTACCCTGGCAACCTATTCCAAACCTCCAGCCCATCCAAGCCTCATGTGGACCTAACACTTCCTTTCGTGAAGACAAGGTTGATGGTTTTCCATTTCAGGCCTTCTCACTACATGTCAAGTTTGTACTAGCCCTCATCCCATGTGTGAGGCACAATTATCTTACTTAGTGTTTTCAATAACTAAACTCTTTAATATGCTATTAGGTTATCACTTATTTAGACACACCTTCGATGGGTTACCCAGTAGCCACTTTGGGCGTGGCCCCCAAACGGAAAGCCACTTTCCCATATGACACTAGACCATAAACCAACAAACTCCTAAAACCCAGGAATACACAAGGTCAAGCATACAGAGTTCAAAATGGTAGGAATACCCACTTGGTCAAACAAGACTTCATATGAGGTGCGTTGACTGACGGTAGTCTAACTAGAGACCTGACCAGCTATGGTCAACTACAAATCAACATTCGACACTAGCATAAAGGACATCACCAGATACAACACCATCACATTAAAATGGTCAAAACTCGAGATCAAGGACATAAGCATGTACCCAAATCATTCATACGACAGTGTCCAACAAAACAAAATCAAAGACTTGCCATTTCTTAAGCAAATGTGAATACAGAAAATTAAACATGCATAGGCATAGATTGGAAAAGGCAATCTTCTTTCCTATTGTTTACACACACCTATCGATCTAGTTTTCTAAAGGATCTAAGTTTTCAAAATATAATAACAGCAAAAATCACCATTACAAGATAAATTCAATACCACAATTGTAATAGTACAATTTTGCCTATTTCCCAATATAGAGAAAAATATAAATTAAACAATTTATTTTATTAAAAAAAAATATCATTTACTTACCAATTTTCCAAATGATACATTATTTAATTCCCAATATTTCCAAATAATACATTATTTAATTTCCAATATTTCAAATAGTATATCATTTAAATTTCCAAAATACCCAATGATATAATATTCCATTTTCCAATTACTTAATTACTATATTATTTCATTTCTAATATTTCTAGATAACCTATTATCATTTAATTTCCCAAATAATATATTCCTGAATAATATATTATTTAAAATCTACCAAATAATATATATATTTTATTTTCAAAATTTTCCAAATAAAATATATTATTTTATTTTCCCAAATAAGATACTTCCCACAAGCATATCATATAATATATATATATATATATATATATATATATATATATATATATATATATATATATATATATATAAGTTTTAAACAAAAAAAAAACAAAACTTTAATATTCTTTTAACCCCCCCCTGGGAAACCCACGGGCCCCACCACGTGGTCCCCTTTTCCTTTGGGAAGGGGTTGTGGGGACCATGACATGGTCTCCCTACAACCACGACTATGTGCCATGGTTCTCCCCATGGCTTGGGGAAGCCACGGCTCTCCCCAGCCATGGGTCGAGACCATGGCTCTCCCCCAAAGCCCCAAAATAACACTGTTTAATAAAAATAAAATTTAATTTATTAAAACTAATAAATACAGTACCCAATCTCTGGGTATTCACAGACCCAGTAAAATATATCTTTTATTTTTTTATTTTATTTTTTAAAAGACAATACTCAGAAATTCTCTGGGAACAAACTCTGGAAATATTTTCCAGAATTAACAAAAGATCAACATATACTGATTTTTAAAAAGAAAACACCAGAAAGCCCCAAATACTGAGACTGGTAAAATTCAATCATTCTTCCACCTCCAATCTACCAAGAACAACAAAGATCTCATTTAAAACTAAATTTGAATACCATATGTTTGGGATTTAAAAGAAATCTTATTGTAAACAGCCAACTCCCAAATTTTGATTTTAAAACAACCTGAGCAACCAAAATCTAAACTTGAGGTTGGAAAACAAGACAAGGAGGGTTTGGATTGGAGATATAATTACAACTCTTTCATTTTCCCCAAAGAGATGAGATTTTTAATCTTCACAAACAGATTTCTACAAATCCAAAACAATTTATTTTAAACAAAGAAGCCAATGAAATAAACCAGAGACCTACCTAATTCAACAATCCTAGAAGAGATTTTGATGAAGAGCCCAACCTACAAGCTCAAGAAATCCTTCCTTTTGCAAAATCCCCAAATTTTTCATTCCCAAATTTATTTTTTTCAAAAATACTCTCCAAAATAATCCTCTCAATATTTTTCCAAAACTTAGGTTAAATGGGAAAAGTTTGAACAAAAATTCATTTTTGGATTTAAAATATTTTTATTTAAAATAAAATTCCAAAAAATCATTCTTTCAAACTATATAAAATATATATTAAATTTTATTTTTTAATTAAATTGATTTTCTTAAATAATTGAAATCAACCTTTCTATTTCCAAAATGCCAAAGAGATTAAATTAATTCTATTTCAAATAAATTTAATCTTTCCTTTCAAAAGAACATAAACTGAATAAATTCATCATTAAGATTAACCATTTAATCGAACTTGCTACCAACTTGAATTGAGCAATTCTAATTAACGATTAATCGCATAAAAGGGAACCTATTTAATTTAGTCCCTTAATTAGAATGCGTAAACACACATTTAATCAAATTAAATACTAAGGATTAAATACTTAATTTAACCACACACAAAACATGCAACCCAAGAAGGCCAAACAAACAGACGACCTGCATACCCAACCAAAGGGGATACTGACGGATGACAGATGATGCTCACTTGAGCACGACTAGGGTCAAACGAGGGTCTTACGACCACCTTATCCAAACCCTAAGGACCAAAGAGGAACACTCAAACCTGCGAAACCAGGTGGAGACGAACCTCGTACCTATGCGGTACTGTACCTGCAATCTCCTGCAACCAAGAGTCATACATATATATATATATATATATATTTAATGGAAGTGTTAGCCCGAGATTAATAACACGAATCAGGAGAACTAATAAACTTACATACGAATTGATGTGAAAACCACATTAACAGGAATCAAAACATCTGACTATAATATTATAACATGATAAACTAACCAAGGTCAAACCGAGATAGAATCTAATTAGGGCAGGGGTACTACATAAACTTTAAAGTTCTTAGTTTAAACTTTAGCTCTCTCGGTCCAAATGTCAGCTCTCTTGGTTTAAACTTTAGCTCTCTTGGTCTAAAGTTAGCTCTCTTATTTTGAAGGTCATCTTTCTCATATTTCAACATTATCTCTCCAAGTTTACACTTTCTAGGACTAAACACCAGTAGCCTGAGTCGGAAAATCAAATCTCTGAGTCAAAAAAACCATCTGTTGAGTCCAAACATCACTATTTTGAACTTGACTCTCTGATTGGTAGAATAGCATTTTTGGTCTCTATCTCAGAGTTCCTGGTTTGTTTCTTAGCATTTTTGATCAATTCCTCAGCATTTCTAGTCATTCCTTTAGCGTTTTAGTCTGCAGAATAGAGTTCCTGGTCAGTTTCACAACATTTCTAGTCAGTATAGTACCATTTCTAGTCAGTATAGTAGCATTTATGGTCATTTTGTCAGTGTTTCTGGTAAACTGCATCAAAATCAAAAAAACATAAACAACCCATTTCTTAGATACTCAAACATAGAGATTAGGTCATCTTCTCAGGACACTCTACCAGGTTATCTTTTGTCAAAGCAGATTCAAAACTAGACACACTAAGGTTTTCAAGTATTCATCTCCAACAAGTTCAAGATCCAACATCTCAAAGTGCATCATCACATTTTCTTTGATAAACTGATCTCTCAAACTTTTTTTCTCATCAGGATCTATCATCCTTTATCATGAAACTATAACACTTGATCAAACTAACCTCGTTGTCTATCATAGGATATATCGTTCTTGTTGAACTTGGTCATATCAAAATCACAAAATTTGCACTCCAAACTAGGATCAAAAAACTTGCAAACTCGCAAGTACTTGAATGACCATTTCGTGTCATCTAAAAAAGAGGAAGCTTAGTCAGAAAAGCGATCTTGAAAAAGAGAAGATTTCGCTACATCAATCGCAAACTCTTTTTGAAACATCGCATATTCTTACACCGCTATCATCATTATCTATGTGGTCATGGAAAAGAGTTTGATAATGAACCTCTAAGAACGCAAGCTTTGCAACAAAGATCAAGGTTGTCTCAATCGCTCAATAGAAGTGGTCGCATCAATTTATCCTATTTACCTTAACAATTGATCACTTATTGAGACACCTTATAGAAAATTGAAACCCCACAAAACATTCAAAATACATGTATTCCCGTTTTAACCAAGGCTCGGAAATGAAAAATCAAAGAAACAGAAATAGAAACACCTGAAACAGCAGAAGGTCATGAAGAAATGGCACAAGGAAATGAAATAGAAGAGGAGATAACTGAACAACACATCAGAGAAATCCAACAAGACCCTAAATTTGATAAATTCATGGAGAAAATATTGGAGGGTGAAAAAGAGAAATACTTCCTAATGTTAGCAAAATCTAGTGCTAAACTTCCCCAAGACTTTGACATAGACAACTTAAGACAAAAGGAAGGATCAAATGATACTCACAATAACAATGAGCAAAATGATGAAACTCTCAATCATAGGAGCGATGACACAAGAACTCATGAGGACACAAGAAGAACTCATGATGACACAAGAAGAACTCATGATGACACAAGAACTCATGAAGACACAAGAAGAACTCATGAGGACACAAGAAGAACTCATGACGACACAAGAACTCATGAGGACATAGCAAGAATTAATAATGACACAAGAACTCATGAGGACACACGAAGAACTAATGATGACACAAGAAGGAATCGTGATGACACAAGAATAAATCATGAGCACACAAGAACTCATGATGATACGAGAAGAAATCATGGTAATGATCCTCTCTTAAATCTCACTCTACAACAACAAATTCAGGATATGAAAAATGGAACAAGTGCAAAAAGATATTCTTTAGAAGACATTTGTCCATATCCTTTTGATAGGAGTTTGAACATGGTACTGTTTAAACAACATTGTGAAATCCCAAAGTATGATAAATATGATGGGAAAACTGATCCACAAGATCACATCAGAGAGTTCCTCACAATGAGCATGAAATTCACTCACAATGAAATGTATCTCATGCGGTCATTCCCTAGAAGTTTGAGTGGACAATCAATGGAGTGGTTTTCTAAATTACCAACGGGAATTAGATCATTTGAAGAGATTGTGAACAAATTCATTTCACAATACTCTTATAAATACAACATGAGATACCCATGTGTGATTTGTGCAATATTAAACAAAAGAGTGGAGAGTCTTTCATGACCTTCTTACAGAGATGGAGACATTTATTCAACAGATATCCTAGACCAGTGTTGATCACGAAAAGATGGTTATATTCATCAATAACCTCATGAGTGAAATGAGCTATAGACTCAAGTTACAATGTCCTCCTAGTTTTGCAAATATGATTTAAAATGACCTCAAAATTGAGGATGCTATGGTTAAGAAAGGAGAATTGAAGCTCTATAAAGAAGGAAATAATTCCTCAAACTCCTTCAACAATAACAATAACAACAATCACAATAATGATAAACCAAAATTTTGGACAAGAAACATAAAAGTTGTGAATGATGGAGTAGGTGACAATAACATTAAACCACAACAACCTATTTTGAATCTATCAAGTAGAGCACCAGTGAGTAATCAGGACAACAATGCTAAACCAAAATCATTCTTTCCCAATATATGCAGAAATTTTACCAACATTGGTGAACCATTACAATTATCTTTAAAAACTCTTCTTGCGAACAAATTAATCACATTACTAGAAGCAAGAGATTTAAACCAAGTTGGTGGAATGATAATCATTTTTGTGAGTTTCATAAGAACCAAGGGCATCAAACCAATGATTGTCAAAGACTCAAACATGTTATTCAAGATTTAATGGACAATGAGGTCATCACAGTGGATGGGCACAAAACAAATGAATCACATACGACCTTCAAAACTCCACTACGCAATTATGAAAAGGGTGAAACATCAAATACTCAAAATGACAAAGGGGAAGCAAAATTTAACTATGTTCATGCCTACGATAATGTAGTAAACGTCATTATTATCAAAGAGAAAATGCCACTAGAACCATCACATGCCATTACTCGAAGTAAGGTTAAGGTAACATTCCCTAGTGTGACAAATAATGCAATATCTAACTCAAGGTAGTATAACATACTAGATCAATTGCAGAAGACTCGCGCAGATATCAATCCTAGAGCTACTGAAACTCTCGCCAACGCATAAGGAAATATTAGAAAAGGCTCTAGTTGAAACCACGGTCTCTAAAGACTTGGATGTTGATCAGTTCCAAAAAAATGGTGGGACACCTCATAGCTCCTCATTGCCTATCATTCATAGAACATGATGATGTGTCATTGCAACATCCCCATAATGCTTCGATGCACATTGAAGCGATTATTCAAAAAATGCACATCAAACGTGTTCTCATAGTTGGACTTGAATTTATCCTATAACATTCTTCTAGGAAGACCGTGGATCCATGATATCACAAAAATATCAAAGATACATCGCATAAATATATTGTAGGAATCATCAATGTCTCATCAATGGTGTATACAAATCGGATCAATGATCAATATCTCATATCAATGTCAACTGGGACAATGAGAATAACTCTCTCCAGATGTTGTCAGCCTAACTGAATCTCATGCTACTCCCCTGAATACACCAACATCAGCACATCTAAATCTTCCTGCAACGGGATATCAAAAAAATGTTAATTCTTTATCCAAACAATCACTTTGATCAATTGATTTGTTATCCTATCCGCTCATTGGATATTTCCATCAATCTCTTTGAGCACCCATCAGTGATGCTCATTCATCATGAGATCGCGCATCTAGTCTATTTAATCTTGAGTTTACATCATTGATGCTCATCAATCATGAAGTCAATCAAACTCATCTTATCAGATTATCAAATCTTCGAGTTTATATCATTGACCCTCATCGATCATGAGGTCAATCAAAGTCTATCAATCATAAAATCAAGCAAAACATCAAAGTAATAAGAGCACTGACAATTTCATCAAACAAAGTTGCAGGAATCAAATAAATTTTATCGGGAAATCAATTTCGCAAAAATCCAAACAATCCAATCGTGAATTCTCTCAGTTGATCTCCCGAGGGGGGAATCCTCGTATCGTCATCTATCAATCAACATCTGGGGCATCATATCGAATCATGTTCGTATCAACTCAAAATTTATCATATTGAGATCAAATATGCATCGAATCATATCACAACAGCATCATCGAATCAAATTTTCTTTGAACCAATGTATCGTCACGCATCGCTTCAAAGAGGGGCAAAATGTATACACCTAAAAATGGTCTGAAGATAATTGATTAAATACATAGTTATTTAATTAATCCCCCTACCCAATTAATTGAATTCACAAGTAATTTGATTAATTTCCTTATTCATCTACTTATAAATAAATCTAAATGATTTATTTATATAGTTCATTTTGTATCCCCCCTTTGATTAATTAATTCTAAATTAAATAATTCCCTCCATTTAAATCAATTCTTCTAATCCCATAATTAAAATTAACAAATCCAAGTTTGTTGAGATTAATTACCTTTTTCCTATTATTTGAATTTTCTAAATTCAAGTATGAGTACAGGGCTCCTAACTTCTAACCACCTAGCTTAACCACCCCCTAACCTAGCCCATTCTATCTAATCCTAGGTTTAACTAACCCTATCCTATCTTGCACATCCTAATCTCTTTTATTCTAACCTCATGTGGGTTGGATATCCCCTCCTTGAGACACATGGCACTTTGGCCACATGTCTTCTCCCTTAGACACTTGCCCTCTCACGAGAAAGGTTCCTTGACACCTGTCACAACAGAGATGACATGTGTCCCTCCCTCCAACTTCTTCTCCAACTTCTTCAATTCTAGCCCTTGATATCTTCAGATCAAACCTAGACCATTGATTCCTGCCACCTCAGCTTTGGCCTTGGAATTCCTTTAAATACCCCTCATTTTGGAGCAATAAAGATCCCTTGCATCCTATATTTTAGCATCATTACTATAGGAATTTTATATCTTAATCATCTAGCATAATTGACAATTAGACCAATATTAGCATGTTTAGAATAGCTCTTAGCATGTTAATTTAGTTTCCATTCGTCAATCATGTAGCTTAAATCATCATTATAGCTAAATCATGCATCAATCAATCATGCAATAAATCACTTGCATTATCATGAAGTAGCTACTCAACTTTTGAGTTGTCACTTTGGAGGTCATTGCTCTGCTAAGAGCCAACAAATCCAACACCTTCAAGGTCCTAAAAAATAGATGAAGATGGGACATCTCAAAGGAGCTTTTGGTTTTCTTTTATTTAGCTTTCAATTTGCTTCATAATTTCATTTATATTGTCTCATTAATTGTGCTTTTTTATTGCAATTGACCCTAATTTTAGCAGCACAAGTACTATTCCATCTAGTAAGAAAGGGGAAGGGAGGTTGAGTTGGACTAGCCAATCAATTCGCCCTCTCGCTTGAGCCATACAAAACTTAAGGGCCATTAAAGAATCTTTTCTTCTAAGAGCATACGTGTTGCACTCAATGAATTCATTGGCCTTTTTCACCGCTTCTCTTAATATCTTTTTAATAATGGCTCATGACTCAGTCATGTTGGAGAACATATTCTGCAACCCTTCAATCATTACTATTTCATTTCATTTCTAGCTCTTGATCATCTTCAATGAACAAAATAGTTGGTTGTAGGGAGGTAATTAAACTCTTTTCTCCCACTAAGACACATATAATTGTTGAAGCATGGGGAGGAAATTAGTTTGACACCTGGAAGAAGCAATTAAGGATTGTAACTATGAGTTTTGTAAGTCTCTTTTATTTTTTCTTCCTTTAACTGATCTATTTCCAATAAAGAAACATTATATCCTTGTTTAGATTTGATTAACTCTTGTTATTTTGCTTGGAGTGTTGATTCAGCTGAAATCCTACTCTGATTTTCTACATCAATGATTGCACGAGCCTCTTGCAGTTCCTTCTATAGCTTCTCTTCCATTTCTTGAAGCTATATTTCAACCTAAACTTTGGCATTGTTCTCTTGCAACCATTTGTTTTTTAATTCAATTAAATAATTTGAGAGCAAGTACTTTTTCTCTTCTCAAGTCTTTTGCAACAATTCTTTTTCCTTATAATGTAGTTGTTGGATTAACTTTTCCTTTTCTTTCTTTTCAAACTCTGTCACATCAATCTTTTCTTGCAATTCACTATAGAGGAGAGCTCTTTCTGCACTCCCCTCTTGAAGGGTATTTGTCAACTTTGCTTCCCAATCTTCCTTGAGCTCACCAATTTCTAAATTCTTCACCCTAATCTCAACATATTTTCTATTCAAGGTGGCCCTTATGTTATGTAATTTATTTTCCAACTTGGCATACCTTTGGCTTAGTTTGAGGAAATTAGTCGTTACTACTTTCCGAGTCTCTTTCATCAATTCAACTTTATCTTGTGGTTGAGCTAAACTCAAATCCACTCCCATAACATGAACATCATAATCATCAGATGATATATCCCTTTCCATTTTGACAATTCAAAGAAATCTTTGGGCCATGGTAATAGTATTCTATTGTCCATTTAATGCAATGCTCATGCTCGTAGTGGTTGGCCTAACAACTTCCTTCTCTCTTCATTTCTATATTTTTCTTGCTATGTATTCCTTGGCGATATCAAATTGTGGATCCAATTATGTCAGAGAAACAATAAATTACCTAGCAAAAGAAACACCTTGGGGAAGGCCAAAAGGGATCTGAATAGTTGATTTTGGAAGCTTAATTCCCTAGGAGAGAAGGGGGGAATGCTCTGCAGAGTCATAGTTGAAACTTAGGGACCCGAGACATTAGGTATAAAAGTTGGGAAACTTTGGGGTGTCATGGGGGTAGAAACGTGTTTGAATTAATGCATGTCACCATGGCTAATATGGATTGGGGTATAGAAACCTAAATCATGGCTTGGAGAGTTGAGATGATAGACATATTTGATAATAAATAGGGCATTTGATAAATGAAAAATTTAGGGGGCACAGCAATGGATGACAAAAAGGCATAGAGGACATCTCTAACGCATGACTGGGTATAGTTTCTGGATTTGTTGTAGGTATAGGGGAGTCTACTAAAGATTGAGTAGAAGAGAGAAGACCTGGAGATAAACTTACTTGTTCCATAGACATCATTGAAAAGGAGGAAGTGACTTTAGTAACTTTCTCATTCACCACCATATGATGTTGGGATTCTACTTTCTTTTTCCTTCCTTGTTGCATTAGTCCTTTTCTTTTATGAGCAACCTCATTATTTGGGCTCATACCTAATTGTTGTCTTAGGCCTTTGAAGACAATATGAGGATTGTCCCCCTGGGGACATACAAGCTTAGGCCTTACCTGTGGTGGTAGGGTTTGAACATTCGACATCACTTTGGTTATCCCACAATCTTTCCTTTATTGAACTAAAGGGATTCCTTCAGTATCCTCATAGTCTTGTGATTCCTCTGAAGACTAAGAATTCTCCTCTTCCTAGATCTTATCAAATTGCTCATCCAAATTATTATCATCAATTTGTGAAATCATGTCTTTAACTTCTTCATGGTAAATCCAGAAGTCAATAATATTTTGCTCGCTCCATCCTAAATTTATCAAATCACTTTAAAGCCTTGGAGACATTCTCTTTGTGTCTTCTGCATTATCTCGCACTATGTAACAGATATGTCACTTTGGTCTTTTCGACCCATGGATATAAGAGAGATGAATGCAAATGTCTTGAGTGAAGGCCCTTAGATTGCGCCTCTGATCCCATTAAGGCCTTAGTTTGTGATTCACGGGAATTGCCCTATTAGCTAGGCATCCATCTAGATCATAATGCTAGGCATTTGATATAATATGAAGACCTAAACATACCAATTTTGCAAGAAAGATGGCCTCATCTTTTTTTTTTGTAGAGTAATTTCTTTGAATGTAATAGGAGGCTTATAAATCATGGTCTTATTTCTTCCTGTCCCAATCTCTGCATCTTCTATAGAGAGTTGTCTAAAAATTTCTAGGGTTATGATTATGTCACTAACATAAGTGGGTAACCTAAAGGGTTCTTCTTTGAATCTATGTACCTGAACCATAGTGAAATCGACTCCATAGAACCAATCATAGGGATGGGACTTAACCTGAGTTGAAACTTGAAGTTGCTTCATCCAATCCATTTGTTCTTGAGTAAGCTTGGAGGTATTATGCTAAAAATCTCAGAGGGCCAAGGAAAAAATATAATCAGAGAAGGCATAATAATCAAATGTAGTAGACATGATGGGGGTCCAGACGGCGACAAGGGTTTTATTCGTGGAGGCGTCTAATATTCTTAATTATAAACCATTTTCCCCTTGAAATAAATTAGCATTCTAATATAATATCATATGTAACAATAAAGAGGAATACCTAAAAGTTGATTTAGTTATGTAATTCTGCAATTGCTGGGTCATTTTTTTTGGCAATAACCTTTGATAAATCTATACTAAAAGGACTCTCTGTTTGCATCTTGTACCTGAAAGAAACTTGATATTCTTCAACTTCATTATCCTTATCCATTCCAAAAGTGAAGGCCATCATGAAGAAAGCATCTCGTAAATCTTGTCGAAAATGATTTAGCCCTATAGGAAATTTAGGAATCTTAATTGCACCACCCGAATCTCTGAATTCATCATTGAAGAAACTCAGATGTCTTCCAACTTTCGAAGCAATAACCCAATTTGCACTGATGGTACTGAGTCACTCCAGTGGGAATACACAACATTTCTCTGAATTCCTCTGCAATAATCATGATTCGAAGATTGGTGCCTTGAATAACTTTGTGATAGGTGTCAAAAATTTGAAGTGCAAAAGTGTATGAGTTCTGGACAAGGATGTACAAATTGGGCCATACATTGGGGAAGTCCAAAATACCAAATTTTAACCCTTGTAGAGTCTGGTCTTCTCTCCTTTTCTCTCTTCAATATTCTCTACCCCTTTAGGATTTGAGCTAAGCTTTAGGTCGAAAATGTTGTCCGCATAATCCGTGACCAAGGAAGGGTTCTCAAAAGCTAGAAACTTGACAAGGTCTATCCACCTAGTTCCTTCAAAGAATGGCCTTCTCGAGGAAGGAGCCGAAGCATATGAAACATCATGAAAAATATTTACTCCAAAGGGTGAGAGTGTTTCAATATTTGAGCTTGGGCTTGTTTCCGCTCCCTCCATATTTCTTGGCTATTCTAGTACAGCCAGTATCGGCTTCCACAAATGCTACTAAGATTTTTATTTCTACAATTTACTAAGAACCTTTTTATTTCAAGATTCAGGGAACATGAAATAACTTGTAATTTTTAGGAAGCGCTTCCCTTTAATTTCACATGCTTTTTGCATGCAACTGTTTCTTTCTTGAAAAACATGCACATTAAACACTCGTATTTACATCAGCCAGATTCACAACGAAAAGAGAAGAGAGAAAGAAAGGTGACACTAAGTAAACTTGGTGGAGCAAGAGGGCATTAAAACTCAGCACTGGGGCAATGTATTGGGAAAGTTTTCTAATGATTGATCTTGAGAACAAGGCCTAATAGGCAGGCTTGGAAAAAAACACCTATACATTGTACGTGCTAGTACTTATTGAAAAACAAAGCAACATGCAACTCAAGAAAACTAGCCTATTATGTACAACCCCAAGGGGCACATTTTTTAATGAGAATGCTTAAGGTGGATCTCGTTAACATGGATCTCAAGAGCATTACCATTTTCATCTTCCAATTCAAAAGAATTACATTCCTTACATCTGATGATTCAAAAAGGACCCACCCATAGTGAGTTAAACTTTGCATGCTAACCTGGTTTGGTGGCTCTCTCATCATATTCTAATACAAGGTCATCTTCTTTTATTTTGGGTCAGATTTATTTTTGTTGAACCATTTTTTAACCATTTGTTGATGATTGGTTAGGGATTCAAAATCCTTTTTCCTTTTTTCTTCTACATTCAACAACTCAAACAACCGAACACTCAGGGGATCGTGTTCTTCTATATCTAAAGACTTTATCAGTTGTAATGAAGGGATTTTAGTTGACATTAGCAAGAAAAATTCTTTTCCATAAACTAACTCATATGGGGAAGTCTTAAATAGTTGTTTAGGAATGATGTGATCAACCCACAAGGTGACCCGTGAGTGCTCCTGCCACTCCCGATGATTTGACCCTATCTGTTTTATCAATTTGATCAAATTTTTATTGGTAGATTATGCTAATCCATTCCCTTGGAGATAATAATTCGATAATGTTTTGAGATAGATCCCATATGTTTGAGAAAATTTAGACACTTTGGATCCAAAGAAAGCTCTTGCATTATCTGATATAATGGTTTTTGTGGGACCAAACCTAGTTACCAACTCTTCTAGAAAGTTAATAATTTCATACTTGTTTGAATTTTTGAGAGTAATAGCCTCAAACTAGCAAATTTAAAATAATTTGTTGTAGTCAAAATCCATTTATGTCTAGCACTTGAAGGAGGGTTGATCATGCCAATAAAGTCCAGACCCCATTGAGCAAATGGTTCATCAATCACAATTGGTTTAAGGGACATAGTTGGGCTCCTTCTTTTACCAACAAAGAATTGGTATTTCTCGGGCCCATTGATGACAGTCCACAAATATTGTCAACCAAAAAATATATGGCTCTCATAATTTTTAGTGTTGTTGTCTTGGCTAAGAAGTGTCCTCTAGATGAACCATCATGTATTTCTTCTAAAATTTTATTTGCTTGAGATAGGTACACACATCGAAGAAGAATACTGTCAAGGGTGATTTTGAATAATATTTCTCCACTTAGCACATATCTTGCCCCCTAAATTCTAAAGAATCTTGTTTTAGAAGGGGGGATGCTAAAAGGATACTTTCCCATCTTTATAATGATAATGTGATCACTGATCCAATTCCTCGAGGAACATGGTTGATTTATCAAAACTATTTCTAAACTTTCATTCTTCAGCTCTTTGGACTTGTTCTCTACAACCAAATATTCACAGAGTCCACAACTGCAAATGATTTTGGTTGGGTGGACTTCAATATCATATTCTAAAATCTTGGTGGTCCAATTTTCTCTTTTTTTAGTAACCTATCCTTCTATTATATATTCTTGTTGGCAAAATGGTCAGCGCTCCCCTCGAGATTCATGACAAGGGACTAACTGCCTCCCGTGTGATCCATATCTCTACAGTTTGTATCGGGCAATGATAGATCGGTCTTTTGACGCAATGACAAACTGGGCCAACAAATGGTATCAAAGTGTTGGGTCATGGGTTCAAATCCCCTCAGGTAATGCTAAGTGGGAGATTGTTGGAAAAATGGTCAGTGCTCCCCTTGGGATTCGTGACAAGGGACTAACTGCCTCCTATGCGATCCATATCTCTACAATTTGTATCGGGCATTGATAGATCGGTCTTTTGATGCAATGACAAGTTGGGCCAACAATTCCCACATGTTGGAATAAGTTACATAAACCAACACTTTGATTGTTGTAATCAAATGTCAGAACTTCTTAAGGCTTTTGACTATAGAAAAGGTTTTCTTTTCCACAAAATTATACTTAATTTCATAGCCCTTCAGTGTCCTTGAGTGGAAAGCTATTGGATGTTCACTTTTCATCTCCTTGTCCTTTTGAGTTAACACAACAGCTATACTATGTTCACCACCATAGACATACATAATAAAATCCTATGAAAAAATAGAGTTTACTAGTACAAGTGTTGAGGATATAGCCTCTTTTAATTTTACAAAAGCTAGCTTCCCTTCTGGAGTCCACTTAAAGTTTTGATCTTTTCAGAGCATGAGGGTGATTAGTCATACTAATCCAACAAAAGTCAAGTATGAACCTGCTTACAAAATTAATCTTGTCAAGGAAGGATTGTACTCATTTTTTGTTTATTAGTAGGGACAATTCCTTGATTTCTTTCACTTGGTCGGGATAAATTGAAAGTACTCCTTTAGAGACCACATGTATGATGAGCTTACCTTGGGGAACCTCGATTCAGATTCAAGGATATCCCGAACTCTTAACACCTTCGAAACACTTCTTTTGAATGACTGAAAAAATCTTCTTTCTTTTCAAAAAACATGGTAAGGTCATCTAAGTAAAGAAAGATAATCTTATTGATGAGCTCTTTGAAAGCTATATCCATGGTACACTGGAAGGTGGATCCTGCATTTGAAACCCCAAATGGCACATTAGCATAGGCAACGTTCCCCACTTGGTAGTGATTATTATTTTGTGTTGATCCTCTTCTTTAACTAAGATAAGATTGCATCCCAAGAATCCATCTAGTAAGGAAAACACCTTTGAACCAACAACCATCTGCAAGATTTTCTCCATTGAAGGGAGTGGGTAGTTGTCTTTTAGAGGCGCTATGTTCAAGTCTTGAAATTCTACACCTAGGAAAATATCACCATTTTTCTTTTGAAAAAGCACTAGGTTTGATACCCAAGTGTTGTGCTTGATTGGATATATAATTCGAGAATCTATTAGCTTATTTAGCTCCTGCGCAAGAGATTCAACCTTTGGTTTGACAGGTCTTTTTTTTTCAGATAGGATTTGCTCCTTCTGACAACTCAATAGTATGTTGAATATTATTGTGATCCTGTCCTCTCAATTCATTGTAACTCCATGCTATAACTCTTTCATATTTTTCATAAAGGTTGTTGGTGTAAATTAATATTCATCATGGATATTATTACACTGTACTTAAGTTAACTTAGGATAATGCATCTCTTCGTAGTTTGGATATGAGACACTTAGGGAAGTGTGCACATAGGGATATAGCTTGTAGGAGAAATTCCACCTTTTGTGGTCTTATTTTGTTGTTACACTCCACATTCGGTGGGTCATCCACCTCTTGTGGAATATTATATTATTTCTCCTACCTACCCCTAGTATTTCTTACCTACCCTTGTTTCCCATTGAGCCACATGTCATGATTGTGTGCTCGTATATCCATATGGCCTTGCCTATATAAGCAGACTCATATTCATTGTATTGGTTAATCCAGTTGATCATTTACATATTGATGAGAATATAGTTTGTTCTTGTCATTCTATTGTCTCTCTTTATGCTTTTAATTGTGCCCTTGATCTTGGCAAAATCTCACATGGTATCAGACCTATTGGGGCTTCATTGATTGGTTTTGGGAGACATCTTGGAAGGCTTCTATTTTCGGATCTGAGGTACTGCGCATTTTGGAGGCATCCTAGAGCATTTTCGACCTCACCATTGCATCTGGGAGGTCGTTTCCATAAAAATCGAATATAAACTCGACCTATTTTGGCGCAAGTCGAATTTTGGGTGTTGGAGAAACTTTTTGCCCAATTCGGGCGGTACGGTACGAAATTTTCGGATTTTTTCAAAAAAAAAAAAAATTCTGAAAAATAATTTTCCAATTGAAAATCTTTTTTTTTCAAAAAAAAAAAAAAAGTTTTTGACGTTTTTTTTGTGGGTTCGTACCTTCTACCCAATCAACAACGGACAGTCAGCACCTAGTCAGCTTGGTCCTGGGGTGCAATGACCATTTTGACGGTCAGACGGCCGTCAAATTTAGCACAGTGTTTTGTTAACGTCGACATTTTTTGAAATTTTAGACCCCTCTTTGTTGAGCAGTTTGGATTTTTGGGTCAACTTTCGAGGCTCATAACTTGCTCAATTTTGCTCCTTTTTGCGTGCAATTTTTTTTATTTGGGCTAATTTTTTGTGCTCATCGCAGTGGTGTGGTTATGTAATGGTTTTGGCGAAGAGGTTTTTCAAAAAATTTGGATTCTCTCAGTTGTACCTGTCCAATCCTCAATTTTGCAACTTCAAAGGCTTCGTTTGGACCTCCTTTTCAAGTGTCGTTTTTTTTTAAAGTGCATATTTTTTTGTCTACTTTCATAATCTATGATCAAGATATTTTGAGTGGATATTATACTTTCATATATTAGTCTTTTTTGGCCTACTTGGTACTTGTAATTTGTTTGGATCTTAGTTTAGATCTCTTGCATTATTAGTTTGAGTCTCCTTTGGCCTCATTGGGGTAGTTGTAAAGTTGAAATCAGAAGTCCACTTTGCCATTTTTTGCAAGTGGCCCATTGTACACGCACTAAGTATAAAGTGCCAAATCATCATTTTTTGGGGGGGGGGGAGGCGGGGGTTCTTTGATTGAGTGAATTTGGGGGGGGTGTCTTGTGTGATTGTGCCTCTCTTTCCTTGTGCTCTTTCATTTTTTTTGCAATGAGTCCTCATAAATTTCCACCTTTAACTCCACATAATTATGCATCATGGAAAATTAAAGTATGGAGCAAATTAATGGAAAAAGGTCTCACGCATTACATAGATGGAACAATTGCAGCAGCACCTGATCCTAAGGCTGATACTAATTCTCAGTTAGAATGGCTCACTAAGAATTGCATGGCTCTTAGAACTTTGCGTAAGTATGTATCAGATGACCTCATTTTTCACATTGAGAAGTGTACTACAATCAAAGAGGCTTGGGATATGTTTTAGAAATTGTATGGTTAAGTTGATGAAATCAGAGGTTACAAGATTAACAATGAGCTCACCAGCTTGGATCCCAAGAGTTTTGATACAATCCAAGATTATGTCACCAAAGCAAATGAGCTAAGAGAAAAGATTAAAGATTGTGGAATTGACAAAAAGGATGCTCAGTTGATATTCAAGTTGTTGGACAAGCTTGCACAGGAATATGCAGCATTTGTTTCTAGCTTCCAAACTTGTCGTTTGACAGTGGGGAGTTCCTACACTATGCCTTAATTTGATGCTTTCATAGAAATGTTGATGTTGGAACAATCTAAGTTGTTGAACATGGGGCTTCTCAAGTCTTCAAAGTCCAAGGCTCTGGTGGCTAATCAAGGGAATCAAGAAGGTCAAGGCAAAGATTCCAAGAAGAAGAAGAAGCAATCTAAGTCAAAGCCACAATAGGAAAAAGGGCAATCATCCTCTCCATCACAAGGCGATTTTTCATCCTCTTCCAAGAAGGGGACTCCACCTAATAAGGATAAACCAACTTGTGCATATTGCAATAAGTATGGTCATGATGAGCATCGATGCCACACCAAGCAAGTTGATGAGTTGACAAATCTTCTGAAGAAAAACAACATCAACTTGACATCTGCCTATACAAAGAAGGATTCGTCTCCTTCTACTTCCTCACAGTCTAATGGAAAAGGGCAAGCATTTGTGGCTACAACGGGTTCTTCACAGCAGTGGATACTTGACTCGGGTGCCTCTTATCACATGGGTTCTACAAAAGAGCAGTTTTCTTCATTGGAGCCACCAAAGGTACCTCACATTTACATAGGTGATAATACACAAGTTGAAGTTGAAGGGAAAGGTTCGGTTGAGATGGATGATGGAACATTTGAGAATGTTCTTTATGTTTCTAACTTGTCTACCAACCTTCTCTCTATCTACCAAATCACTCACTATGGGAATGGGAAAAAGGTTGAGTTTACACCTGATTCAGTTGTGGTAAAGGAACTTGATGATGATTCCTTGGTAGCAGTGGGACAAGTCAATGACAACTCAAGGCTTTATCCATTCTCCCACTTTGTGCCAAGTTCTCCTTCTAGGGCCTTCCTTACTCATTCAAATTCAGAAAGTAACCTATGGCATGAGTGGTTTGGTCACCTCAACTACTGCTATCTTCATCAACTCAGCACTAAAGACATGGTCACAGGTCTACCTCGAATCAGTTTTTCAAAGGGTGTTCCATGGGCAAGCATCCTGAAGAGAAGTTTGATAAGGGGAAAGCTTGGAGAGCTTTGGAAGTTCTTCAACTTGTTCACAGCGATGTAGCAGGTCCATTTCCAATACCTCCATTTAGTAAGGCCTGCTATGTCCTCACCTTCATTAATGACTACTCCCGCTTCACTTGGGTCTACTTTATTATTCATTAAGAGTGAAGTATTTGACAGATTTCAGGACTTCAAGACTCGTGTGGAGAAGTAATCCGAGAAAGTGGTCAAGATTCTTCGCACGGATAATGGAAGGGAATATGTGAACAAAAGACTTGAGGATTTCTGTACATTTGAAGGGATTGATCTTCAACATTTTGTTGCATACACTCCACAGCAGAGCGGAGTTGCAGAGCGCAATAATAGAACTCTCAAGGAAATGGCTAGTTGTATGATACATGCATGTTCTCTTGATCCCGCCTTTTGGGCAAAGGCTATCAGGTGTGCCACACACATCCAAAATCAGGTTCCTCACAAATATTTGCAAGGTATTACTCCTTTTGAAGCTTGGGCTGGTAGGAAACCGATTGTGAGACATTTCAGAGTCTTTGGGTGTCCAGCATGGGCTCACATTCCACCGCAGAAATGCAAGTCATTGGAACCACAGAGTAGGCCTTGTATTTTTGTTGGATATCTTGAGGGTGTTAAGGCATATAGATTGATGGAACCTGAGACACGTGAGGTGTTTATTAAGAGGAGTGTTCACTTTGATGAAATATCTCCTAGTTTAGCCTCTCTACCTCCTCCACCTTCCTCCATTATGGATAGTGATGCCAGTGATTCAGATGATGAGACTCCTTCAACTCTGACTCGCAGGGTTACACCTCTGTTGGGTCCACTTGCAGTTGAGGAGCCTCATTCTCCACCTCCACCTAGACCTCGTTGGGCTCGACAGACACTTGAGTCAGTAGATTCTCTTGTTGGGGATCCTTCAGATACACTGAGGACTCGATCACAACATCAGGACCTTCCACATGCATTCATTACTACTGCTTCCGATCCACAGACATTTCGGGAACCATCAGAGGTTCCTAAGTGGGACCACGCTATGGAGGAAGAGTATAGTTCCTTGATGAGGAACAATGCATGGGAGTTAGTCCCTCTCACTAAGGGAAGAAAGATGGTTTGATGTAAGTGGATCTATCAGACCAAGTTTGCAGCGAATAGTAGTGTGGATAAGTATAAGGCTCAGCTTGTTGTGAAAGGTTTCTCTCAAGTTCTTGGTGTTGACTATATTGAGACCTTTGCACCCATAGCCAAGATGAAATCCATTCACTTCACATGTTCTATTGTTGTAGCTCATGGTTGGGTTGTACATCAGATGGATGTGAAGAGTGCTTTTCTTCATAGGGATCTTGATGAGGAGATTTATATGGAGAAGCCATAGGGTTTCATCCAAGACTCTTCCTTGGTTTTCATACTAAGGAAATCTCGCTATGGCCTTAAGCAGGCCCACAGGGCTTGGTATGCCAAGATAGATTCCTTTCTTCTCTCCACAGGGTTCACCAGGTGTCATTCTAATCCGAATGTCTACATTTTGCGATAGGATGACTCTCACTTGATACTTGTGCTCTATGTTGATAATTTGATCATTACGAGGAGCACCGCATCCATCATTAGTAGGGTCAAATCTGATTTGCATGATAGATTTGCTATGACTGACTTGGGTCTTTTGCACTATTTTCTCGGGATAGAGATTTCACAGTCACCTTCCGGGATTACACTATCACAGCCCAAGTATGCTCTTGATCTACTTGCATGCTTTCATATGGATGATTATAAGTCTGCCCCACCTCCCTTTCTTTCAGGAGTCAAGCTTGACGCTCAGTTCTCTTCTCCACTAGTTGATGCCACATTGTATCGTCAGCTTGTGGGTAGTCTCATTTACTTGACTCACACACGTCCTAATATTTCATTTGCAGTTGGCATGGTTTCTCACTTCATGCAGGAACCACATGGACTTCATTGGAAAGCTGCCAAATGCATCCTTCATTACATCTAGGGTACACATCATTATGGGATTCATTATGCAACAGGCACAGGACTTCACTTGGTTGGTTACACAAACTCGGATTGGGTTGGCAATCTTGATGATCGTAAGTCTACTTCAGGTTATAGTTTTCACCTTGGTTCAGACCCCATTTGTTGGCAGAGCAAGAAGAAGTATGTTATTACTCTCTCTTGATTGAGGCTGAGTATCAAGGAGTTGTTAATGCAGCAACTAAGACCATTTGGCTTCAGCAGATTCTCACAAAGTTTGGGTTCACCATTCCATGGCCGACAGTTCTACATTGTGACAATCAGAGTGCTATTGCAATCTTGAAGAACCTGGTCCAACATCAGCAGACCAAACACATCGAGATCCATATGCACTATATCTAAGAGTTGATTCAGGAGCAGGTCATTGATTTGCAGTATTGTCCTACAGCAGAGCAGGTTGTCGGCATCTTTACCAAACCTTTCACCGAGAGTAAGTTTCAGCAGTTGCGAGCTCTCTTGGGGGTGCGGGATGTCTCATTAGGGGGTGTCAGCTGACTTCTCCTTCCTCTCTTATGGGGGGACTATTTCCTCTTTGAGGTTTTGTTCTTCTTCTTTGAGAGTTTTTTGTACATTCATCTCTCTTTTGGGGGGGGAGTTTTTTCCCATTGGGTTTTCTCCCTTTCTCCGTTTATGAGAGATTGCATTGCATAGTTTTGCTTGCATTTGCATATTGCACATGGGTACCTATCATGGCCTAGTAGTCGGGACTCATCTTGCATTATTGACTTGAGTCTTCATTCCCCTAAGTTGCATTTAAGGGGGGGTGTTGGTGTAAATAAATATTCATCATGGATATTATTACACTTTACTTAAGTTAACTTAGGATAATGCATCTCTTCGTAGTTTGGATATGAGACACTTAGGGAAGTGTGCAAATAGGGATATAGCTTGTAGGAGAAATTCCACCTTTTGTGGTCTCATTTTGCTGTTACACTCCACATTCGGTGGGTCATCCACCTCTTGTGGAGTATTATATTATTTATCCTACCTACCCCTAGTATTTCTTACCTACCCTTGTTTCTCATTGAGCCACATGTCATGATTGTGTGCTCATATATCCATATGGCCTTGCCTATATAAGTAGGCTCATATTCATTGTATTGGTTAATCCAGTTGATCATTTGCATATTTATGAGAATATAGTTTGTTTTTGTCATTCTATTGTCTCTCTTTATGCTTTTCAATGTGCCCTTGATCTTGGCAAAATCTCACAAAGGTAAATAAGGCACTCCTTATCCCTTTGAGAAATTTATTTTCCCACTTTCAACTTCATGTTCATTCCAACCTCTAAATATTTGTAATCACCTTTATCAATAAAAAACTTACATTTGTCATTCCTAGCATCATCATAATCAAAGATATTCTCAAGGGTAATCAAACCTTTAGGTAACTTATTCCCTTTTAATTGGATTATTTGTTCTTTGTATGCATCTTCAATGTTTGGTTGTAGTGGCTCCACAAACTCTTTAGATTGTTGTATGAATATGGTGATGTGAGCATCATTCTCAAAAATTTGTCAATTGTACTCATTGTTTGGTATAGCTAGTCTCACTATCATTTGTATTGAGCTTTCATTATTCTACATATCTACCATAGGACTGAACTATGATCCAAATAATGCTAATCAGTTACCCTCTATATTTTGTCTTGAAGGCACCGCTTGCATGTTGAATACTTCGAAGTCTTCAATCAAATCCCAAACATGATGTTGGTAGGTTCCTTACTTTCTTAATCACTAGCTTTGAATCTCGTCAAACTTTTACTTGCCTTATGCCCATGCGTTCAACAAGGCAAAGCTCTTTGACCAGACCCTTATATTTATCCTTGTTGTTGCTGTAGGGAAATTAAAATTGGAAGGCCCTTTTGGTCTGTTCCCCACTCAGAGAAATTATACACACCCCCACTCTTGAATCGGATCTATACCTTGCACCATCAAAGTACATGACCCATAGCTTTGGCTCAGAATCTACTTCTTTTTCTTTTGTGATATGAGGAATGGGTTGGTCTTCATAAAAAATGACATATGTTCCCAAACCAGTAGCATGATAATTCCCAAAAGGGTCACTATCAACCAAAATGATTTGGCAAGTCTTCTTCCTTCTCATCTATATCTCTAGTCACCTTTTCTTCTTTTAACATCTCAACACAATACATTTCATCCTTTGTGATAGAGGTGTGGGTAGGCTCAAATTTCATCACAAAGGCTTTTTCTATCTGTTCATTACATAGAGGTTCAAATAATACCTTCATTTTTTACCCATATTTGGTTCTGAGGATCAAATGGGACTAGTACAATGATATATAACCACCAATCTTGGTTGTAAAGTCTAGGATAAGAAGAGGCCAAAAATGGGAGGGATATAAATTATGATTACCTCTTGGGGAACAATAATGTTGGGACAAGAATATAATGTTAGAGGTAGATTTCAAATAATTCCTAAGGCATGCACTTTTTTTCCATCTAGTTGCATAATACCTCTATCTAAAGGTTCATATTAGATCTAAAGGATTTCAATGATTTTCTTAGGCATAATAGTGGTACTATCCCTTGAATCTATCATGGAATTATGTAACAATTTATCTCCAATTCTGAGTGTTAAGAAGAAGGGCGTTAGTTTTTACTTACCAGTTTCTTCCTTCTTCGAGTCCTCACCAAAATTGATGAAGGTGACATATGATTAATTTTTTCTCAGGATCTAAAGTCCTTTTCGCTTTGGTATGCTAAACAATACCTTTAGCCTAAGCTTGTCATTCTCAATTCTCTAATGCTTCTTTCAATAGTGATTTTTGCTTAGGGATGGCTAAAATATCCCAGAGGGACACCTTAACAGGAGCTCTTTTCAATTGCTCCACCACATTCATTTCCATAGGTATCGACGTTTTGAACTCCTTCAATTTACTTTAAAATGTTTCTCACGGTTTTTATAAAGGTTAAACTGTGATTCTCTTTGCAGGCTTTTGAAAGGTCGCACGGGGCTTCAAAATTTGTGGAACAGGTTCTCCGGTGAATCTTCTCTTTGACTAGGTATTGTAGTCCAACTGGATTTTGGAGGTTTAATAAGTAGAAGATTCATTTGTAAAAACAAAGTCTTCTTCCTCCATCCATAAAAAAGGGTATGATCAGGAACAATTTCAGCTTCTTGTTCTAAGGACATACCCTACATTTGTGCAGTGAGTGTTGCATTATCCACCTCTAGGGATGAATAAGAATAATTCTCAAAATTTTGTGAAATATTATGTATGCATTGCTCTACCACCTTTTGTTTTAGATTGCCTCATGGGAAATTTTGAGGTATATGTGCATCATTGCACAAAAAACACCAAGCATTTGTATCATCCAAATAATTTCTTTGTCTTGCTACTAGCTCTTTATTGTTGTTTGGTGGCACACCCTTTAAAGGATTTGGGATGGCTACAATTTGATTAAATACTTGCCCTCAATTGTTTCCTCGAACTCCTCCATGATTTTGATTCTATTGATATGGTGGTTTTGCGGACTGGTATTTCTGAAAAAGAAGTCAGGGAGGTGTGGCTTGTTGTCACTTGATGTTAATTGTTTTATTTGAAAAGATCCACAAGAGGTTCTTCATGTTATTCATTTCTACAACCAGGGCTAATTGCACAATTGTAGGGCTTGGGGCATTCAAGTACACATACATTAACAGGGAGCCTGGGGATGTGCTTGATTGAGCATTTCCCATCCTTGAGGAATTAAAATATTGGAATACGAGCATTAGGAGAATCAAGAGAAGCTTTCCCACATCAATTAAACTATTCTCCATGGATACTATCATTATGTATTCTTGGGGTAAGGAGTTTCCTCTGAGCGACCGAATCATCACTACAATATCTGGATTAAAAGCCTTAAGGTATAATGCAAAAACTATATATGTTGATGGTCCATCCATAGCTACAATACTTTGCCTAGTCTTCTTAAACCTCATGCTAAAGTTGGAGAGGAGCTATATTGATATTTATCAATTGGAGCAAAAAGGAGGAGTGATCTCCTTTCTCAGTGAAATGCTCAAAAAATAAGTTCCCAAGCGCATCCCAATCTACTATAGAACTTGGGGGAAGAGATCTGTATCAGTCCAAATCCTTTCCCCTAAAGGATGCCACAAGAAACCTTAAAGATACATTATGTTGGGTCACAAAGTGGACTTGACATATATCTTCAATATCTTGTAGGTATTTTGCAAGATTTTTTCCTTCTTCTCTGCCAAACTTAGGCAAGACTTTTATCGCAAAATTGAGAACAGGGTCCCATTCGTCAAGTGGAGTAGGAGGCCTTAAAGGAATTTCACTATCCCAATTGACAAAATTTTGGGGTGGTCATGGAAGATCCATTTGGATTTGAGGTTGGATTTGTGCCTGAGTAGCTCTTGTTGTGGCGTGTTGTGAACGTGGAATGTTTACTAGGGGAGGAAGTACTAGGTGTGGGTTACAAGTGGATTGTGACCTAGTCATTGGTCCTTGGCTTATGCAACTCTATTCTAACTTCCAATTAGGTGATCGAGGGTCCCACAAGACGTGCTAGAAAAAGGAAAATTGTTGTTCTAAAAATTGCTTCTCAAAAAGATAACAAAATCTTGTGGGAAGCTTATTAAATGGGGACTTGAATTTGCGACTTACTAAGCAATCTCTGGGATTTTAGAAGTCGGCTCTTCTCTTTTGGGTTTTTGACAAAATTCGGAGAGAGAAATTTAAAATAACATCTAATACTAAGGTGATTCACCACAACATTTTGATAACAAGCATCACCAACAGGATGACAGATATGATACTTTAAAAATAAGTACTGAACATTGTTATCCATTCATAGTCTGAGAGAAAACAAAAAGTTTAAAATTCACAAACATAGAAACTAGATATTCAAAACTCTCAATGGGGACATCTGCTAAGACTCACTGAAATACACATCATTCATCTATTCATGAATACTAAGATAATGATCTGATCAAATTGACATGATATAACAACAAAATGTCTATTACAAGTAACCAAAAGAGTTAGGCAAATACAATTCAATTACTCATACTAGTCTAGAATTTATTCATCACTAACTCCTTTTGACATAAGATTCAACATCAAAGATAAAATAGAAAGGCCATTTGTGTATAGTCTATTTATGTCTCTTGAATCAAATAAAAGTCTGAGCATGTATCAAAATAAAATTTCAAGATTAGGTCCCCTTTTAGAAAACTTGGCCTACCCTTTATAGGCTCCCTAAACCAACTACCTAGAAAAGACAAAATGAAAACACCCTTGCATGCCTTTAGTTATCATGACAGTTGTTGTAAATGCTTAATCCCCAGCTTGATCACGACCTATTATTCCTTTCTACACATGCTAAAGACTTTTGATGCCGCTACTTCTTTCTGTTGCATTGGCTCATGATGCCAATTCCCTCCATTGCCCTGAATTGTCCATATTTTTCAGATCAACATTACAAGTGTAATTCTCTTGAGGAAAAAGGATGCAGATTCTATCTACATTTGAACATTCCTTGAACATGTGGCAATCAAGTGTATATCACAAACTGATTTTCTTTTTGATACTCCTAGAGGTCCCATGAGAAGTCACATGGTTGTCGAAATAGCTCTTTGAATTCAATTTGCCCCCTTTTTATTTAGGATAGAAATTTGACATGTGGCCACACGACAAATCTTTGGGGAATACAACAAAAAGGACCTCACACAAAATCCCACAACTATGCCACATGGCATCCTCCAACTCCATCGAAAATCCAAAAGTTTGTGAGGATGACTGCAAGAAATAACGCCTAAGAAAATCAAAATTTGCAACCAACACAAATTCATTTATAGGTTAATTGGTTAAGTTAATTATATTATTCAGGCTTTCTAAGTACATATGTGAAGCATAGAATGAGATGTGTGGATTCATTCTTGTGTTACAAGTGTGGTTGTCATTGCACCAAAAGATCGACTTATTAATGCTTGATACAACCACTAGACTTATAAAATCCACAGGAAGTGATTTAGCCATGTCACAAACCTGAGCGCTACACTGCACAAAACAAGGAGACCAAGGGTCCACACCTTGCAAAAATTCCACCCCAGCGCAAGCGATGGGTTTGAACCTATGACCAAGGTCTATTACCACTTGTTACAAGTATGGTTGTCGTTGCACCAAAAGATAGACCTATTAATGCCCGATACAACCACTAGACTTATAGAATCCATAGGAGGCAATTAAGCCATGTCACAAACTTGAGCATTGCACTGTACAGCATAAGGAGACCAAAGGCGTACACCTTGCAACAACCCCCCCCCCCCCAAGCGCAAGCGAGGGGTTTGAACCTATGACCAAGCTCTATTACCACTTGTTACAAGTGTGGTTGCCATTGCACCAAAATATTGACCTATTAATGCCTGATACAAATACTAGACTTATAGAATCCATAGGATGCAGTATAGCCATGTCACAAACCCGAGAACTGCACTACCCAACACAAGGAGACCAAGGGTGCACACCTTGCAATAGCTTGGACACATGCAAGATGCATTGGAGAGTCTTGATATTTTAAAACTATTCATTTTAACTTTGTAAGTGCATGTATTATTTATCTATTGAACAATAAATGGAGTATGGATGCTTTTGAAGGTTGGGCTTTTTTCTCTTGAGGGTTTTTCCTAGGTATATCCTATGTTATCTTGTGGTTGTCCTTTTGATCTATGTATTATGATTATTCTATAAGCTTGTATGCATGCTTTTCTCTCATGGGGTTATGAAGGAAATAGATTAAATTATTGCATATTATGCATGATTGTATAACAAGTATTGGTATCAGAGCCTTATCATGGTTGTGGGAGGTATGAACTCCAAGGTTTTGGCATTACCCTTGTTTGAGTAGATCTAATACAAAGTGGAATCCATGGCTATGCAAGTTATATCTAATACATTACAAGGTATGGACACATTATGTAGGTGTTGTTTTGTAGATTTATCAGTGTCTAACCAGTTAGCATAATATTTATACTTATTAAGAACTTTGCATCATTGTAGATCTAGGATTTGAGAAATTTTAGTTAGAAGAGTTTCTAGGAATGGGCATTCATGTGGGGATTTTGTAGGGAAAGTTTCACAAGTGACCTCTTGAGACAAAATGAACCTCACCATGGGATCCAAGTTGGCTAAGAAATGAAGATTGGCATAAAACATATCCTATTTTGGTCACTTGAAAAAACACATAGAAAAATTCCTATAGAAACCCTAGCTATACGATAGTTAGGTATATAGGACGGAGGAAATTTAAAATTAAAAATACTATGTAGTGAAAAATAAAAAATAAATAAATTAAATAATTAAGGTTGGGTAGGGGGCTCGTAAACACGTCCATGAAGAAAATGGTATAGGTATTGTGATAGTGAAGGAAACCATGTGAAACATGTAAAAAAAAATCAAAATTGGCTCATAGATTTCTTCCAATATGCCCACCCCCAATAGTATGGCATGATTGTTGTTGTTGGCCACTTGACTAGTTCAACAACCATCTAATCCCCCAAACCCATCATTTATGTTTAAAAACATTTCAAAATTAAATTAAATTAAACCACCTTGAATTTTTTTTTTTTAAATAAATTTCAAAAAGAATTTAATTTGAATTTGCTATCAAGTCTGACCATATAAAAATTACCACCCTCCCTTTGTTGATGAGCCACCTATGCAGCCACCCAAGTGTTACTTGTATAGCGAATTGGATATTTTTTCCAAACGAGCATAAATTACACCCAAGACATGAAGTCAGATTTTTTACTTCTTATAGTCGATATAGGCACTATGCAATAGTATTAGGTTTGGTTCCCTGTTTTTCTATTTTTATCAATTTTGGCACCTAAAGGTCAAATGTTCTCTTGTACATAGTTTTGGTCATAACTTTTGCACATAGAATCAGATTTCCAGTTATGAATAGGCACTCGAGAGAATTTGTAGTGTACTACATAGCAA
Source organism: Cryptomeria japonica (assembly GCF_030272615.1). NCBI lineage: Eukaryota > Viridiplantae > Streptophyta > Pinopsida > Cupressales > Cupressaceae > Cryptomeria > Cryptomeria japonica. The sequence continues at coordinate 327,627,514 of NC_081415.1, forward strand.
ATTAGGTATATTTTACTTTGTGGTGTAGAGGAAGGTTTGCACTTGTTTGATCATCTATAGATACTTGAGATTCAGGGTGCAATTTTGGGAACATCCAGATGACTCAAGAATTTAAACCTTGAGTGAGTATATTTTTATGTGATTTTTATGATTGGTATAGTTGAGTATTAGTTTTTGCTTCTTGGTATAAGTTTACATGTGTTTCGAGTTTCTGGATTTGATGGTGATAGGTACTGATGTTGTCTTTAGTTTTGAGGACATGGATTAACATGTGTGGGTACTTGGAGTCTCATGTTGGTGATAGTTCAATGCAAGTGTAGCATTGGTGATGATTATGGTGTCATGGTTATGTAGGTACATTTATGCATTGACACAACATGATAAAGTTTGTGGTTTTTGGTGGTGATGTGGTTTAGTATTAAGAGTTTGTTCTAATCTCTTGGATTCTTGATTGGTTCCTTCACTATGGTTACTCATTTGTGGACATTGTTCAGGAAATCAAATTTGTAGTTGATTTGGTATTTGAATCTTGTTGTTTATAGGATTATGCTCTTTGATATCTTCATTTTCATTTTACTAATGTGATGATGAGTTTACATATTTAAGCATTTGAGATCTACAAGTTATGTAATTTTTAGGTATGTACAACCTATTGGTTGTAGTGGGTTGACTTGGAAGTGGACTATCTATGTACATGAGATTGATACAATTTTGATGCAAACTTTCCTAGTTGGCCTTGCTTGTGGTAATTTGTGCATTGGTATGTGTTTTATTGGGATGAGAGGATGTATGATTAAAGTGATAGGATAGTTAATGTTTGAGAGTTGTATCATGTTTATCATGATGTCATGATAGCTTGGCTACACATTTTCCATTTAGTGGGAGCTTGTGATAGTGATGATTTTGTGGCGTAGGGTTGTTTATTGATGCTTTGATGGTAGTTGCATCTTCTTGTCTTGGAGATCTTGATTATAATTCCTCTATAGAACTATTTAAATTGTAATTTATTTTGTGTGGACCATGGGTGATCCTCATTTGTCATGATGCAAGTGTAGCTAGATATCACAATTCAGTGAGACTTGTTTGTAGTGATGTGGATTCATCACCTGGTGATGTATGACCTTATTTAATACTTGTGGATATCTTGGAGGAGCTCTTGGACCCCATTTCTACAGTGGGACTTCATCCACATTTGCAAGTTCATTGTTAGGATATTTTTATCTTCAAGTGATTGGAGATATTGATTCTTGGTTTAGAGTGTGTTTGGTACTATGTCATGGTTTATTCTTGATCCTAGGTTTTATTTTTGACATGTGAGAGGTTCACTTTAGACCAAGATGTGTGAATTTTTGCATGTTATCTCTTAGGAGGATATGGTTATATCATAATATCATGATTGTGTTCCCTACTCACAATTGGAGCTTTGTTAATGGTCTTGTTGGTTCTCTTTGTATTGAGTACATAGATCATTTTCTTGGGAGCTTCATGGGAGTTGATTTTTGTGTTTGGAGATTAACATGGATTATTTATGTGTTCATGGATACTTGGAGACTTAGGTAAGGTTGAATTTTTCTTAATATAAGAGACATTTAATGATATAGGTACTTTGTGATGACGTTTTAGTAGGAAGATCAAGAATCCTTAACTTGGAAATAGAATTGAGAAGAGATTGTTCTTGGAGTGAGTCATGATGACATGTTTATCTTGAAGGAACCTTCTCATCCCCACACTTTGTCTTCTCAATGCTTTGTTATTTGAAAAACGTATTTTCCTATTCTTGTTTTTTAGATGTGTTGTGTTTTATGCTTTATCATACATAGATATGGATCTTGAGCTATAGAGAGCTGGTTTTGTAGGATTCATTTTGAGGGATGTTTGGCATGGTTATATCCTTATTTGTATGAGTTATATTATGGTATCATTGTAAGGATCATAGAAGATGGTGCCAAAAAGATTTCTTTCATTGCATATAATTTTTTATCCTTGATGGGGATTTTATTCTTGTTTGAAGGTGTGTACCCTCTCTTAGGAACTATTCCATATTTGAAAGCATACATTTTTTTATAAATGATCTCTCCTTGGTGTTAAAAATATGCAATCCTTCATAATAACCCCTTTACACTTGTTTTGCAAGATATCTCGTTTACATTTATCTCTTCACACTTTAAGATTTGTACCATTTATAAGGATCTCCTCCTAGCTTGGAATGCATGGTTTTTTGTTCAAGATATGTCATTGGTGTGGAAGGTGTTTTATTCTTGATGTGGATATCTATATTAATTAAGATATCAACGTGACAATATGTTGACATCTTAAGGGGGCATATGAGACCTTCTCATTGCTTGTAAATATTTATTGTATTTCTCCCAAAGTGGTGGTGTGTTTCATAACACCCCCTAAGGTATGATTATTAATATATATCTAACGACTTGCATGACATTTGACATTTTGAACATCTAGTATAGCATTCCTTACTAGTACGATCTTTTTAAAATGACGATTTGTGGATCACCTAGCATAACAAACCTTGATAAACCTATGTGGCGCCCATATGAATCACTCCAATCTTCTAGCATAACAAAAATTGCTAGTTTGATCCCTTAAAAAAAATGAGCAAAAATCCAAAGCATTGGAAAACTAGTACAATAAGGCTTGCTAGTTTGATCATTGTTAACACTTTTTTCTCCTTGGGCATCGGTCATTAACATAACATATCTTCTTCGGTCATTAACATAGCATAGCTTGTTAGTATCATCATTTTTTAATGCACCTAATTTGTTGGTTACATACCATAATGTATTTTGCTAATGTAATCATTTGTTGCACTACATGAATCACACAACATAACACACATTGTTGTTTAGTGAAATATGTGCCTCTTTTCATGGATCACCTAGCATAATGCAACTTGTCAGCTAATAGAATCCATGATGAAAACATGAATCCCCAACATAATACACCTTGTCCAATAGAATTCATGGTTCTCCCATGGAACCCTAACATAACATGTCTTGCTAGTTGTTGGAGCATGGATTCTTGTCTCGTCAATTGGTGTATGTTCTTTCTCTTTCTAGAAGTCCACTTGTGCTCTTGCAATAACATTTCAAGAATGATATTAGTGGTCAATATATTTTTTATTATTGAGGCCTCTTCAACTAGTTGTATTTGATCCATGTTCTTGGTATTAACCCCTTTGTTTGTCTTTTAATTTTGTCCAAGCCTTTTTTGTGTGTGTGTAGATTACAAATTTGATAGTTGAAATTTGTGGAATTGCACAAATTAGACTAGGACACCAATTCTAGAGTTTGAATAGATGAAAGCTCCTAAACTAATTCACCCAGTTCCATAGTCTAACACTTGTTGCCCTAGATTTTTGTCACAAGTTCTTCTATGTCTCCCAATTCCAATTCTATATTGATATGTTTTATTTCAATTTTGTATATATCTATGTATGTTGGATCTTCTCAATTTTCTATCATTCTACCTAGAGTTTGGATTATCACATCACAATCATATCCAATCATATCAAACACAAAAAAGAGGATATAATCATACCTAGGTCTCCTTTAGTACTGAAGATGGATCTTATTGGCTATTTCCTCCAAGGAATAATATTGATTTAGATCTTAGTTTATGTCTTTAGGCTAGGACTCCATTTCAATACATTTCACTATGTTATAAGAAATTATGGTTTCAATTTTCATAAAACAAATAAATTAAAAGTTATACATTCTCTAATATACGAAAATATTTATGGCACTAATCCCATTCCATTCTATTAGATTTCACCATACTTTTTAAATGTTTTCTAATATTTTTCTTATGCAAGCAACCTATATCTTTTACCTCTATATCTTAATTCCAAATTCTCAAATCAAATTCAATAGTTTGAAAAATTATTATACAAACCTCAAAATTCTATTTCACTCTTAAATTGATTTAAGCCCACCAATAGTTGCAATTTCACTTAAAATACAATTCCTAAAATCAAGAAACATCATGTAACAAAACATTTTTAATGAGTGATGAATGAACAATCAATTCCATATACTATTAATGATTTATTTTTTATGTTTAATAAGAGAAGATTGATAAATAATAATAATAAGCTAACAAATATGGTTCCAACGATATATCTCTTACCCCTTGAAATTATTTATTAAATACATAAATATTTACACCATAAGAATATTTGCTTCCAAACACTTTCTCAAACTTATAAACATTAAAATTGAACTACATAATTGAATGCCAAAGAATATTCAAGCCATAAGACACAATATATAAATTTGACAAAAAGATCACTTCTTTATAGAAAAACTTGTATTTATATCATACATTTCTACCCTAGATTAATTTAAAAAAACACTTGTTCCAAAATGTTGCATATGCTCTATATCAATAGAAAGCAACAAATAAGTCCTATTCTTTTCTAAATATTGAATTTTTTCTTTCTAAATAATGAAAAATGTTTTGCTCCTGAGCTCATGAATTTTTTATTTTTTTTCCAAAAATATATTTATTTGAACAATATTCATTTCTTAGCACAAATAAAATATACCGTTTGGTAGTATTCACTAAAATATTTGGTTCAAAGATTACCTTGTACATTCAAAATAAGGTTGTGATACCCAAGATTTTAGCACTTCTAAGTTTTGAATTCTATTTAGAATGGGATTCACAACACCACGTGCTTAGATCTTAAGCAAAGCACCATCACACTAATGTTTAGTTGAAAACAACTCCCAAGGACTTTGAAATTATATGCACTAACCCACACAAGAAAAATAAAATGATAATATCCTACCTTAAAATGATAATATCATGCCAACCTTACCCACATACCACTAAAAAAGATAAATAATCCAAAATGACCTTTCAGCTTCTATAGATTAAAAATAAGTGGCTAATTCTAATCTATAGAGCCATAGAAATGAATCATATGGAACTTTAATTAAAATATGTATTTTTAAAAAGTATTTTAAAAGTTATTTTTATGAAAAATAATTATGATGATTTTTTTTAATCATGAAAAATGTGATGCAAATTTGACAGTTTGTGTCTAATGAAATTTTTTCTTATGATTTGAACGAAAAAGAATATCACATAAAACGCTTGAAGAATGCATATTTACATGTCAAAAATATCATCTACGATTAAATTTTTTTGTCTCAAAATTAAACATACTATTTTTCATAAACTATAAAATCAAGAAATAACCTACAAATGAAACAGGCCTTTATACTTCCATCCATAACTCATTCCCTAATTTATAGGAAATTGTTCTTTTAAATCACGACTATGAATGATTTCATGAAATTCATTTTGAAAATTATAAATGTTCTTTTGAATCTCCTCATGTATTTTTGTATTGACAAGGAATACAATAGCCTTACCAAACTTTCCATTGAAAAGTGAAATCCCTTCCTAGAGTTATAGTTTGTAAGCAAGGATGCTCAAAGTGGCAACTTATAATCTATATTTTTTTATTTCCCTATGCAATTTACATTCCATTCACTGCATCCTCACAAGTTCCATTTGTTGGGATTGTATTATTATCATCTATTACAGAAGTTGTTGGCATCTAAGAATCTTGCATGTATAACTGCATCTTCATCGAAACAACTATGGATCTATAGACTCCTGTCAAGCATTTGTTGGCTTCCAATTTAAATGTAAAATTCATTCTACATTTTATCCATACCTAGGATTAACATGTCAAGCGTCTGCTTCAAAACCATACCACCGCCTCTATCCATAAGGTTGCTTAGTAATGTTTATACACCAAAATGGATCACAAGGTCATTCCAAGGATTGTGGAGGGGCATTAATCATCCTTGCAAATAAGTACTCAAATTCTCTTGTAATTGTTATAAAATCAAAGTTACTTTAAAATAAGGTATACCACATTATTTGTAAAAAAATCTTCATGTTTATTCTTCAAATCCGAGTGAATACGAAATGGGTGGAATGTCCCATATTAAAATTTAAGCGATCCCTTAATAATATTATGTATAGCTTTTCAACATGTCACCTAACTCATATTGATCAATTTAAATTCCTTGAACAATTGTATAGCGCCAACACATCCTACTTATCTATGTGAAGATAGAGAAATTGAAGGGATCACTAGTGGCTTCATCATTCCTTTTTCCTCTCTACATATCTCTCCCCAACTTGTGCAATGAAATAATAAGATTTTTTACCCCTCTACCTAAAGATTATGTATGACAATATTATAGTAAAATTTTGGTTAGGGTAATAGATTGTGATCGTTTAGGGATCAAATCTCTCTCCTCAACTTGCATAATGGAAAACAAGGTTTCCCCCTCTACTTAAAAATTATGTATGAGAAGATTATAGTAAGGTTTTGGTTGGGGCAATGGAGGGTGATCTTTTAAGGATCAATTATCAATCGTTTATTACAACTCAATCCACTTAGTAGATTTACACAATTGAAAGTAAAAAATGATGTATAGTGAATGTTTAGGATTATTTTAATCCTATGTTAGATTTTGGGTCCTTGCAAAATGGAATATCTACAGTCCTAGTGTATACCTAAGCTACTAGAAAAAAGAAGTATTTAGGTGGCTTAATTATTAAAAAGAATTTATTCCCCTTACCCAATCATCTTAGTGATGCACATCTTATCTAGGCAATGTGGGCACTGGCTATCTAGCCACATAAATTGTGCTGACTTCCACCCTTTCTAATGTTATGGCATCCATACGTGTGTAGATTTGGGGCAAAGACAATACCATTGCTGGTACAATTTTAAGCCCAAAACAAAGATTATTTAATTAAAAAAATTTTAATTATAACTTTTTACATCCCTTTCCTTTCATTTTTTTAATCTATTAATTTATATTAATAGTTAACTATATATTTAAAGCGTTTATATAATAAATTATATGTTTAATTTTTATTTATTTTAATAATAATTATATTATAACATAATTATAGTGTAATATTAATTGATTTAAGAAATATATTGTATTAAAATTTTAATAATGTGTTTTTTAACTTTTAAAATTATACACATAAGAAATGCTATTAAAATTTTCACATACATGTATGTATGTATGTATATAATTTTTAAAATCAATACAAAAAAAAATTAAAAAATTAAACATATAATTTTTTATTAAAAATAAATAAATATATAATATTGAAAGTAATTATATTTATTAGAAAGTTACTATTATTTATCTATATATTTTTTCTAAAATCACCTACTACCACTACCACTACCACTACTAGTAGTATTACTATTATTACTATTACTATTATTATTATTATTATTTGTATTATTACTATTACTATTACTATTTATCAATAAAAGTTATAGGTATTATAATAATTGCTAAAAAAGTTACATATCTGCTTGAAATATCCCTCAAATCTTTGATCATCTACTTCCCTAAGCCCACTTTCTTGATCCATTTCAAAATTTGCAAACACTAATCCTTCACTACTTCCCTACCCCTTAACACATGGATACAAAGTGCCTTTTTCCATAGGTCAATACATATATTTAGACATATAACAAACACAAAACCCAACTATTTGGAAGAATCTCCTTTGTTGAAACATCTACTAAACCAATGGTCCTCTTTTCTGAAATATGGTTTCACCTTGTTTTTCTTCTTTCCATCCTCTTCTTCTTGATCTTGTAGAACCACCTCTCTAACTCTTAAGGTATTATTTAATATGCTTCCATCCAGCCTGGGCCTCAACTGATCTTGTTTCACTATCATCATCAACTCCCCAAATTAGAAAAGGTCTCAATGGTGGCTCAAACTCAACCACATGCATCCATTCTCCATCTGTAGTGACAAAACCTTCACTTGGTCTTTCCATTGCTAAGAAAGTATTGAGACAATCGTTCCATTCTTCTCTGATGCTTTCTCTCATAACCCATTTTACGTTCTCTTTCGTGCCAAACTCCAAGCACCAGGCCAAGAAAATAGAGGCCACATCCACATTGATTTGAAATATGAAAGAAGATTTCATGTATTTCTCCCTCAACATCATATCTACCATATGAAAGAAATGGGGGTCATCTATCTTGAAAATGTGCCTCATTCGCTCCTCAGTTACAACCCCTTTGAATGCTCCCTACTATTTGGCAGCTTCTAAATAAAAGTTAGCCTCCATCTTTGGTCTATCTGCTACCTCTGTTGATATTCTTCCCTCTACAACTCAATTTCCCCTTCTTTCCCATGCTTACTCCTTCGATTGTTAGTTTGGAGAGGATTCAGATCACATAAATATTATCCCCTTGTCTTGAGTGTTGTGATCCCTAAGTTGAAGCATCTAGAACTAACGACATTGTGAGTCATTAGTTAAACTCTTGACAACATCTTCCTCCACCATTTCATATCAGTCAAAGACATTGAGTCACGTACAATCTCCCATCACTTCATTCTCACTTTCGTTGTCCTCAACAATTGGGAAAGGGAAACTTTCCATCTCTTCCCACAATCAAACTTTGTCCAACCCGTCAAGTCTGCACCCCCAATTCGAAGCTCTATCTGCAAGTCTGTCTCCCTCCCTTAGAATATGGAACAATTTGAAATCTTAAAATTGTTCTAAGAGGTTGAGAATCAGTCGGATGACTCTGTTAATCTTTCAATTTTGAGCTTTACCTGATGCCATAGCATTAACAATTACCTGTGAATCACCTTCAAGATGTAATTTAGAAACACCAAGATGTCTTGCTAGTCTAATTGCAAGGAAGGCCGCATGGGCTTTGGCCTCGTTATTAGTTCCATCCTTAATTCTTTGGGCTTCGGTCGCTAGAATCACTCCATATTCATTCTGAGCCACACAACCATCCTCAAATACTCTAGGATTTCCTTTAGAGGCTCCATCAAAATTTATATTTACCCATCCTTGATTCGACTTTTTCCATCTCACCTTCTTCCTTTGCTCACTAAAACGATGAAGCCCTAATTGCCCCTAAATGGGCCTATTACTATTATTATTACTATTATTACTATTATTATTATTACTATTATTATTACTACTACTATTATTATTATTATATACTTTTCACTTTAGTTACATATAATATTATATTTTTTTATTTAATGAATTTGCAATAATAAATTGTATGTTTGAATTTTTAATTTTTTGTTGTTATTTAGTTGAATAATTATTATATTATAACATATATAATTAAGTGATTTTAAGATATATATTATATGAAAATTTTAAAATTATTATTAAACTTTCAAAAATAGATATATAATTAAATAATAAGACGTTTTTAATAAATATAATTATTTTTGATATTATATATTTAGATTTTTTAATAATGAATTATATGTTTATTTTTTGAATTTTGAAGGATGGCTAGGATTTTGAAGGAAAAATGGTGGATGGAGTTTGTAGAGTTGGTGCATGGGACATTGTTTTCAAAATAAGGCCCAATGTGCCCCTGCTAGGGTTATGGAGGATCTATCTCTTAGGCTGACTAAGAGATCTTTGGAAAGAGCTTTTCAACCCTCCAATGGCTTGAAAAATCAGTAGTGGATGTATGGCAGGAATGGAGCTCACAATGAACAACCAATGACTTTCAAGGAAATCAAGCACAAATTTTGGAAAGTCAAAGATCAAAACAAAGCTCGAAAGGTAAGTCTTGAAAATGCACAACCCTGCTTCCTATCTCTTCATATCAAAAATAAAGAACGGAAGGATGCAATAGAAACTTTAAAGGAAAGGGCATTTTTCATGAAATGGTTCGGGGAATCGCCCACCTATTTGGGAGTTCACAAATGGTGATTAGCAATGGAGTAAAGACCTTGGTCTTATTACCCTCCCAAATGGTTTCTATTTGGTGGTATGTAAGAAACACTTTGAAAAATAATGATTCTAAACAATGGACCATTTATGATGGGGTGAATGGGCTTCTACTTTAAAGATTGGACCCCAAATTTTGATCCATTAAGGAGATTCTTGTATGGTTAAGGCTATACAATCTCTCGAATGAATACAAAGATCTGGAAACCCTAAAGTTGATTGGTAATAAAATAGGAAGGTTTATATGTGCAGATGAGGCAGTTGAAGAAAAGGATTTCAACTTTTATAGTAGAATATGTATCCAGTGGAGGCCTCTCCCTCCAATTCTTGAAGAGATTGAAATATGCTCTTTAGAAGGAATTTGGAAGAAGAAGATTGAGATAAAGGAGGTAGTAGAAAATTGTAAGAAATGTAAAAGCACCAAGCACTTGAGTGAGGATTGTATTGTTCACGAGAAGGGGAAAGAATTGGAACGGAATAGGATTTCCAATAAAATCCAAAAAATGATAATGAAATTGACAAATCCCATCAAATTGAGCAGGAGAAAGGGGAAGGGCCTAAGGATATTTTAAATGTAATTGATTCCATCTTTGAGAAGGGTGATAATAGTGATTTTGATGTTAGATTTGATTGTCTGAGTCTGGGAAAGTTGATGGTTACCCAAAAGGAAAAGGCCTAAAAAAAAATTGAAAATAGATTGATAGAAAGCTCACCTCATGAAAGAATTAAAGAAGTGCCAACTAATAGGGATTGTTTTCTAGAGATCCCCTTGTTATTGAGCAGGTTGACAAATAGGAATAGTGTGGAGAGGAGGAGCAATAAGGGCACAAAGAGATTCTAGAGGCACAACGGATTAACCTTATGGAAATATCAAGAGGAGTAAAGGTAAACAATCTTGACTTGGCTCACTCAGAAAATCCTCCCAGCGGCAATGTTGAAAGGATTGAAGAATTTATTAACAACTCAGCAATGTGTAGAAAGGAGATCCCGGGTAAGAATAGGTGGGAAGATGCATGCCCTCAAGAAATGGGGAACACTCCATGAGTTAATGAAAATCGGTGTTAGAGTGTAAGACCCGTGATTGATTGAGGTGGAAATTCTGAAGTAATAGAGGATATACAATTTAAGGATATTCAAATTTCCCCGATTAGAAATTTAGAAAGCTCCTTTGATGATTCAAAAGACATTAGGGACAATTATGATGATCTAGAAGATGATTCTAGTTTTTCAGAGGAAAATCTAGAGAAAGATGTTTTAGGTCTACAAGTTGAAGTGGGTATTGTAGACAAAAGAAGTTTAAGGCAATCGTCCTCAAAGGTGGATAAAGCCAAAGTTGGAGAAAGAAAAGAGAGAGGGTCTAAAACTATTAAGATGCATCTATAAGTTGCAGGTAGTGCCAAGGGGAAAAGTAAACGTAGATCGAGAAAAGGCTATGTCTTTTGTTGGGAGCAATGAAGGTCCTATCGTGCAATGTCAAGGGTTGCAATGCCCCTAACAAAGTTTGACTAATCAAAATATGTCTTGATTTGTCTCATTCGAATTTGATTATGTTGCAAGAAACAAAGTTAAATGGTAGTTGTAGACACCTAAAATTGTCCAGTCTAATTAAATATATATTTTATTTATTTAATTATCTAAGCCTAATTCTTCTATTAATTAAATAAATCTTTATTTATTTAATTAATTCATTTATCCTCTTCTAGCCTTATTTCTCATTTAAATAAATACATTTATTTATTTAAATTATCATTTTCCTAAATTAAATAAATATCTTATTTATTTAATTATCCCACTTCTTCTATTAATTAAATAAATCTTTATTTATTTAATTAATTCATTAGCCTTTTCTACCCATGACACATGTCATTCATCTCTTAATTCATACACTACCTACCCCTTTCATTATTTTATTATTTCTTTTACCTACCCTCTAATCATAGCCGACCTCCTTTTACACCTCTCAATCTTATCCCTCCATTTCTTATAGTGTCTTCTATATAAGGAGATGCTTCCTTCATTATCAAACCCTAATCATTCTATGCATTCTAATCAATCATTCTAATCATTCATGCTAATCATCTTTTATGCAATTGACTACACTACGATCCTACTTGCAACCACATTCCATTCTTTGTTGAGCTCTTGTGCATATAAAATCTGAGAGCAAATATATCAAGCAAGATCAATGGAGATAGGAAGAATGGAGATCAAAACCCTATTGGACATGTGATGGTATAATCTTTGTGATTTCATGTGATTTGCATTGTCTTAGGTAATCTTCATATGTTATGGTGGATCTTTGTTGATTGTTAGGCTAGGGTTTTGTGGTTGGATTCATTTAGCCTTTCAATATTGTTATTATTGTTATCCATTTTCACCATATACATTTTGGCACGCCCCGTGGGACATGGATTTTTCTTAGATCTATGTTTTTCGCAGATTTTTCTAACCCTATATTGCTATTTTGTAAAACAATTTGGAGAATAACCTTGTGCAGCTGGGGTTTTGGACACAAAATCAAGATCTTGGAGAGATTCAATCATATCTCATAAACGGCTAAGAATTTTGCACCACATTTTTTTTCCAGGTTGAAGAAAGTATCAGGAGCTCTCAATCCAAAATTCAGAATTTTTGGAGGACATATTCATTTTCTATGAATTTTTTATGATTTTTCATAAAAAATTAATTTTGAGAGAAAATGAGAGAATTTTTTACATTTTCTTACATTTTTGGAAATATCTCATAATTATACATAGGATATGTTCTTTGTGATTTTAATTTTGATGCAAAATATTTCCCTAAAAATTGGATCTTTAAAAATTAGGGTTTTTCCTTATTTTGATCAGATCTCACAAAAAACTTTGAATTTTGACATCAAATTTCGTTTGTAGGTCAGGAAAAGTATCAAAAAGATTTAATAAAAATGTCAGATTTTTTGAATCGATTTTTCATTTTATATGAATTTTTTATGATTTTTCATAAAAAATTAATTTTGAGAGCAAATTAGCGAATTTTTTGGATTTTCTTACATTTTTGGAAATCTCTCAGAATTATACACAGGATCTATTCTTTGTGATTTTAAAGTTGATGCAAAATCATTCCTTGAAAATCAGATCTTTGAAAATTAGGGTTTTGCATTATTTTACTCATATCTCACAAACTGCTTGGATTTGTTGCAGGAAAATTTTTTGTGCAAGTTTGGAAGACCATCAAAACTCTCTAGTAAAAATTTCAGATTTTTGGGATCGATTTTGCATTTTATATGAATTTTTTATTATTTTTCATAAAAAATTAATTTTTGGAGCAAATTAGCAAATTTTTTGGATTTTCTTACATTTCTGGAAATCTCTTGAAATTTTACAGGTGGTTTTTTTTTTATGATGAATCAGATCTTTGAATTGGTCAACAAAACGCATTGTTGAAGGCCCCTATTTCACAAAGTCTTTTGGATCTAAAATTTACCTAACTTGTGTGCCTGCAGGAAGGGGTGATTATTTCAAACAATCCAAACTACTAATAAATCTTTGTTGCAGATCCTTGGCAAGGGTTTTTGAATTTTTATTGTGTGTCTTGTTTTCATAGACTAGCAAACACTTCAATTGGTGCACTAAAATTGAATCATTGTCTTTTGTGTCTTGAGCAATAGGCTCTTTTTGTTAAATCTTTAGAGGGTCTGTCTTCCCGTGTGGTCATTAGGACTACTAGTGAGAAGAGAACGACCCAAGTGGTAGCGAGGAAAACCCACCTCTTCCGAACCACTATAAACAACTGTATTCATGGTGAAAACTATGGATAACGTGTGCTGATTAGTTCATACCGACACTATGTCTCCCCATAAACCCGTTTGATCAAATTTATTTGATCATTTGTAGGGTGTAACCCCTACCGGGTGGGAGCCTTCTATATTTACAGAGCTGAAAGTGCCGCATGTATGGCCACACGAGCATATGCCCTTACTAGCACCATTTTGTTTTAGAGGCCCAAATCCTTCTAGTTGTTGGGGCAGGAGGTCGGACCTCTGGTAGCGGCCCACACACATACGGTTCTTGGTAGAGATACAAAGTTCGCCATGGGGAGTTTTCATGGGGACTGATGCTTGGCTGACCCGAGAAGTGAGTGTCGAGGGTGGAGCCAGTGAGGTCAAGCATCTAAGTATCTGCTCTGAATAGCGTAGCCTCGGGGGTAAAACCCCATGTGGGATCAACAACTATTGTCTTGGCCAGCCATAAGAATTGTGCTTGACTTATTTTAAACATTCAAAACATTCAAAACCAAACAACAAAACATTGTGTCTTTTGTGTCTTCAAGTGTATGCAAAACATTTTTATATCAAACAACACACTTTTCTTGGAGTCATTTTGAGTCTAGACACTTGCAAACATTGAGTCCTTACCAACATTGTGTCCTCTTGTCACGAAAAAACAATCAAACAGTCAGATTTGGTCACAACAAAACAACTTCACAGATTGGAAAAAATTGCACAAAATTCGCAGAAACGCGTCTGTGTTGGGCATAATAGCGTCTGTGTCAAGAAGCCGCGTCTCTGAAGGGCAGAATCGCGTCTGTGTTCCAACAGTCAACATCACACTTTGCAAAAAAATCTCAAAAGCGTGTCTGTGTCCAGAGTTGAAAAACTATTACATTTCGGCAAACAAACACAGTTAGTTTCGGAATTCTTGAGCTTCCTAGGTCATTTCTCCAGGGTTTCATTTAGCATTCAACCTGTCTTTGGGTCTCACAAAGTCCATCATTGCTTCACATCTCACTTTACATTCACACTTGTCTAAACCTGAGTCAAAAGGTCACTTGCTTCTCCTCATCATACTTTGTCAACACACTACATACAACAACACTTTGCTAAGTGGTCCCTCATCAAGGTTTCTTACCTTTGGGTCTCATTTGGTTTTACTTGGAGTCAAGGTCAACTTACCTCATCAAGAGAAACTATCCTCTCTTTGGAAGTCACACCTACTCTACTACATACATACTTGGTCTTACACTTTGGACATTGCAAGTACACTTCAGACTCATTTACATTCCATTCAACTCTTGGTCTTCCATACTCTTTCCATTTTTCATCTAGTCTCTCACATCTTGGTCAATACCTAGTTCATGGTTGAAACCCGTCTTCAAAAATCTAGGAGAGAAACTAAAGAGGCTCAAGAGTCCGCAAACATGAGTTCTTATGAGTATGACAATGATATCTTTTTCAATTCTAATCATACTACATTACCTGACATGGATGTCTATAGAAACATTCCAAATGTTGAGAACATGGACACTATAAACAACAATGCTACACACAATGACAATGTAGACAACTTTTCAGTACATTCAGCAGATGTGGAAGAATCCATTATGAATCCCCATTTCAATCGATTGGTTGAGGAAATAATGAGGAGGGATAAACAATACTTCTTACAAATGATGGCACAAAGTGGAGCCAAGATACCTCATGATTTTGACATGTCTCAAATAATGGAACATAGACCTTTGCAACAACCTCACTCCAATATGGATCAAAGGAGACCTAATAGTGGAGGAAATAGAGGACCACACATGGTACCTAAATCACCATCAGCTTTGCTTCAAAAACCAGAGGTCCCACATACACATGGTCAAACATATGATACTTACCTTCGTAGACCATTATGGAAGTCTTATGCAGACAAATATGCTCAATCGCATACTAATGCTAAGGATCCACCACCAAAACAATTGGATGTTCAAAGGCATGCTCAAAATTTGGACACAAGGAAACCTCATGTCAAATTTGGGGGCAACACAATGGAACATGACATGCCTGTAGAATATGGTATACATGCGCAAAATAGATATGGGGTTCCTCAACATGAATCTATACCAAGTGGTCCATATACACAGCATCATTACAAAGCTCCTCCATATGAACATGTGTATGATCAATATCATCCATATATGCAACATGCTCCTCCTCCAATTGGTGCCTCAAGCATGGGGTATGGTCCAAGAAGTCGATCTCCACCTAAGAGCAATTTGGAGCAACAAATCAGGGACTTACAAAAGAAAATGGAGGACATAAATACACCGAAGCCAACATACACAATGAGAGACATATGTCCTTATCCATTTGACAAGAGCATTCCAATGCCTCCTTTTCCTACACACTTTGTGACACCTAAATTTGATAAGTATAGAGGAAAAGGGGATCCTAAGGCACACATAAGACAATTTTTCACAGCTTGCATTGAGGTAGCAGCAGAAGAGACATATTTGATGAGATTATTCCCACAAAGCTTAGGTGATCAAGCTATGGAATGGTTCTCCCAACTTCCACCTGGAATTAAGTCATGGGGTGACTTAGCAGAGGCATTTATTCAACATTTCTCCCACAACATAGAGACAAACATATTTGTCACTACTTTGTGCAAAACCTGTTAGAGTAAAGGTTTTAATTTAATCATGTTGATTAAATTACCTTTATTCCTCTCTTAAGATTTCACTTTAGTTTGCATTTGTGACATTTAATAATTATATTAATTATTAAATGTCTACCTATTAGGGTTTCTTTTAGGGTTGCACAATATCCTTTTATAAGGATTCATCTTTGTAATTTATCTCTCTCTTGGATGAATACATTTTTCAGCTTTCAGAGCACCCTTGCTTGTTTGTCTCCATCTCTTCTTTCTGTGACAGGTTATTTGCATGCAGGTGATCTTCGGGGTCTGTGAAGTTGGCTTTCTCAACTTCTACATGGTATCAGAGCTCCAGACCTGCTGCTTCTTGTTCGTCTTCTGAAGAATTTGGAGCTACGAGGATTAGATCTGACTTTCAGGTTTTGGTTGCATCAGATCTGTGTTTGTCTTCTGTTTTTTATTTTGGAATAGGGGGTATTTTTTTTTCGGTGCACTTTGAGCCCAAACGGACCTCACCGTTGAGCTCGTAGCGCCCAAAAACCCCTATTTCCATATAAAATTCGTCCGATTTGGACACAGTTGCACCAGGAGGCAAATTTTTTTTGGCCCCAAGGCCGTACGGCCCTAGGGCACGAAAACCGAGGCGGAAAAATCAAAAAAAAATCAAAAAAAATATATAAAAAACGCAGGTTTTTTAATCTAAAAACGCGCAGCCCAGCCGGTGCGCTTCCAGGCGGCCCCCCGCCCGGCCACCGCCGCCGCCGGCGGTATCCTCCGCCGCGCCGCCGGTGCAGCACCCGCCGCCTGCGCGCCGCCAGCCGCCTGCCGCCAGCCTGCGCGCCGCCCGCGCCCAGCCAGTACGCCGCCCGCCACCACAGCGCCGCCGCCCCCTGCGCCCGCCCCTGGTCGCCCAGAGGACCAGGGGCTTATTTTTTTTTAAGCCCTTGAGGGCTTAAAGGGCCTATTTGGGCTCTTTTGGAGCAGTTTTACTAAATCGGGTATAACTCGGGCATTTTAGCTCGGATTTTCGAATGAAAATAGGCGTTGGAAAGCTGGTTCCGAGCCCGATCTAAAAGATGCAGATCTTTTTTTCTGATTTTTCCGTTTTGTAGTGTTTTTTGCCAGTCGAAGTCAGAACAAGTTTTTTGCACTCTAGGAGCCATATCTTTTGCATACGGACTCCGTTTTTCGAAAGCGAATAGGCGTCGGAAAGGTGGTTCTGTGCTCTTTCCAGATCTATCATGTATTTTTCCAGAATCTGCACTAGGTACATTTTATTCAGTACTTTGTGTTTTAACACATCTGTCACTTACTTGGACGTTTCAAACTTGGAAATAATTTGTTTGCATGGGATGGCTTTATTTGATCTGCTTTATCAGTATTAAAGTCATTTAGTCTCAGATTTGTTAATTTGAAGAGTTATCATGGGTTTTTCTACTCACCCTTCAGTTGTATTTCTAGAACGGGGTAATTATGAGTCATGTAGGTGGCTTAATATTTTGCCTTATTTGTATGATCTCATACCTGAACCAGCAACTTTAGAGGGAAAACTAGCTTGGGATATCATTAGAAATCACATAGTAGGAGTTATTTTGTCTAGTGTTGATTCTGACACTGTGTGGGCTATATCGGGCATTGATTGTCCTCACTCACTTTGGACACGTCTTTGGGAGATCTATGGAGACCCCAGTCTTTCTCCATTCCCAAAGGATCCTGCTTCAGATTGTCTTGTACCCATTGGTTGGAGAGATAACACACCTTTTGATCATGCTACTTTGAAGGAACTTCAATATTTAGACACCCTTACATATTCCGATGAATCAGAGGATTGTCTCACAGTTCCTACTCTTCAGACTGAGATTATATATGTATTAACATCATCTCCTTTTGTTCCTGATCAGTTTGATATTGCCTCTTCTTTGGCTCCTATTGATTCAGCTAAGCAGGACATCATACATCTTTCAGACATGGCTACTTGGGATTCTTATCTTGCAGGCATTTCGTCTTTGTTTGTAGAGTCCTATATTGCAGACTTGGAGGATTACTTTGAGGATTTTCAGCTCCTCTTTGTTGACAGCCATATTCCAGCTGTTAGCCCACCATCATCTGTGCATTCAGAGGTTGCAGTTTTTGAGTCTTCAGTTCAGTTTGGATTTGACATCTTTTGTTTCAGTTCAGACAGAGGGATTCTTCAGCATCCTATTATGGCACACATCTTGAGACAGATTGATTCTTCTCTCTTCACAGGGTTTCTTCATCTTCGTCCTTTGGATCCATTTCTTCCCAAGGGGAGGAATATTATATGCCGCTTCAGGATCTCTTTTTGGATTCTACCTCAGGCATCCATATGTGCGACAGGAGTTTCTTCATTGTGGGGGGGGCTTCTAGTCTCTTTCTTTTTCTCCTATGGAGACCATTGTATATGTACTTATATGATAGAAGTTGTCTATGGGGGGTATCATGTTATCCACCTCCTATCCTTATGTTATTAGTGCATTTATTTCTTTCATCTCTTTTTGGAGTAGAGTTTTTCCCATGAGGTTTTCTCTATTTCTCCACTTTACAGAGATTTGGTTGTAATTGGGTACCTGATCAGGCCTTGTTGCCGGGACCCAAGTTTACTTTCTTGCATTGTAGTTACCTTTGCTTTCTTGCACATGTTTGTAACTGCACTTTTGCTCATCTTAAGGGGGGGTGTTAGAGTAAAGGTTTTAATTTAATCATGTTGATTAAATTACCTTTATTCCTCTCTTAAGATTTCACTTTAGTTTGCATTTGTGACATTTAATAATTATATTAATTATTAAATGTCTACCTATTAGGGTTTCTTTTAGGGTTGCACAATATCCTTTTATAAGGATTCATCTTTGTAATTTATCTCTCTCTTGGATGAATACATTTTTCAGCTTTCAGAGCACCCTTGCTTGTTTGTCTCCATCTCTTCTTTCTGTGACAGGTTATTTGCATGCATGTGATCTTCGGGGTCTGTGAAGTTGGCTTTCTCAACTTCTACAACACCAAGCAAAAAGAGGGAGAATCTTTTGCATCATTCTTACAAAGATGGAGAAATCTAGCTAGCAGATGCTCTTGTGAAATTCCACAAAAACAAATGGTAGAAATGTTCACCCAAAATGTTAACAAAGAGATTGGTTATGACTTAAGGAAAGCTTGTTTGTCCACCTTTAAGGATGTCATTGAAAAAGGTTTAGCGACAGAAAAGGTCCTAATTGAACAAGGAGTCATTAAAATATTCAAGGAAAACAAAGATGACTTTAAAGGAAAAGACAAGCCAAGATTTTGGAATAAAAACAAGAACACAGTCAATGATGGTGTTGTTGATGCCAACACAGTGTGACCCAAATTCATTTTTTCTGGATCAAGTTCTACAAACAATCAAGTGAATACTCAAACAACTTCCAGATCATGAAGGAAGCACACCCCATTGGGAGAACCACTTGAGTCAGTCTTCAAGAAGCTAGTGGCAAACAAGGTAATCACAGTTCCAGATTTTCCTCCATACAAGCCAAAGGTTAAACCAAATTGGTGGAATGATGATGAATATTGTGAATTTCATAAGAGCAAGGGTCACAAGACAGGAAATTGCCATCGACTGAAGAACATCATACAAGATCTCATTGATAGAGGTGACATTGAGATTGAGGGACATTCCTCCAATCAAGAACATGAGATGTTTAAGGAACCATTCCCAAAACATGACAAGGGAAAAGTTAAAGCCACAGAGGATCAAACCAACTATACCAGAGCATCCTACAACTATGATTCAACTATCAATCACACTCGATGGACAATTATGTCTCTACCATTATCATCAAGGACAAAACATTTGAGAATTCTACTCAGAGACCCAGGATTGTCCTAAAAGGTATTGGATCTTCCTCCAAACCTACCTCTGAATGTCATGTTACAACTCGCCGAAATAAATTCACTTTGCAAGGTGCTCCAACTAAAAACACCACTTCTTCATCAACCAAACCTGAGTATGACCTTGTAGAACAGTTAGGGAAGACACCCGCGCTCATTTCAATCCTTGAGCTATTATGCATATCTCCCGCACATAAAGCCATTCTTGACAAAATCTTGAGAGATACTGCTATTCCTACTGATTTGAATGTGGACCAATTTCAAGCCATGGTGGGATACCTTTCCATTCCACACTCCCTTACATTCACAGAAGCCGATGATGCCTCCGTAAGTCAGCCACATAATGCACCATTACACATTGAAGCCTTCATACACAAACATAGAATCAAATGAGTCCTGATAGATGGAGGAGCAGGTCTAAACATTTGTACATTGAGCACAATTAAACAACTGGGATATTCTGATAAAGCTGTGAATTCTACAAACAAAATCACCATCAAGGCATATGACGATGAAGAGAGTTCATCCAAGGGCACAGTCACCTTACCTCTCAGAGTTGGGCCAGTTACAAAGGATGTGGTTTGTCAAGTACTTGATCTGGATCTCACATATAACATATTGCTAGGACGTCCTTGGATTCATGAAATGAGGGCAGTCCCGTCTACATATCACCAATGCATTAAGTTTCCTCACAATGGAGTTGAAATAATAGTTAATGGTGATCCAAATCCATTCATATATTGCAACAATCTGCGACCTAGATCAGAAATAACAATTCCAGCTAATCGAGAAGCTGTTCCATCTTCAGCATATGTGGATCCAGAATCATTGAAAGCTTCTACATCAAAACAAACAGAGCTCAAAGAAAAATTCAAGGTTAAAGACCTAGGATGTGGTGAGTATATATTTCATGTTGACCAACTCCCACTATCTCCTAAGGTATTCAGTCGACATGATCAGTCTATAAACAATTTGCAAGGAATTGGGTGTGAACCACCTAGTGTTGTGGCTACTGAGTCTGAATGCAAATCTCCTCCAGTGGTGCAAGCAACTCTTGATATCAATAGTCCTAAGAGTGGTTCCAGTGAAGAATCTATTGAGCATATCGCCAGCCCTCTTGATAACTCACATAGCCTTACCATATCATCCACTCATTCCATTTCCACTCCACTTCCAGACTTGGATCAACAAGAATTACAAAAGCCCTTACTCATTGGGGATCAAAAATCAAGCTTTGAAAAGAAAAATCTAAAAGTCAAAAATAGAGAGAAGTCCTTTAGTTCAAATCAAAATCAAAAGCTATTGGACTCTACAAAAATCAAAGTCAAGGATAAAAATCCTATGAAAGAAAAAGAACAAGAGTTGATCTCCCCTAATATCAAAATAACTGGGGGCAAAAGTTCTACAATTTTAAGTCAAAAATCATACTTGTTGATCCTAAGTCTCCATCATGCTATCCTACTTTCACTTCTTTTCACAGTCATAAGCCTTCATTTCTCATCCACGCGTTCCACACATCCTTTCCCTTTTGGCGATACATCATGGACCTTTAATGGAGCTTCCTCAAAGGACTTTGCTATCAGTGATGCCCAAACTTCTTCAGGTGACACGCATACGGGCCTGTGTAGTCCACACACTAGTAATTCTATCTCAATTCCTTCATCAAGGAAGACAATCACTCGAGCTACACATCATTCAATCAAGGAACAATTCAGCTACAATCACAAGGTCAAGCCTCGCACATTTGAGGAAGGTGACTTGGTTCTCAGAGAAAATCCTAAAAATCAACAAGACAGAGAGAAGAAGGGCAAGTTCAAACCAAATTGGCTTGGTCCTTACATTATTACAGCAGCATATGGATCTGGTGCATATCAGCTCTCAACTATAGAAGGTGAACCTTTGGAGGATCCTATCAACAACATGCACCTTCGCAGGTTCTACACATAGCTCTTCAAAGTATCCTAATTCAAAAATACAAAAAAAAAAAAAAAAAAAATTTAATATACAAAAAAATCAAAAATTTCAAAAATACAAAAAAAAAAACTTTATAAAACAAAAAAATCATTACTTGGTGAAAACTTGGCAAACAGGCGCCTTGTGACACAAAAAACATTGAAAAATCAAAAAAAGTAAAGAGAAATAATTTCGTCCAATGGTGAAAACCACTTCGGTGGTGCCCTGGGCAAGTACCATGGTGAAAACTGGGTCACCAGCACCATGCGTAGAGACATTGCTCCTCCCTCCTTCAGGATTCTCTTTCATCACTTCACTTTGCACACACTCACAACCTATTCGTTCATAACAAACTTACCCATTCCCATCATGGCTTGTCAATTGATCTACCCAAGATTGGTTAGCCATTCATAATAAACATTCCTTGTCATCCCTTTCCATCCATAATAGATCAGATCATATCTGTGGCTAAGGCAAATCCTATGTCTAGTGATGCGTGTGGAACTGAGAACATCACATGTTTCAAGGAGTACAGTTTCTTCCAGCTTCCTTCAGTCTATCCGCGCACAATCCGCAATAAAGCAACATTTGCATCACAGATCCGCAATAAAGTTTCGTCTTCTCCGCAATAAAGTATCAGTTTCATGGATTCAGTCAATTTTAGATGAGACACAGCAGCAACAATGGGCTTCAACAAATCAAATCTTTCAATAGACTCAGACAACATTATGTTTCAGTGCTATCTATCCTTTCTGTGAAAGTAAACATTGTGACCACAATCAAATAAGACTTATACAGGTGACAAGAGACACTAAACTTGAGGACTACAATGGATGTCGGTGTCGAGTCTTGGTGTTATTTTGATTTTATCTTTTGGTGACATATCTTTTAGCTTTTCCAGGATGTCTCTGACTAGAGATTCTATCTCCAGGATGTCTTTGACTAGAAAGGCGAGGATGGGGTATCGTCACCTATTTGTATTTGCTATCTGTGGATTGTCTCTTAGTAATGCTATGACTTGTCCAAGGATATGAGGACACTGTGAGTCTAGTGTGA
Organism: Cryptomeria japonica; assembly: GCF_030272615.1. Classification (NCBI taxonomy): domain Eukaryota; kingdom Viridiplantae; phylum Streptophyta; class Pinopsida; order Cupressales; family Cupressaceae; genus Cryptomeria; species Cryptomeria japonica. Next base: position 327,650,604 of record NC_081415.1, read on the forward strand.
ACTGGGGCATTCCTTGTTTGTGACTGTCTTATCTCCATGCAAACAGGTACAATGACTTTTTGGGTCGAACATATGCCTCGATTGTCATAACCTACTTGCCATAATAAAGCTCAATGATGATAACGCACAAGAAGCTCTTTCACTTTCATATCTTCTGTCTTTCATCCCCCCTTTCTTGATTGACTTCCATCATCCTTCTCGAGTCCGCGTAGCCTGCTATCACATGACTGAGTATAATGACACACCAAAAAAATTTGCATTTCATGTAGCTACACCTACATTACCACATGTAAGCATTTCATACATACATATAGATATCACAACTGCATCACATCCTGCACACAACACCTGTTAGCACAATTTACATTTGCATTATCATATTCATCTGCATTACTTACATTCACATTTGCATCATGCATACACATATAAAACATAAACGAACAAAAAAAAATAAAAATATTGCATTGCATCATATACATATTTGCATCCATATCATAAGCATCACATAAGAACATCTCATCATATAGGTACACATGCATATAGCTGCCGCAAAGATGAATCATCTCATATATATATATATAAAGTGTCATGATACAATGATGTCAAAATCATATGGCTACAATCACCCGCAGGTGTCTACATCATTATACAAAATGGTACAAAACTGATACAGAGGAACTCACTGATCACTCCTGCCAACACTATTGGTAGTGCTAATCCTATCCATGTCATGGTATCCCATGCCACGTGTCCCACCCTCATCTCCAGTCTTGGATCCTAGAACACTCGTCTAAGGGAATCCCTGTCTCCGTCTCAATTGTACGGAATCAGCTCCCCATCAATTGGTATCCGCATAATCCTATATACATCCTCCAGGGTGACTGTCATCTCACCCATCGGCAGATGAAACATGCACGTCTCAGAGTGCCATCTCTCAGCCAGCGCAGTCAGCAAACCCATGTTTGCTCGAAACTCAAGCACATACAGCACATGTCGCAAACCCATCTCCTCGATGGCAGCTCTGTCCTCGAGTGACAACTCAGGTCGCAACCTCTGCGTCGACGGGAATCTCTCCCGTGACTCTAGCATTGGCAAATACTCCTGTGGTCAAACAACTCAATCATGTCAATTATAGTGGCATTCACTGTTTATCACAAAATGCTACTCGCTATCTAAATGCATATGGCTATCTACCCTAGTGACACTCACTGTTCATCACAAAGTGTTGCTATTTATCCTAGTGGTACTCACTGTTCATCACAAAGTACTACGTGTGTGTCACTCCCTGTTCATCACAAAGTGTTACTCACATTTGCACTCCCTGTTCATCACCAAGTGTTGCTCATATTTCAGTACTCCCTTTTCATCACAAAGTACTCTATCTTGGTACTCACTGTTCATCACAAAGTGCCTTGATCTATCCTAGTCTTCCTAGAGGACCTGCTTGAGTGTATCCCCTCAGCAGCTTATCCAATCGACAGCATATGTTCATCACAGAACTGTCGATTTGACCTAGAAGATACAAGTTCATACTTTTTAAACTCAAACGTGCTTACATGACATAAACGTGCTCAAAGACTGCATAGACGCTCCTGAAAAACACAGACGTGCCTTCTTGACACAGATGTGCCTATGCTCTGCACAGACGCGCTTGGGAGACACAGACGTGCCTTCTTGGCACAAACGCGCCTGTCCATCACAGACGCAGCCGCAATTGACGTAGACGCGAGTCCAGACATAGACGCACCTGGCACAAACACAGACGCGCCTAGCGAACACAGACGCGCCTAGCGAACACAGACGCGCTTGGCACCAACGCAGACGCACCTAGACGTTTTTTGACACTTTTTGGACCCTAGTCTAAGCGCATTTATTACCCTATTTGACATGCATTAATGAAAAAATTAAATGCGTCAAAGTACGAGGAGGTTTGGTGGTACTTACCGGCTCTTTTGCCTCTGCTGGCCTCTGAAATCGGCGAACGCAGTCGAATCTGTGAGTGAAAGCCATCGCTGCTGACTGCTCCTGCTCTATTTTCACTCTGCAATATGCTCTTGTGAATTTGTAGATGACAATGAGGATGTATTTTCCCCCGTGGTCTATCTTATAGCCTACCCTAGCCCTCGCCTTCATTTTTCGAGTCAGTCTTCATTATCCCGTGACTTTGTCACTTTATCCGGTCAATCCATTCTAGCCTTTCTTTCTTATCGAGAGATTGTCTGCAATCTTTTCAGACATTTTCATCCAATCTCTCGAGGGGGCATATCATTCCCATTCTGGGGCAACTCTGTATCAGTTCATCTTATCTTCTTTGAAACAACGCGACAAGCCGCATTGTCTCAAAGAGGGGCAAAATGTAGACACCTAAAATTGTCCAGTCTAATTAAATGAATATTTTATTTATTTAATTATCTAAGCCTAATTCTTCTATTAATTAAATAAATCTTTATTTATTTAATTAATTCATTTATCCTCTTCTAGCCTTATTTCTCATTTAAATAAATACATTTATTTATTTAAATTATCATTTTCCTAAATTAAATAAATATCTTATTTATTTAATTGATCCCACTTCTTCTATTTATTAAATAAATCTTTATTTATTTAATTAATTCATTAGTCTTTTCTACCCATGACACATGTCATTCATCTCTTAATTCATACACTACCTACCCCTTTCATTATTTTATTATTTCTTTTACCTACCCTCTAATCATAGCCGACCTCCTTTTACACCTCTCAATCTTATCCCTCCATTTCATATAGTGTCTTCTATATAAGGAGATGCTTCCTTCATTATCAAACCCTAATTAATCATTCTATGCATCCTAATCAATCATGCTAATCATCTTTTATCCAATTGACTACACTACGATCCTACTTGCAACCACATTTCGTTCTTTGTTGAGCTCTTGTGCATATAAAATCTGAGAGCAAATATATCAAGCAAGATCAATGGAGATAGGAAGAATGGAGATCAAAACCCTATTGGACATGTGATGGTATAATCTTTGTGATTTCATGTGATTTGCATTGTCTTAGGTAATCTTCATATGTTATGGTGGATCTTTGTTGATTGTTAGGCTAGGGTTTTGTGGTTGAATTCATTTAGCCTTTCAATATTGTTATTATTGTTATCCATTTTCACCATACACAGTAGTGATATAGAGATTTTTAAGAGAAGAGTGAGTTAGTGGAATGGTTTTTTATTGAAACTGTTGGAGTCTCTACGGGTTTGGGTGTGCTTTGGAATGATTCTACTCCAGGGGTTCAACTGATTAAACAAGATAAGTACTAGCAATGGTTCAAAGTTTTCTCAAAGCCTTTAAATTCATCTTTCTTCCTCTTTAATGTTTATGGATTGAATAACATGATGGGGATAAGAGAGCTATGGAAATCTCTATCAGCGGTGATGAGAGAGGATGATGTGGTTATCTAATTATTGGGAGGAGACTTCAATGCAACTCTTCACCCTTCTGATAAAAAAGGAGTTTAATGGTTTGGACTACCTCAGAGAGATTTTAATGATTTTGCATTTGATAACAAATTAATGGAATTCAAATTTAAAAAAGGTGATTTCACATGGACAAATAGGCGAGAAGGTTTTTTTAATATTGTAGAGAAACTTGATCAGTTTTTGGTGGTTGATGATTGGGTTGAGGCATAGTGGATATGTGAAGTTGAAATCCTTCCAATTAAAGTATTTGATCATTACGCTATCAACATTATTATCCATATAGAATTTTCCCTTGTGAGATGTCCTTTAAAATTTGAAAAAATGTGGTTGCAAGCTAAAGGGTTTAGAGACATGGTGGCTAATTGGTGGTTGTAGGCTCCAATCAGGTTTGGAAATAAGGCTTTCATTTTTCTTAAAAAGCTTCAGTTTCATAAGGAATGTCTTAAAAAGTGGAATCGAGAATCTTTAAGAATATTTTCACAAAAAAACTACAAATAGAAGATTGTTTGGGCATTTTTCATTCCAAAGTTATTGGTGATGGAATGGAGGAGAGTGATTTCATCATAGAATAGGAGTTAAACTAGAGATGTGCTAAAATTTTGGTGTGGGAGGAGATTTTTTGGCGTTAGAAATCTAGGGACATGTGGTTGAAGGAAGGTGATCGAAATACAATTTTTCTACACAATTCAGTTAGGAGATCATGCAACAGGATTTTCTCAATTCGTAACTTTGAGGGGCAGGTGTTGCGGGATCCTCAAGATATTTGCAAAGAGGCGATTAGTTTTTTTGTAATCTTTTCAATGGCATGAGAACAAATTCTGAGGAAGTAAATGAAATATGGGGAGGTAATGCCAAATTGTATCTCTAAAGCTCAATATATAAAGCTTATGAAACCCATCAAGTTACAAGTTAAATTGGTGCTTTTTTTGTTGGGTGGGGAGAAGGCCCCAAGTCTAGATTGTTTTCCTACAATTGTTTTGCAAAAGTTGTAAGATGTCTTTGCAAAAGACATTTGGGAAGTTGTTGAAGAATCAAGAAATAATGGCTTTATATTAAAAGATTTGAATAATACTTTCATTTCCCTCATTCCCAAGAGGAAATAAGTGAGAACATCTAAATATTTTAAGTCGATTTCTCTATGTAGCACAATTTACAAGATAATCTCCAAGGTTATTGCTAACAAGTTGAAGAAAAATTTGGTGTTGATCATCTCAGATGAGCAGAGTGGGTTCTCTCTACAAAGATCTATTGTTGAAGGAATCATTATCTCTCATGAGACTATTCACTATGTTTGGGTAGCGGGCATTGACTAAATGATGGTAAAATTAGACATTAAAAAGGCTTATGATGAAATGAATCATAATTTTTTGCTGAAGGTCCTTGAAAAGTTTGGTTTTAGTAAGGAGCGGATTGAATGGATTGGGAGTTACATTAGTGCTCTGATGTTCTCAATTCTGGTTAATGGGAGCCTTCGTGATTTCTTTCAAACCTAGAAGGTCTTTCGGTAGGGAGACCTAATGTCTCCTTTCTTGTTTTTTATTATGGTTGAGGCATTGGGAAGGCTTATCACTAGAAGAGGGTGGAGGGGATTTTGAAAGGAATTAAGGTGGCTCAAGGAATAGATTCAATTTTGAATCTGCAATTTGTGGATGGTACTCTTCTTATGGGGGAGGCTTCCCTATGGGAAGCTTGAGTCATGAAGGAAATGATTGATAAGTGCAGCAAAGCCTCCGATCAATGTGTCAATTGGAGAAAATCGTATATTTTCTTGAAATAAAATTAGGTTCTTTAAATAAAATTAGGTTCAGCTGAATTCTTGAAATAAAATTAGGTTCTTTACTTGGAAGATATCTTGGAACACCTCTTTTTGGGGGAGCTTGTAGATCTAATTCGTGGAAAGAGCTTTTGGATTGTTGTCTACAAAAAAATGGATGGGTGGAAAAGCAGTTGGCTCACTTCTGTGGGCAGATTTTAATGTTGAAATCTGTTATTTCTCTTCTTCCTATATTTTCCATGATGTGTGAAAATCCCTCAAAAAATAGTGAAGGTTATTGTTTAGAAAATGTGTAACCTTTTTCTGGAATGGAGCTAGAGATCAAGACAAAATCCTGCTTTTGGCATGGGATAAAATTTTTAGGGCTAAGAAGGATAGGGAGGTTGGACTTAGAAACTAGCAAATTTTGAATGAGGCTATGGGTGCTAAACCAGTTTGGAGTATATACTCAAACCCAAATCAACTATGGGTTAAAATTTTAAAAGCCAAATATCTAGATAATCAAGAAAGTCGGAGGATTTTTACTATTTGTAACCCTGTAAAAGGGTCGACAATCTGGAATTTTATTGTTTCATGCAAACCAGTGATTATAGATCACATTACTTGGCCAGTCGGTAATGGAGTATCAAACAATTTTTAGGATGACTCTTGGGAGGGTAATAAGGTTATAAGAGAAGATCGAAGTCTTGAATGATTTAAAATGATGTCTTGTCCAAAGATGGGGGTTAAAGATAAGAGATTATATGAAAGTGAAATGGTGTGAAGGAAGAATGGAGTTGGACTGGAGATCTTTGGAGAATGTGGATTTAAGAGAAGATCTGGGAAAAAAAAAAAAAAAAGACTTTCCATAATTTCCAAACAGAGAAAGGTTCCATGAGCATTTTCAAAACATAAAGTTGTTTGTTTTACGGAAAATAATGGAAAGTATTCGATGAAGCTTGGATATCGATTGCTTGATAGGGGAGAAGGGGAGGAACGATGGCCTTCTCGATTATGTTGGGGCATGGAATGTCTTCCAAAGATGGGGGCATTTGCATGATTGGTTGTCAAAGGGAGAATCTTAACAGGAGAAAGAAGGAAAAGACTTGGCTTCTTAGGTCCATCAAAATGTGTGATGTGTGAAAAGGAGGAGGAGATAGCCAACCACTTGTTACTACATTGTGAGGGAGCCACAAAGTGTTGGAGGATGGTTATGCAAAAGCTGGAATGGCGGGGACCTCTTTCAAAAACCCTAAAACAACTATTTCTAGGATGATCGATAGTGGGCCAGAAATCTACTTTCTCGTGTATTTGGACGATTTTTCCATCTGCTATTATTAGGGAAATATGGAAGGAAAGTTACAGACCCATTTTTTAGGACAAAGGAAAGTACATTGATAGGGTATGTAATAGGATCAATCATCTGATTGAGGAAATGGTTGGAGTTGCAGCTTCCCAATTCACTAGTGTTCATACCCCTTTTACAAAGGAAGACAGTAGAATTCAAATGGAGTGGCTAGGCATTAAATTTTGGCCTGTTAATGGGCCTAGCCGGGTGCATTTGGAACTTAGTTATTCAAAGGAGGTGAAATGGACAAAACTAATGAAAGGATGGTATAAAATAAATTTTGATGGAGCGTCTAAGAGCAATCTGGGTTCATCAAGAGCAGGGTTTGTTGTTAGGGATTGGCAAGGGAATATTATTGCTCTGGGAGCAAAGAGGCTAGACGATGGGACGCATAATGTTATAGAAGCTAAGGCAACTCTTCTAGCTATCGATTTAGTGGACACCAAGGCATTTCTAAGGTACATTTGGAGGGTGACTCTTAGATCATTGTAAATGCAATCAAATCAGGAGAGGCTCAAGCTTTGCATTTAACAAAGTACATAAATACAATAAAACAAATATTGGAAACATTTGATTATTTCCAAATATCACATGTATGTTGTGCAGGTAATGAGGTGGTGGATGTCCTTTCAAAATGGATGTTAAAATTTAATGATGAGGGTGAGATGAGAGTCGAAGATTTTCATAATCTTGCAAGTGATATCTGACATTCTTGATACACTGCCACACGCAAGATGCATTTGTCTAATTAAGGGAGAATGAATGATGGGATAAGGGTCTCTATGTGGATTTAAAGGTGGCGGAGGCTATTTGATGCAACAGAAAGAAGCGATGGGAGGTTTTTGGCAAAGCAAGATGGAGGCGACATCAGGGAAACTTTAAAAAAAAACCCCTTGGGTAAAGGTGTAAAATCCTGGCGAATCTTTCATTATTTTGGGGGAAAATATTATGTTTTTTCGAGAATTTTTTTTTAATAAGGAAATAATATTAAATTTCATTGGCGAATTTTCTTAGTTGTGTAAGAATTGTATGAAAAATTAAGGCATATTTTTCATTCTTTCTAGGAAAAAAAATTAATTTTATTGGCGAATCTTTTTCTATTGTGTGAAGTTTTTTGAAAAATTAAGGCGAGTATTTCATTATTTTGGGGGGGAAATTATAATTACATTGGCGATTTTTTTCATATTCCACGAAAAATGTAGAAAAATTAAGGCGAATCTTTCATTATTTTTTGGAGAAAAAAACTAATATAGCAAACACATCACATCTTAGTTGTAAGTGTCCTACATATCCGTATGAAATCTTTTAGAAAGCTTATTTTTTGCGTGTATGAATTCTTGTTCGAATATTCTCTGCTATCCTTTTGCATAGAAAACACTGCGCCTATGAGAGGAAGAAAAATACGGAGGATAGGACAAAATTAATATTCAATGAGAAGCTTCCAATATTAATCTGTGTTGAGGTTCATGAGTCATGTACAGGGTTCAGGACTATTGGAATGAAATCTTGCTTGTGGTATATTTTATATCAGGAAATGATAGAAAAGTACATCTCACACAGATTAATACAGAATGTGGAATAATTTAAAGTATAGACCTGACAGTCAGTTGTCGCCACTTCGCAAATCAATAAATAGGGTCATTAGTTGTTTCCAATTAACACTCCTTAACAAAATAGTTATATTATTCACATGTTGCATTTCAGAATGTAGAAGATAGACATATTTCTAGAGATAATTTTTTAGCAAGTGGTGTTGCCTTGCTTGTAGAGGTTTTAAAATGAATTGCCTAGAAGGTGCAATTGAATTCTAGCATAAGGATATATGGCTGAAGGTTTGTAGATGCCATGAAGTAAAGTAGATCGATGACTTACCTTGTAGATAGAGGGTTATTAAAACCGCCAAAGATAACCAGAGGGTTATTAAAAGGCTTTAGTGCAAGTGCAGACTTTGTCTATACTTGCAAATAATTATGATCTCTCTATCAATCGCCATTTCCCCCTTAAAATGGGTAAAATGCAGAGAGAAAGATGGGTGAAGACACGAGAGATGCGGTTTTGGAGTCAAGCATCCCTGCTTGATCATGCCACTATCACACATTTGTAGTGGCATGGCTCATAAGGTAGTTGGAATTAATAGAAGCTTTCTGTGTCTCAGCACCAAAGCATTCATGTATACTGGTCTGGTAGTTTTACTTCAAGACAAAATAGAGGCAACAAGTTTTGCAAGTATAAAGGGGGTCACATGTAATTTTGTAAATGGTCGGTAGCTTGTTGCATTCCTTATGATTTTAAAAGGAATATCAAGGCAGTAAAGAAGGATTCTAGAATTTTCTTATCTCTGGGGAGAGTAGAAACAAGGATTTGTCTTGTCTATTTGTGTAGGGTGGTTTCATGGTGAAATAAATTAGAATGTACACTTTCAGTATTTTTTCAATTACTTCATGAATAGACTACTATATTGTTGCTAAGATTGTCTTTGTAGTCACACAAATCTGTCCAGCTTAATTAAATAAATATTCGCTATTTATTCGATTAAAAATCCACTAGCCACCAGTTAATTAAATTAATATTTAATTAATTCATCCCCAAACATTCTTCTATTAATTAAATAAATTATTCAATTTATTTTAATTCATTCATTAAATCAAATTCAAATCAATTAAATAAATAAAATCTATTTATTTAATTAAATCCCCCTATTCCTCTTTTAAATAAATTAAATAAAACATTTATTTAAAATCATTATCCCTACCCCACTTGCATTTTCCTACAAATGCAACTTGCACACATTTATTGGAATAAATGAATATTTATTTTAATAAAATCCTATTTTCCCTCACCCACCAAATCCACTTGCAAAAATCTAATCCCCTTCTAGATTCTTCTAACCCCTTCCTAATTAGCCTAATCCATCTCCTAATTATTGTCACATTCCTAAGCAAAATGGAGTCACTTCTCAAAGATTCCAAAGTCTTTGAAAAGCATTTAATGCTTTGTGTGTTCAACAAATTAACCCCCAAAGTCTTCCAAGACCACTAATGGCTCTTACATGACCATTTATGGCTCTTACATAACCATTTATGGTTATTTCAAACTTGTCCCCCCAAACATTTATTGTTTTGACCATATTCATCCATTTCACATTTGCACAAGAGTTTATCCATTGGATAAAAGCTTTATTCTTTGAATAAAGATTTTATTCATTCAACCAGCCTTGACTCTAAAATCCCAAGGTCATATCAGGCATTTAATGCTTATTCCCTCCCCTCTCAACCTATCTCACATTAACACTTGTCATCCTGGGATTAGGTTGAAAGCCCTCACATGGATTTGAAATCATTCAATCCTGACCCTTGTTGAGATTGCTCAATCTCAACCATCCATTGCTCTATTTTTGCTATAAATAGAGCCCATTTCTTCATAATCCAGATCCTGAAAACTTGTATGCATTTAAGCTATAGGCATTTTTAGAGAGCATTTTAGCATAATCAACTAATATCTTATCATTTTGGTTAAAATATATCATTTTAGCATCAATAGCATAGCATTAGCTTTTTATTTCACATTTAGAGTTATACTACAATCTCAATCCTCCATAAGCATCCATAGTGCAAAAAGCTGCTGAGAGCTACACTATTTTGGAACTTGGAGAGGAGAGGAACAAGGGAGAAAGAAACTAAGAGCATGTTAGGAGGTATTTGGAGATGCCTCATCATGTTTTCTTTGATAGTTAAATATGCTTGCATGTTTTTAGTGTCTCTCTTAGTATGTCTGTTTAGATTAGTTTTTGATTGACTAACACTAACGGTTTTGTGTCTTTGGTGTTGTTTATCATTTGCTAACCTTGTGCCATTTAGGAGGGCATCATTTGGTGAACCTAACGTGAATCCAATCACCAAAAACATATCATTTTTTTTGTAACTAACATGTTTGATTGTTGAAAGTGTCACACAAGTTGCGCTTTAGCGCTATTGAACACGTTCTGGCGCTACCGACACTTTTTCTTTTAGCGCTATTGTTTTTACAATAGCGCTATTGTAAAAGTTTCAGCGCTTTTGCCACTATTCTAGCACTTTGGTTCTTCTTCTAGTGCTATTGAAGATCTTTTAGCGCTTTTGACTCTCTGTCAATATTATTCTTTCAGCGCTTCTGTGTGAAATAGCGCTTCTGTTAAAATGCAGACTAGCGCTATTGCAACAGAATGTTGTCCAAATCGCATTGTAACCACAAAAATGGAAATTCTTAGGCTTGTGGAAGCCCCCCTTGAACATCGATTTTACTAACATGTTTTTGTTTGTGCAGGTTAAAAACTCACCCTAAAAATCACAAACTTGTCTTTTGGTGCTTAAAAAATCGAAAAAAACACAAAATTGTATTGCTTTCTAGTTAGGATTCATCTTTATTTTGGTGCTTAAAATCAACACACAAAGTTTCTTTCCTTGCATCAAACTTAAAAATCACAATCCACACTTCAATTTTTGGGCAAGTAAAAAGAACAAACCACTTGTTTTTTATTGTTGCAAACAAATTTTACTTCAAGCAAAAACGTGTTTTTCATTAAGTTGACCAGGATTTTCGAATTCTAGATTACAAAACACATTGCCTTTGAAGTTAAAACGAACATCATGGCTGTTGGAGCAACATCTCCAAATAAGTTAGATCACATTTGCAAATGATGGATTAAAAAGAACAAGTGTTTTACGTGTTTGGCACGCTTGTGCAAAAATTTAGTCGAGTGGTCCTACCTCTAACACACACTATCCTCTCCCTTGGCTTTCGTGGTCCTAGGTGCAAGAGAAAAGTGTTAGTAACACTCAAAATTTTATCTTTTTAAGAGAGGCCTGCCAAGGGATCGATACTCTTGGGAATGACCTCGAGCGGTAAATCCTTCGAGCCGCTATAGAAATCAAGTGAGAGCGAAAGCTGTAGCCTTGGCTATAGCTATTCCTACAGTGTAACTGGCCGAAAGGACAAATGGGCCCCACCACCAGTTACAAGGCTCTTAAGTGAGTCACTGCAGAATGAACTTATGTCCAAAAACATCGAACATGACTAAACACCTTTAAGTAGTAGCCCACCTGTTCTATTGATTGAGGATATTTGCGATATAATTTAGTGCAAGAGCATAGATGGTTTTGCTCCCAAGATACTCACCATACATATTTCCTTGAGTAGAAACATAGCTTTTTGAAAAGTCACTTGTGGCTTGATAAAAGTGGTGACTCCCCCATCATAGGGATCATCTATTTGTTATACTCGTGCAAGACTTAGTATATCACATCCTTACCTGCCATGGCAGGATTCATAAGGTATGTAGTACCAAAGTCAAAGAAATATCAAGATGTGGGCTAAATTTATCACAACTGGCCATTTGACCTTAGGGATAAAAAGTGTTTGAAGTGTGTTCGTTTTAAAGACCTAGTGCAAATTGAGCTGACTTCAGGCTTTGGAAATACACCTTAAAATACATCTAAAGGAAGGGTCATATACAAGTCCAAGGATTGGGTTGATCTAGACCCATACTCATTTTGTGCCTTTTAGGCAACATTCTTGTGTTTGTGTGCTTGCTTTGTTTTCTTGTCAAAGAAAAATCAGAAAATCACTTCCCAAAAACAAAGTATTCATCCAACCAAACATCTATCAAAACAACCAAAAACATCAAAAACAAAGTGCAAACAAAGAGTCAAAAACTTTATGACCATTCTTCACATCTTGCGAAAGAAGAAGTGTCATCAGAATATCACCTTGAAAAGAAGACCATTAAGCTCAAAGGCTTTGATCAAAAGGAGGAAATTCTTCTATATCAATCGACAAATCTTTGTCTCCCATAGAGTCTTTCTACATCGCATGCGTCTATACATTCAAGGCAAAACAACCAAATTTAATTCAAAGTCATTGAACCATAGAGCTTTTATGCAATATAGAGCTCTGAGTTATCACAAAAATCAAGGAGGAAAGATTAATCCAAACTTCTTCCCAAACGTCTGTATCACCTACAACACAGCTCGAGAAATACCACCAACACCTGAAAGGGAAGAGGTAGAGTTTGTCCCATATGTAACACAAAGCTTTTATTAAAGTTGAAAATATTTTCATCCATCATCTCACTCATACATCATCATTTTATCATCAATCCATCCCAACTCTCAAAACATTAAGAGGTTTTTGTCCCAAGTTCTCTTTTAGATATTGCTTGAAATCAAACACATCACATCACTTTTTAGATTGTTTCTACATCTAGGATAAGCTCATCCTAAAGAAACACATCTATGCAGGTTAAAACTAGTTCATGAGTGAATCCTCTCATTGCTAGGTAGTCCAATCTGTAACACATCTCAGATTTCTCTACACCTTATCACATCAAAATCTTATCAAACAAACAAGCAATTCAAAGAAGGAATTTCGGTTACATCCACCTTAAAAGTGCTAGAGATCCACGTGTGACACAATCCACCAATCATCAATTTCTCATTTCATCACAAACTCGTCATCATTTTCACTCAACTTCAACAAAGACTCATAAACAAAATGGCTCAAACCCGATCACAGTCCAGGCAACAAGAAATACAAAGGGAAGAAGAAGAAGAGGAAAATCTTAATGAATTTCAAGAAGCACTTGGAGGAAATGCAGATGACGAAAACCCAATTACTCCCACTCCTGCAACAATAGAAAGGGCTCAGCATAACCCTCTCTTTAACAGATTGTTTGACGAAATACTCAGGAGCAATGCGGATGCTCACTTCTTAAGACTCGCTCCAGAAGGAGCAAAACTCCCATCTGACTTTGATCTTGCCCAATTAAGACAAGCATCAGAAAGACAAAGTTGCCATGAAGAGGAAAGAGGTAGAGACCCCATCAGATATGACATTCCTCGAGGTAACCCACCACCTCCTCCTCCAAATGAAATGGAGATGTTGCGGCAACAAGTCGAGAATCTCGCCCAACAGCTTCATAGTGGTGTCAAGACTAACCAATTCTCCCTCAATGACATCTGTCCCTATCCTTTTGATAGGAATCTTTATATGCCACCCTTTCCCCGAGGATTCGAAACACCCAAATTTGAAAAATATAGAGGAAAGGGAGATCCCTGTGATCATGTCAGAGAATTTCATTCTGCTTGTCTCGAAGTAGCATATGAAGACACATACCTAATGCGCCTTTTTCCCCAAAGCTTGGGAGGACCAACCACATCATGGTTTTCCCAACTATCAGGTGGCATTTGAACATTTGAGGAACTCATCCAGAAGTTCCTAGCTCATTACTCTCATAACATTGAACGCGACATCACCATGGCTGATCTGTGCAATACTAAACAAAAACCAGGTGAACTATTCTCAGTATTCCTGCAACGATGGCGCCAAATGTCTAGCAGACGTTCTCTTCAGTTGCCTGAATGGGAACTAGTGGAAATATTCATTTCCAACTTAAACAAAGAAATGGAATTTCACCTGGATGTCAAAGACACGGACTCTTTTAATGATATGATCACCAAGGGTTTGAAATGTGAAAGGGCACTCATCAAGAAAGGACTCATCAAAATCTTTAATGAACCAAAAGATGGTCCTCGCCCACGCTTCAATAGCGATAAACCAAACTTCTAGAATAAAAACAAGAATATCGTTAATGATGGGGTTGTGGATCCCCAGACTATCCAGAATGCACAACCTGTGGTTCGGTTTGCAGGACAAAATCCTCCACCTCAGAATAACACAAGCATTCCTTCCAGTCAAGGTCGCATCACATCTCATGATGAACCAAGACCTCGTCAGCAAAAACAAAAACGCACATACACTCCCTTAGGGGAACCCATTGAAACAGTATTGCGACAACTCATTTCTCAAAATTTGGTCACTCTACCTAAACTATCAAACTATGAGCCTCAGGTCAAACCGGCATGGTGGAGAGATACTGAACACTGTGAATTCCATCAAGGAAGAGGGCACAAGACAAGTAATTGTCACCGATTGAAAGATCTCATTCAGGATCTTATTGATCGAGGAGAAATTGAAATTGAAGGACATGACCCAAAAACAACAAATAATGATCATTTGATGTTCAAAAATCCACTTCCATCACAAGATCAAAGGGGTCCTTCCACTTCCAGGCGAGGCCCTGATACCACAGATTATACGCAGGTTGCGTATAATTACACTGTAAATCATCTGTATGATGCCAGTGAACAAGTTGCAACCATAACCTTCAAAAATCCCAACTCAAATTGCAATGTTGTTACGCGTCGCGGCAAAGTTACCATCAAGGCAGCTCCACAAGGAACCACCTCCATCCCAAAGCAGTACAATCTTGTGGAACAATTAGACAAAACCCCTGCACTTATATCCATTTTAGAGCTTCTACGCCTATCACCCTCTCATAAAACTATCTTGGATCAAGCACTCCAAGAGGCGTCAGTCCCTGCAAATCTGAATACGGACCAATTTCAAGCCATGGTTGGAAGTCTCAAGTCATCACCTTGTCTCACTTTTTCCGAAAGTGACAACTCTTCCTTCCAGCAACCGCATAACGCCTCACTCCACATCGAAGGCTTTATCAACCAACATAGGATTAAACGAGTCTTGATCGATAATGGAGAAGGCCTAAATATTTGTACACTGCAATTGGTCACAGCATTGGGATATGCGGTAGAATCAGTTGATCCTCGTTAGAAGATCACAATCAAAGCCTATGATGATGCGGAGTGTTCATCCAAAGGAGCTATGGTACTACCAATCCGAGTGGGCCCTGTGGTAAAGCACATCACCTGCCAGGTTCTGGACCTTCCTCTGCCCTACAATCTATTGTTAGGAAGACCTTGGATACATTCCATGCAAGTCGTTCCATCTACCTACCACCAATGTATCAAGTTCCCACATAACGGTGTAGAGATCACAATCCTGGGCGATGCAAATCCCTTTGCATATTGCCATAATATCAGCCATCAACCAGAGATTACCGTTCCTAATAATAGAGAAGTCGTTCCTTCCACATCATATATAAGTCCCAACTCTCTTGCCCGTTCAAACACCACTATACCCAAGCAAGAAAAGCTTAAAATGAAGATAGCAGAGGAAGGTCCTGGGGAATACAACTTGAGTCAACTCTTTTGTGTGGGACAAATGCCCACTTCTCCTAGAACGCATGGTAAACCACAGCAGGTACTCCCGCAACCACTAAACATACCAGCATGTGCTTTGACACCTTTCGTTCTTGGAAAGAGTCAACAGGAAGAAACACAAGATGAGGACCTGGCGGAATGGATCTATAAAGATCCCATCACCACTGATATACCGCGAGTTACACTTCCTACGGACCAGTATGGCAAAGGTCTCCTCATTATGCAAAGAATGGGGTATGATGGTCAAAGTGCTTTGGGATATTGCAAACAAGGATGACATGAACCTCTACTACCAGAATTCAAGCCCAAAGGTAATACAGGCCTAGGCTTTGAAAAATAGATCTTTCCTAAACTCAAGTTCAAAGGAAAACCCAGCAAACCATTTTGTCCACCTACTACAAAGCAGACACCTTTCATAATCAAAGCACCCTCAAGCACCATCCCAACTGCCCCACTGAGGCTCCAAACCCCAACATAGCCATCACCAATGCCACTCATCCCACCAAATGAACCAGTAATCCCATCAGCAACACCATTAGCAGCAACAATTGTATCAAAACCTGCAGCAGCATCTATGACACCAGTAGTTCTAGCAGAAGCCACTGAGTCAACATTACCGATACTCCCTATACCAAATCCTTTAATCCCCATCAACCTTCCTGCAGCACCAATCACTACAAAGGTACATCAACCAATCACACCTGTAGTATTTAACTCAAAGGATATCCCAGTATGGTATAGTAACCGAATGCTGGAAAGTGATTCAGAGACCGACTCACATGAATGGGAATTTGATTCGGTACAGCTTAATACTTCAGATGAGGAAGACACATCACCACCTCTGCCACACAAAGACATCCCTGTTTACGGAGAAGCACAGATAAAGACCACTTGGGTTCCTGAACTGGAAACATCTTCCATAGACTCTACGTCTCATCCTACGCCTGATTCTGACAGGGAGAGTACCATTAACGACCTTCACCATAACATCTTAACCCTCACTGATACGTCCAACGCACTTAACCTAATCGATGAGGTAATGCCCATTATCCACCCTGAACTCATCGAATGGAACCAACCAAATCCCCCATGTCTTGACTTCTTCCAAAACGATGAGGCCATCATTGACTTTTTGGAATTAAGGGATAACCTACCAAGCGGGGATCACAAAGCTGGATTTGCCATTGAACTTAATAGTGCAGCATACTTCGAGGCGGATGCCAAACCTTTCAGCTGCAAAAATATAACACTAAAGCATGGATCTTCCAGTGAAAACCACACTGTGGCACTGTTTGATCTGACAAAAGTAAAAAGAAAGAGCGTATCCAATGGTGAAAACCTCTCTGAGGCGCCTGAGGATGAAGGGTTTGACATTCTCCCTGATAGTACACAATAGGAACGATCCATGATTCTCATAGAGGAAACCAAAGAGTACAATGTGGGGACTCCTGAAAATCCACATATCATACATCTGGCATCTCTTCTCACTCAAGAGGAACAACCTAAATTTATAGAGTTCTTCCAGAAGCGTCAGATCAACTTCGCATGGTCATATGCAGACATGCCTGGGCTTGATCCTGATTTAGTCATGCATCACCTCACCGTAGCAGAAGGAGCCAAACCTGTCAAACAGAAACTTCGTAAGATGCATCCTCAGATTGTAGTGCTAGTCAAAACAAAACTCAAGAAACTCCTAGATGTTGGTTTCATTAGACCAATTGATTATGCGAAATGGATCTCTAATATTGTGCCTGTCGGCAAACCAAAAGGGGGCATCCACATTTGTACTGACTTCAGAGATCTGAATAAAGCTTGTCCTAAGGATGACTTCCCTCTTCCCAATATTGACATCATAGTAGATCTGACAACAGGACATGCCATGCTGTCACTCATGGATGGCTTTTCAGGATACAATCAGATAAAGATCGCACCAGAAGATCAGCATAAGACAGCCTTTACCTGTCCATGGGGCACATATTGCTGGAATGTAATGCCTTTCGGTCTAAAGAATGCAGGAGCGACCTATCAAAGAGCAATGACCACCATCTTCCATGACATGATGCATACCATGATGGAAGATTATGTGGATGACTTACTAGCAAAATCACTCACCAGAGAAGGACATCTCCACATCTTAGATAAAATCTTTGATAGACTGGAACAATACCATGTTCGACTCAACCCCAAGAAATGTGTCTTTGGAGTAACCTCCGGGAAACTTCTAGGATACATTGTCTCAAGCAAAGGTATTGAGGTCGACCCAGCAAAGGTAAAAGCAATCATGGACATGCCACCTCCAAAGAATATCAGTTAGCTAAGGAGATTACAAGGACGGCTTCAATCCATCCGAAGATTCATTGCACAATTGGCTGATAAGTGTCACCCATTCACACACCTGCTACACAAGAATATCCGTTTTCAGTGGGATGCCAGATGCCAGCAAGCATTTTAGACGCTTAAAGACTATCTCATGAATCCACCATTGCTGATGCCACCAGATCCAAGTAGACCGTTGTTACTTTATATCTTAGCAACAAGTACAACATTAGGTTTATTACTGGCACAACATAATGCAGAAGGCAGAGTGTGTTGTATACTACATCTCTCGCACACTGGTTGGCTATGAACTCAATTACACACCTATTGAGCGAGCTTGCCTAGCCGTGATCTTAGCAGCTACAAAATTGAGGCACTATTTGTTGACACACAAGGTACAACTCATTGCAAAGATTGATCCACTCAAGTATTTACTCAGCAAAGCAGCATTGACAGGCCGCTTGGCAAAATGGGTAATGATTCTAAGTGAATTTGACATCGAGTATGTAGATCGTAAAACTATCAAAGGTCAAGTTATTGCAGATCAGTTGGCTGATGCACCTCTCATAGGTGATCATCCCCTCATTTCCAATTTTCCAGATGAAGAGATATTCATGATCACAACAACACAACCATGGAAACTCTACTTTGATGGCTCGTACACTAGGCACGGCTCGGGGGCAGGCATTCTGTTTATCACACCCCAGGGTGATAGCATCCCGAAGTCTTACAGGCTCACATTTCCATGCACAAACAACATAGCAGAGTATGAGGCCTTGATCACAGGACTTAGGCTAGCCGTACAATGGAGATTACAAGAACTACAAGTATATGGCGACTCCCAACTGGTCATTCGACAAGCAACTGATGAATATCAGACCAAGGATGATAAACTCATGCCATATAAGCAAATGGTGGATACTCTAAAGACATCATTTACTACTATCACTTTTGAGCAGATACCAAGAGATCAGAATCGAGCTGCTAACGCTATGGCTACCATCGCATCTCTCCTAGATCTTCCACAAAATTCAACACGCTACAAGTTCTTGGTAGAACAGCTTTGGATCCCCGCTTATGATATCCCTGAATCTGAGATGATATGTCGCCTTGTCGGTTCTGAATCCCCATGGTATGGTGAGTTCTACACCTATTTCTATGATCATACCCTTCCTCCCAACCAATCGAATAACCAACGAAAAACCTTCATTCACCAAACTGCTCGATATACCATTATTGCCGAAACCCTATACCGACGCGGTCTTGATGGTACTCTCCTTCGATGTCTGGAACACGGTGAGATAACAAAGGCTTTGGAAGAAGTCCATGAAGGCATTTGCGGGACTCATTCAAGTGGTCCATCACTCGCCAAGAAACTCCTCCATAATGGATACTATTGGCCATCTATGGAAAAGGATTCCTACTACTTTGTCCAAAAATACAAGAAATGTCAAGTTCATGGCGACCTGATACATGCACCAGCACAGGAACTACAACCAATCACGACACCATGGCCTTTTTGTCAATGGGGCCTTGACCTTGTGGGTAAGATTCATCCATCTTCATCTAATGGCCATAAGTTCATTATTACCGCCACCGAATATTTCACAAAGTGGATCGAAGCTGTTCCACTTACCCAAGTCACCGGCAAGCAGATCGCCTCATTTATCCTCAACTACATCATCTGTCGGTATGGTGTGCCCATGTCCATCATCACAGATAACGGTCTTCCTTTCAAAAATCAGGATGTCCGTGAACTTTGTGAAAAATTTCATATCCAACACCGCTTTTCCACTCCCTACTACCCACAAGGCAATGGTCAGGCCGAAGCATCCAATAAAAATATATTGAGGATCCTCAAGAAGACAGTCAATGATGTCGGTCGTGATTGGCATGTTCAACTGAATCCAGCGCTATGGGCATATCGAACTAGCATTCGAACCCCTACCGGTGCAACGCCTTACTCATTGGTCTATGGGGCAGAGGCTATCTTGCCTATTGAGGTTGAGATACCATCATTACGGGTTTCCTTGCACAATCTCATCGATGATGAAGCATACAGAGTCTCACGCCTGCAGGACTTAGAATTACTTGATGAGAAGCGACAAGCTGCATACAACCATCTCAAAGCCTATCAGCAGTGCATGAGTAGAAGCTACAATCATCGAGTTAGATCTCGTACATTTGAGGTAGGTGATCTTGTTCTACGAGAGAATCCTCGCAATCAACCAAACAGAGAACATCAGGGCAAGTTTGAATCAAATTGGCTAGGTCCATATGTTGTCACTGTTGTATTTGGGTCCGGGGCATATCAGTTGGCTACTTCAGAAGGAGAACCGCTTGCAGATCCAATCAACAGCATGCACCCAAAACGGTTTTATACCTAAGGTGTACAGAGCATCAGGCTCCCCTACATACCAGAAAATACCAAAAACATTTAGAAAAATGTCCTGAAGAAAATACAAAAACATTCAAAAAAGTAAAGAAAAATCATACATCCAAACGGTGAACAACCACTCCGGTGGCACCTTGGGTAAGTACGATGGTGAAAACCTGGCAAACAGGCGCCACTCATAAAAGCTATGGCTCCATTGTCTTTCAGACTTGTTGCGATCACATCTACTTCATACACACATCCATCCATCTGAAACCATGGCTTGTTATTCATCTACAATTAAGATAGTACTGCATGCGTCTTGCATCCCGCTTTTTCATAGTCATGTCTAAAAATGGGGGCAATGCCCTTAACCTATTGATGGAAGTGGATTCTACATTGTTTTATGATTCATTAAGTTCTTCATTCAGGCAATCATCAAAATACCAAAAACATTCAAAAATGACTCACAAAAATACCAAAAACATTCAAAACAGTTCAAAATCCAAAAACATCGATAAACCATTGAAAAATCACACAAAAACATGGCAACACCTTGTACATACTCATCTGTGCAGAAACCAAGACAAACATTGACAAACTACTCACACAATGACAATTTATCAATTGATCACACAATCAACATCAACACTCAAAACTGTCTTCAACAAGGATGCATCCTTCCTTACCCAAACCAAGACAAAAGTGACGTTTTCTTTGACAAGAAAATTATGTTTAGCTATCAAATGCTTGGTTGATTTGTGAGTATAATCATTTGTTTATCTGTATCGGGATCTTTCAGCATTTGTTTTGTATCGTTTGCGCAGTATTTTCCAATGAAGTTCTGGGGCATGTACTAATGGTGTCTACGTGGGAAGTTCACCAAGCTACGTGATCTTATGCCAAATGCAGTTATAGGTCATTATGGCTTGCTGACTACAACGTATACCTCGACCATATGGGTATGAACCATTACCAAGGATCCTTATTCTTTATTCTTTATGTATATACTGTTTGTTTGCAGGTACAATGCTCATTCTTTGGTTCCTCCTCATCCAAACTGGATAAAGGTTTTTATCTCTTAGTATGGTATACACTTGTCTCAGGATATGATCAGCCTAAGATCAAGGAGGATGATCCAAGTCATGCATAAACGGAGATAATCCTTGTCTGTTCCGCAAGCAATACTCTGGTCGACTTGACTCTTATATCAAGTCGTTTGTATTAACTTGCTATATTAAAATCCATGAAAGGAATACTCAGGTCATCTTGAATCATTATGTCAAGGTGCTTGTATTCTCTTCCAACATTTTAAAGCTCAATGATGAAAATAGAGCACTATGGATCGTCATTTCATCTCATCTGTTTATATATTGCAATCCGTTGCATATCACCCATCCGTTCGCTCATTCATATATAGGCTTTATATGCAAAATGGGAAAATTAAGCTAGTCTTGGATACAATCATGACCGAGTACTCTGATACATCATCAATGCATCATGCAAAGTCTCAAAAAAACCTTGCATTCCTCCTGATCATATCATCCTCACATTTAGTTGCATCTTGCATTAAACATTTAGTTGCATCATGCATTAAGTACATTCACATCATTTTTTAACATTGCATATAGTTCATTTTTGACATTAGTTTTCATCAAATCAGTTGCATCATTGCATCAATCATAAATAATTAGATTCATTCATAGGATCCAATTGTCTTTGATTATTTTTCATCATTTAAAAGGCATTCATATAGTGTCGATTATCCATCATCATTTTATTAACCTTTATCATTTATTATGGTATACATTCATTTATCCATTTAGTGAAAAAGTGCATTCGTTCATCCATTTAACTAAATATCTTATTATGCTCATTTTAGGATTCATTCACATTTGCATTCATTTATCCTCTTTTTAATTGCATTAAGGTGCAGTTATTAAAACATTAGTTATAGTATCATCACATTATCACTTTTTACTTAGATCATACATAAGCATTTAGAATCATAAATCCATTTGTTTACACAAAACATTGGTTCTTAACATAAATATCCATTATACATAAGCATTCATTTAGGCATTATCATATAAAAATTTGTACTTTACATTTTGTTTATCCATAACCATTCATTTAAAAATCTAGATGCATATCCATACATAACATTATTCATTCAACCATTGCATTCACATCATCAAACAAATCATCTCATCATTATATTGCAATAGGAAACACCAAAATCCTGTTCATAAATCATCATAAGCATACATCATCATCATGGCATTACATACATAAGCATTACATCAAAAATCAAACAAATCACACATACATAAACCTGCATTCATATATCAGTATCCAGCATCATAAAACATCATAAACACATGCATATAAGAAATATCTCATCACTGCATACATGTACACATGTCCATCTAAGCAAACACTCATCGTCCTGCATAAACATCCATACATAATCAAATGCATATCATCAAAATATGGGATCTCCTCATATATCTCATCTCATATATCAGAGTACAATGAAGTCTACAAAATTGGCTACCAAGAGCCATCCAAGATACAGTCCAAATAAACAAATGATACAATACATATATGCATGCAAAAATGCTCTCTCAAATGCCACTCTGGCCAGATGTTGTCCCAACACCTCCACCTGCTCCACCACTGGTGCCTACACCACCTGATCCATCTCTCCGTGGAGGCCTCATCGAACCACCACTCCCTCCTGCATCCCCTGATCTCTCCCGCCTCAAAGGACCCATCACTCCCCCACTGCTCTGCATCCTCTGTGATCGCTCTGATCTCACTTGCCGCATCTGAGTATAACTGAGAGCTCGCTGACTCACTAGCACCACCTGCTCATATAACCCCCGCCAGTACTCTATCTCCGCCTGAGCTCACCGCATCTCCCTCATCACCTCCCCTAAAGGCCCCTGTGCTCCTACTCCTACCCGGACTCTCTCTTGCAGCTCCGCCAATCTCTCCACTGCAGTATCTCTCTCCCGCAACACCACTGTCAGCTCTGACTCCCGTGCAAATAGCTACACATCCCTAGCTGCCACCTCTGCCTCCAAATCCTCTATCCGCGTCTGCAAGCGCACTATAATGTGATCCCGCAAATCTCCAGTGGCTCCCTCCCCGGTGTCCATAGCTGCCTCCCCTACACCTCCCTCTCTAGTAGTCCCCTCCCCTCTGTCCATTGGGATCTCCCTCTCCATCCCCCTCCCATTCAACTGAACTCCTCTCGGTATCAGTGGTCCCTGTGAGATCTGTAAAGGAAGTCCACCTCTCCCTCTCCGCTGGCTCCGCATCCCCAATCCTCCTCCACCTCCTCCTCCATCTCCTCCACCTCCTCCATCTCCTCCACCACCTCCTCCACCTCCTCCTCCTCCTCCATCTCCTCGACCTCCTGCCCTCCCCCATCTCCGTCCCCTCTCATCCTCAAATGCTCGGATCGGCTCTGCTGGGTCTGATATCCGTAGGATCGGGTGCGCCGCCCGATACTGTGTGTACTCCTCTGTCACCCCTGCATCAACGACCCTCGGTCGTAGGTCCCATGGCCTCGCCTGCAGTGTCTGAAACTCTGCCAGTGCCTGATCATAAGGTAGCACTGGACCCCATGCATACCTCTCTCGAATCACCCGTGCATACTCCCCTGATCCGCTAGGCAGTCCCTGCTGCCGTCCGAACTGCCTCATCACTCTCCCAGGCACCTGTCTCTCCACATGATATGCAGTCCTCCCAATGAGGAATCGAGTCATAAACACTTACGGCAGTGCCTCTGCATCATCATCCCATGGCTCACACTCCAATTATGGCCGCCATATCACTGCATCCAGATCATCCAGCGCCCGCCGCCACCACTCTAACTTCCCCAAGTGGGGCTGACTCATCATACCACTGTACATAAACATGTACGGCTGATCCACCACACGGAACCTTAGACTCACCGATCGAGTCACTGGTAGGTGCTCCCACGCCCAAATGTGTAGCAGCGTCATGCCCACTGCTAAGGAACCCCTCCCTCGGTACACTACCTCATGCAGCTCCTGATACATGTGCGCCAGCACGCACGGCCCCCATGCAAATCGGGTCCCCTCGATCATCATCATCTCGATAACCTGTCCCCATCCCACCACCAACCCATGGGACCGCCTGTCTGGACACAGAAGTCCTCCCACAATCCCTGACAAAACTGTTGGAAGAGGCTCATACAGTGTCACTATATCCTCCCACGCGATTGAGCCATCATCAATGAACACATCCTCATCGAAAATCCTCTGCACCGAAAGAGTCCCCCAGGATCTGTCATATGTGACCAGCTCCCCTCGAATCGGAATCCGAAGGATGCGCCACACATCCTCCAAGGTCACAGTCAGCTCCCCCTATGCCAAATGGAAGGTGCACGTCTCGTTGTGCCATCGCTCTGCTAGCGCTGTGATCAAACCGTGATTCATACGAATCACGGGCATGTGCATCACCTCATAAAGACCAGTCGCTACAATACAATCAATCTCTACCTGTGACAATCGATCTCGCAACCCCTGTGTCGCAGGATGACGCTCACGTAACTGTAACACGCGCAGATCCTCCTGCACATGGACATTCATCAATCACTATCAGTTGTTTTGTTTTCAAACTTTCTTAAGTTTAAACCTAGACTATCATCAGATACTTTGATCAAGTATCTTTGGGTCTCAACAGGTAAGCAATCATGGCCACCTAGACTTCAACAGGCATTTATCCTAACAAATGACCTCAGTCTCATCAGGCTGCTATGGTTCAAAACAACTCCCACTTCACATCGCCAACCCTCCATCATTCGGCATCGGGAGATTTTCTTCATCCAAACTGGGGCATTTCTTTTTATCCTAATACAAAAGCGCTATTTAACCAACAAAAGCGCTAGTTTTTCAACAATAGCGCTACAACCCTAACAAAAGCACTCAATCAGCTATACAACAGCGCTACAACTACAAAAGCGCTAAACCAACTATACAATAGTGCTACTTTAACTCAATAGCGCTCAATTAACCCAGCAATAGCGCCACTTAATCAATAGCGCTAAAACTTGCACACAATAGCGCTAATGCAGGGCAAAAGCGCTCAAACCAGGGGACAATAGCGCTATTGCAGCACAATAGCGCTAATTCATGGAGCAAAAGCACCAAAACCAAAGTTCCAGCACTCTTGCTTCGACTTGACTTGGACTCAACTAAAAACCTATCAAAAATGCACAAAAATTAAGTTTTCGAATTTGCGTACCGCTAGTCCATAGTCATCTAGGCGCTGGAACCGTCGGACTCGCTCGAATCTGTGCTCGGTGATCGGAATCGGCATCGTAGCTGTTGCTCGCTCCTCCAAACGTCACTATCAGAGCTCTCGTTTTCAAATGGTCGCGGTCACAAATGATCATGTTTTCACTCCTTTCACCCCATTTATACCCTTCGTGGTCACCATAACTTCTCTCCGTTCACCGCCGTGGTCCCCGTGAACTTCCTGAGCCCCCCATTTCTCCATGATTCCCCCGTTTTCTTCTATTTTTCACCCGTATGGCTAACTTCTTCTCTTCTACCACCCTGCCAATTTTCATTCTTTTTCGAGAGATCGCCCGATTTTTCGAAATTTTTCGGCCCATCTCTCGAGGGGGCATACCACCCATTAAATTTACATTTTATGGGGCATTTTCTTCACACTAGTTTTTTCTTTGAAACGACGCAATAAACCGCACCGTCTCAAAGAGGGGCAAATGTAGTCACACAAATCTGTCCAGCTTAATTAAATAAATATTCACTATTTATTTGATTAAAAATCCACTAGCCACCAGTTAATTAAATTAATATTTAATTAATTCATCCCCAAACATTCTTCTATTAATTAAATAAATTATTCAATTTATTTTAATTCATTCATTAAATCAAATTCAAATCAATTAAATAAATAAAATCTATTTATTTAATTAAATCCCCCTATTCCTCTTTTAAATAAATTAAATAAAACATTTATTTAAAATCATTATCCCTACCCCACTTGCATTTTCCTACAAATGCAACTTGCACACATTTATTGGAATAAATGAATATTTATTTTAATAAAATCCTATTTTCCCTCACCCACCAAATCCACTTGCAAAAATCTAATCCCCTTCTAGATTCTTCTAACCCCTTCCTAATTAGCCTAATCCATCTCCTAATTATTGTCACATTCCTAAGCAAAATGGAGTCACTTCTCAAAGATTCCAAAGTCTTTGAAAAGCATTTAATGCTTTGTGTGTTCAACAAATTAACCCCCAAAGTCTTCCAAGACCACTAATGGCTCTTACATGACCATTTATGGCTCTTACATAACCATTTATGGTTATTTCAAACTTGTCCCCCCAAACATTTATTGTTTTGACCATATTCATCCATTTCACATTTGCACAAGAGTTTATCCATTGGATAAAAGCTTTATTCTTTGAATAAAGATTTTATTCATTCAACCAACCTTGACTCTAAAATCCCAAGGTCATATCAGGCATTTAATGCTTATTCTCTCCCCTCTCAACCTATCTTACATTAACACTTGTCATCCTGGGATTAGGTTGAAAGCCCTCACATGGATTTGAAATCATTCAATCCTGACCCTTGTTGAGATTGCTCAATCTCAACCATCCATTGCTCTATTTTTCCTATAAATAGAGCCCATTTCTTCATAATCCAGATCCTGAAAACTTGCATGCATTTAAGCTATAGGCATTTTTAGAGAGCATTTTAGCATAGTCAACTAATATCTTATCATTTTGGTTAAAATATATCATTTTAGCATCAATAGCATAGCATTAGCTTTTTATTTCACATTTAGAGCTATACTACAATCTCAATCCTCCATAAGCATCCATAGTGCAAAAAGCTACTGAGAGCTACACTATTTTGGAACTTGGAGAGGAGAGGAACAAGGCAGAAAGAAACTAAGAGCATGTTAGGAGGTATTTGGAGATGCCTCATCATGTTTTCTTTGATAGTTAAATATGCTTGCATGTTTTTAGTGCCTCTCTTGGTATGCCTTTTTAGATTAGTTTTTGATTGACTAACACTAACAGTTTTGTGTCTTTGGTGTTGTTTATCATTTGCTAACCTTGTACCATTTAGGAGGGCATTAGTCTTCATTTGTACTTTTAGATGTTACATGAATGATGAATCATAATATTAAGGATATTTTGTTTTGTCTTGGCAATTTCCTTGTCAATGTGTGATCCTTTTCAATGTGTTAATGTTAGGCATTAATGCTCGAGTGGTTCACTCATTTTAAATGGTCTACTACTCGGGTTTACACTCTTGATCTCAGATTCGATTTTGTGCCCTGGACATAAGCACTGCTCTGTTGAAGTTATTCACTATTTTTTTGGAAAATAACCCATATAGAAAACACACCATGGTCATTGTAACTTGTATCAAAAATTAGAAAAATACAAAAAGAAGATATATATACTATTAATATATAGCACACAAGGCAACTTATGGTAAGTGTGCATTTAATGAGACATTTATGATGAAGTTGATCGAATACCCTTAAATTAGGAATTGGGGTATTATCGTATTTCCACAATACATGTTTGAGTTGGAAACACAGAGGTGCGAGTGATGGACATGTCGATTATGCTTAGGGCAACGAAACCATAGACAATGTTTGTAGGTGATGTCATTGATAAATTGTTTGGGGGGGGGGAGGTCTTGGTGAATGACCACGCATACATAATGCATGCGGTCAAGACAGTGTTGGGGTTGGAGTTTTTGATGGCGTATCACAAGAATAGGGTCAGTTCAAACATTCTAACCTTTTTTCTTGCCATGGTGTTATCTATGAGGGTTTCCAAGGAGTTGGTGAAAAAACTCACCCAGATGTTGTTCCAACATGCATATTTGTGCGACATTGATGCGGTGATCGACAACGTGGATGAGAACCTCCTCGTTCCCCTCCCATAGAACTATTACATTGGGAGGGTTTTTAATTTTTTGATTGTGCAAACACAAGATGCGCAGTTGTTGCAAGGTCAAAGGAGTGATATACTATGTAGTATCAATTTCCTCTTGTATGTAGCCAAAATCAAGGAACCTAAGGAGGACAATTGGCATTAGGACTACCTGACCACTAAAGGGTTGCTAGATGAAGCTGAAAATGATGTGGTGGATGCAACTGAGATTGTGGGGATGCTAGAGCTAGGGAGCGGGGAGGAATGGATTGAGGATGACAGACGCGATGTGGAGGAAATTGCAGCACATGAAGCTCATGCTAACTACAGACAAGATTTCCCGCTCATCTTACAAGCCAAGAAAGTCAAGCAGGACAAAATGAAGAAGGAACGTGAAGCTATGGAGATGGCATGGCAGGATCAGAATGTCTCCTAGTCCTGAAGTACGATGCAGCTGCTTCGTTTTATTTTGAATTGAGTATTGTGGGTTATGGGTTGTTAAGTTTTTTTGTTAAGTACTTGTGCCATCTTTTTTGTCACTACTGGACATACGATGTAGTTTTATCATTGGAAACACTACCAATAATTCGGCTACAAGACAAATACTATTGTATCTTTATTTTTAAACTTATCTTAATATAATGGGTGGTGGCCCTACTACAATTTTAAACCTTTTTTTGATTTAATATAATGGATGTTGGCCTTACCCAGTGATTTATTTATCAAAAAAAATGAAAAAAACTATCTAATTAGAAGCATGAGATTAAAATTGATATAAAATTTTATTGTTGGCAATTATCAGAGTTAGGGTTTATATAAACAGATATAAGTAATAGCTAGGGTTTCAAAATAAAACTTAAAACAATTCACTTTGCAACTCTGTTACTGTAGATGATCAATTAGGCTCATGAAATTGAAAGACACGGAGAAAGCAATGATTAATGTAACAATTTAACAAATGCAAGTATAGCCCACACAGAAAACCCTAGAGCATAAACCCTTACAATGGTAAATTCAAATTGTAGGCACGTGTACTAGTTTAATGTCGTTAATTTTATTATTTTTTATTTGACATAGTTTATAAAAACCTTTGTCATTGCGGAGTTAGCTTCATCGAACACTTCTGGCTAACTCCGCAATCGCGCGACGATCTTTGGCATTTATATTACAGAAGACAGCTACACATTATCACACTTAGGAGATGGGCATTCTGAACCCACATCCTAGCTATGTTACGTGGATTTCCACATGTCATTCATTTAGTAGTCCAAGTGTATGTCGACACTGTTGGTAGGGCTTGTGCAGGTGGAGTTGCAGAGTTAGTTTTGACGAGCAGCTTTGATTAATTGTGCAACAGCACAATGATTTGGGTTGTCGAATAAACAGGAGGTGACCCTTCAATATTGTGGCTTACAAGGAGGATGGATTGGGCCAACCCTTTTTGATGTGTCCTTTGACCTCCAACGTGCAGAATCTTTTTGGTCCACTTAAGAAGAACCTAACATTAGTAGGGTCCATGTGCCATGTGTGCGGACGGGGCTACGGAGTTAAGGTGAACGAGCATCTTGATCTAACCATGCAGTCGCGCGGTGATCTGGACCGTTGATCTCAAAGAAAGTGCACGATGGGGTAAAAGCTTGAAAAATCAGAGCGACCGGGTGGCTAAGAAAAGGGGTTGGTTATGATGATGATGAAGGAGAATCAAGTAGGATAAATGTTTCTACTTTTGAATATTTTTAATATTTTTAATTTATTAGTCATAATAATATTTGTCTAGTGTTATGGTGTAATATTTGAAATTTAATATATTATTTATATTTTAATAGTAATTTATAAAATATAAATAAATAATATCATTGAGGACAATCAAGTTATATCATTTTTTTATTGTAAATTACATTTGTTTTAAAATTTGAAAGAAAATTTTGAAATTCTTGTCATATACCTAAATAATACTCTGTAAAATTATGACATGTTTGATCTATTTAGATGTAGAATATTCTTAATGGAATATTTTATATATTGTATTACATAAAATTAATAGTCAATAAAATAAATTTGAAAAAAATATATATAGTTTGGATTAAAGCAAAAACAGGTTTTGAAGGGACCCCAAAACCCTTTACAAGAGGATTCTAAAAGATTTAGAATCAAGAAGCACTACACCAAAATAGTTGTTGAAAGATAGAAGCGTGGAACAATAGACAACCAGAGATATTGGGTTTTATGAAAAAGGCTCCCACAACCCAAACAATAGCCTAAAACCAAAAAGACACCAGAGAAAAAAAAAAAACGTTACATCGGCAAATTAGGTAAGTTTTAATTTATGGTACATTTCAATTTTTATTAATTTATTTAATTTGCAAGGATGTATCTTTGATTTTTATCAAATAAAGGTAGTGATATTTTGCTTGCATTTTAAATTTTAAATATAGTTAAAAGTCTTGATTATAATTTATAAATTGAATCCATAATTATGAAGGTAAGTTATTGCTTTTAATTTTTATTATATCTAAGTGCTTATAAATTTATTCAATACTTAAATTTAAATATTAGGTTAATTGATTCACATGTATATGTTATTTTTGTAATATTAACTACATTTCTTCTTTCAATTTTTTTGTACATTTCAATTTTTTAATAATTTATTTAATTTGCAAGGATGTATTCTTGAATTTTATCAAATAAAGCTTGTGATATTTTGCTTATATTTTAACTTTTAAATATAGTTAAAAGTTTTGATCATAATTTATAAATTGAAGTGGTAAATTATGAATTTAATTTTTTATTTTTTTTAATTGTTTATAAATTTATTCATTACTTAAATTTAAATATTAGGTTAATTCATTCACATATATATGTTATTTTTGTAATATTAAACTACATTTAAATTTTATCTTTATAAAAAAAAAAAATTCAATTTTTTTAATAATTTATTTAATTTTCTTGTACAATGTGAATGATGCATTCTTGATTTTTATCAAATAAAATTAGTGATATTTTGTTTATATGTCAAATATAGTTAAAAGTTTTTATTACAATTTATAAAGTGAAGTGATAAAATATGAAAGTCATTACTTTTAATTTTTATTATATTTTATTATTTATAAAAAAATTCATTACTTAGATTTAAATATTAGATTAATTTATTCACTTGTCATATTAAACTACATTAAATTTTATCTTTAATTTACTATCGGCTATCCCTTGAACCTCATATAATGTGCAAGTGCTAGTTAATTATAAGTCTGTAATTAATTAATCAATTTAATGATTCTTGGATGATCGCAGATCTATGACATAAGCTCTATTTCGGGCCAAAGTTCAAAAGGACAAAGGTTTCTTCAAAAAATCTCCAGAATAGAGACATGTGTGAGCATTGTCTAATTAACTATTATAAATTGTATACTTAGTTAACTCTAAGTCTATACTTAATTAATTTTAATCAATATAATGGTCGTTGAATGATCACATATCAACGGTATAAACTCTATTTCAGGCCGAAGTTGTGAAGGATACAAGTTTCTTCAAAAAGTCCTCAGAATAGAGACACGTGTGAGCACTGCTAGGAATGAAAGGTTTTAATAAATGAATGAATGAATGTTTTTAATAAAATAAAGAAAGAAAAATAAATGAATTTTAACCACGATTTTTCCCTTTGAGGAAGCTCTTGAAATTAAAGGAGATTGGACTTTGGAGTAACTAGTTAAGCAAGGAGATTCATAAATTAAAATCCAAATTCGGGGATGCAACAAAGTCTGTCCGCACCAGTTTGTTTCTTAATCGTTTCTAATTCAAATTTTTGGGTAAGTTCCTGAGAGAAATACAGAACACCTACATCCCACGTTTTTTTTTTTTCAATCTTGCAGTTTAGATTGTAGAATTAGGGTATTGGGTGTTGAAGGTTTACATTTTCATGCTTGTCTACCATCAGTATCACTATTGTACCAGGCTACCAGCAATGGGGAAAGCCACCAAAGAGATACAAAAAATAGACTATGCCCAACTAGTTAAAACCTCAGGTTTCACTGATGAATTCCACGATATTTATGATCTTGTAATCCATGGTAGGTTAACCACACAACTTATATTTTCTTGTGAGAATAAGGTCAAGACATTCCTGGCAAGGCACGAAAGATTGTGTATAATAAAATATTAGGCCAAAACATAAATAAAACTACAACATGGGATGTTGGATTGGGACACATGATGCTACCTAAGGTTTTCCCTTGCCTAGAAATTGTCATGGTTTGTGCCCAAAATTATGATGAAAATAGACAAGCAATTGTTAATAAAAATATTCAAAAGGGAATTTTATCCATTACCAAGGAAGAATTTAAAATTTTGTTGGACTCAAGGCTTGGATCGGGAGATTTTCGACACTCAAACATCCACATTGATCTAGAAAAGCTTGCTTGTGATTATGAAGCAATCGACGAAGAGGGGAGAAATAATTATCTCAAAGCGATAACAATGGATGGTAAATAATTGGATCAAAATCATAAGCCTCCTTATAAAGGAGATATTTTTGTGACATGGGTTTAGGATACTATTGCCATGCTAACATTTTGTCTGGGATTGGAAAATAATATGGAAGTGGGTGCAAGCCTCTTGAAATGGTATTTAATATTCATTGTGTTAATCAACCTGTTAGTTGTAATTCTGTTGAGCACGTCGCTCAATCCATGCATGAACAATTTGTAAAGATTAAAAGAGGTTCCTCTAAGAAATTTAGGTTTACAGCCTACCTATTCCATCTTCTTCTAGTAAAATATAGTGGAATGTTTGATTCCAACAAGCTTCAGATTCGAGTGTATAAGGATGATGAGGCAAGAACAGTGTGTCCAATATATGAATGGACCACTTAGATAAGGATGCATGATAACAGAGGGAACTACAACCATTTTGTAGACTTCTTTTTGGCTCCAATGTATCATGTAATTACAAACATTACAATGCCTAGATTGCCCGAGTCTTGTAGAGATTTCATTCAACTGGGACTTGAAATACAATTGGTTGACTGGTACCTCATGGAAGAATATAATGTGTTAAGGTTTTATGGATCAAGAGTAGAACCCTACAAACTTTCAATACATGTGACAGAGAATGTTTTTGCATTGGAATATGTACGGCAGATGGAGAGTACAAATAAGCTCTACTTTTATGGTCAGCAAGAGAAGAGCATATTTCCTTCATTACCTTTTTCATGGGGTGCACATTTGAGAGAAAATCATTCAGTGTGGTGTATGAAACTTTGAAAAAAATTAAATTTGATGTTGAAACTTACTGGCAATATGATCCATGTAACATCATTAAAGTAATGGTTGTGGCGAATAAGAACTCTGCAAGTAAAATCCAACATGAAAGTAAACCCTTGTTAGAAATGTTGAAAAACAAGGATTCTTGGGATGAGGTCAAAAAAGTGATGGAGGAAATTGTTGCTGAGAAAAGTATTTCTCTAGAAAAATTGTCAGCACAAATTATAGCATTACACCCACAAAGAAAAACAGAGAAAGAGATCCAAGCCAGGAGGTCTGACAATTTTTACAAAAGAGCTGATGTTCCATCTACTAAAAAATGTATCCCAGAATCTCTATCAAAGGCTTGTTTAGAGGCAAACTGGATAAGTTTCAATCACAACCAGAACATGGTGGAGAATCAAGTGCTACTGCCACTGGTGGGGATGGTATGGGTACTGGTACTAGTTGTGGTCAACAAGTGTAAGGACAAAAAGACACTCAGAAGAGGCCAACAGTAGAAGATAATATACAGAATCCCAGTGATCAAGGCATGTTGAAGAAGCAAAAGCTTATGACAACAATGATGAGCACAACTCCAACTACATAAAGTTCAACCATGAAGGTATTGTTTCCAGCTCCAAAACATGCCCCTGGCCCTCAAAATGAGTCTGATAACCCCAACTATAAGTTAGAGTGAGACAGGATTAGGAATGGGTTTTGCATCTTTTGCTAGACCTCACAATGAAATAGTTAGAGCCACATGCATAAGTGGAGGTTCCTACATCACTGCAAGTGCTATTTCACTATTCAAACATTCAATTGTGTCAGCAACCCCATATTTTAATTATAATAATTGTTTTGATCAATTTAGAGAGAGAACAGAAAAAATAAAGAAAAAGGGAAGCTAATGATGAAGGTTGCAATTACTATAGTTGTAGAACAACCTACAATGAACAAGGTATTTCCCACATATGACCAAATAAAGAAATGATATAGTACATGGTTGTTATGCCCCCAATTCCAAATCAAAATAAATCAAAGAATCAAATTGATCCCTCCCAATTACACGTTAGCACCATCCAAATGGATTTCTCAGGAGTTAAAAATATGGACAAAATTAATGTGTCAAGAAAGACCAACGAAGTGGTGTACATATCATTGCTCAAGCAAGAGAGAGTGAGAGAAATAAGCAGGAGAGACAAATACAAAAGTTATAGAGAGACCTAGAAAATGAGAAAGAAAAGAGGAAAGTTGCAGAGAACAATAGCAGTAAATTATAGAAAAGGATAAAAAAAATTGCCTCTACATCTACAAGTGCAAAGAATGAACAATCAAAGGTGGAACTTAATGAACTAAAGAAAAGCTTAGCTGAAAGCATCAAAAAAATTGAAAGTGAAAGAGCCTCTTCAGTACAATTATACAAAAATATGGAGAACGCCACTACCTCAACAAAAAATTTACAAGACCAATTGAACAAAGAGCAGGAAAGAGCAAATCGGTGGGAAGAAAAAGCAGAGGAAGAAAGAAAAAACAATGAAAGACCGACACAAGAGCTACAAAAGGAATACAACGATATTAACTCTCTCAAAGACAAATTGAGTGGATCTTGGAAACAAACAATGAGGTTTATAAAATAAAAGACTTGGGAGCAAATAATGAAGAAGGTTGACCAATTGTGTCAGTTGTTTGAATTGATTGGAAATCTCAGTGTACATTATGTGAAGTTGACTGAATACATTGCCCAAAATAGAAAGTTGAATTCAAGAGAGAAAATTGTAAATTAAATTTTGAAAACAGTCTATAAATCCAATGACAAATATTTGGCATCCAAGAGAATTCACGACCACATTGATGCCTCACTAAAGGCTTCATCTGTCATTCAAAAATGTAAGAAACTACAGAAATCATAGGAATGTTTGGATAAGGCTGCAAAAAAGATGAAGAAGGTGCGTGGAAAGGTGCAAAGATTGACATAACTTGGTTTGTCGATGAGTTTTGATACAACACGGTGATACATTGGAGACACTGCTTTCGAAAAAAAGATGGAGGAGAAAATGAAGCTTGATTTGGACCTGTTTCCTAAGGACACAAAAATGAGGCCAAATTTCTGGCAATGGCCAAACCATTGATAACCTTGAATGCATCTTTGGATGAAACATTGATGTCAACTTCCACTTCCAATTATAAATTGCTGACAAATTTGCAAGTCACTATATGTTAGAACAATTTGGAGTTCCATCGGATGGAGAGTGGAGCATGCTACAGAAGCTCATACAATGATTTCATAATATGTATTGTATAATTTGTATTCCCAAATACATTCAGGCTTTCTAATTTACTTTGTTTGTAATTCCAAGAATATTGTAATTTGTCTTGGCTTGAATTAACTCTATTTTATCTCTATTTTATGATTTTATGAATGTTTTGTCGTGGCTTGAATTAACTCTATTCTATCTTCGTTTTATGATTCTATGAATGTTTTGTCGTGGCTTGAATTAACTCTATTCTATCTCTATTTTATGATTCTATGAATGTTTTGTCGTGGCTTCAATTAACTCTATTTAATCTATGTTTTATCTTTGGCAAGATCAACAGCTCATATCATCGCGCGATTGTGTGATTGACTGAAGTTTCTCACTTGTATTAACTCTGCATCCCTGCCACTTATGTGGTGGTTGGGACCTACTCACAATGATTGTATATGTCTAGACAAGTAAGCAAGTGATGGATGGAAGACAGGATGACATGGCAGAAGTGTAGGTCCGATGTTCTCACACCTTATGTGCTATATTGAGCGGACAACTTGTATGAGATCAATGGACATGATGCTCACAATTGCGCGATTGATGGAAGTTGCGCCCAAAGGTTAATTATGCAACTCCGCTATAGATGTGGCATGTGGGCCCCACATATATGATGATAGCAAATGCCTGAACCAATAGAGATGTGGACACTTGGATGTTTATGCCACATAGAAAGGATGAGGGTCCCACTTTCTCACCGTCTAGGAGAATTAAGAGGTGGTATCTTCCAAGCAAATCGATGGCTGGGATGCTCGCATGATTACGCGATTGAATAAAGATGCACGATCAAGATAATCCCACAATGCCGAGGAGATTTATAAAGGGATTAAAAATAAAAAATAATAAGATCATCACACCAGTCTACATGCTTGTAGTTAACGAGATGGTTATCTCTTACCATCACACCACTTAATGAGCTCAATTGCCCGTTATGATCCAAACTTCCCTGGCTATATCAGCACCATCTTTTGGTAACAATTTTACATTAACCATGCTTTGGATATGTCTTGAATATGTCTGCAATTTCTTGCTATCACAATTAGGGTTTATGTGATAAGGGTTGTGATATTCTCCCTGCGTTTTCTATACCATACTCATTGCCTTTTGTGTATTCCCTTGATTGTGTATAAGTCCTTGAGCATTCAAGTTGAAATATAAGACTTGAATTATGAAGTTTTAAGTTGTTGTCTCCACAACCTCGAGCAAATCGTAACCCCAACAATGGCAGAATCTTTCAACCTAGGAAAAAGAAATTTTTCAAAAGAGCTAATTGCTCAACTCCCTAGCTCAATTGAAACATAAAAGAGGTCGAAGTCGGCGTCTAGGCCAGATGAATTTATCGTTGACCACTCAATCGAAATTAGAGATGCACTAATTCCACCATGGGGTTTTAGCTTATGGAGAAAAGGTTTTAACAAGAAGAAAGAAAAGGTTCCAGTTTCAAACATATGGAATTTCAATTTGGGTCAACTAATGGTCCCAAATGTATATGTAAAAATTGAATTGATCATTTTTATTACTGCAAACTACAAGCCAAACACTAGAGAGATTGTGGCAAGTGAGGGTGGCAGGCTCACTAAAATCACAAGGGGTGTTATCAATGAGGTTTTCATGCTTAATCCCAATATGGATTGGGCCATTGATTCAAAGGAGTTGGATGTAAAATATAAGAGCAATGGAAACCTATATAGAAGGAGGTTGTTAGACAGTTCAAAAAATAGGAAGACAACTGAGAGGGGGGGTCAATCAGTTGTCATGGATTATCGGAACCATTAGCAATTAAAATTTTAACACCGGAACCCAAAACATTAATACTGGAATGCTTAAACCAAATACCGGAATAGCAGCTAAACCAATTAAGCATAAACAATAATCACATAATAAATACCATCCACATGACACCAATATTTATACGTGGAAAACCCGGTAAAGGGAAAAACCACGGTGGGAAGCCTACCCACAGTCAGATAATACTTTTGCAGTCAGATAATACTTTTGCAGTAACTATGTGAATTAAAATTTAGGGGCTTGCACTTGCAGGAAGGCCAACAGCCTAGAGCGCACTGCTCATCACAAAAGGAGTCTCACTGACTACATAGAAATCCATACTACAATCCGGAGAAGTAGTTGAACTGCAAAGATAGCATCTCATATGCCTAAGTATAGTTTCAATTAAGCTCAATACTGGAGGACTAAATCCTCTTACATAAACCCAATTCGATTTCCAATGATCGACCAAATCCTTTGCCTAAATGATATTATATTATTTGCACATTACATATCT
The DNA here is from genome assembly GCF_030272615.1 of Cryptomeria japonica. Lineage (NCBI taxonomy): Eukaryota > Viridiplantae > Streptophyta > Pinopsida > Cupressales > Cupressaceae > Cryptomeria > Cryptomeria japonica. Next base: position 327,688,758 of record NC_081415.1, read on the forward strand.
ATATCACATTCCACAACCATAACATGATCATCTACAATAAGATCTTGCATCATATATACAAACCCTCGACCATAAAAATCAAGTCGGCCACCAGAGAATAAACCAAATACATAATTACAAAACATGTCGGCCTTAGACCAAACAAATAATATCCAGCACATAAGACATCCCGGAAATGTATCGAGAAGTCCAATCCATGTGCTTCATTAAACTGGTCCATAACCTAGACCAACCGAGACCCAATATAGGTCCATACGATATAGCAATTATCTCCATCCGCCAAGTCTCGGACATGATCACCAATAGAATCCTGAAACTCCACCAGAGTTGTACCAACACCACTTATGTAATTCATCAAAGGTCTTCATCAAAATCTCTGTCGGTGAAACCCTCGTCGGAACCAAAAGTCAAGCTTCTACGCAAATAGGATAGCATCTGATCACCAGACCAAAACCAACTAACTGAATATGAACATGAGTATCATGAATAAGTCAATTCCATAACCAAATCATACTGGAGCCTACCGGATCATGTCGAATCCAAACCAACCAGAAACCACTCAACTTACCGGTACCAGAAGGGTGTCGGTAAAGCATCCAAATAGCTAGTGTTGGCATCAATGACAAAACATCAATGCAACAAATAATCAATTCCTCCAAATGGACAACAATTTCCCCCTTTGGCATTGATGGCAACACTAGATGTGAAAAACATCTAAGTACCAAGAAATGTCAAACAAGTCTCCCCCAAAGGAAGACAACCAACAATCTCCCACATACAGATGTAGCAATGAAGTTCTGAAACAAAGACCAAACTCCCCCTATGAATAATATCTTTGTATAGTTCTGAATTATACATATATCTCTCCCTCTATCAATATCTCTCCCCTTTACTTTTTCTTTTTTACATCAATATCTCTCCCCATTTACTTTTTCTTTTTCACATCAATATCTCTCCCCCTTTGACATCAATGCCAGAAATATGACAGAAATATCAAAGCAAAAACATAAACCATTGAAACACAAAGATGACTACTCCCCCTGAGCAGTAGCATCCCCACATTAGTGCCAGTTTGAAAAATATCTCTGATAATGCATATCGGACTGATGTCAAACCGCATCAATCAAGTCTCTACCGAAGGGATAGAAACTCCCAATCTGTCTCTGAAATACTCAAATGATTCTTTGGGCAAAGGTTTAGTGAAAATATCTGCAATCTGCTCTTTAGTGTTCACATAAACCAGTCTAACTTCATTTGCTTCTACCTTTTCCTTCAAAAAGTTATACTTGATAGAAATGTGCTTTGTCTTAGAATGAAATACTGGATTCTTTGATATATCAATAGCAGCAGAGTTATCATAGTGAATAACTACCGATCCATTACAATCCACTTTTATATCCTTCAACATTTGCTTCATCCATAAAACTTGTGTACAGTTAGTAGCAGCAGCAACATACTCAGCTTCAGCAGTAGATAAAGAAGTACATGGTTGTTTTTTGTTGATCCATGAAACCAACTTCTTTCCAAGAAAGAAAGCTCCACTAGAAGTACTTTTTCGGTCATCAACATCTTCAGCCCAATCAGCATCTATATATGCACATAAAGTAAAGTCATCATCCTTAGGGTACCACAAACCATATTTTGATGTACCTTGCAAGTATCTAAAAATCCTTTTTACCGCACTCTCATGATTTTCTCTAGGATCACTCTGAAATCTTGATACAATACAAGCAGCATTCATTATGTCAGGCCTAGTCTGAGTCAAACAAAGCAACCCTCCAATCATAGATTTGTATCTTGTAGGATTTACCAGTGCAGAAACATCTTTTCTTGTCAATTTCTCACTTGTAACCATAGGAGTACTTACCGGTTTAGAATCTCCCATACCAAATTTCTTCAACAATTCCTTAGCATACTTAGTTTGACAAATAGAAATACCTTTATCAGTGTAAGTAATCTGCAAACCTAAGAAAAAATTCATCTCTCCAATCATAGACATTTCAAATTCTTTCTCCATATTCTTAGAAAATTACATGCATAACATATCTTCACCTCCAAAAATAATGTCATCAACAAATACTTCAATAATTAGTATATCATTGTCAGTGATCTTATAATATAAATTATTGTGAACACTACCCTTAGTAAAACCAAGCTTCAAAATATATGTATCCAACCTTGCATACCAAGCTCTAGGTGCCTATTTCAATCCATATAAAGCTTTCCTTAACTGCAAACAATGTTTGTATCGTCTGATAGTGAAAAACCATCAGGTTGCTCAATATAAAATTCCTCATCAAGATCCCCATTCAAAAATGCACACTTAACATCCATGTGATAAACCTTGTAGTTCTTTTGAACAGATTAGGCAAGAAATAATCTTACAACTTCAATCCTAGCTATTGGTGCAAAATTCTCTCCATAATCAATTCCTTCCTTTTGAGAATATCCTTTACAAACCATTCTAGCCTTATTTCTTATAACTTAACCGTCCTCATTCAATTTATTCCTAAAAACCCATTTAGTTCCAATAACATTCTTATTTTTAGGCCGGGGAACCAAAGTCCATGTGTTATTTTTCTTAACCTAATCTAGTTCTTCTTCCATAGCTTTCAACCAATATTCATCTTTACATGCCTCAATTACTGATACCGGTTCAGCTTGTGAAATTAAACATACCTCATTAGTTGTCAGTCTTCTTATTGTCATCACTCCATTGTTCTTATCCCCAATGATCTGATCTTCTGAATGATTCAATCTCACATACCTAGGAGTCCTCTGACTCTTTGTTCCTCTTCCTTGTTCTTCAATTACTGTAGAATTATCTGATACTGTCAGAGTAACTGTTTCAACACTTTGATCCAGTAAAGGTGCTACCGGTTTAGATATAATCATTTCCATTGACGGTTCCTTCTCATAAACTCTGATTTGACCTCTATTCAGCTCATCCACCTTGACATTATCACTCTCCGCGATTCTCTGCAATCTCTTGTTATAACATCTAAATGCCTTGCTTTCATTAGAATAACCAAGAAATATGCCTTCATCACATCTAGGATCAAATTTTCCAATGATATCATCTCTCCTGATATAACATTTACTACCAAATATTCTGAAATACTTAACTGTAGATGTATTGCCAAACCATAATTCACAAGGTGTCTTACCGGTTTCTCCTTTGATATGTACTTTGTTGAATGTATAAACTGTTGTGCTCACTGCTTCTCTCCAGTAGATATGAGGGAGACTAGCTTCCATCATCATTGTTCTAACAGCATCCAAGATAGTTTTGTTCTTCCTTTCCACAACTCCATTCTGCTGAGGTATTCGGGGAGCAGAAAAATGTCTCCTTATACCATGCTTCTCACAAAAGTTATTAAACTCACCGGATGTGAATTATCCACCATGATCTAACCTCAAACATTTAATCTTCAATCCTGTCTCAGTTTCCACTATAGCCTTAAAGATCTTAAACATTTCAAATGCCTCATATATTTCCTTTAGAAAAGTAACCCACATCATTCTACAATAATCATCAATGATTAGCATGAAATATCTATCACCTTGAAAACTTTTAACTCTAGCAGGGCCACACAAATCAGTATGAATAAGATCAAGAACATCATTAGATTTATCTTGTATACTCCTAAAAGAGGTTCTGACCTATTTACCCATTTGACATTCTTTACATACTGGATTATAGGGCTTCATAATCTTAGGTATATCTCTAACTGCCTTAGTTGAACTAATATTTACAATGCAATCAAAATTCACATGACATGGCCTTTTATGCCATAGCCAACTCTCATCAATCTGTGCAATCAAACATGTCTTCTCACCAGAGTTTAAATGAAATATATTACCTTTTGTCTGTGTATCGGTTGCAATCTCCAAACTAAATCTGTTAATGATTTTGTATTTTTCATCCTTGAACTGTAATTGAAATCCCTTATCCACCAATTGTCCTACACTCAAAAGATTATGCCTTAAGCCTTCAACATAATATACATTGTCAGTATTGTTCTTACCATCCAATGATATAGTTCCTTTTCCTTTGATCATGCATGCTTTGTCATCTCCAAATCTAACTAGACTGCCATCAAATTCTTGCAACGATAGAAACTTTCCTTTATCTCCAGTCATATGATGTGAACAACCGTTGTCAATTACCCATTCATCCTTGTCTTCAATTTTAGTAGCAAGTGCCTTCTCTTCAGGTACATTCTCTTCCAGTGCCAGAATATCTTCCTTGATAGCCAGGAACACCCATTCCTTCCCATTGTCGGAACCACTAGCAAAGTCCTATGTCGATTCATCATCAGAATCAGTAATGCCTTCCTCATCCACTATGTAACATTATTTGTCTTTGTTTTTCCTGTACTTATACTTGTTCTAATATCCAGGGTTAGGCTTAAATGATCTTCTAACTCTTTCTTCAAATCTTGAATTCCTTTCAAGACATCTAGATGCAAAATGACCAATCTTATTACATGCAAAACATTTAAAAGGTGCTTTTCCTTCATACTTACTTCCTACTGGTCCTTTAGGTACTCTTCTAGCAAATAGTGCTTCAAGTTGCTCAAATTCTTCATCTTCTCTCTTCATATCTTCCAATTCTTTTTCATATAAATCTTTCCAATCTTGCTTACCGGTTGATGATGCAAATGCATGAAAATCCGGTTCAGTCTTCACAGCTCCAGAAGGTCCAAATTCTTCAAGCTCAAAAGCAAATAGTTTCCCAACCAAGGTATCTTTGTTGATAGATTTATTAGCCATTGTTCTCAACATATTAATAGCAGTAGCCTTCATTTTGTAAGTCGGTGGTAGGGATCTCAGGAATTTAGAAACAATTTCATCTCCGCTCAGAGTTCCACCATAACATTGAATTCCCATAATAATCTCATTTACCCTTTCCATGAATGCAGTAATCCTTTCATCTTCTTCCATCTTCAAGTTTTCATATTTCACCCGGTAACCATCAAGTTTAGCAATCTTCACTATAGGGTCACCTTCATTAAGAGTCTCCAACTTATCCCATATAGCCTTTCTAGATGCTTGTCGATTAATCCCATTATTTGTTGATCAAAAAGTGTACACAAGAGGGCTTATCTTTCTCTACAATCATTCTCAAGCTCCTTATCCAAGTTTTCCCGAGAAGGATTGCCAGATGTCGGATTATAAGGTGTGACACCATTTTGTGTGATCTCCCAAATCTCCTTGCCAAGACATCTCAGATGAGTCTCCATCTGAATCCTCCATACTGTGTAATTTATTCCATCAAGCCTAGGAATATCTCTCTGAAAGATAGCTCCAGAGGAACTGGATGAACTCGAACTGTTAGTCGCCATAAGATCTTCCTCAAGCGGTTAAGCTTTCTGCAGAGAGGATGAATGCTCTAATACCAATTGTTAGACATTTCAATAACCAAAAGACAGCTGAGAGGGGGGGTGAATCAGTTGTCACAGATTACCAAAACCATTAGTAATTGAAACTTTAATACCGGAACCCAAAACATTAATACCGGAATGCTTAAACCAAATACTGGAATAGCAGTTAAAACAATTAAGCATAAACAATAATCACATAATATATACCATCCACATGACACCAATATTTATACGTGGAAAACCCAATAAAGGGAAAAACCACGGTCGGAAGCCTACCCACAGTCAAATAATACTTCTACAGTAAGTATGTGAGTTACAATTGAGGGGTCTGCACTTGTAGGAAGGCCAATAGCCTAGAGCGCATTGCTCATCACAAAAGGAGTCTCACTGACTACATAGAAATCCAGACTACAATCCAGAGAAGTGATTGAACTGCAAAGATAGCATCTCCTATGCCTGAGTATAGTTTCGGTTAAGCTCAATACTGGAGGACTAAATCCTCTTACATAAACCCAATTCGATCTACAATGATCGACCAAATCCTCTGTCTGAATGATATTACATTATTTGCACATTACATATCTATATCCCATTCCACAACCATAACATGATCATCTACAATGAGATCTTACACCATATATACAAACCCTCGGCCATAAACAATCAGGTCGGCCACCAGACAATAAACCAATTACATAATTACAAAACATGTCGGCCTTAGATCAAACAAATAATATCCAATACATAAGACATCTCGGAAACGTATCGAGAAGTCCAATCCACACGCTTCATTAAACTGGTCCATAATATAGACCAACCGGGACCCAATATAGGTCCATACGCTATAGCAATGATCTTCATCCGCCAAGTCTCAAACATGATCACCAATAGCATCCTGAAACTCCACCAGAAGTTGCACCAACACCACTTATGCAATTCATCAAATATCTTCATCAAAAGCTCTGCTAGTGAAAGCCTCGCCGGAACAAGAAGCCAGGCTTCTAAGCAAACAGGATAGCATCTGATCACCAGACCAAAACCAACTGACTGAATATGAACATGAGTATCATGAATAAGTCAATTCCATAACCAAATCACATCGGAGCCTACCAGATCATGTCAGATCCAAACCAACCAGAAACCACTCAACTTACCGGGACCAGAAGGGTGTTGGTAAAGCATCCAAACAGCTAGTGTTGGTATCAATGACAAAACATCAATGCAACACATAATCAATTCCTCCAAATGGCCAATAGAGGTTGGATTCATTTAGGCCTCCAAGGATAAAGGGGGATGATAGAAGGTTGGCTCCACAACAAACTACCCCCCTAGTATGTTGATTTATTTGATAGTTATTTCACAAACACTTGCCATGCCCTCTGCCAAGTATGTGTTGCAAATGCAAGAGCATTGATTCCTAATTGGATGTTGGTGATATGTATGGATATCTAGAGGAGAGATATCAACAAGCCATTTGACTTTGCTTCTGTGGTGGCCGAGGGCCTCCACAATGCCCTTTGTGACTTCAAGAATGGAAAATCATCAATTTTTAGGTACTGCTCTTTGCTAATGCATATATTCTTGTACAAGGGCCTCAAGATTTGGCATCCAAACTTGCAAATTACAACCGTAATTGGATAACAACTCCGGGTCCAAGATTGGACTTATATCTAAGACTCTCATATGAATGAGTCTAATTACTTGGCGTTTGAAAATCTCTTTGTTAGAAAACTTTTAAGTATTTTGCAAAAGGAGGTTAGATGGGGTTTGACCTAAACAACTAAGGGAATTCTTGAGACCCAAGGATCTCAAGCGTGATTTGGGTATTCCTCATAATTGGGGATCATGGTTCTATTTCAAGGACCATATAGTCATTAGGATATTTGGTATCCCTATCACTCCTTGAAAGCTACCTATTACCATTCAAGATAGGGTTGCCTTATTAGAGATTATGCATCAACTAGTTGAACCTGACAAGTCTTTGGTTGGTGGATCTCGCAAGAAGGGATCATTGATCCCATCATAGGTTGTGATTGGGATGTATCATTTTCTGAATAGGAAAGCATATAAAATTCTTGATTCCATATTGAATAAGTATAGATCACCCTGAGTCAAGTATAGGTTTTATGACTCTGAATGGTTTGTCAAGAAGCTTGGGAAAGCAAAGGTACAAGAACATGAATGGAATGATGAAGAAACTATCATTAGAAATGTTGAGGATTACAATGATGTCTTAAAGAGGAAAGAAAGATGGTACGAAATTCAGTACATGGAGCACAAAATGAAAATGGAGGATAGTACATACTCTCCATCATGGAAAATGTTGATGCTTATAGAAGTCAGAGTAAAGGCCATCTTTGGTGCTTATCCTGATGTTGGTATAATTCCTTTGCCTCATGAGAGGCCTCAATTGGAAGTTATACCACTAGTTAGAAGAGTACAGGAGGAAAAGCCAAAATCTCCTCAGTCAATTGGTTCCCCTATTGGTCCTGCCTTCCCTCCACCAAGTTATAATGATCCCCCTCTAAACTCTACTAATATTGTCTTATGACCCCTCCCCTTCATAGAGATTGCTTGTAGAGGTAGATATGAAAAAACCTATGGTTGCATCATCCTTAGGTGGCCCTATTACTCAAATTCCAGAAAGCCTAAGAGTTGTAACCCCTCTACACATGTTATCCCCAATGAGAGAAATTCCATTACAGTCTTATGGGGGTTTTGAATTCCAAGGAGATGAGCCTTTCCCCCTCATAGTTTTGACACAAGATTGGGTGTCACAGTTTAGGATCCTCCTAAGGAGCAAGCCCTTGATGCATTTAAGCTTGGGAGTGATCTCAGTGAGGATGTAAGGCTAAATGCATGTGAACAATTCATGAGTGATGATAAGTTTGTGAATACCAGAGAGTTTAGACATTTTGTAGTCAGGAATTTGACAAATGAAATAGAGAGAAAAAGGGGTATTGATTTTGATAGCCTTGAGTATAATGAAAGAGTGAAGTTGAAGGATGAAATATTGAAGGTGGCAAATCAGCAATTGGCAACTATGACTCCCGAGGTGGGGAGGGAGATTGTGAAGAGGAGTGGAGTGCTTCTTTTGGAAGTATGGGATATCTCATCCACTATTATTTTTTATGAGCTTAGAAGGAGGCATGACATTGATTTTGAGGCAATGGATCTTGAATAGAGAGAAAAGGTGCTCTCTGGAGTGATCTTTGATGATCACCTTGTTCAACTAGTAATTTGGTGCCTTCATAGAGTTACAAAGAGACCTAGAATGAGCCAGGAAATTGACCAATTATTTGGAAGTCTTCTTGTTAAGAGAGTATCTGATACTTCCATCATAGAGGCAACAGGCCTAAATTTGAATGTGGCACAGTTTTCCCACAAGGTGGCTCTGGAGACAGAGGAGGAAGTGATCATTCTAAGAGAAAAGGTGACAACATCGCAAGAGCAATTGTATGCAGGGCCTACATATAAGCCTCCCGGCATGATTGAGTATTCATCTGAGGAGGTGATAGGATTAAGGAATTATTTGGCCCAAGCCAAGTTGGATGTAACAAGGTTGAATAATGAGGTTGATATATCAAGGACAAACACTTCACAAGTAGAAGGAAGAGTAAGGGTGGACATGGCTAAATCATTGTTGGAGTAAAAATCAGTGAGATTTTGGAGCATGCAAATATAGCTTGGGATGAGCACAAAGAAATACTGAGACTTTCTCAAGAGAATTTAAGATGGTAACATTTCATAGCATGCTCATTATCCTATATGAGCAAGACACTTGTAGTATTGGAGCTTTTATCAACTAGAGTTCCTCATGACCAATTGCATATCATTACTATGAGTTTCAGGGCAAAGTTTGAGGTGGTCAAGAAGATCTTCATCGTCCATAGAATGTATGCATAGAGAATTGGAGATGAGCTCAGAAGTTTTCAATGTCCGGTAACAAGTCATATGCCTACACTATTTCATAGAGAAAGAAGCAAAGTAGAAGGTGGAAAGGTCCTTAGATCTAAATCAAAGTGGAAGGCAAACGTTAGAACCATACGAAACCAGATATTGTCAGATGTTACTGCAGATAATGCACGATTCCTAAAGAAGTTGGGGTCATACATGGATGCATTACCAAGGCTTGAAAGTGGGATGACCAGAATGAAGCTAGTTAGATCAGAAATAGAAGACAGAGAGTACCCGCAGCATCTCAAAGGACTCCAAGAGCTCAAGCAACATGGATTTGATGATTCCTAATCTTCTTCTTCTCTGTTTTTAACTTCTTCAAAATTTTAAAATTTTGAATTTTCAAATTTGTATTTGGCAAAAACAAAGATTGAAAACAGAGGCTACCAAGAACAAGTCAAGAGGCTTCAACAGTTCAAGTAGCATGGATTTGATCAATTCTGATCCTTTTTCCTCCCTTTTCCTTAGTTTTCAAATTTTGAAATGTTCAATTTTCAAATTTTTGGTTTCCCACTTTTTTAAATATGTCAGGCGGTTGCCTAGGTTTTGATATTGTAAAAGGCCTGAAGCTTGTTGCATCCTCAATTTTTCTATAAGAGGATAATCGAGGCCTTGTTTTTCCCTCTCCTTATTTGACTTCTACATATACTACAAAATTCCAATAGAAGCAAATATACTAATTCACCAAGGGTGAATAATATACAAATAGTCCATACTTATCTAGAATCTTATAAGAATCAATGAAATTAAATATTTTTTGGTTCATATGTCTACACTATGTTGTTGAGTTTGAATGGGTTTCAGTTTCTTCTAAACTAGAAGATTAAAATTACTTACTCTATTCAAAGGGATTCTATGTAGAGAACAAGTAGTAAGTTGCAATTGGGAAAATTCATCTCATGCTATGGTCGATATCAAATATTAATCATATTTTTTATACTAATACCATTAATAGTCTCCATGATCATGATGTAATTACTAATGCAACACTACACTTTTTTTAATGTTGAATCAAAATTATCAAATAAATAATTACTAATGCAACCTTATTCTTGAACACTGAAAAATAGTAGTACGTTAATTTATTAACTTGTAAATAGAAATTTGAAAAATGCAATTGCATATCAATATTAAATGACATTGACAAAAACATAAAATATCATCAAGCACAATTAGGATTTTGTAATGTGATAGATGAAGTACATTATGCAATATGTAACCAAAATTTTAATAAATACCTAGTAACTGCTAGTGCTAAATTTCTTAAATTTGCCAAATCATCTCATCATCTTGATCATCAAATCGAGAGCTTCCTTGATTATTGTCTATGTTTTCTTCACTTTGCATACCTTCGCTTAATTGCATCTCAAAACTAGTAGTACATGTGTCACTGGCATTCATTATGTCACTATTAGTTGTCCCACTTTGGTTTGAAGTGTTGCCCAACCCTCTTCTTTCAGTTTTGGACTTCTAGATTCCCAATGCCCTTTCATAAGGAAAACTTTAGATATTATACCTCGATGTATACAACCACAAGCAATTTTTCAAATTCTTGTCTAGTTCACTCCTTATCTTTGATTTTAAGAACCCCAAAGCACTAAAAACTCTCTCATCCTCCACCGAACCCAATATTATGTTTTGACATAAATCAGCAAGTTTGAGAAACTCTGATAATGAATCAGCCAATTGTGTGCTCTGACCTATCTTTGTCCAAACCTTTGTTACTGATCTCTCTTCCAATGGGTTCTCCGCTTTTTTCAAATCTTCAAAATGATGCCTCATAGTTAATGCAAAACGGGTTGATTTCTCTCTAAGAATTGTTTCATTTAAAATTCCTTCTATAGTTTGTCCATTGATTTCTACAAATTTGCGAAAATGGTTTATCAAAGTCATTATCCTCTGACAAAAATCAACTGGATTGTTGAGTTCCCAATATTGAGGAAACACAATACACATGGCTTCAAGTAACTCATCATGAGGGAATCGTTTTCTAATTTCTGAGGAAATAGAAGAGGCAATTTTCTTCAAACTGGCAGTTACAAAATCAACAATCTTGTTAAAATCTTCCCTTGTGACACTTACTTCTTGCTTCTTAGAGCGCTTTCCTGGCTCTACGATTGTGGCAAGGTGGTGCATTGGTATCTCAAATCCATGTACACTGACACATAGCTCCATGTTTGCATTAAACTAAAAAAAATTGTTAGGATTGTTCAAATATGTCAATGTCTGCCAGCTAGCAAATTTTACATCTACAAATGTTTGTTCTGATTGATAGAGATTATTGAGGGTCATGCATGTCATTTTATGTAGCTTAGCATATTCTGCAATATATGTAGCTCTTGCTTGGGCTTTTTTCACAAGATGGTTCATTTCCTCTAGCATGGGGAGAAGACCTGCTAAAGTTAGGATTGCCTCTATATCACATAACCTACGAAGTAGTTTAGGATCTTTGTCTACTGTGTAGCGATGTTTGTACATTACTCCAATCAAGGATTGATAATCTAAATAAACTTGATGCGTTGCACCATGCAAGGAAATCCATCTGGTATCGACATCCTTCAAAAGCGTGTTCCCATCGGTTATTCCATCGACAAAATTTTGAAATTCCAAAAACCATTTGGGACTTCGACAGAAGTTTGAGTAGAGCTCTCTGATTAAATCTTCAACATTTGTTACTACAAAATACTTGCTCACAATTTTAAAAGTTGGATTCATTTTGTGGGCCATGCAGTAAATGGCAGTCATGTAGGGTGAACAAGAAGTTTGTAGCTTTATGCAAAGACCATTCTTATGACCTTGCATTACTGAAGCTCCATCCGCTCCTACACATACCAACTTTTTTGCAATTGTCAAGTCATCCATACCTCCATATTCAATTAATGAATTCTTAACTAGTTGAAATAGTTTCCACTGTCGCACTCCTTCAATTTAGAAACACATAGTAGATGAGGTTGGCGGACATGATTCTTTATAGTATAAACATATATGCATACCCAAGACATATTATCTATTGTCGTAACTTCATCCAAAGACAGTGCAATAAAGTTCAACTCTCTAATTCTTTCCTTTATAGCTTGTTTTTCAACCTCAGCAAGACAACTTGCCCATTCCCAACCATTGTTTACTGACCAATGACTTAGGAAAGTTAAAAACGCCCAAAAATTATAATAAAGTACTAATTTCAGGGTAGTCTGTCATAGGATGCCCTCTGATCAAAATATGAAAAACAACACTTAACTGAAAAGTTTTTCCCAGTTGTGCTACTAACATTGTCTTTCCAAAAAATAGCTTCAAGAGAACCTCCAGATTCAGCTAGCTTTGTCTGTCTTTTTAAATGTGCATCATATTCTACTGCACACTTAACATGTTGACATTGCTCCTTTGTTTTCCATCTTATCACTAATTTTTCAATTCCATCTATGATTTGTTTTTCATAAACTTTGTCGATGTGTTTTTCAATGGTGTCAAGCTTCATATGCAACCTCTTCTCTTTTTTATATTTCCAACTACAAATCTTACACCTACATTCTATTGGAGGGTCACCTTTGTTTGGATTCTCCACTGGTTCAATGAATGGGTACTTTGACACCCAATCAATTTGAAAATGTCTCACCATATTCCTCTCCTGACCCTTTTTTTATTTGGATTTTCTTTTCCCCTTTCCTACATCATCATCATCTACAGCATTGTCAACCAGGTCGATTATCACATTCCCACTACCCTGGGTATCTACTAGATCTTCTTCTTCATTGTCATCTGAGATATTGCATTCACCACCTTCTTCAATATTCGGTGTAAGTTGTGATGATGTACCTTCATGATCATCTTTTTGACCACAAACATTGCTAAAGTACAAATTTAAGGTTCTGCTTTTTGTTGACCTCTCTTGGCCTTCACCACATTTAGGAATCTTACCCTTCTTCCTGTTTGACATCTTCGATGAAATAAAGGCTGCAAAAAACTATCTACTTGTTTAAGAAGTGATAATAGACTATAAGATTCATTGCCCCTAGGGCCTAGAATCTAGATGTTTGAGGTCTCCCTGCTCAATAAGAATGATCTAAAAATTGCTAACAAATCGAGATTAATAATATTATAACGCTTCAAAGAAATAATCACTTACCTTTAGATTCTCAGAGAGTAGCACAGAGCACTAGTAGACGGCAATGCAGCAATGGTTGTTCCTATCTGTAACTTGGCTATTGATCTGATTTGAGAGCTCTGAACTGACCAAATTGTGTAAAAATAAATTTGATCTTTGATACAATCTTATACCAATCCATATTTGGTGAAATATTGTGGGAATTTTAAATGGTGTACAAAAAGTTTGGTGAATCCCACTTAATTCTAACACGTCTTATGGAAACATAGGGTGAATGAAACATTAACAAAGCATATACGTATGGACTTATAATAGAATTGACAAAATCGATCCTCCCACAACATTGAACGATTAATGGTATTGGCTAATATTGAGGAGAATTAAGACACTCTTCCGAAAATGTCAGTCGAATTGGGTCCTCATGCAAATTGAACTATTGATAGCTATTGGTGAATTACGTCTATGCATTAAGGCACACTTTTGAAATTCAGACGAAAATATTAAATAAATTGTTGTGAAAACGTAGACTCTATTGGCGAAATCTTTAAATCGTTACAAATAATTAATGAAGATTGAAGGCAAATTGAAATGCATTTGACCGGAAATTTATAAAGTCGAGGCGATCCGGCCACATCGATTGGCCCAACTTATTTGCCATTTTTGAAATGTCAAGATACGTAATATTCGCCAATTGGCGATTAGTCACCACTAAAATTTTCTCTAGGCGACATTCACACTGTATACGAAAAGGCAACAAGCAGCTTTTTGGGGATAATCTCTCCAAATAGGTTTAAAAGCCTCTTCATATTTGGTGATGCAGTGTTTCTGTAAATAATGGAAATGCTACTGGGAGATGTTTTTTTGCATACTGAGCATAGATATCAAACCAACATGGACATAGTTTCCATGGTGGTTGCATGGGACTGGAACTAGGGGAGGAGGAGACCATTGAGTGGGTGATGAAAGCAATTGTAGATGAGGATCAGATTCATGGGCTTAACTATGTGATGGAATGGGCCATTCCTGGTGCTAGCTTTGATATTAGAGAAGGAATTGAACATGTTGATGCAGATGAAATTTATGAATTAATATTGTCCATACACTGGCTGCTTGGAGTTAACAGAGATGAAAGAAGGTCAGATGCTTTAATTGGATGGGATGTGTTGAAGGCTTTTCTCCAAGAGAAAGAGGCAGAGAATGTTGGGAATGTGGGCAAGGAGATGGGTCCCAAGGAGAAGAAGAAGCGAGTGGCAAGGAAGAAGGTTGTGGCAGGGCCCAAGAATGTGAGAGCCAAAGAAGATGGAGTTGGTAATAATTGAGGGATTTTCCTTTGATTGATGTCCCTAATGCTTTTTAATTCTTTTTGTAAACTCTGTTAAAAATATGTGCATGAATGGATTTATAGGTGGTGTGAGTAGTCGATAGATGGGGGGTTTGGTTTTTTGTTCATTCCTGGAATGGTGGTGTTGGTTCATTTGGCAAGGGTCGGTAGGGTTGTCTGGTACATTTCCCTATGTGACAAATTTTGATTTAGTAGCTTGAATGTAAAAGCAATGTAAATGGTGGATTAGGGGGTATTGGGTAGACACTCTTTTTATTCGAAAACATCCATGCATATGCTATTTACAAAATTAATAAAATTTATTACCAACCAAAATAAAAAATAAAAAATCCATTATATATATATATATATATATATATTGTAAGCACTTTTTGACTGGAGCTATGAACCAGTGAGATCACAAAGGAGGACCTCATCTTCGTATCGAGAGTCAAGGCATCCACAATGAAACACCTATACAGCTTGAGAGCACCACCTGTCAGTTCCCTGGCCAACGAATAGAGGACAAACCATCAAGCGAGCAACTGACAATGAGCACTGACACCATATACCTTGCTTACCTCACCCAACACCCGTGTTGAGCCATCCTCGCGGTTCGCGCTACCCTTAGTATGTCGGCAACAACTGGCGGATGAACATGGGTTGGAGCCTTCGGGCGACGAACTTCATCATTGTCAACGAGGGGACCATTGAACACGAGAAAGGAGTTTCCGCAGTCAACCACGGGCCAGGCTGGCAGTCGGCAGCAAGGCTCGAACTCAAGACCGCCCATATAACAAGGCTCACGGCTATCGCCGCACTATGAGGTGATCCCATATATATATATATATATATATATATATATATATATTCTAAGTATATATTTTATTACACCGAAAGGCATATTAATACTCACATAATGTATTGATAGATATGCGAGATTAAAAACCCCCTATGATTAAAATTGACACCCGTCATATTGTATGACACTTGTCATAATTACAATTACTTTTACTATTACTTAAATAAAAATAATTTAAATAACTTTAAATAACCTAAATTAAAATAAATCCATGAAAAATCAAAAAAAAAAAATTATTTATTCTCCTCTCAACTACCACTCACTCTGAGTTTAACTATTAATCAATTCTATTTATCTCCATCATACTAATAGTTAACTTTGTCAAAATAATATTATAATAATAATATAAAGATATGATAATATAATAATAATAATAATAATTAGTCCTAATAGATTTTTTTGCTTTGGTGAAGAGTTTAATAGAAATATTAAAATATACTAATATCTTAATAATAATATATTATTGATTACAATATAATAATATAATAATAAATTAATATTAATTATAATATAATAATACAATTATTTTTTAAGTGGAATAATAAACAAATATGATATCTTTCAACGCACTTTACCTATATTTCTCTAAAGATAGGTATACTAGTAATATTGTGTGTGTATCTTCTAAATATATATTTTATAATATAATGATTATTTAAATAAATAAGAATTATATATATATATATATATATATATATATATATATATATATATAATTTAAAATTTTAAAAATTTAAATACATAATTTTTTTAAAAAGTTATATTTATTAAAACTTTATATTATTTACCTATATATATTTTTAAAATTTAACAATAATATTAATAAAAAATTCATTTGTAGATGACATTGGAGGAAATTATTCTGGATCAGATTACGACTATGAATCTTCAGGATTTCAGGATGAAGAGGATGAACTAGGTCTGGCAACAGAAGAAGGAATGCTAGAGAGGCAAACTTTAGAAACCACTCTATCCCTACAAACCAAAGCTAAAGTTGGGGAGAAAAAGAAAAGAGGTCCTAAGTCACAGAAATTCAAACTGGAATTGGCGGGCAATGCAGCAGGCCAAAGCAAATTGAGATCGGGAAGAGGCTATGCCTTTTCCCAAGGGCAATGAAGACCCTCTCGTGGAATGTCAGGGGCTGCAATGCCCCTGACAATATTCGCTTGATCAAGTGAGACCGAACATCTTTCTCTTACAAGAAACAAAGATCAAAGAGGAGGATTTTAGTTTGTTTTCTAGGAAATTTCAATCATGGAATTGTAGTCTAGTGGGAGCACAAGGCGCTTCTGGAGGTCTAGCTGTACTTTGGAAGGGTTTAGTTGTTGAGGTGACTGTTATTAGGGCCACTCGCTGGTGGCAATGGCTGAAAATTAAATCAATTACAGACAAGTTTCTTCCTCTTCAACATATACGGACCTATCAACACAAATTTGAAAAATCAAGTATGGAGTGAGATATCTGAAATATTGAGTAATGACAAGGAGAATGTTTTCATACTGGGAGGAGATTTCAACGCACTAATCAGACCTTCAGACAAAAAGGGGGGCGTGGGTTGGAACAGGCAGAGCCAAAGAGATTTCAGCTCCTTTGTTACAAGTTCAGGTTTAATTGAAATCCCTTTTAAAACGGGAGAATTCACATGGACCAATAGGAGGAGTGGATTCCTAAATATCGTTGAAAAATTAGATAGGTTTTTTATAGCAGGATATTGGTTGGGGTGCCACTGGACCAGCGATGCGGAGATATTACCTTTTACAGGATCAGACCATTATCCCATTTGTCTAAGGTTGCAAGATGACAGTGCTCCAGAGAGGTGCCCTTTTAAATTTGAGGCAATGTGGCTTCGGGATGGCAACATCAAAAATCTCATTGAAAAATGGTGGCAACACAAGCCAAAAAATCTAGGTAATAAAGCTTTCACTTTTTTCAAAAAACTTCAATATGTAAAGGATCAACTTAAGCAATGGAACAGAGAAACTTTTAGAAATATCTTCAAAGACGAGATTGATTTAGAGAAAGACCTAAAACTCTTACATGAGCAAACTATAAACAATGGGTTGGATGAAAACCTGTTTAAACAGGAAAAAACACTCAGTATCAAATATGCGGAGGTTTTAGCTAGGGAGGAGATTTATTGGAGACAAAAATCCAGAGAAACTTGGTTGAAGGATGGCGACAAAAACACAAAATTCTTCCATAGCTCAGTTAAAGTAAAAAGAGCTCACAACAAGATCTTCTCAATTAAAAACAGAGATGGAAACACAATCACAGAACAAAAACAAATTAATCAGGCAGCAATTGAGCATTTCACTGAGATTTCAAACAGGATGGACAATCAGGAAGAAAATGTGCCTCACATTCTAGAGGTCATCCCCCCATGCATAATGGAAGATCACAACAAAAGATTAATGGAGCAGGTTTAAATGGAAGAGGTTAAAAAGGCTGTCTTTAGCTTAGGTGCAGAAAAATCACCCGGGCCGGATGGTTTTCCAACTCTGTTCTTTCAAAAGTTTTGGGACATATTGGCTGAAGACATCCATGAAGTTGTAGAGGAATCCAAGAGGGGAGGCTTCATTTTAAAAGATTTCAACAACACCTTCATAGCTTTGATTCCAAAGAAGGCGAAAATCAATTCTTTTGATGACTTTCGCCCAATATCGCTCTGTAACTCCATTTATAAAATCATTGCAAAAGTCATCTCCAATAGATTAAAACCAATCTTGGACCTAGTGATCTCAAACGAACAAAGTGGTTTCGCACCAGGCAAGTCTATCTTTGAAGGTATTATACTAGCCCATGAAGTTGTTCACTCCATACGGACAGCAAGGTCGGAGAAGATGATGGTTAAGGTTGACATCAAGAAAGCCTATGATGAGGTTAATCGGGACTTTCTTATAAAATTCCTTCAGAGGTTTTGTTTCAGGGATGTTTTGATCGCCTGGGTCAAAAGTTGCATTAGCTCCCCGAGATTCTCAGTCCTTGTAAATGATAGCCCCAAAGGTTTTTTCGAATCTAAAAAAGGTTTAACGCAAGGAGATCCTCTCTCACCGTTCTTATTCATAATTATGGCAGAAGTGCTCGGGCGTCTAATCTCTAAAAAAATGGGAATTAGGTGTTTGGAAGGGGGTCCAAATAGCGGCAGGAGTAAACCCCTTAACACATTTACAATTTGCAGATGACACCTTCGTAGCAGGAGATGCGTCGGCTAGGGAAGGAAGGGTAATGAAAGAATCCCTTGATATCTACGAAGCAGCCTCAGGCCAAAAAGTTAATTGGCATAAGTCTGAGATTTTTCTCTTCAACTGTAAACCTTGCAAGCAAAGGGAAATATGCAGAATTCCAGGAATGAAAGTGGGGTCCTTACTGGGCAAATACTTAGGAATACCCTTCTTTGGTGGAGCAAACAGGTCGAAGTTGTGGAAAAAACTAATCGATAGCTTCATCAATAAAATGGAGGGGTGGAAAAGAAGATGGCCATCTTCAGCGGGCAAAATTTTAATGCTGAAAACAGTTGTGCCAGCCATCCCAATTTATTCTATGATGTGCCTTAAAATCCCCAAAAAGGTCATCAATTCAATCCAACAAAAGATGAGGAAATTTCTTTGGAATGGGGCAAATGATCAAGAAAAAATACCACTTTTGGCATGGGACAAAATTTGTCAAACCAAGGAAAGAGGAGGTGCTGGTCTGAGGGATTGGCAAAAAATGAACAGCACCTTAGGTGCAAAACTGGTATGGAATATTTACTCAAACTCAAATCAGATGTGGGTAAAAGTGTTGAGAGCAAAGTATCTAGATTCAGCAGAGGATCACAGAATCTTCACGATTCGTAACCCCCCTAAAGGGTCAGCAATTTGGAACTTCATCTTGGAGAGTCGAAAGGTAGTAACAGACCATCTAACATGGCAGATTGGGAATGGGGCTAAGGCCAAATTCTGGGAGGATTCTTGGGCAGGCCTACCTGCACTGAGAGAGTTGGAAGACTTCACAGAGGCAAAGGAAGTGCTAGTGCAATTATGGGGTGATAAAGTCAAGGATTACATGCATAGTTCTGAGGGTGACTTAGGAAAAGAATGGCATTGGAAAGATTTGTCTACAACAAGCATGTCTGCTCAGGAGCAACAAAGACTTAGACATGTGTTGAATCAGAGGAAGGTTTTCCTCACAGGTAAGGAAGATAAGGCGATTTGGTGTGGGGCTAAGGATGGTAAATATTCAGTCAAACTGGACTATCAGCTTATAGAAGGTAGGGAGGAGGCTCCTTCAAAAACATGGGCCCTTTTCTAGAGTAAAGAATGTCTCCCAAAAGCAGGTGCGTTCGCTTGGTTAGCGGCGAAAGGCAGAATTTTAACAGATGAAAGAAGGAAGAGGCTCGGCTTGGTGGGACCATCAAAGTGTGTTATGTGCAATCAGTCGGAAGAATCAGTGGACCATTTGCTCTTAACTTGTGTAGTAGCACAGAAATGTTGGTCTAAACTTCAGAGGAACCTAAACTGGCAGGGACCGCTTCAATGCTCCTTAAAAGAGGTTTTTGAGAGCTGGCCAAGACAACCAAGGAGGTCAACCCTCTCATGTGTTTGGAAATTAGCCCATCTATAGTTGTATGGGAGATATGGAAGGAACGAAATCGAAGAATATTTCAAGACAAGATAGAGGATGAGAGATGATTGTTATCTAGAATCAACAGAGCTATTGAAGAGGTGGTAGGATCGTCAGCTTCACAATCCTCCTCATTATCCAACTCCTTCTCCTTAATGGACAGAAATATCCAAAAAGCATGGCCAGGAATCAAAATTAGACATGGATCAACATCAATGAGTAAGGGTAAAAAGGGAAACGTAGAGAAGGTCCAATGGAAACCACCAAAGAAGGGATGGGTTAAAGTAAATTTTGATGGAGCAGCGCAACAATCTGGTCAGCTAGCGGGGGCTGGATTTGCATTATGGGATGACAATGGAGATCTTTTAAAATATGGAGCTAAAAGGCTTCGGAAGAGCACCAACAATGAGGCAGAAGCCCAAGCAGCGCTATTGGGTATAGAATTAGCAAAAAAAGAAGGGGTTAAAAACCTTCATTTAGAAGGGGATTCCTTAATCATAATTCAAGCAATTATGAATGGGGAGATAAGTGCTTGGCATCTTCAAGGTCTCTTAGCAG
Organism: Cryptomeria japonica; assembly: GCF_030272615.1. Lineage (NCBI taxonomy): Eukaryota > Viridiplantae > Streptophyta > Pinopsida > Cupressales > Cupressaceae > Cryptomeria > Cryptomeria japonica. The sequence goes on from NC_081415.1 coordinate 327,709,547, forward strand.
TAATATTAGAAGAACTTAATTATTTTGAAAAATTCAAAATCAGTCATATTAGAAGGGCGGGCAATCAAACTGTGGATAGTTTATCCAAATGGGCCTTGTCTTTCAAAGCCGAAGATGTATCGAAAGTGGATGGCTTTCAGGGATTATCACTTTTGGGGGAGGTGTCAGGATAATGATTGGTGAGAGGGGTTGGGAGGAGTGGTGTCAGTGGGATGGTGTCAATTCCAAATGAGACTCTATGTATGAAAAGGCCGAAGAGAAAGCTTGCACGGGGGAAGCTCTGCAGTTCCAACAAAAACACAAAAAGTAAAGCTCAAAATGGCGACCAATCGGGAGAGTAGCAATAATGATGCACGACTCCTTGGCACACTTGAAATAACATCAGTAGTTGGATGGAGCAAGTGGAGGTTAAATGCATTTGATAGGGCTTTTCAAGAGGCAAACATGTGAAGGCATTATCAGATGGATGGTGTGCAACGCTCATAAATAGGGTATATGAGTGTTATAAATCAAGAGTTGTAGGGCTTGCAGCGATTGTGGAGAAGTAAACAAGGTTCAGAGAAATTGAGAAGAGGCATCCGAGAAGGAAGAAGGGTAAGGAGCCGCCAACATGGAAGCGGCTTTTACAGTCACCACCAAAAAACAACAAAAAGGTTTTAAAGGGGCTATGAACAAGGATAGAATGGCAGGGCTTCTCCGATTTAAGGAGGAAATGATAAACACTATGCTGAAGGTGGTTGGCCCATTTTTTATGGAGAATGTGGCTCGCTGGAAGATAAATTTAGATATCATCTCAATGGTGATAGCATGGGGCTTAGAACTTGGAGAAGATATTGACACGGTGAAATGGGCAGCAACGTCAATTTTTGAGGATGCTATGCTTGAAGGGCTTGATTCCATTCTGGAATGGGATGTGCCAGGAGTAGGGTTCGACTACTCAGAAGGATTTGCAGAGGCCAAGGATGCTAAAGAGTTTGGATTGGTCCCCTTTGTTCGCTGGATACGGAAAGCAGACAAATAAGATTATGTGCTGGAAAGGGCAGGAGCATGGGAGAATCTGAAGAGGTTGATTCAACAACACGAGATGGAAGAGAATGACCTGGTTAAAGCATGACTAAAGGCTCACCCTAAAGGCAGGCGTAGAGGAATGAGAAAGCAAAGGACATTCCAAGGCAATTGGCAGCAGATGAACCCCTTCGAATTTCCGACTGGAGGTTGGTGAAGGCGAGGGGATAGGTGGGTGCTTTTTTTATTAGTAATGGAAGTCATTTATTAGAAATCAAATAGGGATTATAAGATTAACATTAACAATGTAAACCCGTTATGGGTCTGATTAGTAGAGTTTGTTATCAATAATAGAATTATATACCATCCTATGGGTTTACATATGAAAGCCAGAATTTTTGAAGATGTAAGAAATATACTATATAATGAAATATAAAATATTATTACCGACCAAAAAAACAAAAAAAAAATTCATTTAATATATATCTAATATATTATAGAAATTTTCAGTAAGTTATATATGTATTTTAAAGGTTAAATAATTCTAATATTAATAAAAATAAAAAATAAATCTATAATTTTAAAAGACAGTAAAAAATAATAGATAAAAAAATTGGAAGAAAAGAAAAAAATCAAATCAAATCAAAAAGGTTTTAATTAATTTTTTTGGTGGGGGGTTTAAAATTGTACCAGGAATGGTACTGTTTCTGCCCCGAACCTGCCAGCGTACAGATGGCATGGCATCGGAAGGGGTGGATGTCGGCAAGGTTTATGTGGCTGGATAGCCAGTGCCAGCAATGTGTTACTTTTTAATTTATTTTTAACGAGGGATCAATAGAAGCAGCCCTGTGGCTTGAAACATCACTCAAAGTTCACCTAGGGAATGTGTTATTAACCATGCAGATGATTTTGAATTAGCATGCATACATTGCTGATTAAATTATTAGGGTTAACAATTTTATTAAAATGAAAAAACCTTAACTCAGTTTCAATTGGGAATGGGCTAGTCTTGCATCACATGGTTTCCTATAGGTATTGGACGGCAGTCCCTTGTTGACCTTATGGCACCTCGCATGTTCCATTGTTATATTTATCGACAAATATTCAATGTGAACTTCATTTAATATTTTGACTTTAAAAATAGTTGCTCATATTTGGGTTATTTTGGATGGTATTGCACATTTCATCAACATATCAATTCTCAACATCTTATTATTAAAATGTTGATCATGTTAATAAACGTGTTGAACATGATGGCCCCCTCTATCAATCGTTTACCAATGTGTTCAAGATCATGTTAATGATTCCCTCTATCAATCCTTTATCATTGGTCCAATTCTATTTGTCAGTACATATGCAACTTTAAGGTGATATTTTAATGTCTCGCACGACAGGATTGTCCTGCAACCAAGCCATGAATCGTTGCACCTTTGCCAACACTAACATAATACAACTCAAACCAACATTGAAGATCACCATCACATCTACAAGCAAAGATGAATCATGACTAGTTTTTTAAGAATCATAATCTTAAAGTTCGACAAAACAAAAGTAACGTTGCTTCCGTTTAACAATATCATATTGGTTTTCAAACTGCATAGCCATCACAATAAAAGACGACAATCCATACTAGTTCCATTCAAGAATCACCGTAGTAAATATTAATAACACTAATTTATTGTATTGCAGACTTACATACTTGAAATGAGAATCCTTAATGCCAAAGCAAATTGTAGAAACCACAACCTGGAATTGTGAGGAATGCATTGAAAACATAAAAGCAATCCATGCCATAAGAAATTCAAGTGGAAGCTCCAACAGTATCAATAATACAATGTTAAGAATCCAACCTCACGATTGATGATAACACCAAGTTCAATTCCATATCATGTGCTCTGTGGTAGTACCAAACTCCATTTTATGGCGCGTGATAACACCAAGATCAATATTCTAACTCCACCATATACCACCAACAATTTCAATGGCACAAGACATCAACAATTACAATATTCTACCTCCACCATATACCTTTTGATCCCTTCCACTTTAGGGCAGATCCAATTTGACCATTACATTTTGATAGGCTCAACCGTGACAAACAGATATTGAAAGGCCACTAATGGAAGAGAAGCTGTTTAAAATTCCATAGCGGTTCTTTTCTTCAGCAGTACTGTATATTTAGATGTACATATGTAGGTAGTTAGAAAGAAGATTGAGGAAGAAATATAGTGCATTCACCTCTTTCAAGAGAATGCCTTGTATAAAACATAGAGATTGTTATCTTTTCTATACATCATTTCTGATGTTATTCATCTTTCTCAATCTTTGTTCCATGTTTACTTCAGTATACAATACATCTGAATTATGGCAATAAGAGAGTTGTCCACCAGGTAACTGTAGGGATCTAGTTCAATATGACCATTCGTTTCCATAAATTTAGAAAAACATTTCTAAAATATAAAAGGTGATCGGTGATTACTCAAGCAAACTATACTTCCTAAAACCCTTGAACAAATAGAATCCGAACCCAATGTGGGCACTGTAGGTAATATGGTTAAATCTTGCCTCTCGGATTAATGTGCATTACAAGGAAAAATGGAAATCCCCAAGGTTGAACTCCAATAATATTGGATCCACTCCTTGTTGTGAATCTTCTCCTTTGCTGCCGTACCAGACACTTCCACAAAATAGTGTCATATGTGAAATACAACTGAACTAGAAAATAGATATGGTAAAGTGGAAAATCCTTGCTCCAGGAGAACTGAATCTGTACAAGTATGAAACTGTTGAAATATTTCATGTCATCAAACTTGCTTGATAATTAATATATGACCATCCAGACTTCACAACCATTTCATTTCTCCTCGAGGTTACTCACAAAAGAATAACCTCGCTGATCTCACTATCTTTACAATTGATGTCACTAAATGCATCTCAGATATTTTGTGGTTAATTACATTGAAGAAATAAATGTATATGATAACTAGTCCTATAATGCACAAACATCAATATCTTACTCGTCCTCTAGATAAGCTTCACTTTGAATATCAAATACAGCATTTTACAATACATAATTACAAAAGCCAAACCATTTGACTCCAGGATTCATATGCCTATCCTCTTGGCTCCACATTCTGAACAGAACTTAGAGCTCTCTCTTAAATATGGTGAGCCACACTGATCACAATATTTTGCAGGTCCTGTTGGCTGGGGAACACAAAAGCAAGTGTCAGAAAAGACCATGCATAGCTTAAGACTATAATAGATTCTGACAAACAAAAATCCATATCTGGCAATTGCTTCAACGAGTCATACAAGGCTAGACGAGCTTAAGAAACAAAAATATAGATCTTATTACACATTAAAAAGGAAAAAATATGTCTCGGTTCACATATCAATTACAGTTGATCATTCTATTATATCCATCAATTCATACATTCAAGGGGCATTCTATTATACCATCAATTCATACTTTCAAAACAGAAATACATCAGTTGCATCCAAATAGGAACACAAAATTATAAAGGTTTCTCAAATAAATTTCTCAATCTGCCACTTCCAGTTGTAAGTTGAGAATACTCAGGTAGATTTCAGTCACAGTAAAGCTTAGCCTACTCATGACTCTCATAAATGAAATAAACACTCAATTTCCCTTTTCCAACAAAAAACTTTGGAAACAATTTATGATAATCGAATATGAACATTCCTAATCAGGAGAAACTTGCATGTGAAAAACGTTTCCAGATATACTAACATAGATTACATAAACTTCATATAAACATGGAGTTTCATGGTACTATAATTCTATAACACAACATTTCTACTTTTTGCCCCATACATTTCTGTATAACCCTCCCATGAGACAGCTTTAGGCCTGTCAACTTCTTCAACAACACAACTTCCTCTATAGCTCTTCCTTCCCTTCTTAACCAGGACCATGTGAGAAAGTTCTATTGGATAATTCTTCTTTTAATCATTATTGTGAAGTGCTAAAGAAAGCAGAAGCATGATAACTCTACGGTGAATATAACTTGTTGGATTGCAGGATGGGTACAACAAACCATCCTAATCAGACAATTTTCCATATTTCCTAGATTACAAAAGAAACCATGAAGATCTATGATCACAATCAAAGCAAAGTTGTAAAGAATTGTTAGGGATCAAAACATACATAGACAAGAAAATCACATTCGAATTATAGAATGTGGTAAGAGAAATGCTGATGTGTAGAAGTAGAAAACATAATTTCAAAACAAAATCAAAAAAAGAAAAGGTTTAAGGAACACAAATTGCTTTACAATTACCTAGTGAGAATCTTGTCCAAAATTCCTCTCTAATGAAATATTTGTATCAAGGTCACCTGTTGTACATCCTATATTCTAAATCGTGTTGGTAATCTGGAGAAGAGTCTCTGCAATTGGGCTTCAATTCAATTTGCTTTAGATCTTTTCTTTCTAGTGTTCTTGCTTCCCTTCTTATAAAGTCTTTTAGACCCTAACAATGCCTCTAAGTAATGTCACAATTATCTGAAAACAGTAATGTTGACCATTTTTGTGTCAACCTTATCCATACAGACAACCGATCTGAGATATCATCTACTAGCCAAATACCCTGTTAAAACCCCAGGCCTAAAACCCTAAAACCTTAAGGCTTTTTGCTTTAACGTTTTTCGGCCTTATTCTTTTCCTTTGTTGACCGGTTGGGGCGGTCATTTCACTCAAGTTTACCCGCTGGAGGGTCCCTTCTTCATGGCGGGACCGGCCCCTTTCACCCTCTATCAGCTGGCGAGAGTACCTTTTATCACGATGTCGCGTTGGTCAGGAACTTCCACTTTTGTTGCCTATTCCAATCTTCCTCTTTCACGCGACATCACAATGAGCAATATGGTCGGGAGGGAAAGGAGTTGTTGGCGGGAGTTCTTTTTTCTGTGTCGCGCAATCGGGAACTTTCCACTTTTGTTCCCTGCTACGACTGTTCTAATTTCGTGCGACACGATGATGAGCGATACTGGCGGGAGTTATAAGTTGTTATTGCTTGGTTTGCCTATCGTTCTTTCCCCGCAAACAGGAACAATGCTACATTTGGCGACTATTCCACTTTCGCACAACGCGGCGATGAGCAATGTGGCCAACGATATGAAGGATGAAGTGTTATCGTTGTTTCGCAGTGATCAGGAACTGAGTCCCACCTTTGGCTGCAATACTGCAATGGTTGTTTGGCTGGTGGGACCAACTCATTTTCAAGGCGCAATCATGGTTGTCCACCTGCATGCGAAGGGGAGGATCTAGTGGCCTAAACTTAAACTAGAGGTGATCGTTGGAATTCAAACAACTGCCCAGTAGTGGTTGCCGACTTAATGGGTCGAAAATCAATTGCTGACCTCGTCAGCTAACCAAATCAAATCTGATCTACTCCAACCACTTTCAAGAGGTTGAGGGACAATTACCATTACTTCGCCATGATTCTGCAAACGCCTCATTTTCGCCGGCCTTGCCCATTTACTGCAGAATGAAGACTTTTGGGCCGGTAGAGGACAATCAGACGCCTTTCTTGCAAGATTTTCTTGATTTTCAGGGATTGCCGCTATTTCCCAGTTCTGGGAGATATTTTCAGACACGCAACCATCTAATCAATTTGTCTGATCTGATTCTCCTTTTGTAACCTAACCCTAACTATTTAAGGTTTCTGAACCCAACGTTCTATCTGAGTTATGCCTAAACTACAAAGGCAAATTTTGTAGCTCTTGCTAAGGGTCCTCTCCTTGTTTCTCTTACAGAAACTCATACTTTATGCAACTGTAAACTTTGCTTTGCCTTTATATCAATAAAATTGTCTCTCACCTCTTTTCAGTTCAATTATTCTGTGTAATGCATTTTACCTCTTTATCTGAATGCATTCTTTTTTGATTCCTAGTTTATGCGATTGTGTTAACACCCCTGTAAACGTTGTCTGTGAATTGACTTTAGTTCCTCTCTTCATCTTACAGGATTCTGACCTTTGCATGTTCTTAGGGAGCTGATTAGGATAGAAAATTGTGCGTATCTTTGGCTAGTTTTCATTGATGTCTTGTGCAGTTATGGGCAGGGAGGATAAGGAAGTCGGCCTTCCCCGAAGACTCAACCTCACATGCACAAGGTCCCACACTTGGAGGTTGTTTCCATGTTTCACAAGGTTGCTAAGCACTAGTGTCAACAAGGGTGCAAACTTTTGTGACGACAATTTTTGACACGCCCGATGGGACTAATTGAACTATTTCTAGTTCAAGCTCTCTTATCTATTGCTGATAGTTGGTGTGTCTGTCAGCAAATTTTGCATTTGGAGGCAACATTTTACATACCTGGAGACTCTAAGAAGAAATCTACTAGTCAAGCAGTCCTAAGCCCAAACCAGTTGAAGATTTGGTGTGTTCTTCAGTTCATCAAGCCTTTTGGAGGCAACATCTTTCAAGCACCTACCCCCCTACAATCATTTGGTGAATCTATGGTGTGTTATATGTCTTTGGTTGGGCAGATCCGTTTGCCCTTTTAAGCATTTTGTTTAACAAGATCCATTTCTTTCAGATGCTTTAACATGAGTTCATACCATGGGTGTAACTTCTATGCACCCCCACTCTATGAGAATGCAAGCCATTCTTCCCCTGCTTACCAACAAGACCAAACTAGGACTGCTCCTAGTTTTAACCCCAACATCTTTGCTCCAGCAACAGGTGGGTATTTTCCTAATGCTTACCACCCACCCACCCCTGCTCAGCCTTCTTGGCAGCCTAATTAGCCTCAAGACAATGAAAAGACTATTATTGTTGAGATGAAAAGCATGAATAGCATGATGCTAGGCTTGTAAATGTTATTGCAATTTCAATTTAATGAACAAGTTATATGTTAGATAGTGTATTTTCTATTTTTGTATTATTACTATGACAATAATAATATCGTCTTTCTTTTCTGCAGGTCTGAAGGATGAACATGTATCGATTTCAATGTCATTCATTTTCTTTTGAATGATGTATATATAGCAAGGCAGTCACGATCAAGTGGCACCTTGATCGGACATGTCTTTTAGACATGTCCGACCAAGATGTCACTTGGTCGTGACTGTCTATCGATATAACTAATCGGTGCCATTTGTATATGTTAACAGATCGATAATCATACCCGATAATGAATCGGTGTTAAAGCAGATTATAATGGATCGATATAAACAATAAAAATAACTAATAGCATTATATGCTATCGGGTTACTAGCCCAATAGCATTTAGATCGACGCTTAACTATGTTAAGCAGGTCGTCGATCTAATCCATCTTTATTCAATATCGACATAATCAAGATCAAAGTTACAGTCTGATAAACATATTCAGTTTGGAAAGCATAAGTCAAATAATCTAATAGCATAGATTAGTAAACCAAAACAGAATAGAGGAGATTAACGAGTTAGGGAAATCTTATCTTGCAGAAGCTACTAATGCATTAACACTCCCTCTTAGCTTTGGAAGATAGATAAAGTAACCTGCATCACATTTCTTTTTCCATAATGTCAGTCTCCAAGAATATATATCATCTATACATATGATATGAAGTATCATCAGGACATAATATACAAATATAAAGTATCACTCTAAGAATGTGACATAGAGTATCACCTAACCATGTGATATAAAAGATTCATCATTTCATTATGACAAGATATCACCTAAACACGTGATATCAGTATTGCCTAAACACGCAATACTAAGGATAAACATATGAGGATGGTTAGATTCTCATCTTATCCAGGTTGTGATATGTGCACAAACATTTCTTACAAATATTTTATCACAACATCATCATGGCACATCCATGACATACCAGAGATCCAACATGATAGCTGGTTTAGAGAATCATAAGATCGTCACCTTATGATGTCTACATACAAGTGTTCATAATCTGAGAGATCGTCACCTCTTAGATATGAACACAGGGGGTGAAACCCAGATTGTCCCAACATGACAAAAGAAGTTTACACATTAAACATCTTATTTACAAAGCAGATTACCTTTCTATCATAACTAAACCTTTTCTGAAGTGATCAACCTTCACTCTGGAAAGTGGTTTGGTCAGAATATCTACAGTCTGATCTCCTATGCTAATATATTCCAGTTTGATCACATTTTTGTCTACCATGTCTCGCACATAATGGTATGGAATCTCAATATGCTTGGATCTGTCATGAAATACTGGATTTATAGAAAGCTTTATGCAGCTCTGGTTGTCACAATGGATGACAGTGGGTTTCATAGGTTCACCAAATAGTCCCACAAGCAACTTCCTAAGCCATATTGCTTCTCGAGCAGCCATGGAAGCTGCAATGTACTCGGCCTTGGTGGAACTCTAAGCTACAGAAGACTGTTTTCTGTTGATCCAAGATATCATGGCTGATCCTAAACTGAAGCAACACCCTGAAGTGTTTTTCCTGTCAGTCACACTCCGAGCCCAATCTGAGTCTGTAAATCCATGTAGGTCTAGATTGACTTTCTCATATTTGAGACCAAGGTTTAGAGTACCTTGTAAGTATCTCATAATGTGTTTCACTGCAATCAAGTGAATTTCCTTAGGCTCACACATAAACTAACTTAAGGCATTGACAGCATAACAGATATTTGGCCTTGTATTCACCAGATACATCAGGGACCCAATCATTTGTCTGTAGAGTGTAGGATCAGTAGATTGTGACTCTGTTGTTGCTTCCCTAAGTTTATGTAAATTTGTTTCCATGGGAGACGTCATAGGTCTGCAGTTATACATTCCGAATCTCTTCAAAATGTCCAAGGTATAACTTTCCTTGGTTTAGTATAATATTGTCAAAATTCTGCCATACTTCCAATCCTAGGAAGTAATGAAGGAGTCCTAAGTCCTTCATATCAATTTCTTTGGATAAATCATTCTTGCATTGATCTATAAGATGATCATTTCCTGTGATTAATAAGTCATCAACATATAAAATCAGCATTAGCATATCATCTTTATTTCTTTTGTAGTAGAGATTAGGATCTGCATCATTTTTATAGAAGCCTAGTCCTGAGAGATAGGTGTCAATTCTTTCATACCAGGCCCTGGGGCCCTGTTTAAGCCCATAGAAAGCTTTCTTGAGTCTGCACACATGAGACTTTGCATCATAAATTTCAAACCCTTCAAGTTGCTCTAGGTAGACTTCTTCTGAGATCTCACCATTTAAAAATGTTGTCTTAAAATCCATTTGGTGTACCTTCCATCCTTTTGTTGCTGCAATGGCTAATACAGCTCTCACTGATGTATACCTGGCAACGGGTGCAAAGGTTTCTTCATAGTCTATTCCCTCCCTTTGTGAGAATCCTCTGGCTACAAATCTAGCCTTGTGTTTCTCAATACTGCCGTCTACAGCATGTTTGATTTTGAATAACCATTTAGATGAAACCACAGATTTCTTGGTTGGCCTAGGAACAATCTCCCAAACATCATTTTTCATAATGGATTGATACTCTTCAAACATGGCATCCTTCCATACTTGATGTTTAAGTGCATCTGATACATTGTTTGGTTCAAATTTAGAGAGATCATTCATAAGAGCAACATAGCTAGTGAATTTATTTGGTCTTTTGCTTTCCCTGAAGGTTCCTAAAGGAGCAGCAAACTTCTGAGCTTTTGCTACAGTCTTGGTGGGCCCATAGAGGTCTTTTCTTGAGGTTTTCTCTAGGTGTGTTTGAAGTTTCACCTATGGTTTCCTCAAGATTCTCCCTCTGAAGCTCAGGAGTGGGGTCTTCTTCTATGTTAGGAGTGGGGATATAGATTTCAGGCTCTATTGTACTTAGGGCTCTTTTGAAGGCTAAGTCTTCTTCAAAGATTACATCCCTACTAAGTTCAATATTTCTCTAACCATGTATATATATTCTATAGGCTTTGGATGTTTCGCTATATCCTACAAGTATTCCCCTTTTTCCAGAAGGTTCTAGTTTTAGTCTTTTCTCTTTAGGTACATGTATATAGACAGGACACCCAAATATCCTAAGGTGGCTGATATCTGGCTTTAGTTTGGTAAATACTTCCTCAGGAGTTTTATCTTCAAGATTTGAGTGAGGACATCTGTTTTGGATATACACAGCAGTGTTAGTTGCTTCTGCCCAAAGATTGATATTTAGATTCTGATCAAGAATCATGGCTTTGGCAGCTTCTACAATTGTCCTATTTTTCCTCTCAGCTACCCCATTATGTTGAGGATTATAAGGTATTGTTAGCTCCCTCTTAATCCCTGAGTTTTTACAAAAATCTCTAAATAATTCTGATGTGTATTCCCCCCCATTATCAGTCCTTAGGGTTTTGATTTTATTACCTGAGTACTTCTCTGTCAGTGATTTAAATTCTTTAAACCTACCAAGGATCTCTTCTGATTCTTTACACTTCAAAAAGTAGATCCAAGTTTTCCTAGAGTAGTCATCAACAAATATTACATAATACAAACATCCTCCTAGTGAGGGAGCAGACATAGGTCCACATACATCAGAATGAACTAACTCTAATACTTTGCTTGTTTTCCTAGTACTATTATGGAAGGCACCCTTGATATTTTTACCTAGGGCACATCCCTTGCATGCCTCTGAATGATATTGCTGCAACTTAGGTAAACCTGTGACAAGGTTTCCCATAGATGACAAAGCTCTATAATTCAAGTGGCCTAGTCTTCTATGCCAGACCTCATTTGCATTTGTTGCTTCGTGAATCAAGGCTAGGTTGGGCTCTGTGCACAGCTCATACAAATAGCCCCGTCTTTGACCAATGACTTTAGCTTTCTTGATGGAAGAATTTTTCGGCCAAGCCAACACCTTGTTCTCCATGAAGGTTACTCTGTATCCGTTATCTTCTAGGGCTGATATGGAGACTAGGTTTCTCTTGATGCCGGGGGCATACAGTACTCCTTCGAGTTGCAATGATATGTCTGTCTTCAGTTTGATGGTGCAGGAACCAATTCCTCTAACTGGATGTGAGGAATCATCTTCGATGGTTACTTCCTCTTCATTATCCTTTGTCATGGAGTCTAGCACTTCTCTAAACCCTGTAATGTGTCTGGATGAACCGTTGTCGATCACCCAGGAGTTAGACTTATTTGATGCATGGCTTGTAAGTGCTGAGTAGAGGACATAGTTCTGGGAGTTATCTTCTCTTTTAGATTTTCCTGCTCTAGCAAATGTGGCTTGTTTGGCTCTCTCTGGACATTTTGCAACAAAGTGGCCGAACTTATCGCACCTATAGCATTGAATACGTGATAGGTCTCTCTTTGAAGTGTTCTTGCCTTGATGACCCTTCCTCTTCCTAAATTGCTTCTTCTTGGTTGTCTTATTTGTGTTAGTATTTAGGACTTGAAAGTCTTCATCTATTGTCTTTTGTTTTATTCCCATCTTGTTCAATCTTGATTCCTCTTGGAGACAATCGTCCCTTAATCTTTCAAACTTAGGATATTTGGACCTTGCACTGATGCCTTGGACGAATGTACTCCATCCACTAGGCAACCCATCTAGAGCAATGAGTGTTAACTCTTTGCTTTTGATCTCGTAATCCAGAGTTGCTAGTTCATCTCTTAGAGTTGATATCCGCATAAAGTAGGCGTTGATTGTCTCCCCCTTGTTCATGGTGATATGATTTATTTCTCGTTTTAATGCTAGAGTTCGACTTGCATTCGATATCTCAAATGTGCTTTCAAGTGCTTTGAACATTTTATAGGCTATCTGATGTTTTCTTATGATGGGCATTATGTTGTTCCACACCCCATCAACTATTATTTTGACGGCTTTTTCATTTCCTTCAATCCATGCAGTTTTGTCAGGTTCATTTTCAGGTTGATCATTTTTAGTTTGAACAAATGAATCCACTTTGTTTTCCTTTAAGATCATCTTGATTCTGAACTTCCAGGCTGAAAAATCATCGCCACCTCCAAGTCTGTCTTCGAATCTGATAGCACTGGCCATTGGAGAAATGTGATGTAGTATATAACCTTGTTCTTAAATTATTCACAAAATTGAATAGCCTCAAGTTCGATCAACTTGGCTCTGATACCATGTAAATGTTATTGCAATTTCAATTTAATGAACAAGTTATATGTTAGATAGTGTATTTTCTATTTTTGTATTATTACTATGACAATAATAATATCGTCTTTCTTTTCTTCAGATCTGAAGGATGAACATGTATCAATTTCAATGTCATTCCTTTTCTTTTGAATGATGTATATATAGCAAGGCAGTCACGATCAAGTGGCACCTTGATCGGACATGTCTTTTAGACATGTCCGACCAAGATGTCACTTGGTCGTGACTGTCTATCGATATAACTAATCAGTGCCATTTGTATATGTTAACAGATCGATAAACATACCCGATAATGAATCGGTGTTAAAGCAGACTATAATGGATCGATAAACATACCCGATAATGAATCAGTGTTAAAGTAAATTATAATGGATCGATATAAACAATAACAATAACTAATAGCATTATATGCTATCGGGTTAATACCCCGATAGTATATTAATGCCGATTCATAAATGAATCGACATTAATATGCTATCGGGTTACTAGCCCGATAGCATTTAGATCGACGCTTAACTATGTTAAGCAGGTCGTCGATCTAATCCATCTTTATTCAATATCGATATCATAATCAAGATAAAAGTTACAGTCTGATAAACATATTCAGTTTGGAAAGCATAAGTCAGATAATCTAATAGCATAGATTAGTAAACCAAAACAGAATAGAGGAGATTAACGAGTTAGGGAAATCTTATCTTGCAGAAGCTACTAATGCATTAACAAGGCTGGGGGAAGTAGCTAATGGAACAGATAAATGAGATCAAGGAGGAGTTGGCCTATCAGGCTCAACTTCAACAGCAGGATGAGTTATTTTATCAGGCTCAACAACAACAACAAGAGTTGGAGGCCCCAAGAGAGCAACAACAATGGGATTTGCAACAGGGAGATTGTCAAGCTTATCTTCAGGATAAGCAGTATGAAATGCAAAAGCGACGGTTTGTAGAGAGTCTCAAACAACAGATCGCTGCAAAAGAGGCTGAGATGAAGTTGTCACTTGCAAGGCAAGAAAGCCCCAAATTCAAAGTTCCAAGTTTTAGAAAAAGTGGGTCTTATGCATCTTTCAGGCCTGAAATTCCAAGTTTTAGGAGTCCTCCCTCATTTCAAGAACCTGTTCTTGAGCAGGTACATCCATATGAGGAGCTCATTCAAGAAGCCCAACCAGCGCCTTATATTCTAGAGGAGCCTATGCAAGAGAGCCCCAAATTCAAAATCCCAAGATTTAGGGGAGCTCAAGCTATTGATATATAGAAACCAAAGAAACGGGACTCGGACTCGGCTCGGACTCGGCAAGGCCAACTCGGACTCGGACTCGGGACTCGGCGTCAGACTCGGCTCCAGACTCGTCTGGACTCGGGATAGTGAAAAACTCAAGAAATTTAGAGATTTTTAAATATTTAAAACTTGTTTCAGACACCCTTTATTGAATACACCTTAAAGACACAATAACATCATCAAACTCGGCTCATTTGATTACATACACAAGTATACATCAATCACATAAGCATAAACGCAAATTGTAGCTGAAGAAAATAACAAACATAGATATATAAATATTGTCAAATGTATACAATATTACAAAACTCATGGAATAAAAAATCCATGTCATCATATGATCATCATCAAATGTTTCATACAAATACCAAAGGTAAATACAACTACAAGTCTATGGCTCAAAGGAGCCTGCACCCTCCGGCTCCAGCCCCCTACGAAGGTGTCTAAGGTAGGTCCTGGATGATTCGACTGCCATAGCCGCTCCCCGTGACACCATGCCATGCTCACCAACATCAGGAACACCCGTGTCACTATCTGCCTCTGAATCTCCTGTCTGTGCTCGTGCTCTCCGCTCCTCCTCTGCCATGGCTACAGTCTCAACCTCTATATCTACCTGGTCGATCCAATCAATGTCAGACTCGTAGGTTAAATTTTCTCTACTTCTATCGACGCAGTTTCCCCCATATTTTTCGACGAGGGTTTGGGGGCAGCGCCCCCAAGGTGGGGTCAAGGGGCAGCGCCCCTTGCGCGCTCCCTGTCGCAATACAGGGCGAGGTCGAGGGGCAGCGCCCCACGAGGCCAAAAAAACTTATTACAAGTCTGAATTAGGGTTTCTTTGAGAGTCTTCCTTAGGGCCTGGTTTTGATCTTGTTGCTAATTGGGTCTTGCTTGGTGAGTGAGTATCATTCTTGAAGGTCCAAGCTAGGTCAAGTTGGTGAGTGATAAAGTCTGGAATGTCATCCTGATCTTCAAATGCCCTGAAATTTGGCTAAGTCTGGAATGTCCTGATCCTGAAATTTGACTAAGTCTGGAAAACTGAAGAATCCTCCAAAAACTAGATTTTGCAATATAACTCCTGGAGGCCCGAAACCACTCTCAAACATCCTGACAGTATATATGGAATATAACTTAAAGTATAAGAAAGAAGAAAGATATAAGGAAATGTCACTTATACTTAAATGTTATATTCCATAAAATAATCCTGACGGAGAGACCAAAATGTCAAATTTCGCCCTTCCAAAAAAACTTATTACTTTTTAAAAAAACTTTTTAAAATGTTTTTTTTTTTTGTCATTTTATTAACCCAACCAGTAGCCGAGTCTGGGGCTCAGGACTCGCCGAGTCTGGCGATTTTGAGCCAAAATCGCCAACTCGGCGAGTCTGGCGAGTTTACTCTCCAGACTCGGCCGAGTCCGAGTCCGAGCCCCTGGGACTCGTTTGGCCTGACTCGGACTCGGACTCGCCGAGTTTGGGCGATTTCAGGCGAGTCTTGTTTCTCTGATAGAAACCCACTTTTCAAGCCCCTCAGTGTCCTTTGCAATTTTCCCCACCACCTAGGCCTTTTCCTGATACTATCTGCCTTTTTAAGGGTGGACCTATCCTATGGAGGGCAAACGGTAATCATCCTCATCTTAAGCTTGATATGCAACCCGCTGCCAGTGAGGACAACATGGTGAAATCATCTTTGCAACAGGTAGATACCAAGGATGACTAGTTGCAGCAGCAAACCATTAGACAAGAAAAAATATGCAGTGAAGAGGACTTGGTCATCTCTTTTGATCGTCTTCCTTCCTTCATTGAGCCTGAGGAGAAAGACCTTTCCTCGCCCAGGTCAATGGTGTTCTTGAGATGGCAGGGTGATGTTTGGTAATCACAAGGTGCAGGAGCTTGCGTTGGAGGTGGAAGAGGATCATGAAGACTGCAATGTCATGGAGGATCCTAGGTCTGCTCCTATCTCAAATTTAACAGATCTCCAAGGGAGTTGCAACAACGCCAAGATCAGTTCCATTTTGCTGAAGAGTGAAGAGTAGCAGGAGAGAACTCTTTTTGGGATGACTTGGAGGGCTTATGTTTAAATTTGGATACTGAGTTGACTCCTTCCAGAGAGTTGACTCATGAGCACCATGAGGAGGGGGAGGATATTGCATCTCCAACAGAGGCAATAAATCATAAGCAGCAGAGGCATATCTCAAATGTTCTCGTTTTGTCGCCATGTCAGCAATAGGGGGTGGACATTCCTAATCAGCAGGACATTGAAGTAGTCCACAAAAGGGAGGCTAACAATGATGGTCCACATCTGATTCCTTCAAGGGGATGCCCGATTAGGCATCTAGCTCAAACCTCCAAGTCACCCCTAATCATGCTTATCTTTGAGCATGAAGTTGAGCATCAGGGAGAACAAGTTCAGCTCGCCCACCTATCTTAGGAGAGCAACATTCAGACATGGGTGAACTTCTTTGTTCTCAAGCTTTAGGCGGCATACCAACAGTTTGTTGGATGCCTGTCATTTTTCTTTTCTTGGCTCATCAGCCCCAAGCATGAAGAGCATCAAAGGCTAGTCAGGAAAGGCAGTTATTTTGACAAGCCAATCAATGGCTTTGTTTAACTCATTCATTGAGAAGCAATGTACATAGTTAGTTTAGGTTCTTTTTTTTTCCAAGAAGTGCACGAGCACAGGTCATTCTTCCCTAGAACGGCAAAATTTTGATTTTTTGCAAGTTGCAGGGGCAGAGGTTATTATCATGTTTCAATCTTGACTCTGTGCCCAATGGATCTCCTAGGCTACTGATCTTGTGCCAAGCAGGCTTTCCACCCCTCAGAGTCGCCAGAAGTGTTGACCATTTTTGTGTCAACCTTAACCATACAGACAACCGATCCGAGATATCATCTACTAGCTAAATACCCTATTGAAACAAACCCCAGACCTAAAACCCTAAACCCTTAAGGCTTTTTGCTTTAACCTTTTTCGGCCTTATTCTTTTCCTTTGTTGACCAATTGGGACAATCATTTCACTTAAGTTCACCGACTGGAGGGTCCCTTCACGATGTGACCGACCCTTTTCACCCTCTATCGGCTGGTGGGAGTTCCTTTCATCGCGGTGTTGCGTTGGTCGGGAACTTCCACTTTTGTTCCCTGTTTCGATCTTCCTCTTTTGTGCGACATCGTGATGAGCGATATGGTTGGGAGGAAAAGGAGTTGTTGGTGGGTGTTCTTTTTGTTGTGTTGCGCAATCAGGAACTTTCCACTCTTGTTCCCTGCTACGACTGTTCTAATTTCACGCGACACCACGATGAGTGATACTGGCGGGTGTTATAAGTTGTTATCGCTTGATTTGCCTATCGCTCTTTCCCCACAAACAGGAACAATGCTACAATCGGCGACTGTTCCACTTTCGCGCAACATGGCAATGAGCGATATGGCCAACGATATGAAGGATGAAGTGTTATTGTTGTTTCATAACGATCAGGAACTGGGTCCTGTTGACGTGTTTTTTTATGACAGCGCCTAACACAGAATAAAGTTGCCTAACGGGCACTTCACTCTCTCTTGATCAAAGTACGATTGTATACTAAGATTGCAATGAGTTCAAACAATTGAAAAATAAATTGAATGAATGATTCAATAATCGGATGATTACATTGAACGATATACACACGTATATAAAGAGGTTACAAGACTAAAGAGCTAAACGCTAAATTAAGCTTAAAAGCTAATTACATAATAAAAAGCTAACTTAACAAGCTAAATAGCTAAATAAGTTGACAACTAAGATGACTACTAAAAATAGGAGATGACCATTATAGAAGATATTAATATTATTTTAACACCCTCCCTAATGGTCATCGTACTCAATAACCTACAAAAGACATTGCAGGTGTTATGATCACAAATGCAAAGACCATCTGCTGCTACGGAGACCCTCCCAGGATGTAAATGACCAAGAGTACTCAAAGCCATCCAAGCTAATGTAGCCTTCACACGCGAATTAGGGATCGGGCACACACGAATTACTAAAGCCTGAAACCATGATTTTGAGGAAAAAATCAGCAAACCCTTTAGCAGAAAGTACTGAGCACTATTTGCTCTAGCAACTCCTAAACAGACTGCAAGATACCACGATTGCAGATGTTTGCCCTGACAGTGTGACCTAAAACTAACTGCAACAAAGCACAATTTTTGAGGAGAAAAATCGATCAAAACCAGAGAACTTCGCGAATCACAAATCCCACACAAACTTCGCATATTACAGATGATTTTTGAAGAAAAAATCATAAAAACCAGCAAACAATTTTTGAAGAAAAAATCGTGAAAACCTAGAAATCCCACGCAAGCTTTGCGGATGACAGATAATAATTTTTAAGGAACAAATTCTAAAGCCTGCGAACAATTTTTGAGGAAAAAAATGTGAAAACCAACCAAACACGAAATTTGCCTATCACAAAGCATAGAAGGCTGACTCCTCTCCAGAATGCTCTGCAATTGAGCCTGCTCCTGTTCTTGAGACCCTCCCAGCCTAGATTGCATGGATGCCAACAATTTCCTGCAATCTTTCTCCATATGGCCAAACTTGTGACAATAGTTACACTGTACACTTTTCGTCTTTGAAGACTGTGAATATTGACCTTGCCCGTTCTGCTGGAAGGACTAACCTTTACCCTTGTTCTTATCCAAAACTGTAGCTGTGAAGGCCTATTCAGTGGACGAACTAGCATTGCTTCCAAACTGTTGCTTCCATCGATCCTATTGTAGAAGCTTGTTGCAGAGATCAGGAAACTTCAGATCAACACTAGTAGATGAGATATTGAGAGTATCAATGAAATGCTCGCACGATCTAGGAAGGCTTTTCAGCATGATCACTACCATATCCTCTTCCACCAAAGTTCGGCCTATAGCTTCTAACTAGTCACGGATCTCCTTGATCTTCGTGAGATGTGCTTGGGTAGAAGACTTCTCATCCATCATGATAGAAAACAGCATATTTTTCAGAAAGAAAGCTCGGCTCTTGTCGGGCGATTCATGAAGATCCTTCAAGAGATCCCAGATCTCTTTAGCTGTTTTACCTAAAGGCACCTAAGGGAGTTGATCTTCTGTGACTGAGAGTTTGATAAGCGTAACAGCCTCTCGATTCTTCGTATCATGTTTGTCTTGATCTTCACCTGTTGCTGTAGGACGAGGAACCTTGCCAAGAACAATCTGATCAAGGCAACGATATTCAAATATCGATAACATGCGTTGTTTCTAGGTGTTGTAGTTAAGGCCATTGAACTTCTGCCTATGTTCCAACATGATGTTGGTTAGTGATGCCATCACGAAAATAGAGGTTGATCGAGGTCAACTGAGTGAAAGCAAGAGAGAAGAATCTGATTTTTTTTTAAAACAGAATAGAAGCAAATGCTGAAAAAACTGAAACCCTGGAGGAGAATTCTGGCACGAATTCCAAGGCGCGAATTTTGAGGTTTGGAAGAAACCCAGAAATTAAAATTTTCAGCAAACTTAAAACTTGAAATTTTTCCTGAAAATAATCAAAAAAAATAATAATTTGCAGAAAATAAAAAAATGCCTCTGATTTTTTTTTGTAAAAAAAAACAGAAAAAATATAGACGATTTTTTTCCAAAAAAAATTAGGGGCAGAAACCCTAGGTCGGATGTAAAGCATAAACAGCACCCAGGATACACCAAAATTCCTAACATCCATAGAATTAGCAGAACTCACGGACTGTTTTTAAATTCCAAGGCAAATTCACTGGCACAAAATTTGAGGCATGGAAAACGAGGCACCCAGAAAAATATGAGATCAAACCCAAAATCTCTCGAAAAACCCACCAAGAATATGAAATCAGAATGCAGATCCAACAACTCAAAAATTGAGGCACGAAAAACGATGCACCCAGAAAAATCTGGTGACAACCCAATTGAGGTCTCAAAAAACCCACCAAGAATCTGCAACCAGAACAAAATTTTGACTTGAACTGAAGGGTCAAAACCCTAGTCAAAAATTGCAGAAACCATAGGCGGCCATGAATGAACCAGATCGAGCAAAAACACGTGAAGCAATTTGCAGCAAAAAATCCACGAACTAGAAGCAAACCACTTCGAAAAACTATTGAAATTTTTTTCTAAAAAATTCCTTTCGAAAATTTTTAGAATAACAAAGAAATTTCAAAAAAAATTAATTCTCTGCTCTGATACAATGAAAAATAAATTGAATGAATGATTCAATAATCAGATGATTACATTGAACGATATACACACGTATATAAAGAGGTTACAAGACGATGTTCTATAATTAGAACATAACGTTAAAGCAAAAGACTAAAGAGCTAAACACTAAATTAAGTGAGATTTTTTTCTAAAAAATTCCTTTCGAAAATTTTTAGAATAACAAAGAAATTTCAAAAAAAATTAATTCTCTGCTCTGATACCATGAAAAATAAATTGAATGAATGATTCAATAATCAGATGATTACATTGAACGATATACACACGTATATAAAGAGGTTACAAGACAATGTTCTATAATTAGAACATAACGTTAAAGCAAAAGACTAAAGAGCTAAACGCTAAATTAAGCGTAAAAGCTAAATTAGGCGTAAAAGCTAAATTAAGCTTAAAAGCTAACTTAACAAGCTAAATAAGTCGACTAAAAAACTAAATAGCTAAATAAGTTGACAACTAAGATTACTGCTAAAAATAGAAGATGACCATTATAGAAATTAATATTATTTTAACAATCGACTCCAAGGTTCCTATATGTGACGGATGTGACTCAGTTGGCCGATGTGATTGTTGGTAATCCAAGGGGACTTACGTTTGGATCATTCTTTCACCTCTTTGATGTGGCTAGAACTTCATTATTAGATATAGCAATTTTGTGATGCTTCTGCTTCAGATGAACTAAACTGAAAATAAAGGGGAAAGGGTTAGAAGGATCTAAATCTACTCCTAAGGGCAATGATATCAATAGATAATGCCTTAGTGGACAAATTCCAAATAGACCAAGCTCTGCTTCGCCAAATTTAACTACAACTCTGCAAGAACCTGTGCAACCTTCTGAGGATGTTGAAGGATTTTCACATTGAGAAAGTGCATTTGAATACCCAACACAATGCAATCGAAACAACTATTCACAATCGAACTTAGCACAAATTTGGTGGCTCAAGCTAACTTTACACTGCATCTTATAATCAACAAGATGCAAAAAGTATGAGATCATAGCAACAGTTGGCAATATGGATCGGTTGAGTACTAGCCTAGTGTCGGGTTTTCTACATCAAGTCTGAAGCTCTCTGTGGAGTCCTGATAGTCGGGCTTTCTCAAACTCCCAATATAGTTGCAAAGTTCTAATTTTTACCGACTTCCCGACATAGGCCTCAATTCTCTCTCCTTGAGCTGATTGAAGTCAACTGATGAACACGATTCACGAGCCATTCAAACCTCCAACTTGGTTTTGAATCTATTCATGGACCCGATTAATGCTATGTGTAACACCTTTAGGCATTTTAAAGTCTGGTACATATGTCGGGGGGGCTTTTCTCAGCCTATTGGGGGAATGAGAGAAGAAGAGGGCAATTAGTTTTCTTCTCAGTCGTCGTTTGCCATATAAGGAAATGAGTGTGAACTCAATTTTGTATTGGGAAGTGAAGGAAATGTTAATAAAACTGTGTGTTTATATATGTTTCCTTTAGATTGCAAATTCCTATGTTTATGTAATCTTTTCTCAATGCAATTCCTATTATATCAAAATTGTGTGGATTGTTATTTCTGAATCTTTGAATTCAAATTTATTAATCTATTGTGAAGATCTTTTTCTTGTTTCTCATTCGTGGGTGTGGGAGAGGTGAACTTTCTGTCATTTTTCTACATTCACTTAATTCTGGATTTAACCTTTGACATCTATTTCATGGCTATGGGTAGATGGTAGTGTGCCTTTTCTACTTTCTGGTTAAAAGCATACCCTGTATTTCCATTCACTGCATAACTTTCAAAGGTAGCTGCACCTTGTAAAACAAGTAGAGAGCACTTACAACTATCATTGCAAGTGACTCAACTGTTGGTCAGGTTGTCATTTATGTGGGCTAGGGAGTATTAATTGAAGTGACAAATCTGTTAACCAACAAGCGCCAAATCACACTATGGTGGAATTTTGCCTCGACTTATTTTCCTTGAGAGCCCTGATTTGGCGCCCTTCCTAGGATATGGGCACTATTTCTCTACAATGGTGCAATTTGGGATTTGTTAACTTTTCCTTGACGTTATGGTTTTAGCGCCTGAATATCGACTAGGGCGTTGAATCTCCAAGGTGAAGGAATTTTCCTTGGATGAGGAATTTCCTTGACATTGCCATATTGGCGCCCCTAACTGACCTTGGGCGCTATTTCCTTGACTTGGAGGAATTTGATCTTTTAGCGTTTTTTCCTTGGCCTCATTCATTTGGCACTCTATTCCACACTCGGGCGCTAATTTGCCTTAAGGAATTTTGGTTTCTTCAAGTTTTCCCTGACCCCTCCAATTTGGCGCCCACACCTGGACTTGGGCGCCAAAATCACTACATGGTGGAATTTCAGTATTTTCAAGTTTTCCATGGTGCCTTGAATTTGGCGCCCATACCTAATCTTGGGCGCCAAAATCACCTTGCCAAGGAATTTGTCTTCTTCCTCTCCAAACTTAGTTGATTTTGATCATTTCCGGATCAGGATGCCATTTTGGGGAATTGAAGTGATTTTCGCCAAACAAAGAAGATTTTCCATGTTTTCCACTTCTGGAATGAATGCTCACACTTAGCCATTTTTTATCCATTGAGTCTGCTTTTTGACTTTTCCGGATTTCGAAGTGTTCAGGAATGCTCAGCCTTCAGTGTCGAGATCCCTGCCAGTTGAGAACCTGTCACAAATAGACTTACTATAAATAGTAAGTATTTTAAAACGTCAAAATTAGAGCAAATTTGGGCAAGATGGCACTTATTGAAAAATAGAAATTGCTAAAAATAGTAAGTTTGATTTTTGGCAAAATTAGACCGATCCGGGAGGCAGTGAAATCCCTACAAAATAGGAACTTTCTAAAAATAAGTTTGCTCAAAATTCGCTCAAATTTCATGTATAGGTTCCTTAAAGAATCCTAATTCCAATGCAACGTTCAGTTTTTCAAAAACCCTAAAGGAAAGGCCTCAAATTCAAGTCTGAAGGGCAACACCTTAAAATTGGCAAAGCAAGTTTCAGACTTAGCCAAATTTATTCAAACGACTTGCAGACTTGATCAAATTGACCCCTAAACACTTGCAAATAGAGGAGAACGAAGGGATTGCTACGAAAAGACCCAGAGAAACGCAACCAAAAGACCAAGAGGACCTAAAAAGTAGAGGGTCCCCATTTGCAATGGGGTGATGTATGAAAACATCACAACAGGTCCCACCCTTGCCTACGATACTGCGATGGTTGTTAGGGTGGGACCAGCTCATTTTCAAGGTGCAATCCTGGCCATCCACCTGCACGCAAAGAGGAGGATCTAGTGGCCCAAATTTAAACTGGAGGTGATCGTTGGAATTCAAACAACTGCTCAGTCGTGGTTGCCAACTTAATGGGTCGAAAATCAATTTTTGACCCCATCGGCTAACCAAATCAAATTTGATCTGCTCCAACCACTTTTAGGAGGCCAAGGGACGATTACCATTACTCCACCATGCTTTTGCAGATGCCTCCTTTCCATCGGCCTTGCCTACAATCAAATGCCTTTCTTGTAGGGATTTTCCTGATTTTCAGGGATTGCCGCTCTTTACCAATTCTAGGAGATATTTTCAGACACGCAACCATCAGAGCAATCTGTCTGATCTGATTCTCCTTCTTTTGTAACCAAACCCTAGCTGGTTAGGGCTTTTGAACCCAGCGTTCTATCTGAGTTATGCCTGAACTACAAAGGCAGCTTTTGTAGCTCTTTCTAAGGGTCCTCTCCTTGTTTCTCTTACAGAAACTCATACTCTCTGCAGCTGTAAACTTTGCTTTGCCTTTATACCAATAAAATTGTCTAGCTCGCCTCTTTTCAATTCAAATATTTTGTGTAATGCATTTTACCTCTTTATCTAAATGCATTCTTTTCTGATTCCTAGTTTATGCAAATGTGTTAACACCCCTGTAGATGTTTGTGAATTGAATTTAGTTCCTCTCTTCATCTTATAGGATTCTGACCTATGCATGTTCTTAAGAAGTTCATTAGGATAGAAAATTGTGTATATCTTTGGGTAGTTTTCATTGATGTCTTGTGCAGTTATGGACAAGGAGGATCAACTTTCAATCTAGGTGCATCGCCTCTTTTCCCTTTCAGCATTCCTTTTCCCTTTTCCCCTACAAGCTATTAGGATACGTTTAGAATAGGTTTTATAAGTGTTGGATTGGTAACACCGCACCCGATTGATAAGGAAGTCGGCCTTCTCCAGAGACTCAACCTCACATGCGCAAGGTCCCACACTTGGAGATTGTTTCCATGTTTCACAAGGTTGTTGAGCACTAGTGTTCAACAAGGGTGTAAACTTTTGTGACAAGTAATTTATGATAGTTATATTTTTATTTCTTTCTGTTTAATGGATTCATTACTACTTGTAAGGTTCAAGTATGCCTCTGAAGGTAGAGACTCTCAATAATCTTTCACTCTCATCAAAACGAGGGAGTCACCAAGACACACTTTCACAATGCTCATCGCAAAACTAAGGACCTATACGAGGTTGTTCATGAGAGCCCCATCATTATTCCTTATTGATTGACAATTACTCTTGATTTAGATTTTTCTCCCACGAAGTACTTCAACCATCCCAAAAACCCACTCACTTTGCTTATGAATCAGCAACTTATTATTGGGCTTCAACCTACTGATGAGCACAAGCACCTAAAAGATCCCCATTATTCTTACATGTTTTCCATCAGTAGTAGAGGATTTTGACAAAATTGGAAACTAAATCTTTCTCTTCTTTATCAACACTTGAAGCTTAAAATTGCTTTCTAGAATTCACAAAGCTTAAAATGTGTTAAAAAGGCTAATATCATCACCATGTTCATCGAATCTACTGTTGCCAAATGCACACTCCAATGAGAAATTGAAAATAGAAAGAAGAATGAAGAAGACTTGAATACCTTACTTCTCTGAGAAAAGAAATATCTGAAGCTCTGGTTCCCGGACTGAAGACACCAGAAGAGCAAATGCACATACTCATCGGTACTGTGCAGAGAACACAAGAGGCAATAAAAGATAGCAAAACTTTCAGCAATAACATAAATTTAGTTTTGACAAATATCTTTTAGATTGTAACCCACCAGTTACAAGAATCCCGGCAGGACTCCACTGACAACGAATGACAACCTTTGTCATTGATGTCAAAGGGGGAGTAGTGGGATGAGAAAAATGGTCAAAAAGGAAGGGACTTCATCTGCTCAGGGGGAGCATACAGTTTTGAGCATACAATTTTGGAAAGACAATTTTTTTGGCAGACTATTTTTGGATATCATTTTGGACACTTTTGATTTTTCTCATGAGTGTTGCCATCAATGCCAAAGGGGGAGATTGTTGGCAAATGCACACTCCAATGAGAAATTGTAAGTGATTGAAGGTTTTGTCATTGATGGCAACCTTGCAATCATAGGACACTGGCAAGACAAGATACCGGCACCGGCACCGGCACCGACAGACTCTACACCGGCACACAGGACATCGACAGTGAAAGGAAGGATACCAGCACCTTGGCCGACTTCAATTTTGTTTGAAATGTATTTTGTAATTAATTGTAAAATCATTGTAAGCCGACATGGCGAGTTGTAATATGACTCATATATGTATGAGATCATTTTGTAATAGGAAATATGATGTGATAGGATGCGAGATAAGCAGACCTAATATGTGAAATATTGGTTAAGGATTTATGCTGTAGCAGAGCTTTAATCGGTACTAAATCTGGCATAGCAAATGCTGATTTGAAGCAGTACAAGACATTGGATTAGTATAATCCATTTTTGTAAGTCAGTGTGACTTCTTTTGTAATTGAGCAGTGAGCTCTAGGCACTTGGCCTTCCTGCATGTGCAGAACCCTATTGTAAGAGTAATATTCCCTTATTGGCCAGTAAGCGAATATTGTGGGTCACAAATCCCACCGAGGTTTTTCCCACACCGGGTTTCCTCGTTAAAATACTGTGTTATGGTGTGCTTCTCATGTGGTTACTATTATTCTTGTTTAGTGCATTATTTCTGGTTTACCGGTACACAGTTTTAATATGTTTTTTCATGTTCTAAGTCAAGTAAATTTATATACCGGTTCTATATTCCTACAAAATTAAAAAAATTAAAACCTTAAACATTTTGAGTTCCATTCATCCAAGTCACTCTTCGACTAACGTGTCGTGCCATATTATACAAAATTTAAAATTTTAAACTATGACATATAATTGTCGGATTATAAACTTCTAATATTTATTGAAAACTTTATTAGCGACAATTCTCACATATATTTTTAATATATAATTTAAAACAATTTCATTAATGAAATTATAAATTAATTTTTAAAAATTTAAATTATTATATATTATATTAGTGTCGCTAATAATTATATAATTTAATAAAATTATAAATTAAAAAAACATATCCTTATAAACCATTAATATATATATATATATATATATATAATTTATTATGTATATTATTTAGTTTTTAACATATAATTAATATATATTTATGATTTTTATATGTTTTTTGATTGAACTACTTGTCCAATCCCTCAAAAAAATTTGATCGTACCCATCTACATGATTCTGATTTGGCAATATAGTTATATATCTATGCTATGGAAATCATAATTCATTTTTTTTTAATAGTTTTTCTCTTTTTCTAAATATTTTACATTTTTTTTAAATATGATTTTTTCCCCATTTTTTCAAAAAACCGTATACTTTTGATTTGCCATTTATTATTCCCCAAACGATTTTTGCTCTATGATTTATAGTATTATAACTAATTATTAATATTCTATTGTTAATTCAAATTAACATATATTAATATTATATAATATATAATCTTTTAATTAATATTTATTATTTCTTATTATATTATTAATTTATTAAATTGTATAAAAAATAATTATACTATAATTACATTTCTTTAATTCTTGTTTTTAGGTTGTACAAATGTATATATTTATTATTTTTATATGTTTTCTGTACAGATGTACCCAAACGTACCCAATTGAAGTGGCAACTTAGTTTTATTTGCTTATAATATCTCTATACTATGGAAATGCCCTTAAATACAAAAATAAAGTAGTTTTTTACTGTTTTTCTTCAAAAAAATGTAATTTTTTTGTAGATCAGACTTTTTGCCAAATTTTTTCCCATTTTTTTCAAAAAATCTTATACTTTTGGTTTGTCGATTAATTCCCCAAATGATTAATGCTTCTATGGTCTCAATGTCTCAAAATGTCCCCATCTCCAAAGACAACACTTTTTCAAGGGAGGATGCTTAACGTTGAACAATGGAAAATAATAAAATGGTGACAGGAATTTTACACAATTCAACAAAAATAATTATAAAACACAAATTGAAATACTTCACCAATATCTCATAATGTGAATCTCTAACATAATCAAGCAAGTGACCAATCCTCCTAACAAAGAGACTCTGAGTACAACATTGATGAAAACATAGAAAGAAGTACTACAACCTCAAAACCAAAGGTTATAGAAAGAAAGAACAATGTAATGCAAAAATAAAAAAGAAAGCCTATTGCTAGAAACATTGGGTGAAAAGCAAGCAAGAAATATTAACTAAGAACTCTACTAACACACTTAAGAGAAAGTGGAAACTATGTATAGTACAAGCCCTAAGTCAAAACTAGTCAATCTAGGGTTATCTAAAGAAAAGAAGCACAAAATAACCAAATAGGCATTAGATTTTGGTGAAGAAGGTATGTTTGGCCTCACAAATACAATAACCTTGACTAGGAGAAAATTCTATTGTGTTTAATTGCAAAAAAACAAACGTGGTAAGTTGATATATGCAAACCCTAGTCTACCCAAAATACATATGGCCCTATCTACTTATTTTTTATTTGCAAAATATAAGAGATTTTGTAAGAGGATGGCCCTTTCACGGTAGATGCTTTCTCTAAGAGAGCGGAGAAGCTTGATGTTATACATAATGTCTTGTGTCTCATTGATTGCAAGATAGGTGCATACAATGATGGTCCAGTAGCACAAAAGGATGGAGAGCCCAATGAACCAATGTAGATGCCAAATAAGTCTAGCACTCCTAGTGTGGAGGAGCAATCATGGGAATTCCTTTGACTGATATCTCTGACTATTGAACTTACTGCTCAAGGCAACGAAGCATTATCATTTTGCAGTTTGATTTTTTTATTCAACGTTTACTAAAATGTTTCAGCTTCTTCCATTTATTTATAATATGCATTTTCCTTTCATTTAAGTTAGTTTATTGGTTTTGCTTTTGTAATTTACCACAATATATATTTTTAGTAGCCACCAGCTCTCTACCCACCCAGTGACCATAAATCCTGGGAAATTTTAAGCACCCCCAGCATCTCAAAAACTCAGAAAAACACCAGAAAAAAATTACTAATTTCAGATTCTATAAATCTAAGTTCTTGAGTGCAAGACTTTACCACAATAAAGTCTGCATAACTCATAACTATATGCAGCACATAGAAGTTGCCAATTTATTAAAGAGGGGTCAAACAATTTTCATATTGAAAAAGGCAAACAACAATAAAATGCAATAAATTGGAAATAAAACCAAAACTTACCAATAAAGAATAGACAATAGTATCAAAGAGGTACTTACCAAAACAAGTATCTTATTTCCAACATTTAAACCAGATGATGGTTGCATGCTGCGAGACATATGCTGAGGTGCCAGCGAAGTATGTTGCACATGTGACATGTCATCCAAGTGTGAAGTATGGATGCAATGTTGCGCATGAGAAGGATGGGATAAGTGAGCCGTCTGCTGGGTATGAAGGGATTGGTGTTGGGATTGATGTAGTTGCTGGTGTTGAACTTGATGTGGTATGCACTGCAATGGCTGGGGCTGGTGCTGCATCTGAGGTTGAGGCTGTTACATACAATAAATCAGTAATTGAGTAGTATAACTATAACTTGTGACAGCTAAATCAAATTCCAAGCTACGACTTCTAACCACTCTCAGTGACATAGGAGAAAGCAGATGACACATACAGGTGACCGAGATGTGAGATTCAGAACATCATTTGTGTACTGCAAGAACTCAAGTATCCTGAAGTCAGCACTTAGAAAATACATGCCATTGACAAATAAGACTAAGAAACAAATGGAAATACAAGTAGATTTTATTTAAGCTCGAAGCAATAAAAACACAAGCTTACAGTTGAACGAAGACCAGGGCCACTAATTGTCGAGGAATTTTCTGAATTAGGAAATGCCTGGTGTTATAAAAGGCCAACATCCACGAGGAACAATTCTTCAGTGCCTTAACACCTTCTCAGATTTTCACAGCTCCAAGAAAGTAGATATGAAAAATATAATGCAAGAGCTCAAACATTTGTCATACACAAGTTAAGGATACACTTACAGTCAACCCAGATACAGAAGAAACAGAATTCTGAGTGCGCCTGTACTTATGCCTGGCTGAGTAAAACTTGTAATCTCTTTCACAAATAGTTGCTTCATGCCTTCCTGTCAAACGTTTGTACCTGAAGCAAATTGATTTTTCCATATAAGAATAACAGACATTCCCCCACACAAGGAAGCTCCTTTCAAGACAAATCACCAATTGCTATTTACAGTCAAAATAATTTAAATCGATAATAACAAAGAAAATGGTGCAAGACAAAGCATATTAATTGCATGCATCTATTTCTTAAATGTAATAGATCATGTATGTGTGATGCATACATGTTATTATTTTAGATACAACAATTAATTGATAGATGCAGATCCCATATTTTACAGAAAGGGAAGCATGTCCAGATCTGTAAACATATAATATACACACGAGTGCAGTCATATTGACTGAGACTAAACGACAAACATTTTCCACAAAATAGTGATTCAAAATATAATTCTATGTGAATTATTAAATCAGGATGTAATTTAAAAACTTGGTTGTCAAAAAAAATCAAATGTTTTAACCTATATAGATCATAAAGACCTATGAAAGATTACATGGAGACAACAACTTTAAGATAACTGCATATTCAGCATTTAGACCTGTCCTAACATTTTTAAAATTCTGCAGCTTCTGTGAGCATTTAAATATTTAAATTTGACTCAAACTTGGCAACGCTCAGTAAAAATCAGCTACACATTTCACCAAAATAAAGGAATTATACACTTCCGTATTGCAATATGTAATGGTGGACAAAATCTTAGCATTTTTGAATGAAAAGGTGGTAGATGTGACAGCCATTATTGAGTTACAACAATCGACAATAGAAAACTCTAGGAATAGAAAATCCTAGAATCAAAATAATAAAAGTACATAAGACAATAAAGCATTGTACCACTAAAGAATATCAATGAAGGGTAACTATGAGCGCCCAAAAGCATGTGCTGATGAAGGCTGGAAGGAAATATCATCAAATATCTATATCTATATCTACCTCTGACATGGCAGAGTCATTTAAACCATCCTTGGTCATTGTGAGAGATGATGTTTGTTAAGGAGAATTGTTGAGTTAGATTAATTAGATAAAATTAATATTATTTGCAATATAAATGACATTGAACTATTAAATTTATATGAATTATTAAATCAATATACCAAAGCATATAAACATAGAAATACCATTTTTTACCATTTTTCTAAGGAAAAAACCTTAAGAGTAAAAAACCCCACAAAAAGCATCATTAAAATAGGAAAACTTACATAATGTTTATAAAATAGACTATAGAACCTATGGATAAATCCTTTTCTCATGTCTCCCAAGTGGCCTTCCTAAATCCTCATACACAAAATAAACTAAATTCAACATTGACAAAATGTCATATTTAGATTCCCTTGATGGAAATCCCTTAAATATGGGGTGAAAGGATGGAAAACACCCAAAGGATAGTTGCCACACCTTTTCTTAATAACTATGAATGATTATGAATAATTTAATATTATTATTATTTAAATAAATTATTAATTGCTTAAATAGTGTTCTAAATATGCTTTTTAAAGCATTTATATAATATAACGTTAAAGTACCTTATATTAGAGCATTGTAAATGTTATAAAGGCTTGTGACCCTTAATAATATTATGCTCTAACACTCACCCTTATTGCTAACAAGGGAAGTTGTCAATTTGTTAAAAAAATATATATATTAAGTTCCTCAAGGACGCAAAACTTCTTTGTCTAAGACTCTAACATACAACAAGGACAAAAATA
Organism: Cryptomeria japonica; assembly: GCF_030272615.1. Classification (NCBI taxonomy): domain Eukaryota; kingdom Viridiplantae; phylum Streptophyta; class Pinopsida; order Cupressales; family Cupressaceae; genus Cryptomeria; species Cryptomeria japonica. The sequence goes on from NC_081415.1 coordinate 327,741,306, forward strand.
TATGCCAAGATAAAGATCGTGTATTCTGGCTGCATGATAGACATCTTGCCATAATTGAAAATCTTAATTTTATTAATAATGATGCTTCAATAGTTTCTTTAAATGGCAAGGTTACCCTACATATGCATCACTGTAATTGAGCAAATAAATGAAATTGCCTGGTCTCAAAATGGAATGTCCAATTCGTTTGAGAAGCAATAGAAGGCAGATGTCCTTTCTAGGGCTCATCTCGGACTTATGTTTGCAATCAAATTGCAAGGATGTCGGGCTCCTGACGATGGAAGCCATCAGGATGGTATTTGGAAGGGATTTTCTTACCTTTATCAATAGATATCAGGTGAACGCGGATATTTCATCAAGGTTTCTCACTTCTCTCCTGGACTTGGGTGGTGCGAAGGTCGACATATTACTGCCCCTACATGAAATCTTCAAGGAAGAGTTCCTGGTCGATGACATTGAAGTTGTGGTTTTTGTGGAGTTGGGCATGGGGATTCCATGGCCCAGTGACCTTCCCAAACTTCTGCAACTGGGCACAACTGTGGTCAAGAAGCTATTCATTATGAAATTGGTCATTGTTGGGTTGGCTCGGGACCGACAGTGGGCTATAGTTGGCTGAGATTTCCTCTGACACGGGAAGGGTATAGAGGTGAAGCAAAATCTGGACTGGTTGTACCATTTTGCAAACATCGTCTACTCGGATGCCTTCTATGAGGATTAGAGCTGGGAGACATGGCTCCTTTTTGATCTTTTGATGATACCAGACACGAGAATATGTTTGAGGGGGCAAACTGCGCGTGGTGGTCCAATTTGTGGGTCTGCACTGATGGAGTGTTCTATGGTTGGGGATTATTGAACAGCTCCTTTTTGTCTTGGTTCTCTGGTTGGTGGACTTCAACAGTTAATCTCAATTTTTGGAAGTGGGCGGGTTGGGTTCTGGGTCATGGTTGGTAGACTTCAACAACAAATCTCTATTTTTGTATGGGCAGGTTGGGTCTCAGGGTCATATGTTGTTGCTATGTGGCATATCAACCTGCTCTGTATTTTGGGCAACCATTGCTATTTTGGCCTATATACTTGTAAACACTGTATGTAATTTCCTTTTTGAATTAATATAATCTTTGCAGCCTTGTGCTGTGTATTACGAATCAAAAGAAAAAAAATAATAATAATAATTCAATAAGGTCTTATAAAGTCTTTGTTAGAGCCTAGAGTTCCTCAAACTAGCCTCCCCCAAGTTCATTACATATTGCTTGTAGGTCTTATAACATAATGCTTTACAAGAAGAAAAATTATAGAGAGAAAGATTACATAATGCCTATACGACTTCAATAAAAAAATATGGGTTGACCATTAGGTGGTGGCACCCCCTCAATGGCAACTCCTTGTGGTCCAGCATTGTTTCGAATTTAGAGAATTCGGCATTGCATAGAGGTTTAAAAAAAATATTTGCATCATAATCTTTTGTTTGACAAAGTGCAAAGAGAAATCTCTATTTAGAGCTTTTCCATGAATAAAGTGAGCTTGCACTTTGATGTGTTTTGTGACTTTGTCCTTCAATGATGAATACAGTTTATTGCAAGAGCGATATAACAATAATTATCACAAAAAGGTGTGGTACAAGAATTAGTACCCATATGAAGCTCATGTAATATATGATTAAGCCATAATGATTCTTTAGCTCCTTCAATGGCATTGTTATATTATGCTTCTATAGTAGAAAGGGTCACAATAGGTTTTTAAGCATTGTTAAGTTGGATTTTATGAGGACTCTTCAAAAAAATTGTGAAATCTACTCCTGACTTGGCTCATGTTGTGTAATTCCCTATGTTTGCCCCCCATTGTGTCGAAAAGGTTGGATATCCATAATAAAATCATGAAAAAATCTAAGTATTCTAAGTGTTCTTGGTGTTAATTAATACATAATAATAATAAAATTAAAATATAAAAAATAAAATATAATATAATATAATTACAAGTTTATTAATTTTAATGAAAGGTCAAGAGGCATGACATGAAGTGTTGTGACTCCCTCAAACATAAGATATAAACGGGAGAAGAATTCATTTAAAAGAGGGGAGAGGAAGGAAGAGAGAATGGAGGATAGGGATAAAAGAAGGATAAATGGAAGAAAAAGAAATAAGGAGGAAATGAAGGGTTGCACACTTTCAAAGGGTGCTAATGGTGAAAGGTTGTGTCTCTTTCAAAGAACATAAATTATACTATTTCAAAGTGGGGAATTGTGAAAGGTTGTGTCTTTTGCCAAAGGGCATACATAATGAAGAGGTGTGACCTCTCCCTCCTATTGGGAGATATAAAAGAGAAGAGGGGTCAAATGGAATGAGGGAAAGGAAGTAATATTGGAGGAGATCTGGAGCAGATTCAGAGCATAAATATATGGAGGGATCTTAAATGAGATTCAAGAGGGAAAAAAGAGAATAAGATATGCAGATCTAGAAGAGGAAGATATGTAGACCTTATATGGGATATATGCAGATTTGAAAAGCAGTAAAGACAAATTTGAGGAGTGAGAGATGGCGAAGATTAAATAAGAAGCAAAGGGGCAACAGTTTTGCCAAACAGATGTATCTTTTCATAACCAAAAGATGTGACCCTTGGTCTCAGTGAAGGGTATAAAGTGAAGGAGACATCATTTAAAGAAGGCATCAAACCAAGAAGAAGATCAATCGATCCATTCAAGGGAGTATTGAACTTCATAACCAATTTCAGAATTCATAAAGAGAGGAAGCGAGCAGTTTGATAATAATAAGGGCAAGATTTAGGGCAATCCCAATAGGGGACATTGCAAATGGTATTGGAGCACTGTTCTTGCCAGCCTGAGGGGCAAACAGTAGTTGAAGACAATAACGAATATCTTTCCTATTTATAGTAGAGTTAAGAGCAGATGTAAAAGAGTGTTATGAGAAAATCCGAGGGACTTCATGAGCAGATCCTTGAAGCATGTTAGAGCAGATCTAGAGCCGTCCTAGGGTAGAGAAATATGAGGAGTATTTCAAATTTGTTTTGAAGCATATTGGAGCAAATTTATGACACATTTATGAGCATATGGGAGCAGAAAGATGGGGTTAGGCCCACTTTCTATCTCTAAATGGCTTACGAGCAGCAAGATGGAGTTAAGCCCACTTTCTAGCTCGAAATGGATTATGAGCAAAATGATTGGGATTAGGCCCACTTTCTAGCTCGAAATGGATTATGAGCAAAATGATTGGGGTTAGGCCCACTTTCTAGCTCGAAATGGATTACAAGCAGAAGGATTGGGGTTAGGCCCACTTTTTGGCTCAAAATGGATTACGAGCAGAAGGATTGGGGTTAGGCCCACTTTTTGGCTCGAAATGGATTAGGAGCAAACGGACGTGTATTTGCATTATGCTCCGTGTTTGCATATATTCATGCGTATATTTTGTGTTTTATGTGTATGCTCTATGTTTGCATATATTCATGTGTATACTTCGTGTTTTATGTGTATGCCCTGTGTCTGCATATATTTATGTGTATACTAAATGTTTTATTTTATGCTCCATGTCTACATATATTCATGTGTATACTTTGAGTTTTATATGTATGTTCAGTGTTTGGTTCAGACCTGATGAGTTCTTGATATGAAAATAACTAGAGTAAATAGATATGAGTTGCATTAGAGATCAAAGATATAGTCATGCTTCTAATCCTCATCTTAAAGTTGAGTTCTTGTGCTAACACAAACAGGTATACAAGATATTGTGCATACGTTGGGTCAAGTCAAATCAATCCTTTCAAGTGATGAGAAACAAAAGATGAGAAAAACTTGTCTTAAAATATAACTTGATATAATATCAGAGTAATGTAGCTACAAGGAGGAACTAAGAATTACAAATATCCAAAGGTTGATTTAAGATCCTTCATATTGGAGAAGAATTCAGTTGATAAGATTGCTTGAGGACAGCAATCTTAGGTAGGGTGGATTGTAAAGTCCCTTTCCTGAAATAAGATTTAATAATACATAATAATAAAAAAATTAAAATATAATATAATATAATTACAAATTCATTTTAATGAAAGGTTAAGAGGCATGACATGAAGAGTTGTGACTCCCTCAAACGTAAGATATAGAAGGGAGAACAATTCATTTGAAAGAGGGGAGAGGAAGGAAGAGAGAATGGAGGATAGGAATAAAAGAATGATAAATGGAAGAAGAAGAAATGAGGAGGAAATGAAGGGTTGCACATTTTCAAAAGGTGCTAATGGTGAAAGGTTGTGTCTCTATCAAAGACAAACTATGAAGGGTTGTACTGTTTCAAAGTGGGGAATTGTGAAAGGTTGTGTGTTTTTCCAAAGGGCATACATGATGAAGAGGTGTGACCTCTCCCTCATATTGGGAGATATAAAAGGGAAGAGGGATCAAATGGAATGAGGGAAAGGAAGAGGAATTGGAGGAGATCTAGAGCAGATTCAGAGAATAAATATATGGAGAGATCTTAAATGAGATTTGAGAGGGAAAGAAGAGAATAAGATATGCAGATCTAGAAGAGGAAGATATGCAGACCTTCAATGGAATATGTGCAGATTTAAAAAGCAGTGAAGACAGATTTGAGAAGTGAGAGATAGGTGAAGATTAAATAAGAAGTATAAGGGCAACAGTTTTGCCAAACAGATGTATCTTTTCATAACCAAAAGATGTGACCTTTGGTCTCCATAAAGGGTATAAAGTGAAGGAGACATCTATTTGCCACATACAGGTAAACGATTAAATGCAGAAAGTAAATGCACAGAACATAATGGAAATATATTAAATAACCAGTCTCTGTATTAATTCAACAGTCCATGTACATCAAGTGCTTATACTATAAGCACTTGATGTACATGGACTGTTGAATTAATACAGAGACTCGTAGATGGCATACTCACCGAAAACTCGGCAAGTGACAAAAACTCACCGAGTTTTTGGACCTGGCGAGTAGTAATGACTTCTACTCGCCAGGAAAACTCGCCGAGTTTTTGGCAAAAACTCGCCGAGTTTTTGGCAAAAACTCGCCGAGTTTTTGGCAAAAACTCGCTGAGTTTTTGGTGAGTTTTTGCCAAAAACTCGGCAAGTTTTAAAGAAAAACTCACCCGCGTTAGCATAACAGCCGAAAACGGCAAAAAAATACATGCATTTTTTGTTTTTCGATATGGTTTTGGGCTGAGAAGGGGGAAACTCACTTGGAAGGGCCACGCTGAGAGCCCAATATGCCCTCAAGTAATCGCCGAGTTTTTTGGTCTGTCCGTCAGGATTCATATATGGAATATAACATTTAAGTATAAGTGGCATACTTTAAGTTATATTCCATATATACTGTCAGGATGTTTGAGAGTGGTTTTGGACCTCCAGGAGTTATAACGCAAAATCTAGTTTTTGGAGGATTCTTCAATTTTCCAGACTTAGTCAAATTTCAGGATCCTTCGGCGATGCCCCTTGACCCCAACTTGGGGGCGCTGCCCCCAAACCCCCGTCGAAAAATATAGGGGGAAACTACGCTGATGGAAGTAGGGAAAATTTAACCTCCAAGTCTGATTAGGCTCCATATAACAACATAATTAGCATTGAAGAAATCCTGGTATTATACATTTTAGAGTTGAAAGTTTGAAACTATGAGCATGAATGATGAAATTTCAAATATGATGAAAGTTTGAAACTAGTTTTAACTAGAGCTGGGAAGAGGAAGTTGTATTTACTTTTGGTTTTACAAGAACTATTTACTATTTTGCTTCCAGCCATCAGCATTTCTCATGAGGATGCGATTTTGTAGACACTTTGCATTTAAATATATCTAGAATCAGTTTGTTTCTTTTGTGTTATCATTTATTGACTCATTGGATGCATCTTCTCATTAAATTTTGCAAAAAAAATGCATTTTTTATTAAAATTAAGCGTGTTTTTACGTTGCCGAGTTTTTTGCCGAGTTTTTCCGAGTTTTTTTCTCAGGGGCTTGGCGAGTCGAGCCGAGTCGCGAGTAGTTCAACTATGCTTATAACATTAAACCCAGTTACAACTATCATGATGCCACTACGAAGGAACGGTATGCAATATATAATACCCGAAGGGGTGCGACCAACCCTCGCGTCCAACTGCCCTTCGGGACGACTAACTAATTGACTGTCGTAACTCATTATTACCGACAACAACATAAACATAATATGACAACATAACATAATGGTTATTCCCGGCAACAACATCATTTGAAGAAGGCATCAAACCAAGAAGAAGATCAATCAATCCATTCAAGGGAGTATCAAACTTCATAACCAATTTCAGAATTCATAGAGTGGAAGCGAGCAGTTTTGATAATAATAAGGGCAGGATTTAGGGCAATCCCAATAGGGGACATTACAAATTCCCTATGTTTTCCCCAAATTGTGTCAAAAAGGTTGGATATTCATCCTAAAATCATGAAAAAAACTAAGTATTCTAAGTGTTCTTGGTGTTGGAAGGTTTCCCTTTGTATTCTAAAGCTATGATCAAGTTTTGAAACTCCCTCAAGTTGTCGACAGTGATCTTGAAGTATGTAAAAGGGACCCTATATTAAAAGAAGGATATTTTAGCAAAAATGTTAAAAGTAGAGTGCCCACAAAGAGCTCAATAAATATGGCAATTGATTTAATATTTCCAAATGTTCAAAGCACCAAAATAAAGGAATGCAATGATGTGTTTTCTCCCATCACTTACCTTGTTCGTTAACCATGAATGCAGGGGTCTATTCTTAACTACCATCTACTCAATTAAACTGATAGACCCATTCTGAGTGGATTTTGAGCAAGATTTTACTAAGATTATCACTTTTGATATGCTACAGTGTTGTGACTTAGGGTGATGCCCTAGGTGTATTTGGAAACGTTTATGGTTTTTTTTTGGAGAATGGTTTCTATCTACTATTTACAAACACTTGTGGGTGCCAAAGCTATGAAGGGTAATGGAAAATGCCAATATTGAAATTTTGCACAACTTGGTTGTGATTCTCTAGGGATTTGTAGATGTTTATATGACATGTATTTGAATGTCTCCACAAATGCCTATAGATCTTCAAGGAGCTCGTTTCAGCTAGGGTTTCTCTAACCACACTCACTGGCATGCCTGTAATGTAAACTTGGCAAATTTTATAATTCATTGCAAACCTTGTAATGGCCTCTTGTGCATTTTAAATGGATTTATGCAGTGTGATGATGGATGATTAAGCCTGTTCTATACTTTGATGATATTGTCCTGGTGTGTGTAATTGTACATTTGTCATCCCTTGTTTTTTCTATTTGTTGTTCATTATGATAGTTGTGCCTCTATACCCAATAAATAGGCACCGGTCTTGGAAGCACTTGATCAATCTCACTCTCATAAAAGAAGATTTAAAGCTTTAATTAATAGTTTAAGAATAAAAATTAGTTATGTTCATTTGTGATTCAATGCCATTGACAAGGAAAAATCTAAAGCAAGCCTCATCAAATCATTTATCTTATGTGAGTCATGTTTGCACATTTTTATCAGGTATATAGAAGTCTTATGCAGCCAGTTATACTTGACTTTATGACAGAATTTGAGCTTGATTGTTGTTTTGGTTGCCCATTTTGTTTGATGTCAATGCATGTTAAGGCATAACTCTAAGAACACCCTCCTGAGTCTAAAACTGAGCACAAAGTAGAGGAGAGATTATCCACTCTCATCATTTGGCCTTTAACCCTCCATAATTTGTAGATAAACTTTGATTTTTCTTTCATGATGGCAACCCCTAGCATTGAAAGTTAAATCATGTTCTAAGCTTTTGGAGCAGCGGTTTTAGGACCCAATGGATATAAAGAAACAACTCACTAGGTTCTTGTGACAATAGTAATGCCTGTAAGTCTTATATACAATGCAGTGCCCTTTGGTCTTACCAATGCCTATAGGTCTTACATGTGACAAGTTGCTTTTACAAATGAAAAATGGAATATAGAAGAAGAGATACAAAGAGCCCACAGTTATACATATAGAGTTAGTCACTACGAGGTGTCAATGTAATGAATAGTCCCCCTCAATGACAACTTCTTGAGGCCAAGCATTGCAATGTAGGCATTGTACAAAGGATTTGTTATATGTCAGATGGGATTCCAGCCCAGATTTGCAAAATCAAAATATATCTGCCACCAAATAATCAATCTAACAAAACTGGAGAGTAATGTCATAAGGAAAGAAAACTTTGCCAATGAACTTTAATGTGCTTTATTTTGAACATGAGTCTTTGGCAAGAGAAAAAAATAGCTTTGGTTATCACATAAAAAAGTGGGAATTGCACTTGTAAGTATCGCTCTATGCATTTGACAACATTGGCACCCTATTTGTGAAGATATAATAGAAGGTGAATTTTCTATCAATAGGATAGCTTGTATAGTTAGTATCACAATAACAAATACATTTTTATCCATGATGCAAAACAACATAAGTAATATACATTTAATAGAATTTAATAGTCTTTTTGGCTATTTGTCAAAGATCCATATAATGATCCTACACAAATCTATATGAGAAACCTACTATAAAGGTATTATTTGATCTAGATATTACTAGGTTTAAATTCCTATGCTTCTTAAAAGAGCAAAAATTCATCCAACTAAACATATAGTAACAAGTAAGCTATCCTTTCCAAGTTTGCTCCTCAAACAGTTTCTTAGGGTGACAGCCACCCATTAAACGTAGGTGTGTTATAATTAAAAACAACCATCCTCTTATCCATTTACCGAAAGACAATATTAACAAAGATAATCACGCATATGGTAGGATATAAGTTCATATATTTCTTAAATATGAAACCATGTATTAAAAGGATGAGCAATTCAAGATCTTGATATTTATTTCGAATCTTAAAATATAAATATAATACTAAGTGGATGTGCATGGGCTACCCACCATAGACTAAGACTTTAAGTTTAGGTAGGAAACTAAGATGGATATCATTCCAATTTTACTTGAAAGATAAATTCAAATGGCCAAAAACTAATCTATTTCTATTTTTATGATGGATATTTGTGAAGATTTAATTAGTGGTAACAACAAGTTCTATAGAAAAAAATAAATGAATGGAAAGTTTATAGAATTGACAACTACAGCAAGGTCCATGTTAGGTCAATGTGAATCAAATTTCGTATGGAAGGTGGATGATATAATTGATGAGCAGATAACTATTTTATTAAATATTCAAATAGGTTCTATATCACTAATCAATATCATTCATTATACCAAAGGTAGTGATGGCTAATAACATATGCCCAACATGAATAAGCATCATGATAGTTACCAAGCATATCCTATTATGTACAAGATATATGTCATGTCCCCATCCCTAACCCAATAATCGGATTAACAATTGTATATAGTACTATTATTTAACTGTATATTTATAACAAACGTAACATAAAGGCATCGTGGAAAATCGTCTTATTCCATAAGACTTCACAATCTTCATATCAAGCCTACAAGTGAAACATAGAGACTAAGATGAAGTGGTGAAGACAAGGAATTGATATCCACCCATTCCCATGAGCAAGGAATGAAAACTGGAGAACATACTGAATCGGTGACCATAATACTGATGTCACACAAGTACTCATGAAGGTCTCGTAGGCAAAACCTTATTGGCATAACAATGAATACCTATCATACCTGAAGGTAATTCCTATTGGCTGCATCCTATTGATTAAGCCATTAGCAAACACATAGTTAGTGGCAGACCAGATCTGACGCATATCAGATCTGTCTGCCTTAGCAACCATTAATTATTAATACATGCATCAAAAGAGAGCAGCAGTCTTATTACAAGACAGCAATCTAGATAGTATTAATAATGAAGACCAATTGCTACGATGGTTATATTAACAAAGACAATTATATGAAGGGGCGGCGATTGTTATACTAATCACAAATTAGCAACTATAACAATCACAAATTAGCAACGGTTATGAAAAGGTATCCCTATGGCAGCGATTCACAAATAAAATTGTATTTATCAAGAGACGTCAACTTTTTGGGGGTTGTGTGGTTAGAAGAGACACAACTTTTCTATCAATGTGAAGACTATAAAATAGGTTAGGATGGGAAAAATAAAGGCATCGATCAAGGAGAAGACAGCAGTTTGGTAATGATATCAACTGCAGTATAGATCGATCATAATAAGAACAGCTGGACTGATTTATTGGCAGTCCTTAGTTTATATCAACATTATTGGTAGCAGCAGATTGATATGCTGTATCCTACCCCTGGAATTAATGTTTATTTATGATATTGCACAATGAATACTGTTAGGAATAATAGGCCAATACATGGCATGCACTAATAAGCTATTCCAATTATTCCTACAGATGAATATCTGTAAATATAGACTGAGATAATATCAATAAGATTTATAATAATATCCAAAATATAAGTGAAAGAATATATATATAATATTTCGATCAGAAAAAATAACAATATTAGATTGTAAATCAGAAAGAACTCTTAAGATAATAAACATTAAGAGGAATATGTAAATACAATTTCATTCTTGCTGCTATCATCAGTATTTAAGAAGATGGGGATGGGATGTACCAAAGAGGGGCAGTCTAAATCCAAGCAATAGGTTAAGTCCCAAGATAGGGTGGGGATCAGCAACCCATAAGCCTTGAGGGTATAGACCCAAGATAGGTAAGGGCTTGGATCTGTAAACTTTGAGGGAACCTATTGTATTTGGTCTCTAAGTGCTTTGGTAACATACATAGACCCTTCTCCCTTAAAACTGAAGTAGTAGCAGGGTCCTGATATCTATACTAAGAACATGGAATGATGAAATTAATCATTTAATGAGGAAAATAAATAAGCACTTGTTAATAACTAATAAATTGAAGAATATCAATGACTGGCTTCATGATTAGTCTCTCAATCAATTTTAGTATATTGAAATAGATTAATTATGTTAATTAGGTAGGGGACATTACAATATATTCTATAGGAATAGAGTTTTGATTGACACAACATACATAGAATGTTTTTAGTGCTTCAAAATTTTCAAGAATATTCCTAAAATACGACATAAATAGGTAGAATGTATAAGACATTTTAATTTTAATAGGAACCGAGTCATGATATTAGTAGATATGTGCCTATGTAGGGCAAAGTTGGAAGTTTTCTTTTTTCAAGATTCAAGTACACCTTTTTATCATGCCACTAGGATCATATTATATTATTTTAGAAAGAAAAATATTTGGGAAACAATTGAAAAAGAAAAATATTTGGGAAACAATGCGAAAAATCAATTATCTTGGAATAAAAACTCTCAAATATCTTGATAGTGCGTGCAATTTAGTTAATTCAAGTTCAAAGAGGAAACAATATAAGGTCCTTATCCTCATAAGCTTGGCTAGCAAATATTTATTTAGAATATGCTTTTCTTTAAACACAAAGAAATACATTTGTGATTTATCTTCAAACATAAGTTGTTATATCATTTCTTTTGTTTCAATGAAATGAATTCCATCTTCTAACAACAATAACCTTTAAATTTTAATCCAAGTATTGTAGGATGAACCCTGTCACAAAGTGATGTAACTATGAATTACACCAAGATGACGACCCTTATCATTTATTTGACAAGGTTTATCATCAAATTCCAACCTTATCAATAAAATGTAAAAAGAATATTTTGCTTGGTAAATGGCTTTCAATCAAATAAGCCATGGTTTTTAAATCCAACATTAATTAATGACTTGTAACACAAAGTTATAAATTTGGATTATGTGCTAGAATTTTTTTTGTAGAGAAGGTCACCTTCATACTTTGAAAGAAATAATTAAATTTGTAATTACCTTACACGATGAGGAGATGGGTTAGTGAATGTGATATTTCTCTCAGGTATCACTATAATGTAATTGGGTGGTAAAAGGAAACTGAATAATACAACACATTTTCACCCCATTGCCATCTGCTGCTACTAATATTAAATTATTGCAATATGAAAAAAGTTCACACTTTCATTGCTCACAGGCATTTTGCATTTGCCACACAACTTTTCAGAATAAAGCTTAGTGACATGTATGTCAAGTGCTTTAGTTTAGTATATGCTCATAAAGTGTTTGACCACATGAGAGAACAATACATCTGAATGTATAAATTTATCTTCACATAGGAAAGGACAGTCAAAGATTTTCAATATTTCCACAGTTGCTAGTATCTATTATATGTATTAAGCTATCAATAATTAACGATAGACAGTTGGCCATAAATACAGCTTTTATTCTGATTTTCCATATTGTTACCTGCCTTTCTAGACTTGAGTGAAATGCATGTTAATTCAATATTTAATCCACAATCTTTAGTCACTTAATCGGCCCTCTTCATCACTTTAGAATCATACCCGTCGCTTCCTTAGTTCTTGAAGCACCTGATCGATCGATATTCTTCAAAGTGTTTAAACATTAGCGGTGTTTAACTTGTTTTAAAGCCCTAGCCCCTTTGTTGTCGACAAATCGCAATCTTTTGGAACACCAACACTCATAACCCTTGTGGTTCTTAAGATTTGTCTTTCCCTGATAGCCCGATAGGGGTGAGTCGTGGTAGTTAGTCAAGGGCCTTCGCCTATCTTTATCATCGGCCGATCACACTTTTTAGGAATTCTTGCACACACTTTCAATGGTTCCATGATTCAACTCTTTGTCGATAGTACGATAACAAGTGGTTCCAGCTTCCGAGACATGTTTCAAGTTGTGACATCAGCAAACATGACGCATTAATGAGCATTAAATACAAAAATCAAATCAAAACGTGGGAAAGGCGTTGGCACTCTTCACAAAGAGAATGTCAAATCATTCTTATTCTTACGAGCTAGATAATACGGTACGCCACCCAAAGCAGACAATTTTTAATGCTTCAGGCATGTATAGAGCTACCACCTTTTGTTGATGTTTCATTTCATATTGTGGGTGGCGAACAAGAAACGGACTAGAAGACTATGTTAATGGAGAATCTACAAACACCTAAGAACCAAGTTTGAGCAAGATTTCTCTTTTCTCCCTGCTACTTTGTCAAAATTTGGTTTTTACAAGTGAAATTAGGAAAGGGTTCCCTCGGCCATGCTCATGAGTTCATATTTCTACCCCATCTTGCATACCCCACCAATAAATTTGGTTTACACTATAGTTACAAAAGCCCTAGCCTGTTTTCTTCTATATAGAATGAAACCCAAATTGTCTCATGCCATAGAAAATGCTTTGGAGGATGTGAGGAATACCGATATGGGAGATGTTAACCTCCATGAGGTCCTAGGAAGATTACAACGCCATGATAGGTCTCACATTGCACAAAAAATCTCAAATAGTGGGCTCCTAAAAGCCAGAGATTACCCACCAACTATTGCATGTTCTGAATTGGTTGTTGCATGTGCTCAGAATTACCACCCAAACTCTCAAGAAATCAAGACCCTAAAAGAATCTGTAGTAGTGAGAGTTGATTCTAAAGTTGTGGCCTTAGCATTACAAATTCCTGGAAGAGAACAGTATGTAAACATATCCATGCAGTCTAGTTGGGAATTCTTTCAAAATCAGATAGATTGGTGTTTTAATTGCATTGCACGGAGCTGGTTGAAGGTAGAAAGGAGAGGCAACTCTAAGCTTCCCGCCAAAATAAAAAGAGAATTGTTCATGGAGGACATCGTAGATATGATCATGCTTTTGCACCATGTAACCGAGAGGCCTCATTCTGAATACTTTGAAGAATGGATGTGCCAATTTGTGTTGACTATTTGTGATGAAAACAAGTATGTGGATTGGGCAAAATTGATAAGTGAACACCTGCATGAACAACTAGTGGGTTATTGAAAGAACCTGCGATTCCATCTGTGTTCTCTATTGTTCTATGTACTTGCTACTAGTGAGTCGGCTTGGCCCGACCTAAAAGTTGAAGGCTCTCTTGCAGTGGGCACACCAATGTATGATTGTTTTTCTCAACTGCGAAAAGATGTGGGTATAAGGATCTTTACGCGCATCCATGATGCATTCTTCATGACCCTAGTGAAAAGAATTGAAATATCATCGAAGAGAAGGGTCTCTGCAAAAGCCACAGCCCTAAAAATGCAGTTTGGCAGCTACTACGTCCAATTCCACACATTCTCTTGAGAATTGGGGGTTATGAAAAGGCCCCATTAAAATTGCCTAAGTATGCATCAAGTTATCTTATTTTCTTAGAGCTTTGTGCCAAATGGCCTTTGTTAATATGAAATTTGTAAACACGAAGAAGGGGTATTCTTTTCCCCTAGCTCTGTTTAGTTTTTCTTGTAAGAACAATGAATCCTCCAAATATGCTGATAAGTTGTTGGCCGAGTTTGGTTTTCGCTCTTTGCCTCTAAGACCCAATTTTGACTGGAGGGTTTCGTTAAAAACAATCTCTATGGAGAGAGACAATACCTTCATATACTGTGGTTAGAAGATTTATGGGAGGACAGTGTAGATGAAAGAGAAGTCCAAAGGAGAAACCTAATGAATTTAACCATAGACCAAGTTCTAGCCTTTGGCCTACCTCTGCTAGTTCTTGAGAATGCCACAAATGATGGTTCGGAGTTGATTGATGAATCATATCAAGATGTTGTTGTTGCTCTACCTCCTCAATTCAATGGCCAAAAGAAGAAGAAAAAGCGGACATTAAGATTAGGTCCTTAGATGTTTTGGAGAGAACAAGGGAGTGGTTGGAAAGGAAAGTGAGAGCACATGCTAGTTCTTCCTCATAGAGAGGCACACCTAACACAGAAAAGAATTATTCCCAAAGCTCTCAGACTATAAAGGTTGCACCTAGTACAGGAACAACTCCTCAAAGGATTGGTTCAAAACCCGAAGGTAACGAGGAGCTGCGGGAAGAGAACAAGAAATTGAAGTTCGTCAGTGAAGGGAGTGTGCCCAACTCCTTGAAAAGGAAAAGAGACGGGAAATCAGTAACACCTATGCTGCATCTAACCAACAATCTCCAACTCGTACCATGATCGCAATTGATAATGAATTCCTCATCTTCGACCAAATTGGCGGAGATAAGCTGTTAGGAGATACGCCCAAACCTAAGAAAGCCAGGCGAATGTCCGAGATGATCATTGATCCGAATACTTGAAATCATGTGCTAGAGATTGTCAATCCTTTAGTGAGCAGGGATGAACATGAAATCATAGAAACAGATTTCAAATTGAGCAAAATTGATATGGGCCCCTCCACTACTAAAGGAGACATTTATCATGTCAAGTTCTCCATGAGCAACTTATCGAAGAGGATAAAGATGGAAAAATAGAAGAATAGAGAACTAACACAACAATTAAGTGCTTTAACTAGTTTCATTCTATCCGCCCTACAAACTAATGCACAACCTGTAGAAGGTACTTCAAAAATGGCGGCATTGGAAGGTATTAGTTCTGATAAGTTAGAACAAATTAAGAGGTGTCGGGTAGTTACATTAACAGTTGACTCATGGGCAAGTAAAGGTTTTCTAAATGGCATGGTATTCATTGAAAATGGGTTATGAGCCTATGCCCTACTTACAGAGAAGATGAGTGCTCTTTGTACTGAGCTGAAGAGTGTAAGAAGGGAGAGGGGAAGTCTGGCATCAGTTTTTGTTAATGCATGATAGCCTCGGTAAGATAAATGATTGAATGAGAGATAAATGGAGTCTCTCATTCAAACATTTATTATCATGAGGGGGCACGATCAAGTGATGTCTTGATCGGCCATGTCCAAAAGACATGGCCGGTCAAGGCATCGCTTGACCGTACCCAGCCCACTACATATACCAAATGAAATGTGTGAGAATGGACATTGAAATAAAAATGCTCCTCCTCTCCTGCAACATAAAAGAAGACAATCAGATTTATACAGCAATTCAGTGATAGATAATACATAGAAGAAGATAAATTTTAATTCTGATCCACAAAATTAACATGGTATCAGAGCCAAGTTTCCTTCTATAAAGCCTAACCGCCTGAAGGAAGATCCGATTAAGATCAAATTGATATCTCCTTGAAAGTCTTGAATATGGCCACATTGCAAGAACTTGTCCTCTCAAACTTAAAATACAAGCGTCCCTTGCTGAAGTCAGAAATTCAGACGTAGGTTCAGAAAAATATGTTCTCTAGAAGAAACTCAAGATACCTTGTGATTGAGAGGGAGCTTACTAATCAAGATTGAGCACTTTTGAGGTAAAAATTGTAAATATTGATTATTATTATTAATACTAATAATTATTTTATGGGCCCTGTGTAAATCATAAGGAAGTGACGACTTTCAAAATGATTTCCACTTGTATTTTTGAGGTTATTGGAAGGTGACGATCTTACAATAACTCAAGATTGTGGATAGAATCGCCGACTGAGGCAATCCACGTAAAAGCTTGTGGATAGAATCACCGACTGAGGCAATCCACGTAAGAGCTTGTGGATAGAATCGCCGACTGAGGCAATCCACACAAGAGCTCATGGATAGAATCGCCGACTGAGGCAATCCACACAAGAGTTTGTGCATAGAATCGCCGACTGAGGCAATCCACACAAGAGCTTATGGATAGAATCACCGACAAAGGCAATCCACTCAAGAGTTTGTCAATAGAATTGCCGACAGAGGCAATTCACATCTTGAAACTATGGTCCCAAGATAAGCATCATACAATTTATGAATATTGCTCCCAATACCTTATACATTTATCTTACCTAGCTAAGAGGGAGTGTTAATGCATGATAACCTCAGTAAGATAAATGATTGAATGAGAGATAAATGAAGTCTCTCATTCAAACATTTATTATCGTGAGGGGGCACGATCAAGTGATGTCTTGATCGGCCATGTCCAAAAGACATGGCCGGTCAAGGCATCGCTTGACCGTACCCAGCCCACTACATATACCAAATAAAATGTGTGAGAATGGACATTGAAATAAAAATGCTCCTCCTCTCCTGCAACATAAAAGAAGACAATCAGATTTATACAACAATTCAGTGATAGATAATACATAGAAGAAGATAAATTTTAATTCTGATCCACAAAATTAACAGTTTTCAAAGAATTAGAAGAAATCACAAAAATGCCTCCAATCTCTTGGTGACAGAGCAAATTATCAGTAATCCTGCAGAAAATAACTCTGCAACCAAGAAGGAGATGTTGGATTGGAAGATGATTGTGCTCGGAGTTGGAGTCGGAGATAACAAAAGTTCTCTAGCAACATTCCACTAATCTCAAAGATTTGAAGAATGATTTCTTCATATTGGGGATAAACATCTTTAAAGAAGGCGGAGAGGAGCTATTGGAAATTGGCACCATGAGGAGGAATTTAAGGAAAAGAATTGATGAAGAGTTCTCACTGGCAAATGTAGGGGTCTCAGCTTTGGAACAATTGAAAGATATGACGGTTTATCTCTCTTCTGTCAGGGATAGTGCTAGCGATATACCAGGAAGATAATAGAAGCAGACCAAGGTATCAACAAATGGAGAATCAGGGTTAACATCACTGGTACCCCAAATGCTAACACATCCCCAACTGTCATAAAATTCAGAGCATACAAGAGGAAGATGAAGACACAAGCGGCGCAGGCAGATCAAGCGGCAAAGGGAGCTCAAGAGTCACAGCAGTTACAGAAGGAGGAGAGAAACCAACAGCAAAAGATGAGGTGGAAGATGATGATGTTACTCTTTTGAGTTAATTTTCTTTATGTTTAATTTTCCATGCATCTCAAACTATTGGCTCTAGGGAGCCGTTTATTTTAATTTTGCTTTAAAGACTTCGTTTAATCGGCCATTTTCAACAAGCCGTTATGGTTTTAAAAACGGTTATGCTAAGTTTGGCTATAAATGTTAGAAGCCAATCTGCATTTAGGATCTTTTTGGGTGAAGTTTGTATTGTTTAAAAGTAAATGTGTTGTTTAATGCTTCAGTCATTTTTTAATATGCTTCAATGAAAATTATTGGAATGGTTTTCTTTGATCATAGACTTTGTGCTGTGATGAATGAAAGATTATTCTTCTTATATCGAATGTGCTTCCATTTCAATGTTTTTATTACTGAGTATTGAAGTGATTGAAATTCATCCTTTAGCCCATTGTTGTGAAATATTTATCTTTGTATGAATGTTGAAAACAGTGGTTATTTTGACTATGGAGATATCAGATTTGCTCTTCTAATCCCCATCATCCTTTGTGGTGAGAGTGAGATTCGATTGGGATTTAATTTTGTTTCATTATTATTTGAGGTTGGTAATAGTAGCAATCCTTTCAAAATTTCTAGTTAAAAGTTACACCTTTCAACTGTTTTCTGGTTAAAAGCACACTTGGATTTCATTCATTGTATATCATCAGAAGGTAGTTGCGCCTTGTAAAACAAGTAGAGAGTAGGTATAGAAGATCATAATATCCATCTCAACCATTTGTCCAGATTGTTACCTGTTTGGGTGTTGGAATATAGAGTTAGGTAGCAAAATCTGTCAGCAAACATATATTTAATAATTACTACAATTTAAACGAGTCCTATCAATTAGGAACAAATGGATCGCAATTTGAATGATATAGTCAACATATATTCTATTGGATAAATTAATTTGCCTAAAAAAATGGCACATGTTAGTTTCATATATAAAGAGAAATAAAACAACTATATAAATACACTTCCTTGAACAAGGTATGATTTCTAGAACAAGTAAAACTAGATTTCAAATTTTGCAAGAGAATCAATTATACAAAAAAAGCTACCTTAAAAAAAACAAAGCAATTTCTTTTAAACAAGAATGATAAGGCTGGATATGTTTAAAAATCAACAAATTTATAACCAAAAAAATATTATACCATAGTAATAAAATAGCATCATAATGAACTAGTAGTATTATTCATATTATTATCATACTATAGTATAATATCATTATCATAATTGTGTAGTATTTTATATTATAATACTATCATATAACATTATTATTATAATTTATATTATATGTTGGGAGTATTGACTCCAATGCCAGGAACACAAATAGTATATTTGAGATGTATAACAATGTACAATGCAAAGTTCCCAAACTCGGACTCAGCTCGAACTCGGCAAGGCCAACTCAACTCGTGACTCGGCTACAAGTCGGCAACGACTCGGCAATGACTCGGCAAAATCTTGAAATTATATACTTTTACAATTATATATATATGAAATTATTTATCATATTCCATGACTCGGGCCGAGTCATAAAAACTCGGCGAGGTCTGCTCGACTTGGTGACTCGGATAACTCGCACGACTCGTGGCGAGTTTTGGAACTATGGTACAATGAGCCTACTTATAAAGGCAAGGCATCTCCTATTTGAGATGTATAACAATGTACAATGAGCCTACTTATAATGGCAAGGCAATAGGAGATGAGAGCACAAGATGACACCATGTATCTCAATGAGATGCAAGGTTAGGTGAGAGTAGGTAATATCCAACTACCCAACACAAATATAAGGTAACCTACGAAATAATGATACCTAAGTTAACTTAAGTTATTCCAACACCCCCCCTTAAGTTTTAGGGAGAAGATTATTATGCAATATGCAAGATGCGAGATGGGTCCCGACTACTAGGCCATGTTAGGTACCCATGTACAATGCAAATACAATGAATTCTCTCACTAACAGAGAAAAGGAGAAAACCCAATGGGACAAAGCTCCTCTCCAAAAAAAGAAAGGAAACAAGATGCATGGATGGAGGACTCAATCACACCCCCCAAGGACTACATACATTATGTATATACAATCAAATATCCCTCCATAGGAAGCAAGAAAGGAAACTACATAGCCCCCCCATAATGGATAATGTCCTTCAAGTATGGTGAAGGCTTGAAGACAAAACATAGTCCAATGACTACAAGCAACATTTCTCCCCTTGGGAAGAAGATAAACCAAGTACAAAGGCAAGAATGCTTCCCATTCTAGATAGGAATTAGGAAGTGGAATCAAAATGTAGGATGATGATGTCTCTAAAATCTACTCATATGTCGCCAAGACCTTGGAGGATGATGCCACGAACCAATTAGGAGCATACCCAATCATAATAGAAGGTGACAAGCAAGGAACCAATGGAAACTGATCTTGAACAAGCTCCAAAGACAAAGATGAAGAGACAACAGTTGTACCACAACTATCATCAAATAGGAGAGATAAACCCTCAAATGTGTCCTCCAAATCTGAAATGTGAGACTCCACAAACAATGAACCAATGTCTAGCAAATAGGAATCCCGATCAAGAAGACAAAGTTAATCTTGTGGATCAGGAATGATGGAAGTCTCAAATGAAAGTGAAGGTTGATCAACTATCTCTGACAGAGAATCAAAAACTTCTAAAGCAACTGCAACCTCATCTGAAGTCTCAAAAACCTCCAAAGGATCACAAACATGGGTTATTTGCTCTAAAGAATGAAGAGGCACATTGGAATTGAAAAGAGGATCATCAAGAGATGGCGGAGTATCATGATCTCCATATAACTCCTGAATGTGAATCCAAAGAGCATGAGGACACTCAAAATGAATAAGTGACTCCAAAGTGTCATAATTAACATGATAAAAAATAACTCTAAAAACTCAAGCCCTAAAGCCTTTCCAAATACTATTCTCCCAAGGTGTGTCATGAATAGGAACATCATTATACAAATATGGCAATAGATCACGATCATGAAGATGGGTGAGTATGAAATCACTCCATTACCTATAGTTCCCCCTCTCCAAAATAAAAAGAAAAACCCATTTTCAACTATGAAATCTCTTTAAAATTTTACAAAGATAGTACCATCACTCAAAAAATGAGTAACTCCCAAATTAAGCTAAAACAAATCAAGCAAAAAAATACCTAATTCGCTGATAAAAAAATGGTGGGGCCCTTTAAGGGTGATATGTTGGCGGGTGCCCATGCCAACAAGCCAAAAACTCCACAAATGCACCAATTAGCAAGTCACCAACAAGCAAACACAATTGCCAAATCACACAAGTCTACACACGACTTGAACGTGCAAAAGAGACCAACCACGAGCTCGTAAACCTAAGCTCACAATATCATAAGCAATGACGGCTGTATGAATCACAAAATAAACTCCCTCTTAAGGAATGTGGGATTAAATCCCAAAAACAAATGTTCAAACTTGCAATTTGCGGGCCCACCAATGGATTTTTAATGCAAATGTGAAACCCTAATGGTTAAAAGAACATCGAGCAAGGTCAATTCACAAGCCTGCTACCTCTTCACAAGTCTAGTAGAGAAAATGGGAATGAACCACTGACCAGGACACCACCAATCAAATTGAACCAATCCTCAAATATAGGCTAGCAAATAAGTAAACCTGTTGATATGAAATCCACGCTGAACTCCACATACATTTCGGCCAAATAAATTGCACCAAACTCTAAGTAGATCTGATTGAACTGGAATGAACCTACAAGTTGATAACCATGCTCCCTACAATGATAAAATGCTAATCAAGAAGGAGATAAAGTCGCCTGCCGAAGAAGCGGATCTAGTAACTATGTAATGAATATTAGAATATTTAATTATATTTTAGTCACCTATATTTAGTTCCTTGTTTAATGGTCATTTAGCTTTTTAGTTAATTAGCTTTTAAGTTTTATTTAGCATTTAGCTTTTTCATTTTAGTTAAGCTTTTAAGCTTTATTTAGTGTTTAGCTTTTTAGTAGTTCACTTTAAACGACTTGTTTTTAATTTAGAACGTCGTCTTGTAATCTCTATATATACATTATCCGGTTATTGAATCATTCATTCAATTTATTTTTCATGGTATCAGAGCGGGTCGATGGGATTTTTTAAAGTTTGGCGAATTTTTTAATAAAAATTCATGGCCTTCTTTCTGGAATATTTTCCAGATTTTTTTAATTGTTTTTTATAAAAAAATGATTTTGTTTTTTTGAAGGCTTTTTTAGGGTTTCTAGTTCATGGACGAATTTCTTTATGCTAGGCAGCAGTTCATGTTTTTTTTAGCGTTCTGGAGATTTTCGGGACTGCAACCTGAAGTTTTTTTTGCAGGTTGAAAATTTTCCTAGGGTTTCTGCAATTTTCGACTACGGTTTTGACCCTTCAGCTCAAGTGGAAATTTTATTTTGCTTGCAGATTCTTGGTGGGTTTTTCGAGACCTCAACTGAGTCGTCGTCAGATTTTTCTAGGTGCATCATTTTCCATGCCTCGATTTTTGAGCCGTCGGATCTGTATTCTGACTTTAGATTCTTAGTTTGTTTTTTCGAGAGCTTTTCTGGGTTGATCTCAGATTTTTTTAGTTGTCTCGTTTTTTGTGCCAACGAATTTGCCTTGGAATTTAAAAACAGTCAACGATTTCTGCTAATTCTGTGGGCATTGTTTATGCTGTACATCCGACCTAGGGTTTCTCCTCTATTTTTTTTGAAAAAAAAATCGTTACTATTTTTCTATTTTTTTAACAAAAAAATCAAAGGTATTTTTTTATTTTCTGCAAATTATTTTTTTCTGATTATTTTCAGGAAAAATTTCAGGTTGTAAGTTTGAAGAAAATTTTAATTTTTGGGTTTCTTCCAAACCTCGAAATTCACGCCTTAGAATTCGTGCCAGAATTCTCCTCCAGGGTTTCAAATTTTTTGTGCAGTTGCTTCTATTCAAATTTTTGAATCAAATTCTTTTGTCTCATGCTTTCACTAGGTTGACCTCGTTCAACCTCCATTTTCATGATGGCATCTTTGACCAACATCATGTTGGAACACAGTCAGAAGTTCAGTGGCCTCAACCACAACACCTGGAAACAGTGCATGTTCACGATATCTGAATATCGTTGCCTTGATCAGATTGATTTAGGCCAGACCTCGTCCTACAGGTCCCAGGGTTTTCACTTTTTTTTTCCTCAAAAATTGTTCGAATGGTTTAGAATTTTTTCCTTAAAAATTATTATCTGTCATCTGCAAAGCTAGCGTGGGTTTTCTGATTTTTCTCCACAAAAAATCATGGGAGGGTTTTGCTTGATTTTTCCTCAAAAATCAGGGAGTGTTGTTTTACCACATGATGTCTGCTATTTTGCCGCGTGAAGTTTGTTGTTTTACCACGTGATGTCTGGTATTTTACCACGTGATGTTGTCTGGTGTTTTCTTGCATGATGTCTAATGTTTTACCGCATGATGTTTGGTGTCTTACCACGTGGTGTTTTGGGTCTTGCCATGCAAAGTTTCAGGGTTTTGTTCGATTTTTTCCACAAAAATCGTTTCAAAGGTTTTTACCATTTTTTTCCACAAAATTGATGATTTGTATCTTCAGTTTTGAAGGGTTTGCCGATTTTTCCTCAAAATCATGGTTTCAGGTTTCAATTTGGTTACCCAACGTCAAGTTGGATGGATTTTGGTATTCTTGGTCATTAACACTTTTCAGATCCAGAGAGGGTCTCCACTGCAGCAGAGTGTTCTTTTCATTTGTGATCAAAAGACCTGCAGTGTCTTCTGTAGGGTAGTTAGTAGATAGAATGACCATTAAGGGAGGGTATTAGAATATTTAATTATATTTTCGTCACCTATATTTAGTTCCTTGTTTAATGGTCATTTAGCTTTTTAGTTAATTAGCTTTTAAGCTTTATTTAGCATTTAGCTTTTTCTTTTTAGTTAATTAGCTTTTAAGCTTTATTTATTAGAATATTTAATTATATTTTAGTCACCTATATTTAGTTCCTTGTTTAATGGTCATTTAGCTTTTTAGTTAATCAGCTTTTAAGCTTTATTTAGCATTTAGCTTTTAGCTTTTTGTTTTTAGTTAATTAGCTTTTAAGCTTAATTTAGCTTTTAGCTCTTTAATCCTTTACTTTAACATTATGTTCTAATTGTAAAACATCGTCTTGTAACCTCTATATATACGTGTGTATATCGTTCAATGTAATCATCCAATTATTGAATCATTCATTCAATTTATTTTTCATGGTATCAGAGCAGGTCGATGGGATTCTTTAAAGTTTGGCGAATTTTTTAATAAAAATTCATGGCCTTAATTGTTTTTTTATAAAAAACGATTTTGCTTTTTTTAAGGCTTTTGGAGGGTTTCGAGGGTTTCTGGTTCGTGGGCGAATTTCTTTGTGCTGGGCGCCGTTTATGTTTTTTTTAGGGTTCTGGAGATTTTCGGGCCTGCAACCTGGAGGTTTTTTTTGAAGATTGAAAATTTTCCTAGGGTTTCTGCAATTTTCGACTAGGGTTTTGACCCTTCAATTCAAGTCGAAAATTTATTTTGCTTGCAGATTCTTGGTGGGTTTTTCGAGACCTCAACTGGGTTGTCGTCAAATTTTTATGGGTGCATCGTTTTCCGTGCCTCAATTTTTGAGCCGTCAGATCTGCATTCTATTTTCAGATTCTTGGTGGGTTTTTCAAGAGCTTTTTGGGGTTGTCTCAGATTTTTTTGGGTGCCTCGTTTTCCGCACCTCAAATTTTGTGCTAGCAAATTTGCCTTGGAATTTAAAAACAGTTCACAATTTCTGCTATTTCTATGGACGTTGGGATTTTTGCTATTTTTTTTGGGCACCATTTATGCTGTTTTAAGTTTGCAGAAATTTTTTAATTTCTGGGTTTCTTCCAAACCTCGAAATTTGCACCTTAGAATTCGTGCCAGAATTCTCCTCCAGGGTTTCAGATTTTTTGTGCAGCTGCTTCTATTCTGATTTTTGAATCAGATTCTTTTGTCTCATGCTTTCACTAGGTTGACCTCGTTCAACCTCCATTTTTGTGATGGCATCTTTGACCAACATCATGTTGGAACACAGTCAGAAGTTCAACAGCTACCACAACACCTGGAAACAGTGCATGTTCACAATATCTGAATATCGTTGCCTTGATCAGATTGATTTAGGCCAAACCTCGTCTTACAGGTCCTAGGGTTTTCACGATTTTTTCTTGAAAAATTGTCTGTTGGTTTTCTGATTTTTTCCACAAAAAATCATGGGAGGGTTTTCATGATTTTTTCCTGAAAAATTGTTTGTCAGTTTTCTGATTTTTTCCACAAAAAATCATGGGAGGGTTTTCACGATTTTTTCCTCAAAAATTGTTCGCAGGGTTTATAATTTTCCCTTAAAAATTATCTCATCTGTAATCCGCGATATTCGCGTAAGATTTTAGTTATCTGGGTTTTACCGTTTTTTTCCACAAAAAACGATGATTTGTAACCTCAGATTTCTTGGTTTTTCGATTTTCTCCTCAAAATCGTAAATTCTCTTTTCAAGGGTTCCCATTTCAGGGTTTGACGGTTTTTTCCTCAAAAATCGTGCTTTGTTGCAGTCAATTTGGGTCGCACCTGCCAGGGCGAACATCTGCAACCATGGTATCTTGCAATCAGTTTTGGAGTTGGTACTCTTCTGCAAAAGGGTTTGCTGATTTTTTCCTCAAAATCATTGTTTCAGGCTTCAGTAATTTGTGTGCCAGATCTCTAATTCGCGTGTGAAGGCTACATTAGCTTGGATGGCTTTTGGTATTCTTGGTCATTAACACTTTTCAGGTCCAGGGAGGGTCTCCACCACATCAGAGTGTTCTTTTCATTTGTGATCAAAAGACCTGCAGTGTCTTCTGTAGGGTAGTTAGTAGATAGAATGACCATTAAGGGAGGGTATTAGAATATTTAATTATATTTTAGTCACCTATATTTAGTTCCTTGTTTAATGGTCATTTAGCTTTTTAGTTAATTAGCTTTTAAGCTTTATTTAGCATTTAGCTTTTAGCTTTTTCTTTTTAGTTAATTAGCTTTTAAGCTTAATTTAGCTTTTAGCTCTTTAATCCTTTACTTAACATTATGTTCTAATTATAGAACATCATCTTGTAACCTCTATATATACGTGTGTATATCGTTCAATGTAATCATCCAATTATTGAATCATTCATTCAATTTATTTTTCATTATTTAGTGTTTAGCTTTTTAGTAGTTCACTTTAAACGACTTGTTTTTAATTTAGAACGTCATCTTGTAATCTCTATATATACATTATCCAATTATTGAATCATTCATTCAATTTATTTTTCAATGAACATGACCTACAATCAAGGCTAAATCGCGAATCATAGGGGGAGTTAATCCAATAATAGATGCACATGAAACTGTCGATCTAAACAATGAATGCCGACCAATGCAAGTAATCGCTGATTAACCACATAGTCAGCCAATGAAACCCAACCCACACGGGCCGATCACATAATATGCAATCGCCACAAACAATCATTAATGCAAACAAACACAGATATTGTCAACACCGATAGGTGTGGATAAGAGTCTTGCTATCGTAAGCCCACTGCATCCAACAAAGCAATAAAGCTGATCAATGGAAGCACTGACCAAACACAATTTGGAGAGAATAAATATTTGATCTCAAAGAGGATGTTGGCCACAATGCTTAAGCCACAGATTAAAATTGCAAATCGCAACTAAAAGGCGTCAACTTCCAAATGAAATCCCTGACTTTAATGACTATGGCTAAGAGATATATTTGACTGCCCAAAAAAGCAACTATAAAGCTAGCTATTAAGCCAAATCACCTATTACAGAAGCACCATGGGCCTGCCAATTTGCCAGGTATGGATCACTGTAACCAAGGCAATACGCCTTCAATCACAAAAAAACCAATCTGCAAGTTGCTTGGCAAAACACAGAACATATGAACTGCAGGCAATGAAAAACAAGCTAGCAGCGGATTGCAGACTAGCCAAATAGCATCTGAAGCACCGAACAATAAACCAGTGAGAGCAAATCGATTTTTGCCAAAAGATAATGGCAAAATAATCATTAAAAAGCCTTGCTGGAAAAATAATTGCAAGGGAAAAAACAAGATCTGCAATTAATTTGGTCCAATGAAATGAATCAACTGCAAACCAAATTTCCTGAGTCTGATCTTAAATCTGCCTAATTGCTTTATTGCAAACTTGTCAGTGTTAGATTTTAAAAGTAGATTAGATTAGAGAGCTTCCCCTACAAATTTGAAGAGAGCATTTCTTCACACACTATCTACTTTAATTGGTCTTGGAAAAAAACAATTAAGCACCAACAACTATCTTGACTGACTCTAAGCAACAAGACTCGCCAAGCTTGGTGAGTTTGATCAAACTTGCCAGGGACCCAATTTGTAAGTTTCATGGCCTTGTTTCAAGTGGTTCACCTTAGAAAACACCAAATCTAAGCGAGTTTCAGGAGAGAGTCCTGTAACACAGGTATTATGCATAAATTTTGTATAGAATCCAAGAGATCAGAAGTGTTACAAAATGCTTCTAAGTCAATATTTATCTATCCTTTATTAATTTATAAAAGAATAACCATAGTAGATTGATATACAAGGGTCCCAGACAAAGGGACATCTTGGTACTTAAAAGAAGTGCAACTATTCGTCTCCAATTAACTCATTTCATCATATTTGTAACTTTCTGAAAATGTTGCTAAAAAGCCACACAAAACAAGGCTAATACTGTTGGATCTATGCGTTATGGTTAGAGAGAAGTTAAGATTTCATAATATTTCCACGGATTAGGATTTCATAATATGTCCACATGCTCTAGGAGAGGTCCAAAAGTTGATGGTGAAGATAACATGGTGCACAAAGTAATGCCATTGCATTGCAAATCAGTTAGAATCAAAAAATACTTTGGAGATAACTAACTCGGTTTTGTTTCATGGCTTTCTTGGATGCAAGCATTGTACTTAGAGAATTAGATATTTATTTCACATCCTAAGTATGCACTTGATTTATTGAAGTAGTTTGCCTCAAACAAGTTATCTTCATCTACCCCATATCAGTACATAGTGTACTACACCTCAAGTTGATGCTAACTTTGTACAGGTAACTTGTGGGAGTCTTCTCCACTTGGATCATACTCTTTCCTTCATAATCATGCATGTGCAAGTTCATGTAGGAGCCAAAGAAGCCATTAGGATATGGCCAAGCAAATATTGAGGTACATTTAAGTTACTACTCAATTGGGATAAAGAACTATAGAGTTAATAGCGGATGCTTAGTATGTTATATGCAGCCAAATTGGGTAAGTGACGTGGGTATACACAGGTCTACTTTTTGCTGGGTATTAAATTTTATTAGGCCTAATTAATTAGTTATATAACAAGCTAAACGTGATTGCATTATTGACTATTGATGTGAAGTATGCAGGAGCAATAAATGCAACATACGAGGCAGCATGCATACAAGACTAGTTATGTAGGCTTGATTTTCCATAGAAGCGACCAGCACTGATCTTCAACGGTGACCAAGGTGCTTCTCAAATTGCTCATAACCTATTTGAGCTTGCATAGACAAAGAATATTAAGGCTCAATAACATTACATTTATCATTGCATTCAAGTGGGGATGTTGGATCTCTGATTGTAGGGAATGATGACTACATTGCAAACACATTCACAAAGCCACTTGTTGATACTGTGTTTGTTATATTTAGAAACTCACTCTTGCTTTTGGGAGTTGCCAAAATGGGGTATGACAAGCAAAGACCTACTTCCTTGGGTAATTTTGAGTTGTGTTTTATGGAGAAAGTTAAGAGTAAATATTGTCCATCTTATCCAGCCAATTAATCTACCACTATTATCGTATACCATTAACCTACCAATATTGATTTTGAGCCTTCTCCAATTTCTTCCAAACCTAGCAAGCAACTACATGCTTCTACAAAGAAGTGGCATGTAATACACATTGGCATTAGGCACATATATCCAATGTAATCTGAAATGTCTAGAACTGAATTTCTTTTTATTTTTGCAATTTCACTTTTACAATGAACAATCATGAAACCTTAACACCTTTTGATCACCAAGATCCCAATGTGTGAAAGGTGAGAGCATATGGTGAAAGAGTTAGAACGATATTATAATAAAACGCTTGTTGGCAACAAGCCACACAACTAAATATTGCCTTAAAAACTCTAGTATCATTCTAACAGTAAAATGAAATTACTAATGATATTGAAATTGATATCCAAAACCCATCCATTGATACCATTCTCAAATCTTATCAATTTAAACATGGGAAAGATGAGTACAAGCCAATTACCAATCAGCATCTTCCAGGGTCATGTCTGGCTGCTCTACAAGCTCCAATCCATGAACCACTACAAAACGTACACGTTTCTCTTCTCTTGTGACCAGTTCTGGAAACTTTGTCCTGGCTTCTAAGGCAGATGCCATCTCTCTCCTTTTAAATGTACATGGACCTGGAATGGATTCAAAGTGTAAATCAAAAATCAAAGGATAAGCTTTGATATATTGTTTCAAGAGCTCATTAAGTTACAAAATCTATACAGATTTAAAGCAAACAACCCTCATAACCATTAATGCATTAAAAAATGTGCATAAACATAGCAGTTCAATAGCAGAAAGAGAATATGCAATCAACAAACAGTACCTTTCCGAGGAAACTTCTTTACAAGTCTTCTATACAGGCCACCAGCTGCTTCAAGTGCCACACCCATTGACTTTTCACGAATGCCATCCAAAGTGGCAAGCCTCATATTAACTTCACTCACAAGAGTTTCATAGAGGTTTGCCACATAAGCTAATGGCAAGACATACCTTGGATCACCTTCAACTTGTGACTCTCTTGACTTTCTCTTCTTTTGCTTATCTTTTCCATTGGGACTACCATAAGCAGACTCTGGTGAATCAGGGACTTGAATAACCCGAGATCGGAGAAAATAATCAAGAATGAGTTGCAAAAATCGTGCTCTTGCAGATTCAATAGGTATAACATCTGGACCAAGTCAAGCAGCAATGAGAAATAATTATACGAAGCAAGTAGTACAATGAAAGTAACTTGAAAATCAACCTATGTTAACTTCATATTAAAATATCTTATCACTAATAGACCAGCATGATAAAGCAAAATAAAATTACCATTAATTGTTAGGACACCATAGGGTGACCTTGGGGGTTCTTCATTTTCAAGGGACAAAGAATGTTCTGGTTCTACACCACCAACACCCTGTAGTTGCAAAGAACTTCCATATGACTGGTGCACACAATCCTGGCAGGCAGCAGTTCACATAATTTATAGCATCATAAGGTGCCTATCAATCTACACTCAGCTTCAGCAACTAAGATATACTGAATGAAAATGACTACAAAAATTCCAGGTGGGCTTGTGATACATAACCCTCCCACCCAGCATCACTTAAGGCCATAAAATTAGTCTTGTGTTATTAAGTGGAAATGAAACATATTATAATCATCTAGTGACAAACTTAAGAAAATATACAAAATATTGTTCAAGTATACAAAGAAAACGAGGCAATGCTTGCTAAGAAACTAGGTAAAGTGGATACTTTTTCAAAAATCAACCAATGGATATGAAAAGCGTAGAAAGTAGCTGTCAACAAACATTACTTACATACTAACTTCTAAAACAACATTCCCAAATCCTGTGAACAACCATTGCCAGATGCCATTATTTTAAAACAAGAATCATTTGATGAACGGGCACCATATTCATTCAGGTTTGCCCACCTGCCCTGTAGTGCTACAAGTTGCACTAAATACAAACAATTTATCTCAGGTATAACTGAACCAATTATGATCAAAAACTGAGAGTACACAGTTTTCATCCATGTTAAAATCTGGTTCATGCTTGTCCCCAGGGACTTGCATCTCCAAAAAATGTTTCAGTAAGTACATACACTAAAATGAATATTCCACTTAGTCTGCAAAACAAAATCTTATAGCTGACTCTGTTGTCTTCAAAAGGCTATCTTGTGATTGACAAAAAGACAATCACAGCTTGAGAATTGAAACAAGATCATTTAAACACAAGACTACTTCTCACACTTCATTGTACTCAAACACATTTACACAAAAAATCCTAGAGATCCTTGTTACCTTGTGTTAATGTTGAACCATAACACATATACTGTAACAGAGTCATTCTCTCATTTACTCCAAACCAACCCTAACTAAAAATCTTTACTGTTGATATATTACAACTATTAAAATAATAATATATTTATTCTATAATGATCATCTTATTTCACTTTGATTTAACTGAAAAGTGTGTGCTTTTTATTTAATTCAGTTTGAGTGAATATTGGGGTTTAAATTTCCTCTAGTGATTTCTAATTCATTTTATGAGTTCTGAAATACGAAATTTAGTTTCTATTTAAGTGAAAGATGCTTAAAGCATCTTGGGATTCCTTTTTGGCCTTTGTTTGTTTACTTGGATTTTTTAGTTGACCTCTTCGGTTAGGAATGAGTTAATTCTAATTCCTTGTTGAGTTACTGTTTCTTCCTTTTATGATGGGAACTCATTATGCTTTTTACAATTTTTCTATTTTGGGGAATGGAAAAGTAACCAAAAGCTCAAAGACTCTATTAATGGAGTTTGAGGATTTAAAGTAACTTGGAAATTTATTTCCTTTAGTGATTTTTGGTGAGGTTTGTAGGTATTAGTCCTATGGGAGGAGACGCTTCTCACCATTTTATGTATGGATTCTTGGCGCTCATAGGAGCTTCCTTCTTGTTTTAATGGAGGCTTTCCTCCTTTTGGCTGAATTGAAGCTTGATGGAGCTCACACTGTGCTTGTGGACCTTGCTCAAAGGCTCAGGAGGATCAGAGTTTCTCATCTTCAATTTTGGTTAGCCTTTATATCAAATAGATGTAAAAACAGTCTTTCTAGATGGCAACATAGAGGAAGAGGTTCATATAAATCAGCTTAAAGGATTTGAGGGGCATGGCTGGGATACACATGTATGCAGGCTGAAAAATGGCCATGTATGGGCTAAAGCCTCAGATGAGTGCTTATTACATTTGGTCTTCACTAAAGCTGTTTCCTAATCTTTAATATTAGTTTGATAAATTTGATATGTTGGTTTAAGTTCTATATATAGATTATATTTTCTTAAAGGAGGTTGCAAGAAGTTCATAGTATGGTGTTGGAGGAAGTTGGCATCCAAATTTGAGATGAATGATGTTAGTCTTATGCATCATTTTTCAGGTCTTAATGTGTGGCACAGTACAAGAGAAATCTTCTTTAGTCAAGGGAAATACACAGTAGAAATCCCAAAAATTTTTAAAACGTTGGATTGGAAGCCCCTTACTACTCCAATGATTCCAAATCTAAACTTGAGTGAAGATTTGGAATCAAATCTGTTAGATCCATTTGTATACAAGTAGTTGAGAGGTTTTCTAATGTATTTAGTAAATACAAGACTTGAAATTTGTTTTGCAATGGACATATTAAATTATTATGTAGTTCAGCCAAGGCAAGTTCACTGAGCTGTTGCAAAACATTTACTCCAATATTTGAAGGGCACAATTAATTATGGGTTGAAGTGTGTTGGAGAGAAAGAGTCTGTTCTACACGGCTTTGTGGATTTAGACTAGGTGGGTGATGCTAGTACTGGGAAGAGCACTTTGGAGTTTTGCTTCAACCTAGGGTCAAGAATGATATCCTTCTTCAACAAGAAAGTAGAAACAAATAGTTGTAGAATGGAGTTAAGCCAAAGCAGAGTACTTCACAAGTTGCTAGCAAAACTTACTAATCGGATGTTGGAGCCAACAATAGTTTACTGTGAAAATCAAAGTTGCATCAAACTATCTGAAAATCCAATATTACTCCAAGCACATAGATTTTCATTATCATTTTCTTAATGATGAAATTCAAGAAAGAGCAGTAATTCTTCAATATGTTCCTTCCAACAAGCAGGTTGCAAAAATTTTGGTGAAGTCCCTATTGCAAGGGAAGATTGAAATACTAACAAAGAAGTTGGGATTGATGGAGAACACCTTTCACAAGAAGAGAGAGTGTTAGATTTTTGTCGCTTGATGTTGCTGGGCACAGCACACTCGAAAAATTAGACTTCATCTTTTAAGTGATTTTTTCCAACTCAGCTGGGTGCTTTTATGCCTTTAGTTTATGCAGAAATTTGAGGACTATTTTTAGTACTAAAATGCTGAATTTTGTTTCTTTCAACAAATGCTTTTGGTTTATATTTAGGTGTTACTCTTATTGCCTTTATTGAGGCAGCTGGAATATTTTTTAACTGTTTTTTGTGATGAAAGCCAAACTAAAATAAGGTGCTTTGTTCTAATTCATAATGCCAAGTCTACAAGTTATTTATGATCTTGAGGTCTCTGTTGATGTGTGTTTTATGCACTATCGAACACAGAATAAATCATTGAATACTCTATCCTCTCTTGAACAAAGACTTATCAAATGCTGAATGCAAGGATCACTTGAGACGACTCCAAGGTTTACAATGTCATGTCTTGACGTGTTGGATAGCTTCAATGGTTTGATGTGTTTTGTTGTTCCTCCAACGGGACTTACATATTTGTTCTTTAAAGAGATGAAACTTCTTAATCATAAGGAATGTTGTTCTTACGAAAAAATAATGCAATGGAGTTCTCTCTACTACTAATAATGATCTTTCAATAAAAAATGTAAAAAGAGGATGAAGGTTTAGGAAGGCTAAACTAATGCTAAGAATGCAAGAATAATGGACGACTTCAAGAGAAGCTCAACTAAACTTTGCTTTTAACATGCGAAGAACATTTCCACAAAGCTAGTGCGATCTTCTAGGGATAGCTAATGATTTTCGAATCACCATTACAAACATAGATACCATCAAGGCGATGCATATCAATGAAGACATAGTAATTGAAGTTAAGCTTGGCTAAAATTAGTTTTGTTGACTACGCAAGATACTTCACCATCGATGAAATACTAGTAGTATGAACAATAGGAGCTTCACCATTAATCATGCACATAAGTCTTTCATTCATCTAATTACTTAAGCAAATTCTATTCTATCTTTTTTTGTGTTTTTTAGATAGTAAGTTCTCTCATAAAAGGATGAAGAAACAAGCCAATGCTCCAAAACACAGTAATTCACCAACACTTCAATGATTTTATTATTTTTGGCAGCATCAAAGCAACAATTCTTCAAAACTCTTCTAATTGATCCCTTACAAATGAAATGAGTTGAGCTTATATAGTGCTCCCAAATACAAAGAATGGCCGAGATTAAATCAGAATCAAGGGCCATGATCTTGCCACCTAAACCCTAATTAGGGTTTGTTACCATAAATACCTAACTAATTGCAAATTATTAAAACTCAGCCAATGGCAATGTGACATCCATTTGGCACAAACTTCGAGGAAAAATCCTCCAATGAGAAAAAGACACCACATGGGATCATAACAAACTATCTTCTAGAAGTTTGTTCCCCTTATCCTTTTCTTTTGTTGCAAATTCAACGAATTTGGACACTATAATTCAATCTTGATTATTGGAGTAGCAGGTACGTTCTTCATCTGACCTTCCATGAAGCTCACCTCGTCTAAGGCAAAAGAAAAGGTTTTCTCCCATCCTAGCCCGAAATCTTTAGTCTTTCTGGCAAGTACCATGAATGAGTGTATGTCTTCTAGCTACTTCTCTGAAGGCAATCCAACTGTTCCAAAGAATGACTTACTTTCTCAATCAGTTGATTGGCATCTATATGGATTCCTTGATTCATCTCTTTCTCAAGTATGATTTCAGCTACTTCCACGATTTTATCATGTATCACATTTACTGCATTGTCCACTTGAGTGCAACCACTGTTGATATCTTCAAAGATGACCTTCCTCATTTGAAGCAAGTTATACCAATGTTGGGAATCATGTGATTGTCCATATTTCAACACTCCTCTATTCACGAAAGTCTGCCTAGGTAAATTTTTCATTGCTTGTAGTCTCGGCATGGTGTAATCTTTGGTGAAAGTAAAAACATCATAGGCTACCATGAGGGTTTGGGTCCTTTCAAGAACACTTGAGACTATCAAATATCCTTACCAATTCCTTCACGAATGCATTCGCCCTTTTGAAAGATTTGTCTATCCAATTCTCCATCAAATGAGCCAGGGACTCAACGGCATCTGATTATTCTAGCCCAGGTTCACCATAGAATAGTAGGGCGAGAAAGGTTCGATGTTCTATAGATTCTAAATTATTGACTAATTCTGGAAGAAGCAGCAGTGGAGGTGTGTTTGAGGGATCATGTTGTCTTATCAGTTCTTTGAACTGTTATAGGTAGTTCCTCAACACACTCACTTCTCTCTCGAGTTTCTTGTTCTTCTCTACCTCGAGCTTCAACATATCACGAACTATCCTTACTATGTCATTCAATCCTCCATTGCCTACTCAGTGGTGGGAGGACCTAAGTCAATAATCTCCAAGTCCTAGTCCTCTGCTATGATCTCATCTTCAAGCTTATCTACCCTTGGAGTGGCAATTTGTATCACTCAAGATCATGTACTATCCTTTGTTATCTTTGACATCTTTGTGGCCTTCTTTTCAACTATCTCTTGAGCCTTATTTAGGAAGTAGTCTAAATCATCTATAGGCTCTTCTTCTACCACTATGACTTCCTTTGCCAATCTCTCCTTAAGCCATGCTGGGATAGCAGATCTTTCTTCTCCAACTTGCACCTCCTTGAGTTGTTGATCTTCTCGGGGTGGAGAGGTTACCTCTTCATCTTCATTCTCTATATCCACGTATACATCTTCACTTCTTTATTGCTAGCTTGCTCATGTCGTATTGAATTGTCTTGTACTTGGGTTTGCTTCCCTTTGTTTGTCTTCTCACATCTATTATCTTGAATTGTAGACTCCATGGATTCATTTACACCATGATCTATGCTTCCCTCAGGTGGCTGACTCTCCTTGTCAACTGCCTAATTCATCTCTACTTCATGTATGGAAGAAGTACTAGCAGAAGGACGACCTAAATTTGATTTATGCCTCTTATGTGATGATCATTCCTTATGACTTTCTTTCCTCTTTAAGCCTCTGGAGTGAGTTCACTCGGTGGCACTTCCACTCACGCTCATGCTTTCTGTTTCTTCATCGGATGAGTCTGACTCTCCCATCAAATCAAATGTCAGTTGTGCAATCTGGCTCTTCAACTTCTGAGTTTGGATGTCTACCCATCGTCGTGTGTAGGCTAGGACGGGTTTCATCAAGTCTTTCAAATCAATGATCTCAACATCAAACCAATTGACCTCTACCTTCTTGTCTTTCTCTCACTCATATACAAGCTAGAGGCGTTTTCCACTATCTTGTGCCTGATCTGAAATATTGAAAATTTCACACACCCTAATGATGTCAATTGGTAGCCTTGAACACTTTTTCCTCCTTATCTCTAAATCATCATGGGCATTCATCCAATAGTCTTCCAATTATAGCTTGTGTGTGTGCCTTCTCTCGTTGGCTCTTCTCATGTTGCCGTAAGGATCAAAGTTTTCTCAACTTCCTGCAAGGATGGACACACTTCTATGATTGCCCAACTGAGATGGGAAAAGCAATCTTTGTCTTGTGCCTATTCTTTTGCACTTTCTCATATGTGATCAATTGTCCTCAAGCAATACCATCTTGTCGATAGGATAGCATGGTAGCATGTAGGGCGCACAAGAGCATCCTTGAAGTCTTATATAGGTGAACTTGGGGAATCGGATATACCAAGCACCGTACTTCTTTACTAACTCCTCTGCTTGCAAGGATAATCTTTGATGAATGCCACCTTGCAACTTCTTGTCAAGTGCATGGTGAATGCATCGTTCACCCTCTTGAAATGTGTCTTGCTTGAGTAATGCAGCTATGTGTAGGATTCACATGCTCTCATCTCTCCAACGCCAATTCCAACTGGGCCTCTATACATCAATTCCGCATATTCATGAGCTCTAGCAAGTGAATATATGAGGTATGAACTCAAGTAAAATGTCTTTGTACGCCCAAGTCTCTTCAATTGTAAATCAAGATTGTTACTTATGATTCTCCCCCAATTGATCTTTTCTTTACCGGTAGACACTACTTCCATTAATTAGAACATCCAATTCTCAAACTGAAATGCTTGAGAGATCCCCATAACTCAATTGATCAAAGTGATCAAATCACTAAATTCTTCCTTGAAATCAATCCTATGAAGCTTGTTGGGTATCTTGGTTATGTCAGGTCTACTCTTCAACAACCAATACTTGTTGATTATGCCAAGGCATTTGTCGGAATCATCTTCATAGAATGCTTGCGCTCCTTTGCTCTTGTAGACCATGCCTTTGTGATCCTGTATATGGAAGGCTTCACCGATGGCTGTCTCAAATAAGTAAGCAAGTACTCTACCATCAAGTGCTACTATCGTTCTTGTGTCGGCATCATAGTGTTTAGCACACTCAACTATCAACTCATTGCATTGGATGGCCGAAGAGAAGCCTGCTGCTTGTATTATGCCACTCTCGATCATCTTCTTTGAAAATTCAGAAGGTCTACTTGTGTATAGGGGACCGTGGAACTTCTTCGTGTTGAATTGCCTTAAGTTGGTATCTCCTACATTGCTCCATAGTGATGTGATCTTAGACTGAACATCACTCCCTTTGAATCCTCTTTGATAAGAGTTTGTCTTGTGACTGCAGTCGCCTTCAGGGCTGCCATACTTCTACCTGAAAGAGTTGTCTAAGTTAGAGTTTTGATATGACCTTAATGTCTACAATATTGAAAGATGCACCTAGGTTAGCAATTCCTCCTTAAAAACTTGAAACTCATTAAAATCTTGATGAATTGCTAAAACCCTAGGCGTAAGTATAAACCTTAGACTGTGAGAAAATCAGACTTTGTTCAAAATGATCATTAAATTGCAATGAATTTCAATTACAAGACATGAATCCTCAAATGAAGGGTTTTTGAAACAAATATTGAAAGGAATTTAATCTCTCTAAGTCCTTTGAAACCCTGATTTTTTTACTGTAATATCACAGAAACAGACCTGGCCTTGATGAAAATGCTTTAAAAAAAATGTCAAATTCAGACCTGATATTACTGTTGATGAATGCCTAAATGATGCCTGTATTGAAATCTGCCCTTCAATTTTGTGAATTCTGCTCCAACAATGGATATATATCGCTGTAGCAATGGGAGATCACTGATCGCCTAAGGGTGACAAATTCACCAATATTAGAAGAAGACTTGCTGCTGGAGGAGATCGCTGACATTTGGGCGATCAATTCGCTTTAATTGCAATGATGAATTGGCCTTATGCCTGAATGGAAACAAGATCTCTGCCCTGCCTAATTAGAATCGTTGCTCTTAGAAGACAATTCGTTGTCTGCAATGATTGTTTATCAAATGAAATGATCAACCTTATCTTTATAGGCATTGAGAGGGGATGTCTTTTGATCTTTAGGCCGACTTGTTTCTTCATTTGATGTTTTACAATTGATATTTCCAAGACATAAGGTGGCCGACTTGTCATTTAATTTAAATTTGAATCAAAATGTTCACTTCTTAGGTGGGCCCCTCTTTCAATCTTTAGCACTCAAATACATCTCCCCCTTACTCAATTTTGGAGATCACAAAAAGTGATCGGACTTTTGGACATGCATAGGAAGTTTGGCTTTTAGAGGCCTCACTGACAATTCGCGTTTCTTGGTGCTCACTAGAAGTGGTCGGGTTTCTTGGGCCTCACTGACAGTTCGCATTTTGGGGGGGGGGGGGGGGCACTAGCTACCACCAAAAATGGTCAGACTTTTGACCTTGTATAGGCAATGGCACTTAGAATGGTTGGGCTTTTAGGTAGGCGTTGACAATGCCTTAGTCATGAGAATGGCCCTTTAAGTGGAAGCAAAGACTTCCAAATGCCTTCAAATTTCATTGATCATCATTCGATCTCTCCGTTTATCTTGTTTAACTCGTTGAATTCACCTTCCTCTTGCCTTCTTCATGTTTCAATTATCATCTTTTGGTCTTTCATTTGATCAACCTCAACAAATCGTTCCATCTTTCACCTTAGATCAAGCTTTTCAAGCCTTACTGGAAGCTCATTCAGCATGGTCATACTTTTGGAGCCTCATTGGAAGTTCGGACTTTTCATAGGGCACTGACAGTCTCCTCAAGAAGGTCGCGGATTCAAGCCCCCACTGACTGGTCGTGGATTTGAGCCTGGACCGGAAATCATGCAATAAGGTCATGAATTTAATGGTCCACTGACAGTGATTAAAGATGTCTATCTTGCTCGCTCAATCACTTTGTTTACAGCTTTTCACGTCAAAATCAGAAGATTTCATTCATGTCAATCATCACTATCTCTCAAACATCAAGCATCTACTTAAAAAAATCATCATCTCACCAAGTGCAGAGACTTCCAAACCTTGATCGGGCTTTTGATGGGTCGCAGGAAATGCCTGAGTAGGTTGGACTTTTGAGGGGTCAGTGACAGTAAGATGAGGAAGGTCGGGATTTTTAGTGACCTCATTTGTGCAATTTTGTGAGTAGTGGCACTCACCTCACCAACTCTAAGGGTCTTCATCATCAACAAAGTCTTACATGGTGTTTAGGCCTTCATCTTGATTGTCTTGCATCTAGCATCTCAATTCCTATGACTGACATTCATTCTTGCATTCATTGTTTCCATCTCTGATGATCATCATCATCATATATCATTCATTGCCAAGGTGTTGAGGACTAAATCGACTCAACCTTATTCAAACCCAGGGATCTAACTGCCACTAAGCTAACCTATGACTTAAAATTGAGAACAAAAGAGGGTGTCCTCATTTGTGATGGGGTGACGTGTGAAATGGTCACAACAGTCTCCACCTTTTGTACAAGGAGTTTTTCAAAAAAAAAAAATATTCAGCAACCCGTAGGTGGTTGTTTAGTGCAGCCAACTGAATGCTTTCAATCCTTCAATGAGTCTGGGTATGAGTTGGAGCTAATATTCGAGGTGCTGGTACAGGTTGAGGCTTTCTAGAGTGTTTTTGATGAATTTGGAAATTAGCTGGGTGAGCTTACTTCTTTTCTACCTGATAAAGAGTGTTACCTATCCTTTATTGGTCTATAGCTGTCCATTCCTGCATTTCGAGGGGTCTATTCAATGTTGGGTGTGTTCAAAAACTTATTGCATACTTGTAACTCACTATTTGCTGCATATTGGAGACTTTGGGAGGCATACCTTGAAGCATGAATGCCCTGAGGGGGTGTCATACAATTCATAGCATCAACTGAATTTAACATGTCAGACCTTTTTGGCCAAAAAAACACTTCAAAAAATTTTAAAAATTGACTTCAGCGTCAAATTCCTCCTAGGTTCCTTGAAATTCTCCAAAATTCTGCCCAGGTTCACAGGGCTGAACTCACAAGCTGTGGGCAAAACCTTGTCCGAACCCACAGGGAACTGGACCAGGACCAAGACCCAAGGGGAACCATTCCAAGACCTAGGGGGTCCCCCTGCAAAACCCAGTAACTTGGACATTAACTTTATAACTTTAGTGTAATAATTTAAATAATCCCAACCATGTTGTGGAAAGCACAACCAAAGCACCAAAAACTAAAACTGATCATGCCAAGAAGCAACTAATGCTGAAGAATCATGTCAGGTGCTAAATCAAGAACTTACTAAATATAGCCACGTCCTTCAAGAACTGTGGAGAACAACCCACAAGGCCAAAAACACTACAAAGAGCATCACAACAAATTAGAAAGTCAACTTATCAACACAGAGTTGTCGGAATCCAAAAAGAATTGATACCAAGCTCTCCAAAAATTTTGAAGCCCCCTAACCACCACCAATTAATCTAAAAGAAACCAAGAATTGGCTAAATATAGCCACGTCCTTCAAGAACTGTGGAGAACAACCCACAAGGCCAAAAACACTACAAAGAGCATCACAACAAATTAGAAAGTCAACTTATCAACACAGAGTTGTCAGAATCCAAAAAGAATTGATACCAAGCTCTCCAAAAAATTTGAAGCCCCCTAACCACCACCAATAAATCTAAAAGAAACCAAGAATTGGCTAATGGTTACTGTACCTGACTAGGTCCAAGAAGGGGACATTACAGAGACTCGCCATCAAACTAATAAGAATTAAGTCATGCCTACTAACATAGATATAAGGTGCATACTGAATCTTTGTAAATTATTATAGTACCATAAGAAGATAGATTTCATAAGTGTACTTGATGGCTATGCAAATGAGTTGGACAACAAAATGAAGGTGCATACTTTATAGAATTGAATCTTTATAAATTATTCGAGTACCATAAGGGATTAGATTCCATAAGTGTACTTGGTGACTATGCATATGAGCTGGACAACAAAATGAAGGCTTGTGGATAATAAAGCATCCCCGTAAAGAATTCCTTTCTTGTGCATGTGGAAACAGCAACATCAATGATAATAAAGCATTCCCGTGCTGTAGTCCGCTGGACAAACATATCGATTCAATCGTGTGGAGTCCGCTGCATCAAAAGAGGTGACTTTTCTTGGGTCAGCTTCATAGGACAGTAAACTAAGTTGTTTTATAAAACTAATTACTCTCCCAGCACTGACTTCCCATATGCTAATCACTGTATATATTCCAATCGCTGCTTCAGGCATTACAACCTTTAATTGCTATTTGAAAATTGCTGCCTTTCCTTTGTCTTTAATCACTGCTTATATACATAGCCTTTGTTTAGGCCTGAGTATGGGGTCGGCCATCATAATAAATTGTTAATGATTATTATTGTTGTCTAGGATGAGTCAGCCCTCTTCAGTAATAACTATTATCATTGTTATTGATAATGGTAGGCTCCTTGCAGCAGTGGCACTCCCCTTGGGATGTCAGACGAACCACCTTGCTGAAGCTGTTGCTGCCTACCATGGTTTAAGCATTGCCAAACTTTACAATTGCAAGATGGTGTGGTTAAAATGGAACTCAAATAACATTATACAATGCCTTAAGGGCATTCAAAAACCTTCATGGACTATTGAAAATTGGGTTAATAAATCATTAGACATTTTAAAATCTTTTGAAAAGGTTTGCCTATCTCATGCCTTTCGTGAGGCCAATAGAGTGGCAGATTTCTTTGCCAATGAGGGAGTTCATGTGAACAGGTTGGTGATTTGGCACTTTGAAGATCGTGTGTCGGAGGATGCTAATTCCTTGATGAGATATGATTAGACTCATGCGCTGAGTGTCCAATTCCCCATTCTTCAATGATGTGGTTGTCAGTCCTGATTTTAATTTCCATTATTGCGTGGAGTTGGGTGAAGGTAAGGAGATTTTCCTAACTTCACTTTTGCTGCCCTTCTCATGCATTCTTGGTGTTTGCTGCATTGCTTGTGTTTGCCCTACTTCTGGTTTACCTAGCCTGGACTGTGAATTTTAGTGACCGTTTGAAGATGTGTGGAGAAACAAAGAGGATTGAACCCATAAACTGGGAGGAATTCAAAAACAACACTACAATTTGGAGAATTCTAAAGCGGGGAGGTGTTACCCCTTACCTTGAGAGGCTCCATGGTTTCGACCCAAAAATTACAGCCAGATTTGCTAAAGATTGGAAAGCCAGGAGGATTTCTCTTTTTAGGCGAACATTTGACATTGACGAGCAATTCATTGCTCAAGTCACTGGGTTGTCTACTAAAGGGGCCAAGGTGTTTAGGGATAAGAAATTCTCAAAGGCGGCCATCAAGAAATTCCCAGAGGAGGAGAAGAAGAGGAAGAACCTGGTTAAAGCATCAAAGAGTGGTTATGAAATTGGCAAAATCAAGTCTCTATGGTAGGTTGTGCTTAAGGTACTCAAGCAGTATTTTTCCATGGATGATCGTTACACTAGGGGTTTTGGTCATCAATTTGTGTTACTAAACCATTTTAGGCATAAAGTGAATCTTTGTTCCATTCTATTTGCTTTCCTCTATTAATGCTAGTATCAAGGATCACAAAAAAGATCCTAAGAAAAACCAGGTGCTCCATGAGGGTTTGTTGCTTTTAATTTTTGAACATTGTAAATCCTTCCCTTTCCCCTCCAAACTCTCCACTCTCTCGTCTAATGAGGAGACAACCTCTGAGGAAGAGGAATCTGGTAATCGCTTCACCGAAGGGGATGATTGGCAAACAAAGGATGATGATTCTAAGCCGGAGTTTGTGGCCAAGAAGGGGAATAATTCACCCTTATTTCTAAGAATAGATCTGTGACCGATCCTTCCATTCACAGCCTTTCTAAGGAGTTTGTGCCTACTACCAACAAGGAAGGGAGAACCAGCTTCCCTAGGGGTCTCAACGCTACTTCTCCCCTCCTCAATCTTGATCAGGAGAACCCTACTGATGTGTTGGCTATAGCCTGTAATGCTGCGGTCAACAACTTCAAAATGAACAAGTGGATCTTTCATGAAATTAAGGACATCAACCTCAAGCTCCGTTTGGTCAGCAACAAACAAGACAGAAGCAATAAGGGGTTGTGGAGTGAGGATGAAAGGAAATCTATTGTCGACTCTTCACAAAAGACCGTGGAAAATGTTGAAGTTTTGAAAAATGATTACGAAGGGAGAATTCAATATTTGGAGAATAAAAACATAAATGATAATCTTATCTCTTGTAACCTTTAGTCACAGAGTAGTCAAGAATTATGTTGATAGTTTCAAAACCTTGGTAGAAAAACTGGAAAAATCTCAGCAAAAAGGGATTGTGGTGGATGTTGAAGGTATGGATAAGGTGAAGGGGCTGGAGGAGGATAAAGGCCCATGCAAGCATACTAGATCCAACCTGAAGAGATCTGCGAAACAACCCTCCCAAGACATCCAGGACTTGAAGAAGATCGCCCTCGATATGACTTGATTGGAAGCTGAAGCCACCGAGGCTCTTAAAAATTTGAACTAGGTTGTTTTGGTCTTTTGTTGTTATGTGTTTCAGTTTTTTGTCTAATCTTTTGTTGTCGGTTTACTTGTTTTTATCTCTTTGACAACTTAATGTAAAAAAGGTT
The DNA here is from genome assembly GCF_030272615.1 of Cryptomeria japonica. NCBI lineage: Eukaryota > Viridiplantae > Streptophyta > Pinopsida > Cupressales > Cupressaceae > Cryptomeria > Cryptomeria japonica. The sequence continues at coordinate 327,785,027 of NC_081415.1, forward strand.
TCGAGTCCCTTCAAAGCTTGTTTGAACCTTACTCAAACACTGTTATTATTATTTTATTCTTAATAATAGTTGCCCTTATTCAAGTGCTATTCATCTTAATCTCAGTTGATTAAATTACTAAATACCAAGGTTGACTCCTAGTTTTGTCAATAATTTGTATTTATGCCAATCGTCTATCTTATTAAGTCTTACTACCTAAATTTTCAAGACTATGATTTACATTTAAGGGCTATTAACCTAAATCTAACAGGGGCGTGACAATACGCCCTTCCCAATTGCTTGTCCTCAAACAATGTACATTCCACTGAATCTTTTATCAACATGAGGATCCCAAACCAACCTTAGGAGTTTCGTAATTCTTAGATCCTCCTTGTGATGCAATTAGCTTCTGTTGCACAACTCTAATATTCTCTCAAGTTGCAATTTTGAACCTGGATATATATATATATATGCCTTTGATCCAGATTGTGTTATCAGCATAATGAAGAATTGGAATTTTGAAGAGTTGGTAAATTTAAAACAAGTTCTCTCATTATCGTTTCTCATCACTTTGATTGCGTTGTCCCAATGTTTGCCTCATATCATAGATATTTCTTAACATTAAAGAAAGAGCTTGCCATGACACACATCTATGAATCTTAAATGCAATGTTCTTTCCTAAATAAATTTATATCTCTTTTGGTTTATTCTTGTTATTCTCATATTCTAGATCAACAAAAACTATAAATCTCAAGACGATAGGAATATGTCTATAATAATCACAGACACTCGTGGAGTAGACAAACCATTAGGTATGAACCAAACACGGAGCATACACATGAAAGCATGAAGCATACACATGGATATATGCAAACATAGAGCATACACATGAAAACACATATTGTTAGATTCCTTTTCATTGACCAGAATGATTCATTGATTCACCTTTACCCTACAAGATGGCAAGACCAAAGTTCTAATACCATTTGTAGTTTCCCCTATTGGGCCTTTATTTAATTTACTCTAAATAATTCTCAACTAGGGTTTGGATCGTGCTCAAAAATGGAAATGTAACTTAGTTCCTTGATTTTGAACGTGCAATCAGATTAGTTATCAAAACATATAATCCAACAAGTTACAAATAGAATTCTATTCGTCATCATAATAGTCATAGAGTATAGGTGAGATTCCTTTGGGGCTTTCCCCAATCCACGTTATGAAGCCCACGGGAGATCATACAAGGCGCCTTCAGCCTATCCATCAAGCCGGGGGCCACAAAATTACATCCATCATTCGGCCTCCCAACTCAACTCGAATGGACCACCAGGCTACTTGCTTTCCTTATATGCCCACATCTCCCCTCCATAGCGAGACAGCACATTGGGTGAAGCTTAAAAGGAATCAATGTATCTATTCTATTATGCAGTGATTACACAGTAACAAGAATAACAATATGTTTTAAGTATATATAACAGTAATCATGAATTATCCAAATAATATGCCTATCTCATATCAATAGAAAACGGTAATAGTTCAACCTTATCAGAATGTCAAATATTATCATTCATGCTAAAATGCTCAGATCAGTATATAGACTGTTGTCTTAATTCAATACTGCTGAAACTGTGATTCTTGGTTTTTGTCCGATGCTTATCTTTTTTTCTTTCCCCTTTCCACTTCTCAATAATAACTCTGTATATATACCTTATCAAGGGAAGCGAACCTTTTAAGAGATGCATTGTTTTACAAACATATATTTTCAATCATGTGGAGTCGGCTGCATCAAGAGAGGTGACTTTTCTTGGGTCGGCTTCATAAGACATTAAACTAAGTTGTTATATAAAACTAATTACTATCCCAACGCTACCTTTCCTTTCTCTTTAATCGCTGCTTATATACATAGCCTTTGTTTAAGGGCTGAGTATGGGATCCCCCATCATAATAAATTGTTAATGATTATTATAATTGTCTGGGATGAGTCGGCCCTCTTCAGTAATAACTATTATTATATTATTTTATTCTTAATAATAGTTGACCTTATTCAAGCGTTCTTCATCTTAATCTTAGTCGATTAAATTACTAAATTCCTGGGTCGACTCCTTGCATGGATTTTGTCAATAATTTTAATTTGTGCCAGTCGTCTGTCTTATTAAATCTTACTGCCTAAATTTTGAAGACTGGGATTTGCATTTAAGGGCTGTTAACCCAAATCTGACGGGGGCATGACATCCACAATATTTTTTCTTCAAGCATCTAGGTTGCGGCCAATGGTCCTTACGACTGCCTCTTTTCCTTAAATTATAATAGATTGATCATGCATCTTAGTGAAATGGTTGCCATGGATTTAGTATCTCCTGACCTTAATCTTAGTCTGGAAATGCTGGCATAATGATTAAAAATTCAAATAATAGCAATGTATGCAAAACTCCTGTGACTATTCGAATGGGTACCGATTATCTATTCTCGTATGGTCCAAGAGAGTCAATTTTTATTAGGAAACAATTCCTTAGAATAATGACAGAGTTAAGTGATGCTTTCCTATTGCAATTTGGATAATTGCAATCAAAGGCAATAGCATTGCAATCGGAATACCAAGAACTAGGTGCAATTAAATACAACAAACATAAAACATTTTAGGATAACAGCAAGGCGGACTACTGTAAGAAAGATGGACCAAACAAGACTATCCAAAATCTGCATCCCAATTGGGGAACTTATTTTGCAGATGTAAATATAAGTTCCAACACAAGTGTTTGTGCCAATATTTATTAATCGCTACTGAATGAATCCAGGCTGCCAATCCTAACTTATCAATTCACATTTGGCAAAGCCCATCACTGGAAATAGAATAAAGTAGCTTAAATACGTGAACTGCGAGTAAAGGTATAAATTAACTGAGTGGAATAGATTTGAGAGTGGAAAAAGATATATAGGGTTATAAAATTACAGCAGAATTGTCGTCGTCATCGTCATTGTCTAAGCTATCCGCAGTAACAGCGTCCCTGTCGACATCACTGATGGAATCAAGGTCAGTGTTCCGGCCGCCCTCCACTGTCACGGTGTTGAGGTCATGCAGGGAAGAATTTTGAATGAAAGCGCCAGTGTTGAGATTATAATGGCAAGGATGAGGAGAATGGACCGGACCCAGCCGGCTTCCCATCTCCTCTATTTTGGCCTGGCACAGCAACGACGTGAAGGATGGGAATGAATTCGGTATGTTCGCATTTGAAGCCACCGTGATCTGCTTTTATGCTGATGATTCTGCACCAAAAAAACCCCATTGCCATTGGAAACAGGCAGACAAAGAAAGATGAGAAAGAAAAGAGCAAACCAGGAAAGCAAGAGACCCTATTCTCTGTTCATGCTCATGAGTTGAAATGGAATGGAAGCCAAACCCAACCCCAATCCCAACCTCGCACCGTGCCAGCGTTTACCGATCTCCAAAGCTGCCTTTGCTCCAGCCTCGGCCTCACTTTACTATAACTTGTCGCGGTTTACGTGCCAGTAAGTTTACTCATTCATTTCTTCGCTTCTCAAAGTTTGCAACTCAGCTCTAACATAGTTAGGGGTTGCGGATAACTTTCAAAAATGAACGCTCTCCATTAATTAGGGGACTTTTTATGGATCTTTTTATAGTCATCATATTGGATGGTCTTTTTTTTTACACATGACTTATAATATATGTGATTATCTTGTATTATGTGTTACAAATGAGGTATATATATTTTGGTATGAAGTAGTTTCGATTATGAAGTTTGTATGGCTTGGTCATCTGTAATGACATGAGAACTTGGTCAAGATTTATTGGTTTCACTTGTAAAACCTATAACGAGAAAAATATGGTGGACTATATAATTTGCTTTCAGAGTTCTATTTTCAAGGTGTTGGAGTTCAATATTGAGAAATGTCATATTGAGTTGAAATAGGATCATATGCCTCTTCTTGGAAAGTTTGGTATCTACACAAACAACATACAAGAAGAGTGGAATTAACACATGCACATGAAGGTTCACAAACAAGGTAAAATTTCTTGCAAATCAAGAAAACCAAGAACTCTTTGTTGCTACATTTGAGTAACACCTTCTGATGGCAAAAAATAACATAGGAGGCAAGGAAAAACAATGAAGAAAATTATTTCATTTGCAGCAATATGTTGACTCATTTAATCCATAAGGCTCTAAAGGTGTGTAAAAGATCTCGACCTATGAAGAGGGCTAAGAATCTTTAATAGCATCATACAAAGCAACTTTTTGATCGAGTGGAAAACTATTATCATTATCCCTATCTACAAAAGTGGATATGTCAATAACCCTTCCGACTATCATACTATTATGATCAGCCCTCTTCTCGGAAAATAATTTGGGAGCATAATAGAATGTAGGATCAACAAGTGGGCAAAAAAAGAGGGAAAAAGGGCAAATGGACAAGCTAACTTTAGGCCTTGGGGCACTTTACCATTGATCATTGTATCAATATTAGACACTTCATTGAAAAGGTTTGGGACACCCAAGGAGGAAAATCCTTGTGTTGCTTTGTTGATTGCAAAAAAGTCTTTGAAATTGTTCATGTGGCCAAGATTTGGAGCAGAATGGAAGAACTTAGGATTCCAAACAATTTTAGAATAGTAGTCCACAAACTTTATGAGTGAATTGGAGCTTAAAACAAAACTAAAGACGATATGTATGAATTCTTTAGCAACAACATTGGAGTCAAATAAGGGTGTCCTATATCCTGCATGTTGTTTGGCTTATATATTGATAAACTAGAAGAATAGCTTAAAAAACCATGGGAGAAAACATTCAACTAATAGATTTTGTGGTGAAGTTAGTTTTATATGTGGTTGACCTTATTCTAATTGCAAAATTTGATCATGGTTTGAGAGAACATTTGAAGGCTTTAGAACTCTTTTTCCAAGACCAAAGCCATGATTTTAAATTTGAAAAGTGAGAAGTAGCAAGTTAACTTTATCTTTGAGGGAAGCTCGTTAAAGATAGTGGAAGAATATGAATACCTTGGAACTAATTTTCACCATAGGCTCATTTGGGAGAAATGTAGAACATAAAAGAATTTAAGGAGGATGGGGAGCTTCTTCCCTACTTCAAAATAGGTGTAGGAAAGCAAATTTATCATATTGGAAAACCAATAAAACCCTTTTTGGTTTGTTGGTTGTGTTAGTTGTCATCTATGGTTGTGAGGTTTGGGGGAGTGCATCTCAAACCTCAAGTGGAAACAACTAGAAAGAATCTAAAAATATTTAATCACCAATAGTCTTAAAGTCAAATTTGTGATTCCTTATGAGATCTTTTGGCTGAAGTGAGAGTGTTTCCAATGGAAGCATCAATAATAAAATATTTTCTAAGCTACATAAAAAAGTTGAAAACGTGGATAAACATTGTTGACCCAAAATGGTTGTCGAGGAGTTACACTGTAGGAAGAGGACTTAGATGAAGCAAAAAAAGAAGCGGATGAGCAAATTGGACATTAATATGTAGGAATGTCCTAATAGCAACAAAGAGAAAAAAAAAATTGTGGTAGAAAATTTAGGATTGCCATGTGAACTAAAAAAATTGGTTGAAAAAAGAATATTATACTAAAGAGTTCAAACCCATGTGGGAATATGACAAAAAAATCTTATTTGGGTAAAAGCACAAACCTATGTCACACTTTTATAAAGGCACCGGCCAACAAAACTAAAATTGTTTAACTTCGACAGCATAAAAGTGACATTTCCTAAATTGAATTTTGAAATGATGTAAACTGATCAAATGTAGAATTATTAAAGAAATTTATGTATGTTATTTTTTTAATTTTTTAGGAAAAAATTGATATTTTTTTTTATAAATTCAAAGACAAATTTTTCATTTTTAAAAAATGTTGAAAATCAAGGGTTCTAGTCGACGCCACCAAAAAAAAGGAAAATGGACTTATTTTTTTCGGATTTTTTTTTCCAAATAGAGAACATATATATACAATGTTTAAAAAAAAAAAAAATTGTTGTATATTTTTCTCGTTATAATAATTTGAAGTCCAACATAGCTAAATTTGACAGTTTTCGTTTGGTGTCACCTTTTGACTACTAAATTTATCATTATCCAAAAAAAAAAAAACCCTTTTCGAGAAGATTCTCTCCTCTAGTGTAAAATAATTTTTTTTATTTCTTTTATTTTTATTTAATATTTATTTTTTAATTTCTAATCAACCTCTTTTTTAACATTAAAAAGCTACTCGCAATGTTTAATTAATAAAAAATATTAAAAATTATCAAAATAGTAAAAAAAAACTATATGAACGGATTCGTGACTTCGAGCTCTGCAAAAGGGTGCTTTTTCGTTTTTTGTAAAAAAAAAAAATTGTGTGACGAAAAATTGGCTAGAAGTTCAATCTGGTAAAAATGCAAAGAAAATGGCCATTTTGGTGTCGCATGGTAGGCCACTTCGGCTACTTGGTCGGTCGGACTCCTTCCCACCAAACTTGGTCCCCCATCCGACCATGGGGCAAAATTAGTTTTTTTTTGTTTTATTTGCAAAGTCAACTAGCTAGGTTATCAAGGTCAATTTGACGACCATTTGGACATATTGTTGATGAATTTTACAAGGTATTTTTTATTCCATTTGATATTTTTATGTTAATTTTAATTTATTAATATTTAAATATTTAAATTGCATGTATAATTTGAGTTTTTACCCATTTTTCATTTAAATACTATTAGAAAGTTTGTCTACATCTATTTGTTTTTTCCTTCTAGTTTAATTAGGCTCACATCTTTATTCCATTTTGGGGTTAATTAACTTGTTTTAGGTGTTTTATGCCTTTGGCATGCTTCATGTTTAGATAGAACCCTAAAGATGATAACAAAAGTAATTGAACTCCCCTCGTCTTCCATTGGGCGTTGGGTGTAAGAGAAATTGTTATCATCTTCTTTTTAGGTAGAAGGGTCTGCCCTCCCGAGAAGCCCATAAGGTCGGTGAGAGGGGAATGACCCAAGGGGTACTTTCTTCTGCCCACTATATAAATTAATACGTTAGGCAAAAGTCGCGACGCCTTGGTGACGTGTATCTACACCAACAGTACTCCCTAGTATCTGCACTATGTGTACGCACTTGTGTGGAGAACGAGGAGTGGGTTCTTGAATGAGTTGTCGCCGCATGGGTAGACACCAAGTTTCGCAGAAGTTCCCCCACTAAACACCTTAGAGTAGTGGCCCACCCTTTATTTGTCTGAACATCGCAATAGCTTCAGTGCAAGAGGATAGATGGTTTTCCCCCCAAGATACTCACCATAAGGCTCCCATGGGATGAGACAGAAATCCTCGGCTTAGCATAAGCTACTTGTAGCTTTCTGGGGAGAGGGTGATAGGGTCATCCTTCCAGTCCTGAAGGCCCCTAGTTGTTCGCTCATGAAAAAGGCAAAATTAGTGAATACACCCTTCAAGGTGTCCCTACACTTGAGCTGACGGAGATTCCAGGTTGTGGGCTGAAGTTACCGCCATGAGAACATCGACCTTAGAATAAGAAAGTGTTTGATGTGTTTTCAATTGTGTTTAGACCCATGAAAATTGGGTTGAATTTGGCCTATGAACATACACATTGGTCACATTGATTTTTATAGTATCACTCGTTGTAACGATCATTGTGTCTTCTTGTTTATGATTTTGATCTAAATAGCTACAAAAAAATTATGTACATGTGTTTCTATATATGTATATATGTACATGTATGTGTTTGTGTGTGTATGCATGCATGTGTGTATGAGTACATGTGTGTATGTGTATGTATGTGTATGTGTATACATGTATGTTTGTATATGCATGTGAACGCATGTGTGTTCATATGTGTGTGTCTGTACTTGTATGTGTATATGTACATGTATGTGTATGTGTATACATGTATGTTTGTATATGCATGTGCACGCATGTGTGTGCATATGCGTGTGTCTGTATATGTGTGTATATGTGTGTATATGTACATGTGTGTATGTATGTACATGTGTGTATGTATGTACGTGTGTGTGTGTATGTGTGTGCATGTGTGTATGTACGTGTGTATGTGTGTATGTGTGCATGTGTGTATGTGTGGGTATATATGTGTGTAGACACCTAAAAATGTCTCATTGATCATGTACTAATTATTCCTCTAATTGATTAAATAATTCCTTAATTATTTAATTAAGTTAATTAATCTTATTCTTCTAATTCTTCTACTTCTTCTATTTTCTTCTAATTTCATATTTCCTCATCATCTTATTAATTATTCTATTTTCCTATTCTATCATCATTTAATCATTTCCTAAATATTAATTAAATATTTATTATTTAATTAATTATGGTTAATTCCTTTTTATCGAAAAAAAAAAATTATGGTTAATTCCTCAATTTAAATAATCTTCATTATTTAAATAAATAAAATAATTATTCTCAATTTCTCTCTGTGTGAGGGAAAAAGCGAGACTAGGTTAATCATGCCCTAATCCTACCTTTTGACACACATTACGGAATACGAAAGAGCCTAGAGATATCGCACAATTGGCTACTTCTTTTGGTGAAAGAGAGAGCCACGGGATATCTATTAGGATTTCTATTCCCTTGTTGAAATTGTAAGATCAAGTAATGCAAGTTCAAACCCTAATCTCAAAATGCAAGTATGAACTAATAACAAGATTGCAGAATTGAGATTAAACAATGAACAACTGTAAGTACAAGGATGAAATAAGAATGCAGATATGTACCCGGAGTCAAAATCCGACTGAAAATGTTCGGGACGGGGGCGCGGGCGCCACTGTCCTGAAAACTGCACCGGAAACCACTGTTCTGCACTCTGAAACACTGTCTGGAAATTGTCTGTACACTGTCTGTCCGGAGGACCAGGGCGCCCAGCGCCTCTGTCCTAGGGACCAGGGCGCCCAGCGCCCTTGTCCTGGCAGGACCAGGGCGCCCAGCGCCCCTGTCCCGGTCTTCTGCTCTGCAATTTCACACAGAGTGTTGTCTCAGCTTTCTCTCTTCGGATCTGTATCCCGCGGCGTCGTCCAAATCTCGAAACCTGCAATAATATCTGAAAAGGGGGAGGGGCGGCTATATAGGGTTTTGCCTTAGTCAAACCCCCGCTTCGGTGATTTCCACCTCCACGAATAGCCAAGTTGTTTTGTAAAATGTATTGTGTGTGCAGACCTAGTGTGTGTGCAAGGTCCAAAATGCAAGAAAGCAAACTAGAGCAACCTAGAAAGTAAACCCTAATTACTTGTAAATGATAATGTAAATGCTCTAAATCAATATGCAATGTGATCTAAAGCATGAATAAATGATGTATCAAAGCTTATGCAAAGACATGAAAACAATACGAAATCATACCCAACCCTTAAGGGAGGAGTACAAGCCAATCTTCAGTCAGTAATCTCCTATTATTCTTCAATGTCTTCCAAGCCCTAAGTGGATGAATGAATTTGATAGATGCTTGATAGAATGATGTTGAATGTTGTTGAAGTCCTCAAAGATCTGCTCTTTCGCTGCATATGAAGTTCCTGGAAACAAAAATCCGATCCTTCCAAATGAAGAAAGAGAGCTCTTATGTATGAAACCCTAGGTCGTAAATTCGTATTTTGGCCGACCTAGAGATTGAATATCCCGCCAATTTCTTGGGGTTAAGCTTTATTTTATGATTAGATCGGGCTCCTAAAATTTCGGGAAAAATGTCCGGGACCATGTGCATGGGCGCCATGGTCCCGACAACTTTTCACCAAATTTTCAGGGCCATCGGATATGATGATTTTAGATAGAATCCCGAAGTTACAGGTGATTTCGAGATGTTTTGACCCCGAAACCAAGCCCCCAAGTTCGGAATAGGACTTAATTAGGGTTTTTGATTAAGTGATGTATTGGAGGAATAAAATGTGAAGGGCGCGCTTTAGTGAAAGGGCCCAACTTTATGATGTAGAGAATGATGAAATAGGAACCTTAGACCTAATTAATTTGATTAATTAAGTGCTTAAGGAGAAATGCAATGCAGAATGTAAAATGCACTAAGGCGGGTGCTAAACTAGGTGTGAAATTGTACCACCCTAGCGAGTGCGTACAATTTACGACGCTACACTCTCGGATCAACTAATCATTCAACTCTCTTCTAAATATTAATTAAATATTTATTATTTAATTAATTATGATTTAATTTCTTTAATTTAAATAATCTTTATTATTTAATTAAATTCCATTTCTACATAATTAAATAGTTTCTTTAAATTATTTAATTAACTAATTAATTCCTCAAATTCTAATTTCATTTAATTTCATTATTTCTTTCAAATTCAAGTACATGTGCATGATTTCAAAAACCAAATTGAAAATCAAAGTCAAGTTCTAAATATATTCAAATACCAAATTAAATTAATAAATTCAATTATTTGAATAAATCTCATGCAAAGATTAAATTGAAAATCTAAATCTAAATGCAAGCACATGCTAAATTAATTAATTCAATCAATTAATTAATTAAATCATTTATCTCTTCAACTTCTATTTCCATCTTTAAGTTAACTTTTTCTAAATTAAGCTTTCTGTGTCATCTTCTCTATTTCCTCCAATCATTCTTTTTCTTCCTTCAATCAACTTTTTCTCAATCACTTGACTCAATTAATCTATTCAATCTATTGAGTTTCATTCTTACAATCAGCATTTCAACTATCAATTTTCATGTGAGCTCACCTGAGTTCCACCTCTTGATCAATCTGTTCCACCTTTCAATCAATCCTCTTCAATTTTCTATAAATTGAGCATTCAATCTCCATTTTCAATAATCACGAACTTTGAATCTTTGTGTCACTTGCAGGTTACCAGTGCAATATCTGAGAGTCATCATACCACAGAGAGGAGAAGAGCAATGGAAGCAATATGCGATCTTGGGATAGGGAGTTTTGATTTGATTTGATTATTTTAATTCCTATTTGCTTGATTGTGTTATTCCATTGTCTTATTTGTTAGATTCTTTGGTTAGATAGGGATTCGTGATTTCCCTTTTGCTTCTAATTGATTACTTGTTTTTAAGATGAATTTTACATGTATTACATTTTAGTGAACTAACAACAATTTAACCTTCTTTATTTTTTTGTGTGATTTTTGCAGATTGTGCGGGTTTTTCAAAAAACAAAATCAGGTTGCATGAATTTCGAGAAAAGATTTTTCCGTCACGCAATCGAGCATTCATCATCACACAATCGCATAGACAGCATCACACATTCGACCCTTCGGGGTCACACATTCGTTCTGACATGGTCACGCAATCGCCCTGTCCAGATCGCGCAATCGCCCTTTCTGCATCACGCATTTGCAAGAAGCTTTACTGTTTAATTTTTTCTTTCGTCTGTTATTTGTTCTGTTTAATTCTGTCTTAAATTTGGTTAATTCGGGATCAAATTGCTTTTATTTTTTATGATTTGATTAATACAGTTTATGGCAAGAAAAGTTCAATTCAAGATTTCAGGTGCAAGAAGGATGAAACAACAAAGGAGAGAAGCCAAATGCTATCAAAGGGTTCTTCAGGCAGAAAAATTGATACAGGATTCGGAAGAACAACTGGCCTTAGATAGATATAATAGCCTAGTTCTTTCTTATACAGTTAAATATGATCTAATCAATATTGAATGGATGATGAGGGATTTGGCTAGGGCTTCACAATTGGTTTCACAGGTTCCTGATCGGGTTTAGTTTTCTTATTTTTTTTACTTTTTAACTTTTGTTGTTGTCTACCTTCTGTCACGCAATCGACCTTTTAGTGCTATGCAATCGACCAGATATCATCACGCATTCGATCTGTCAAATTTACGCATTCACTCTGTCAGATTCACGCATTCGCTCTATAAGTATCACGCAAACGCACAGGTAAAATTACGCATTCGCCTCTATCAAGTTTTGAGTTTCTGTTTTCTGTTAGTTTGATTGTACTACTAATCTTTTGTTTACAACTTGTGGCGGATTTTCATAGAGGATTAGATTAGTATTTTTGCATGCACACTTCACACTTCATTTTTAGTGCTTAAAATCAACAACAGTTAAAATGGACATGCATGGATAATCTCACATTTCATTGTTGGTGCTTAAAATGAACATGGGCTAAAATTGACATGCATGCATCTCACACTTGGTTTTTGGTGCTTAAAATCAACAAATGGTTAAAATTGACATGTATGCCTTCATACTTGGATTTGGTGTTTAAAATGGGCATTCACATGCGTATCTAACACCTAAATTTGGGCTATAAAACGAGCGTCAATCAGGTTGCATTAGATTAAATCATTTTTTTCATTTTCTTAAGGTAAAGAAATTTTTATTGTGTCTGGGGTGGACCTACTGTTGCACTAACTGACTTTCTACCCGCCATCGAGCTCTTGGGAGAAAGAAGGAAGGTGACAACGACATCCACATTTTCTTTTATTCTACATAGTGAGGGGTATCTTTGACTAGGGATTTCATCACCCCACAAAGGTACTTCGAATTGGGATGCGTTGGGGATATCATCTCTCCCAACGTACTCTCAAGCGAGTTTTTTGAGCCGCTATATAAATATATTGGTCAAGCGGCTAGAGTGTTGAGTGAATTCGACGTATATGGGGGCCTTCCCTGCACTGATAAGCTCAACTAAAGTCTTAAGTGGCTTGCTCTGAGAATCCGTCGTTGGATCGGGACCCCTCGAAACCTAATACTAGGAACTAATTTAGTTGCCAAAAATCCTACATTCAGTGGTTCCGGGAGTGTGGATCGTACCCCATAGATACCCTTCATGTACCTTACGCTATGATATAGGAATCCCTCAGCTATAAGATCCTCGGATCTTCGGGGTAAGAGAGACTGGCATGCCCGAGAAGTGTGTGTCGTGGAGTGGAGCCAATGCTGCCAGACTCTCTATCTGTTCATTTTGTCTCAGTATTTCGTAAGGGCCTCACTAAATGGTGTCCACTATCCAGCCTAAGATTGTATTCCGTGATTTTTTATGTATCGATGTGCTAGACCAGTATTGAGTTAGTCCCTTGGGCTATTTCAAGCCCTTTCCCACGTATCTCCGAATTTTCCAAGATTGTATGAAAATTGAGTCAGTCAGCTATACATACCTACCAGCAATTGTTTTCAGATTTGGAAAACTACAAAACATTGTCCTACACACGAAGCTACAGAAAATAAAGTCCATTTTGAAACCAAAATTCAAAAGTCCTTACATACTTGTGACCCTAGGCAGTTTTTTACATAGTCCCACTTACGTCCTCATTATTGTACTACGTCTTTTGCATAGTCCCACTTACGTCCTCATTATCTTCCTACGTCTTTTGCATAGTCCCAATTACGTCCTCATTATCATCCTACGTCTTTTGCATAAGTCCCACTTATGTCCTCATTATCATCCTACGTCTTTTGCATAAGTCCCACTTACGTCCTCATTTTCATCCTATGTCTTTTGCATAGTCCCAATCACGTCCTCATTATCGTCCTAAGTTTTTTGCATTATCATCCATATTAGTTACATAGTCCTACATTATCATATACGTCTTCATCTAGACCTCATATACGTCTAAGTCCATAGTCAGTTTTAGGTTCATAGCATGTGCCTTCATGGGTCTCCTAGGTGATGGTTTGCTCCCCTTCGAGCAACCTAATTTAGTTCCAAACGACGGTCAACGAGAAATCATTGATGGTCTTGCTAACTTAGCTTGGGATTTAAGAAGAAGCGCACCTCAATATATAGGAGTCATACACGAGATAAACATTGAGTCTAGGATTTCCCGTATAATTGATAGAGAGATTGAGGCTGAACAACTTCGTCAACAAATGGAAAGGCTTGCATTAGAGAAATCTAGGAATGCTCAAAAGGTCTCACATCAAAATCCTCAATAGAGAGTCTAGTATAGTCTTGCATACCTTGTATTTACGTCTATAGTCTAGGGTTAAGTCGTCATCTTGCATAGAAACACCCTCATATAAGCAATTTTAGATGCCCGTCACAAGGTCGCAGAAAGCGAAAGGAATAATGGACCCGAACAACACACGGTCTGTAAACCCTACTTGGAATTTAGACATGTCAATAGGTCAACACTCAGGTACACAAACAATGTCCACCATAAATGAATTACAACAACATTTGACAAAAGAAGAAATTGAGTCCGCTCAGCAAGACCCACATGTCCTCATGATCCTAGATGCACTTATACATAGCGATAGGGACAAGTATCTTTCGTTGTTAGTACAAAATGGGGCAAAACTATCTGAGGATTTTGATGTCACAAATATTTTACCACCAGGAAAAACTTTAGGTCAAGATAACAGTCAAACACCACCCTTGACACAAATACAAGCAACGACCTCCAGTTTTCCTCAAAATGTACCTGTCCAAACAAATGTCAACACAAATGCAAACTTTCAAACAAGTGTGTCATCCTCAACGATCAATGCTAGTATACCATCACAGAGCATACCGATAATATCAAGTGTCTCAACACCTATTCAAACGCAATCAACAAGTGCAACCCAACCTCCAGTTTCCTATTCTATGGGATCCACATATAGATATCAAAATGCAAATCTAGGTCATGCCAATATAACAAGTACAACTCAACCAAACATGGGTTCACATATCAGCTATTTCACAGTACCTAGTGGAACATACAACACACAAGGTTATAATCTTGGTACCTTCCAACAACCTCCTAGTTATGCAACCATGAATCCTTTTGTGGGACATACACAAACACAAGGTATACCTTTGGCACAAATAGATATTCTGACACAACAAATACAGAATTTACAACAACAAATGACGACCATGCAAACTGGTAACGATAAGAAAAGCTACACAATGCAGGACTTACGTCCTTATCCATTCGATCACACATTATACATGCCGCCTTTCCCACAACATTTTGAAATGCCCAAATTTGATAGATATCGAGGGAAAGGTGATCCTAGAGATCATATCAGAGAATTTTTTATGGCATGTATAAAGGTTGCCTCAAAAGATACTTATCTAATGAGACTATTTCCTAAAAGTCTGGGAGGACCGGCTTTAGAGTGGTTTTCACATTTACCACCAACCATCACATCATGGGGAGAATTAACTGAACAATTTATTACAGACTTCTCGCACAACATTGATACCCCGGTTACTTTGATGGACTTGTGTGTCGCTAAACAATATGAGAATGAAACATTTGCATCCTTCATACAACGATGGAGGGCTCTCTATAGGAGGTGCAAGACAGTTATCCCAGAAACAGAGAAAGTGGATATGTTCACAGAAAATTTGATTCCTAAGATTAAATATCCGATACAAATGCAATGTTTAACAACATTCAAACAAATCAAGGAAAAGGCTCTCAAATGTGAGAAGAGACTAGTAGAACAAGGTCTTATTAAGTATGGCAATACCAACAACAATGACAAATCTAAGTTTTGGTCGAAAAACAAAAATGTGACCAATGATGGTATTGTAGACACTAGAATGATAAACAGAACTCAACCCGTTTGATATTTGGGAACGACTATGTCATCTAATCCACATACAGGGAATAACACAACCTCAGCAAATGTAAATGCTACACAAAACATGAACACAAGATACCCCAGGGTAAATGCTCCAAGAAGAAATTGCACACCTCTAGGAGAACCTATTGAGTCAGCGCTCAAAAAGTTAATACAGACAAACATGATCACTTTACCTGAGGTAAGAGTGTATGAACCAGGTCCTTTCAAACCCACATGGTGGAATGATAATGATTTATGCGATTATCATAGGACTAAAGGTCACAAAACAGCAAGTTGCTACAAATTGAAAAACTTGGTCCAAGATATGATAGACCAAGGGGACATCACAATTGATACCGATAAAACCTCAGCAAACACAAATCATATGATTTTTAAGGATCCTTTTGTTAAGCATGAAAAGGGGAAAGCTACCACATCAGGTACCCAAGACAATACAACTAACTACACAAAGGTCTCATACGACTACACTATTCATGCAATTAGCTCAGGAGATGTAGCAAACAACGATTCACAAGAAACACTTGATCAAGATAACCAATATCAAGACACTCACACAAAGGAAAACCAAATTTGCATGATATCAGAGGCACCAAAGTACGATGATGATATAAATCTTTGTCTCAGAGATTGGGGGTATGATCAACCATCTCATTCGGGTTGGTTTGAAGATGAACTCATAGAACATATCATGGATGTCAAACATAGGTCCATAAAGACTATGAAAAGGGATTTAACATAAATCTTGATAAAACAACCTATGATACAAATGATACGATCGCTACGATCACCATAACTCCCAGAGACAGAGACTGTGCAGTAGTTACTCACGGATCAAAGGTGACTTTACAAGGAATACCACAAAATTAACCACCAGCAGTAGGAACTTACAATGTTGTTGACCAACTTAAGAAAACTCCTGCACAGATATCATTATTCGAACTATTGCAAATTTCACCCAATCATAGAGCTATACTGGACAAAGCACTTCAAGATTCGATAGTGAACATAGATATAGATGAAAATGCCTTCCAGTCTATGGTGGGAAATCTGACACAAGGCACACGTATTGCATTCACAGAACAAGATATTCCTAGTGATAGATTGCTTCATAATGACCCTCTACATTTGGAAGCTTACATTCATAAGAGAAGAATCAGAAGAGTACTCATAGATGGGGGAGTTGGTCTCAATATTTGTACTTTAAAGTTGTTCAAAGCACTAGGGTATTCTAAACTTCACATTGATTCTTCTAAGAGGATAAATATCAAGGCTTACGATGATGAAGAACGTCCATCTAAAGGCATTGTAACCCTACCTGTACAAGTAGGACCAATAACGACAGAGGTTTCTTTTCAAGTCTTGGACAAAGAGCTGGGATATAACATTTTATTGGGCCATGGATCCACACCATGCAAGCAGTACTATCCACGTTCCATCAATGTGTCAAATTCCCATACAATGGTATTGAAATCACCGTAAAGGGTGATCCAAATCCATTTCAACATTGCAATTATCTAAAAGACAGTGTGGATAATTAGGTACCTATCAATCAGGCCGCATCTCTCACTACACAGCTGGAAAGATTAAAGATCACATAAACAAAAAAGGAAATGCCTACAACATCCTCCTTACAAATCAAAGATATGGGTTGTGGAGAGTAGTCTATTGCAAATACTTTAAGTGGGAAACAATTGTCTCTTTCTCCAAAGTCCTTTGGGAAACCTCACACTACAATACACAAACAGGACAAAGGAAAAGAAATTGTCAGATACACAGACTCATGCTCTTTCATTAGATGGGGTGACTTACAAGAAGAATCCTTGAACGAAGATGTTAACCATTGGATATATAGAGAAGAAGATCATATGACAATACCTAGAATACACACCAATCAGTATGGCAATGGATTCAAAATACTCCAAAGACATGGATATGATGGTACCACAGGCCTTGGGTTACAGAAACAAGGAAGGCTAGAACCTGTTGTTCCTAATGATAATCCAGGGAGTCAAGGATTGGGATACAAGCATGTACAACATATCACCGAAGCAAGACAACGTACTCTTGATATATTAAATTGACCAAGCAAACCATCAGATTACATATCACAAAGGAATTTGTCCACACAGGCACTTCCATCTTCATCTCAAATAAGTAATCAACTACCTACATCACCTAGTGCAGAATCAGATGGAGAAGACATGAGACAAATCTTGCAAGAACCTACCATTGAGTTACAAAATGATGCAGTTATTGACACAACAACACAGGCTAATGTGGCAACAGATGCAGGTTTACCACCACCACCCGAATCCCACCCATGGTTATTGTCATTACTTCTACCATGAGAAGCAACTCAGGCTCCACCTAATGAAACAGATGAAGAAAGATTGCAAAGGCTTATATCAGGCTTAAGAAGGGTAACTAATGTCCAAAGAAGACCGGTCAATCTACAACAAAATCAAGAACAAGAACAAGAAGAAATAAGTGATGATAGCTCATATGATGAAACATATACTGAAAGTGAGACAGACTCTCATGACTACGAATTATTATCACTCCATGATTCTAGCCCATCAGAAAGTGTAATATTAAGGAATCAAATAAGGCTTATACAGGATGAAGATACACAAAGTCAGTCAAACAATCAAGTCTTCATGTTATCGGAGTCTATTAAAGAAGGGAGTAATGATTTACCCCTAGTGCATTCACACTTGATTGATTGGGGGCAAGAAGGAAAACCAACGCTGGATTGGTTTGAAAATGATGAAGCCATTTCAGAATTTCTAGGGGTCAGAGAGGGATTTCCACAAGGTGATCATAACGCAAGGTTTGTTATAGACCTCAATATAACGACATACTTTAGAGAAGAAAGTACTTCTGCAACAGAAGATAAGGATCAAACTACCCATAATGATAAGAGTGACTTGGGTAATCTTCCTATGGAAAGAGAAAGGTCAACGTTACTTACAAAGGAAATAGAAGAAGTAAACATAGCAGAAGGGGAGGTTGTACATAATATCCATCTGGCAAAATCACTAAGCAAGGAAGAAAAAGACTGATTCATCCATTTTTTCAAACAAAGACCTATCAATTTTTCTTGGTCCTATTCAGACATGCCAGGTTTAGACTCCGAATTAGTGTTGCATCACTTACCTTTGATACCAGGAGTTAAACCTTACAAGCAAAAATTGAGAAAAATGCATCCAAGTATCGCATTACTGGTTAAAATAGAACTACAAAAGTTGTTGGATGTAGGTTTTATTAGACCTATTGACTACGTGGAATGGATATCCAACCTGGTACCTGTGACTAAACCCACATGAGGCATAAGAATCTGTACTGATTTTCGGGATCTAAATAAAGCCTGTCCTAAAGATGACTTCCCGCTACCTAATATCGACATGATAGTTGACCTAACAGCTGGAAATGAGATGCTATCCTTAATGGATGGTTTTTCAGGATACAACCAGATTAAAATTGCACCAAAAGATCAACATAAAACTGCCTTTACATGCCCATGGGGAACATACTACTGGAATGTGATGCCATTTGGTCTCAAAAATGTCAGAGCAACACACCAAAGAGCCATGACAACATTGTTTCATGACATGATCCACAACATAATGGAAGATTACGTGGATGATATATTGGCTAAATCACAAACAAGAGAAAGTCACCTTGCAGTTCTTACACAGATATTTGATCGGTTAGAACAATATAATGTCAGATTAAATCCAAAGAAGTGTGTGTTTGGTGTAACGATAGGTAAACTATTAGGGTTTATAGTGTCAAATAGAGGAATTGAAATAGACCCTGCTAAGGTCAAGGTAATCATTGATATGCAACCTCCATCAACACTTAAACAACTCAGAGGGTTACAAGGAAGACTACAATCCATAAGCAGATTCATAGCACAGTTGGCAGATAAGTGTCACCCATTCCAGCATTTACTCGGGAAAGGAGTTACTTTTAAATGGACAGAACAATGCCAGGAAGCTTTCCAAGCTCTGAAAGATTATCTTTTGAACACACCAGTGTTAATATCTCCTACTCCAGGATAACCTGTATTGTTATACATATCAACAACGAACTCAGCTCTAGGAGCTCTATTGGCACAACATGACAAAAATGGAAAAGAAAGAGCCATTTATTATATAAGTAGGACTCTGATTGGATATGAACTTAATTATACCCCCATAGAGCGAGCATGTTTAGCAGTAATCTTTGCATCCCAAAAGCTCAGACATTACATGTTGAGTCATAAGGTACAACTCATTGCACGCTTTGACCCACTCAAGTACCTATTGAGTAGAGCAACATTGACCGGGCGATTGGCTAAGTGGGTTATGATCTTGAGCAAGTTTGATACAGAATACATAGACAAAAAAGCCATCAAAGGACAAATTATAGTAGATCAATTAGCAGAGGCTCCTGTACAGGACAGTCACCCATTGTTGATAGACTTTCCAGACGAATCCATGTTTACATTAACTGCCTTAGTAATGTGGAAGTTATACTTTGATGGGTCATATACAAGTCACGGATCTGGAGCAGGGATTCTCTTTATTACTCCTCAAGGGGACGTTATACCTAAGTCATTTAGGATCAATTTCCAATGCACCAACAATATGGCTAAATATGAAGCTCTCCTCATAGGGCTTCATACAACTATACAATGGAAAATACAAGAGTTACAGGTCTATGGTGATTCACAGTTGATTGTAAACTAGGTCAATGATGATTACAACACGAAGGATGACAAACTCATGCCTTATAAGAAGTTGATCGAAGATTACAAGGAGCACTTCAGCAAAATTACCTTCTAACAAATCCCAAGAATACAAAACAAGGCAGCAGATGCAATGGCAACCATAGGATCTCTTCTGAATATGCCTGCTAACGAAACTCAGTTTGAGTTTATCATAGAATAGTTGATGTTACCTGCATACGAGACTCCCCTATCAGATTATGTATGTACAATCGTGGGTCCAGAATCACCTTGGTACAATGAAATATATACATATTTACATACTCAATACATGTCACCTGATTTGTCCAGGAGTCAAAAGAAGACATTTATTCGTCAAGCATCTAGGTACACCATAATAGCAGATACTTTGTATAGAAAGGGTTTCAATGGAACTCTTCTCCGATGCCTAGATGAGAATGAAGCACACCTTGCTTCAAAAGAAGTCCATGATGAAATCTGTGGGGCTCACCAAAGCGGTCCGCCATTGTCAAAGAAATTGTTGAGAACAGGTTATTACTAGCCAACCATGGAAAAGGACGCTTACAAGTATGTACAGAAGTGTAAACAATGCCAAATGCATGGAGATCTTATTCATGCACCAGCACAAGATCTTCAACCCATTACATCACCATGGCCGTTTTCACAATGGGGATTAGATCTAGTGGGTAAAATCAACCCTACTTCTTCCAATGGGCACAAGTTCATCTTGATAGCCACTGAATACTTTACCAAATGGGTTGAGGCAATTCCTCTAACATACACCACTGGAAAACAGATAGCAAAATTCATGCTCAACTACATTATATGTAGATACGGAGTTTCAATGTGCTTTGTTACAGATAACGGGCATCCATTTAAAAACCAAGAAGTGAAAGAGTTGTGTGAAAAATTCCACATACAACAGAGATTTGCCACGCCATACTATCCACAAAGTAATGGGCAAGCAGAGGCTACAAATAAAACAATACTAAAAATTCTTAAGAAAGTAGTCATTGACACAGGACGGGACTGGCATCTCCAGTTAAATCCTGCTCTTTGGGCCTACAGAACAGGAGCACGCACACCTACAGGAGCAAAACCATATTCCTTAGTCTATGGGACAAAAGCGATACTCCCCATTGAAATAGAAATATTGTCTCTAAGAGTCTCCTTACAGAACATCATATCAGAGGAAGACTATAGGGTAGCAAGGTTACAAGAACTCGAAACCCTTGATGAAAAAAGACAAACAACATTTAACCATCTACAAGGATATCAAAACAGACTGAGATGAAGTTATAATAAACGAGTCCGCCCACGAACTTTTCAAGTAGGAGATCTAGTACTTAAAGAGAATCAAAGGAACCTAGCGGAATGAGAAAGGCCAGGGAAATTCGAACCTAACTGGCTAGGTTCTTTCATTATAACAAGGGTCATAGGCAATGGAGTATATAATTTGGCTACCATGGAAGGAGATCCACTCTCTGACCCTATGAACAACATGCACCTCAAGCGATATTATACCTAAGGGCTATGTAGTTTAGGTTTTACTTTTCGCATTACATATCATATCATTTAAAAACATCTGCATTACATATAGTTTCTTTTTTAAATGCATTGCATTCTCAAAAGTTTCAGAAATTACATATAGCAGCTTCAATAAAACAAGGCAACTGTCCAAGTTTATCATCTATTTGCATCCAAGAGAAGAAAAGGTCATCTCCTTTCTTAGATATTCAGACATGAAGTCTTGAGGTCCTAAGGTCATTCATTTTCAACACTACCTTGTGCCGACGCTTTACTTATGGTTGGGTAGTGATTTCACTATTTGAGACTTGTTAACCCACAATCTATCAATTGCTATATCTCACACATTAAGAAGATCTCTAATTCATTCTAGACACCTAGTTGATCATATGACTAGTGAAAAATCTAAAATTCTACTTTAGCGTTGCTGTAATTGTCACACCCAAGTAGGTTTCATTACTTACAAGTCAAGGAAAGAAAATAAAAAGAAAAAGAGATATGCCAAATATCCATCTAAAGGCAAAAATATAATTGATATATAACTGAAATATCACGCATACAAATGCGAGAAAAAGCTTGACTATGGGAACATGCAAGTAACTCCATCAGGGATATGAACGCCTACTGGCAATGGAGCAATATTTGAGAAATTACAGTCTATAACCTCATCGGAGCTCTCAAGGCTTGCTGGCAACGAGGCTCTATTCGGGATGCTTTTGAAGTTAGGATAAACCATGTAGCTAGTTATATAGGATGCTAGGGATCTTTAGTGAACACAAGAGCATGAATTAACTCATCTGCACACACATGGGCAAAAGAAGATCAAAGTTTCAAGAACCAATGGGGAAGTTTTCCGTGTCTCCATTTGTAAATCCTAGTCACTAAGTGTGTTGAGATGAATGATCCTAGGGACCTTAGAGTAGATTGACCGCTTATCTATGAAAGGTTTTGCACCTCCATTTCAATTGGTGTATCACAAATGCAAAAACAAACACAGTTAACCTTGTTCGAATAGGGAATGCATCTTCATCTTGCATATTGCATTCACATAGGTCATGTCAAAAATTCATTTGTCTCCACATACATTCTGCAGATCATTATGTCATATAGGTCTGCACACTAGGGGCATAACTGAAAAAATCCTAAAAATCAGATAAAGTCCTAAAAAAATCCAAATTTTTTTTTTTTGAAATATTCAAAAATCCAAAAACATTGAAAACAAAAAAATCCAAAAACACTGAAAAACTCAAAATTCAAAAAAATACTGAAAAACTTAAAAATACCAAAAACATTCATATAACGTCCTTCGAAAAATCAACCAAAACATTCCAAATACGATCCTGAAAAAATCCAAAACGTCCATATAATGTCCTAAAAAAATCATTGAAAAACATCTGCAAAATGTCCTGAAAAAATCAACCAAAAACATTCAAATATCAATCTACATAATCCAAAAACATCGAAAAAGCTCTTGGAAAAGAACTAAAAATTGAAAATCAGTCAATCAAAAAACTTGCAATAAAATGTCTTGTGAGAAACAAATACCCTAGCAGATATCCAACAAACACTTCGCACGAAGTTAACAAAGGATACAACTATCCAGTCAAGCATCTGCAATCAATTGATCGAACTGTCTTATCAATCGTATCATATCCATATCAAAGTGATCATTATCTTGTCTTAAACAGAAGAGGATACACTTGAAATCAAACAGGTCAGTCTTAAACGGGGTCCGCAACTTTCTGAGATCAGACATTATCAACCATCACATCAAACAACTGAGAACGAAGGCACAAGGTCAGTATAGCTGCTGAATTTTGTTTGGGTCAGTCTTTATCTTTTTAGCATTTGGCGACGGATATTGTTCCTATGCTACTCAAGGATGTCTCAAAGTGACTAGAGGAGCTATGATGGGCATTATCTTTTTCTTTGTTTTCTATTTGTGGTGTGAACCGATGAAATTCTAGGGAAATTTCTCTAGTGGGTGTCTGTGATAAGAGCCTTCACATCAAGGTGAATTCGCCACACATACCTCGACCCCTAGCATAATTACCAGAATGGAGGGTTCATTGCTTGTCTGCTACGTGTTTGTTTCTACAATGAGATATCTTTGCATCTTGGTTCCTTATACCCTGATGTGCTAAACTTCATTGTTCAATAATAAGGCTCAGTGATGAATATATATTGACGCAATAAAATATGTGACACAGGTTCGTGATTCATTCAGTTTCATTCTCATTCTCATCTCATTTGCTTATTGATAGTTTGTTGATTTTTCATTTCTGTCTAAATCGCATTCTTTCTAACATTCTTTCTACCATCCATTTTTCTTTCTATCATCTAACTACCATTTATTCAAGATGTATCTGAGTTAAAATTGGTTCAACCATTATCATACAAAAAACATTCATTGTAGATTCATGTGCATGCATTATAGATTCATTTGTATTCATTAAACATTCCATTGCATTTCATATAGATTCATTTGCATTCATTAAACATTTCATCGCATTTCATATAGATTCATTTGCATTCCATCCAAATTCAGTGCATTTCATATAGATCCCATTAAGAATTCATTATAGATTCCATTTGCATTCATTTAGATTTCGTTTACCATCATTAATACATACATGTACTACCATTGCATTTAAAATCATATAGAATCGAATAGATATACATCATAAAACTCATAACATCATATAAGCATACATGAGAAGCAAAACATACATAGATCACTATCAAAACCCGCATGTCATATATATATAACTCAAAAATGATAATGTGTGTGAATACAATAAATAAGCCCGAAGGCTCAGATAACATGATCAACCAACACTGCCTCTGTCAGCAGGTGGATCCTGTCCACTAGATCCTGCCCCAGGATGTCGAGGTGGTCCCATAACGCCACTGCTAGTCTGTCGAGAAGTAGATCTACTCGATCTCCTCCCCATAAATGCATTGAAGCTAGGCTCTCTCTAACCCTCAGGGATGGCTCTCTCATATGCCTGCCGATAATAAATAGACTCCTGCGCAGCAGTGAAATACCTATATGCCTGGTCGTGCGCATCTGTACCTACTCTAAAAAGCTGATCAAAGGCATCCATGGTAATCTGACATCTTCGCACCGCCTCTTCTCTCTCCCTCTGGAGATGATCTCTCTCAGCCTCAAGGGCATCATAATCTGTACGATAAGTATCTCGCTCGATATCTCGTCTAGCGACCTCATCCTCCAAACTCTGGACCCGCACTCTCAGAGTCTGCAACTCATCCTTCTCACCAACCCGTCCTATCCCACCCTTAGCACCAGACACATCCTCTAGCTCTGACATATCCTCGTCATCACCTCCATCCTCGTTGCTCGATGACTCAAAAGAATCATCGCTATCCTCACTGCTAATAGACTCGGTGTCCCCACCAATGTCTACATCCTCATCTCCCTCATCTCCACCACCTCCTCCCTCAGCTCTACCCTCTCCTCCTCCTCCGACTCTATCCCCTGCGTCTATCCTCAACTGCTGTCTAGGATGGCAAATCTGCTATGCTGTAATCGGAACAACAAGATCAGTTAAAGGCACTGGCCCGTGCCTAGCAAATCACGCATCATACTCTGCCATCGTCCCTGGATCCGCTGCACCTCTACCCCAACCCCAGAGTAATGGCTGCAGAGAATCAAACTCAACAGAAGCAACATGTGGCTGTATGCACACACCCCAATCAGAGACCTCCCGCGATACACAAGCAAAATACGCAGTAACCACAGGTGTCACCTATACCTCACTGAACTGTCTCAGAACCCGCCCTGGAAGATACATCTCGATAATCCATTGGGTCTCAAAGGTCCTACCAATAAGATATCTCTGTTGTCGACAGAAAGACAAGTGCACTACATCATCAGGCCAACCGGGGCAATCTAAGTATGGTCTCCAAATAAAATGCTGCAATATGTCAAACTGATGTCTCCGGTACAAGGTGTTCCTCAAACCTCTGTGTCTGATACCTGCTATATACCTGAAAGCATAAGGCTCACCAGGTTGCAAATCTACATGAATAACAGTCCTAGAAATAGAAATGTGCTCCCATGCCCATGTCTGGAGCAAAGTAACACCACAACTGATAGAACGGTATCCAAGATACACAATACCATGCATCTGATAGTACAACATGGCAAGTAGACAAGGACCCCAAGCATACAGTCGATGATGAACAATCATATCATGGAGCACTCTACCCCATCCAACTGGAAACCCATGCCCTCGTCTGCCAGGTATTAGTAAACCATCGACAGCACCGCATAATACAATAGTCAGGTCATCATAATCTAATCGGGCCCAAGGGACGTCATAACGACCACTGATCTGCAAGTCTTGAATCTCACACTCGAAAAGTGCACATAGTCCAGCAATGCCATCATCATGGTCATATACAACTCTCTCACCATGAATGGGAATCCATAGTATACGCCATACATCCTCTAAAGTAATTGATGCCTCACTAGTCGGAAGATGAAAAGAACAGGTCTCGGAATGCCACCGCTCTATCAAAGCTGTAATCATGGCCCTGTTGGTCGTAACCTCTGGCAAATGTAAAACATGATATAGACCAATCTATCGGATATGCTCGATCTCCTCATCCAATAAGTCAGCTCGAAGATCCAATCCACTAGGTTTGCTCTGTCGGCAGTATAACACTCCAATGTTCTCCTGCAACGAGAAAATGTTCAAAATATCAGATATCGGACCCTGAAAAAAAAAAAAAATTCAAAACGCATGACAAAAAATTACACATACAATGAATGCGTGATAGTTATGGCTAATGCGAAACAGTTATGACTCTTGCGTGATGTTTAAAGCTAATGCGTAATGAAATGGACGCATGCGTAACAATAAACACTTATGCGTAAAGAAATGAGCGAATGCGACATGATAACACTAATGCGTAACACTTATGACGCATGCGTAGCATTTAGAACGTTTGCGATACAATTAACACTAATGCGTAAAAATCAACAGGCGATTGTGTGACATAGTGCAAAAATGGATCATGGAATTTTTTTTGGAAAATGGCATAAATCAAGAAAAAAATTGGAAAAATACCATGCCGCCAGTCCCAGGAGGTCTCTGATATGAACGTACTCGGTCAGACAGGTGCAATCGAGCTTTATAACCAGCCATGATGATCAAATACTCAGAAAAAAACGCACAAATTGCAAAGAAAACCAAGGAATTACCAAAGTGCAAATGAGCAAATGAAAACCTAAAATCTCTATTTATAGCTCAAAATTAGGGTTTTTTGACACCTCGACGCCTGTGGTCCCCGCTAGCTTCAAACACCTCATAGCCTACTCAAACAATTTCGAAATTGCATGAAATTTCACACGCTTGCTCATTACACTGATATCGAAAACATGGTCTCAATTTTGGAATTTTCTGACCACCTTTTCCAAGGGGGCATATTTACACTATACAACAGTATCACCAAGGCATACTGGGGCAAAATTTTTCGTTTTCTTTGAAACAATGTCATTTTGACTTTGTCTCAAAGAGGGGCAAATGTAGACACCTAAAAATGTCTCATTGATCGTGTACTAATTATTCCTTTAATTGATTAAATAATTCCTTAATTATTTAATTAAGTTAATTAATCTTATTCTTCTAATTCTTCTATTTCTTCTATTTTCTTCTAATTTCATATTTCCTCATCATCTTATTAATTATTCTATTTTCCTATTCTATCATCATTTAATCATTTTAATCATTTCCTAAATATTAATTAAATATTTATTATTTAATTAATTATGGTTAATTCCTCAATTTAAATAATCTTCATTATTTAAATAAAGAAACTAATTATTCTCAATTTCTCTCTGATCAACTAATCATTCAACTCTCTTCTAAATATTAATTAAATATTTATTATTTAATTAATTATGATTTAATTTCTTTAATTTAAATAATCTTTATTATTTAATTAAATTCCATTTCTACATAATTAAATAGTTTCTTTAAATTATTTAATTAACTAATTAATTCCTCCATTTCCAAATCCTCAAATTCTAATTTCATTTAATTTCATTATTTCTTCCAAATTCAAGTACATGTGCATGATTTCAAAAACCAAATTGAAAATCAAAGTCAAGTTCTAAATATATTCAAATACCAAATTGAATTAATAAATTCAATTATTTGAATAAATCTCATGCAAAGATTAAATTGAAAAACTAAATCTAAATGCAAGCACATGCTAAATTAATTAATTCAATCAATCAATTAATTAAATCATTTATCTCTTCAACTTCTATTTCCATCTTTTAGTTAGCTTTTTCTAAATTAAGCTTTCTGTGTCATCTTCTTTGTTTCCTCCAATCATTCTTTTTCTTCCTTCAATCAGCTTTTTCTCAATCAGTTGACTCAATTAATCTATTCAATCTATTGAGTTTCACTCCTACAATCAGTAGTTCAATTATCAATTTTCATGTGAGCTCACCTGAGTTCCACCTCTTGATCAATTTGTTCCACCTTTCAATCAATCCTCTTCAATTTTCTATAAATTGAGCATTCAATCTCCATTTTCAATAATCACGAACTTTGAATCTTTGTGTCACTTGCAGGTTACCAGCGCAATATCTGAGAGCCATCATACCACAAAGAGGAGAAGAGCAATGGAAGCAATATGCGATCTTGGGATAGAGAGTTTTGATTTGATTTGATTATTTTAAGTCCTATTTGCTTGATTGTGTTATTCCATTGTCTTATTTGTTATATTCTTTGGTTAGATAGGGATTCGTGATTTCCCTTTTGCTTCTAATTGATTACTTGTTTTTAAGATGAATTTTACATGTATTACAATGTGCACGAGTACATATATGTGTATGTGTGTGTATGTATGTGTGTATGTATGTACGTGTATGTGCACGTACATGTGTGTGTGAATGTCTGAGTATGTACATGTATGTATGTATGTATGTATGTATGTATGTATGTGTATGTGTATGTGTGTGAGTATGTGTGTATGTGTATGTATGTCTACATGTATGAGTATGTGTGTATGTATGTGTGTATGTATGTATGTATGTGTATGTGTGTGAGTATTTGTGTATGTGTATGTGTGAGTATGTATGTGTATGTGTGTATGTGTATGAGTGTATGTGTGTGTGTATGTATGTGTATGTGAGTGTATGAGTGTATGTGTATGTACGAGTATGTGTGTATGAGTGTAGGTGTGCATGTATGGGTGTGTATGTGTGTGTGTGTACGCATGTATGTGTATGTATGTATGTGTGTGCATGTGTGTATGTATGAGTGTATGTGTATGTACGAGTATGTGTGTATGAGTGTAGGTGTGCATGTATGGGTGTGTATGTGTGTATGTGTGTGTGTGTACGCGTGTATGTGTATGTATGTATGTATGTGTGTGCATGTGTGTATGTATGTGTGTATGTGTGTATGTATGGATGTGTGCATGTGTGTATGTATGTATGTGTGCATGTGTATCTACGTATGTGTATGTATGCATGTATGTGTATGTGTGTATGTGTGTGTGTATGTGTGTATGTGTATGTGTGTGTGAATGTGTGTATGTATGCATGTATGTATGTGTATGTGTGTGTATGTATGTGTGTGTGTGTGTGTGTGTGTGTGTGTGTGTGTGTGTGTGTGTGTGTGTGTGTGTGTGTGTGTGTGTGTGTATCTATGTGTATGTGTGTGTGTGTGTGTGTGTGTATGTGTATGCGTATGTGTGTGTGTATGTATGTGTGAATGTGTGTATGTGTGAATGTGTATGTGTATGTGTATGTGTGAGTGTATGTGTGTGTGTGCATGTGTGCATGTGTGAATGTATGTATGTATGGGTATGTATGTATGTATGTATGTATGTATGTATGTATGTATGTGTATGTGTGTGTATTTATGTGTGTGTATGTGTATGTGTATGTATATGTGTATGTGTGTGTGGATGTATGTGTGTATGTATGTGTATGTGTATGTATGTGTATATGTGTATGTGTATGTGTGTATATGTGTATGTTTGTGCACATGTGTATGTGTGTGTGTGTGTGTGTGTCCATGTATATGTGTATGTGTATGTTTGTGTATATACTGTGTGTGTGTGTGTGTGTGTGTGTGTGTGTCTACATGCATGTATTTGCATGTATGTTTATGTGTCTACATGTATGTGTGTATGTTTGCATGTATGTGTGTATATACTATGTATATGCGTATATTTATATTTAAAGTTGGGTCCAATTGACTTGACATATATGTGCATATGGGCATGTGTATTTAGGGGTTTGCAGATTCAAATTGCTTCTCAATAGCAGTTTGTCCAATGGGCAATAAAAGGGATAGATTACAGAAGTATGATCGAATAAAAGAGACACAAAAAAGGGATACAACACTTGCTCAAGAACAAGTTTCCATTGACGATGAAGTGATCCTGGTTTAGGAAAGAGAAGTAACCAGTCCTAGTCAATCTAGAATTTTTTTCTTTGGTATGACCAATTTGATGTAGATGGATGAAGACACTCTTTTCAATGAGATTTCAGATGAGGATATGGTACTAGAAAGCACATTGAAATTACACTCCAAAAAAATTTGGGATGAATATTTTCAAGATAAATCTCTAATTGGAAGAGCACAATTGTTTGCAAACTTTTTTAGGAGAAAAGAAATGATCCCCATTTTGGAGTTGTTGGGTGTTGATAACAAGAAGAAATCATCAGAGGGATCAGCAAATTAGACAGTGGTTGAAAATTTGCAAGAAGCTCTGAAATGTATCGAGAGCACAAGTCGAACTGTTGATTTAAGTGTTGCACGGAGAGCATTAATGACTATGATTTTTAGTAATAAATTATCACAGAGAAGACAAACTCAAGCAATTGCTTAGTTATTGAATGTGTGTAGAAGAACTGTCCAGAGGTATATTAGGAAAATAAACAGGTTGGATGAGAATATTGAAAAGAATTGGGTCAATATTTGCAGGGTTCCTCAAAAAGAGTTTTTGAAGATGTAAGAAGATTTGTTATTGAATACTGGACTAGTCACTCTCATGTTTCTTCCAATAGAAGAGACACTATACAGATTAGAGATGAAGATGGTACAAAAATTGCACATCCAAAACAGTTTATAGACACAACACAAAGTGAACTGTTTGAAGCATTCAAACAAGAATTTCCAGATGTCAAGATATGTCAAAGAATGTTTGAGGGATTACGACTGTGTTTTGTGCGTATCAATAAGGTATGTGAAACTTGTTGTCGAAATCACATTGAATTTCAGTTGTATCTCTAGTCATATAAAAAGGCAACGACAAAAAGTAATCCAAATGTACTCATCCTTGCAAGTACAACACAGTTTGTGAAGTCTATTTTATGTGACAGATTAGAAGGTTCAGATGAATACAATGTACAATGTATAAAAAATACATGTGCTACTATGGAGATTTGAACAAATTTGTACAAATTGACAATGTTGATCTTTCAGTGAAAGTTCTATGAAAAAGATTTGAATATGAAAAATAACAGACAAAGTTAGGAGTTGAATCGAAAAAAATTGTGTTAAAAGAGAGTTAATTGCCTTACAAGAGTTCATGTGTAGATTTCAGAACATGATATATCCACATATCCTACACTGTCATGGTGCAAGATGGCAAGCAAAATAGTTTCGTATCTCAAAAAATTGATTTCCTCTGGGTTGTATTCTTTCCATAGTAGACTTCTCTGAGAACTATACATTCGGTCCTCACATAGAGATTCAAAGTCAATACTATCATTCTGAGCAGGTTGCAATTTTCGTACAAGTTTTGTATAGACATGTAGAGTTTTATGTGGATGGTCTAGAATTTGATGAAGATGAATGCATTATCATTAAGGAAGTTCATTTTTATATTGGTGATGATACTTGTCATGACAGGAGTTATGTAGCACATTGTTTTGAGATTTGTTTTTGAAAATATCATACATCATCGGATAAGTGCTTCACAACATTGGATTTGGTATGATGGATGTGTTGGTAAGCATAATTAAGTTTTACTTAAGTCTTTTAGCTATCTAGTATAATTAAGTTTTCTAAACTAATAAATATTATATTTGATTGTAACTTCAGAGGACAATTTAAATTTGCAAAAGCATTCAATTGGTTGTCACAACAACATGCTAAACGTGGTCTAAAGTTTTTGTGGAACTTATTTTAGAGTGGACATGGAAAAGGAGAGCATGATGGAGAAAGAGCCTGTGTGAAGCGTGCACTTCGCCAACATGAACTTGGAGGTACATGTTCACCGTTTATAGGAGAGTGTGTATCTTATGGATCAAAATTAAATTGCTAAAATAAGTTAATGTGCAAGTAACAACATAAGAAATTCAAGTGAGATAGTAGAATGGTGCAAAAGTCATTTTGGTGCTCGTGACACGACATACAACAAACGCTATTTTTAGGAAGTTAAAGCTATTGATCGATCAAATCCTTATAATTGTCAAACATTTAATGGAACTAGAAAATTGCATCAAGTGATGAATACAGGACATAGAAAACCTCTTGTGATTCAGGTAAGAGAACGTAGAACTTGTTTTTTAACAAAATTGAATTGAAAATAAGTCATGTCTACATAACTTAACAAACCTCTTGTGATTCAAGTAAGAGAAAAATCATGTTTTTGTGTCAACTCCATTGAAAACAACGCAAATATTTAACTATGTCAGAACATTAGAGATGGATTTGTTTCACAATGGGAGATGAACAATTTATTTGCAATGCCTCCTTATGAAGATAGTGACATTGTAGATATTCATGATCCTCTATATTTAGCAGATTATGAACCTGTTTCTGATTTAGTTTTGTCAGGTACAGTTTAAATTTTAATTTAATTTGAATTCATTTTACATTCGACCATACACTTTATAATTTAATTGTTTGTATTTTGTGGTGTACAAGTGATATTTTTGTCGTGGTTGCAGATCCTAGCAATGTAGAAGGTGTTGACTATTACCTACTACAATGCACAAAACCAAAATGTAAATTGTCAGAATCAGTGGAAGATGTTGATGGGCAACAATATCCCACTGGATCAGTCATTGTTGAAGATATCTATTATCAACAAACGAAGATAGATAACAATGGTGTTACATTTACTAAATACATTGAAAGATCCCAAATGGATCCTTTTCCTGTTGCTGTTGTAAATTCTTTATTAAACATACTATATTTTTGTAATTTTCCGGTGATCTTATAGAATAGACAGAAGTTGCAGAAAGGGATTGTTTCTTTTTGGGTTTTGATGTTATAAGTAAAGTAATTGATAAATAGCAACAACTGTGAAATAAAACAGTAAACAATGTTCATATGTAAGAACACTTAAGCAATCTGAAAATATTGCAAATCATACCAGGCAAATAACCTAGTTTTGTATTCAGCAAGAATCCATACATTTATTTGGAGCTGTTCTCAATCTGGATTGATGCCAGATGGAGGAATATTACTGGCAATGAACAAGGAAGACCAAATAAGATGAATACAACCCTTCAAGCCAACATACAAACAAGGCGTGGTTGCAAAGGAGGCGTGGAAGCTGCTGCAAATCACGTGCCAGCTGAAATAGACCAGCCGCCCTGTTGAAACCCCCAATATGCACGCTAAATCTTTAGGCCAAGAAGATGTGTCTTCTACCTCTGACAATCTCTATGCAATCCTAGATAAATCCACTGTCAACTCCTGTTGAGGGCTACGTCCCAGCAAGTTCAGACCTGGGGTTTACGTCCTAGACCAAAATCACTCTTCCAGAGCAATTCCCAAATTCGCAAGTTTCAAAATGATCAAAGATTCTATCGATTAGGTTTTCATCTCCTTATAACTCCTTTCCCTTTGCAAGTTGAACCCTAAAGAATAATAAAGCTTGCGCTTTATAATTAAAGTGACACTTTCCCAATTATGGCGTCAAACTATAGAAAAATATCACTTTATTGCGAATAAATAGCTTCAAGCATCCAAAAAGACTCCGGGAGGTGAGAATCATGTAGCAAAGTTCAAGACCTTTCCAAAGAGCTATAATACATAGGCATATCAAACCAGATGAAACCAAAAACCCCTTATTACTCTGAAATGGCTATATTTATTTAATCGCTAACTTAGGAAATATTTAAATATATTAAATTATTTCTATAGATCCAATAATAGCCCAAAATAACCAACCAAACATGAATCTGACTTTGTCACCTGTCTGTGACTGATGCCGGACAAGATGGGCCAACTGGCAGTCCCATCCCTAAAATCTAGGGATGCTCCTAGAAACTAGGAAACACACCCAATCTTCCTGAAACTGAAACCATGGTATGGTCCCGTGGAACCTCAAATATGGAAATTGCCACAACCTCCTAAAAAGTAGGGAATTTCCCTAAAATCAAGGAACTGCTCCCAACGGCCCACAAACTGCCTGAAACACCAACTCCGGATATTGAATACCCTGTGTGAGTCTCTATCCACCACTGCCAGCCTACAAGACCCCAATAATAGGCTAACTCACATGTCTCTACTAGACAAACTAAAGAGGGGACATGACATACATGTTTGACCAAAAAGTTTTGCATTATAGTCACTTAGTTATAGCAACAAGACTACAATTTGAAACTTTACAAAAAAGAGGTCGTGGCCCCCAAAAGTGGAGGTTGTCTATCGAAGATCATGAAAATATATTAGAGATACTAAAAGATAGAGAGGATCTAGATTTTATGTATGATGAGCTCACTTAATTTATTAGACCAAGTGAACTCATGTTTTTTTTTACAATGATACATGTCTATATATATATATGCACATACATATGTACGTATGTGCATTCGAGCTATTTTTTGGATCGTCATACATATGTATGCATGTACATTCGAGCTATTTTTTGGATCATCATACATATGTACATATGTACATTCAAGCTGTTTTTTGGATCGCTATACATATATACATATGTACACATGTACATTTGAGTTATTTGTTGCAACATATGTACACATATACATATGCATACACATTGAGTTATTTTTGTAATATATACATATGTACACATGTACATTTGAGTTAATTTGTTGCAACTGGTATCTTTAATTTGTACACATGTATGTATGTACATTTGAGTTAATTTGCACAATTTCATTTTATTTGTTGCATGATATCTTTAATTGATTTGAATCACTTAATTGAATTGAATTAAATTTATTTATTTGAATTGAGTTGATTAATTGATTTGATTGATTTGAATCACTTAATATAATATAATTGAATTAATTAATTGATTTGATTTAATTTGATTAAATCATTTGATTGATTTGAATCACTTAATACAATTGAATTGAATTAATTGATTGATTTGAATTGAGTTGATTAATTGCTTTGATTTAATTTGATTGATTTGAATCACTTATTATAAATGATTTAATTAATTGATTGGATTGATTACAATCACTTAATTAAATGACTAAAATTCATTGGATTGATTGATTCATTGGATTTACTAGAATCACTTAATTGAATTGATTTAATTTGATTGATTCATTGGTTTGATTTGAATTGATTTGAATTTTCATTGGATTGATTAGAACCACTTAATTAATTGATTTGAATCACGTAATTGAATTGAATCACTTAATTGAATTGAATTAATTGATTGATTTGAATTGAGTTAATTAATTGATTTGATTTAATTTGATTAATTCAATCGATTGATTTGAATCGCTTAATATAACTTAATTGAATTAATTAATTGATCTGAATTGAGTTGATTAATTGATTTGATTTAATTTGATTGATTTGAATCATTTAATACAATTGAATTGAATTAATTGATTGATTTGAATTGAGTTGATTAATTGATTTGATTTAATTTGATTGATTCATTTGATTGATTTGAATCACTTAATGTAACTTAATTGAATTAATTAATTGATCTGAATTGAGTTGATTAATTGATTTGATTTAATTTGATTAATTCATTTGATTGATTTGAATCACTTAATACAATTGAATTGAATTAATTGATTGATTTGAATTGAGTTGATTAATTGCTTTGATTTAATTTGATTAATTCATTTGATTGATTTGAATCACTTAATATAATTGATTTAATTAATTGATTGGATTGATTACAATCGCTTAATTAAATGATTTAAATTCATTGGATTGATTAATTCATTGGATTGATTGATTCATTGGATTGATTAGAATCACTTAATTGAATTGATTTAATTTGATTGATTCATTGGTTTGATTTGAATTTTCATTGGATTGATTAGAATCACTTAATTAATTGATTTAATTCAACTAACTAGATCAAATGAATAATTGACAATTCAACTAACAAATCAACTAACTAATTGATTTAATAATTAAATTTATTAAATCAACAATTCAACTAACTGATATCAAGATTTATCATCCACAATAATGTATGATCAATTCTATATGTAGCTTGAACTAATTATAAAAATATGATATGGGCTCATAAACACGTGTAATAAACAAACAAGTAATCTCATCAAACAAGTGTCAGGTACATAAACAAACATGTACAAGTGTCTCATATGTACATATAATCTCATCAAACAAGTGTCAGATACATATAAGTAAAAAAAAAGTACATGCACTCTACATATAATATCATCAAACAATGATCGCATGCACATAAACTAGCTCGGTGGGCCCTCCACTGATCCATGTTCTGAATGCTCTCCCTGCACAAGAAATTGCATGTACACGTTTAGCACACGTATATATATATAAGCACATGCAAATATTATCTAACTATAAGTATGGAAATTTTACTTCAACATAAGTACATGCAAATTTTACCTGGTCTGATCCACCATGTGCACCAGTAGAGTGTGCATGGGCCATAGGTATCCGAGATGAAGAACTCAAATGTGGTCCACGAACCTGGATATATATATATATATATATATATATATATATAGGTTAATAATTTTGAAGTTGAAATCCACTATTTAAAAACAATTAAATAATATGACCTTACAGAAAAAAATAATGTGTACCTGTTGTGACCATGTGCAGGAGCAGAAGGAGGCTGCAAATCTTCTAATGTCTCCAATGTAGTAGGATGCTATAAATAATTCAAAATTCAAATCGTGTTAACAATTTTTGAAGTTGAAAACCACTATTTAAAATCAAATAAATGATATGACCTTACAGAAAAAATAATGTGTACCTCACGAGACTCGAAGACTCTCCCAATCTTGATGATCTTAGATGAATGGAAGGACGCATCGTCAATATCTAGATCCAACGATGCATCCTCCAAACCACGAACGAGCATACTGGTATAGTGACCATGAGATCGAGCAAGAGGTGTAAAAGTCACAGGTCGCAACATTGTAGGTCGTGGTGACTCAAGTGTCGGATCAACTAGTGTAGGCTGAGGAGGAGGTGTGGGATCAACATCATTACGTGGTGGAGGGGTTGTAGGGTGCATTGTAACTCCCTCCTCTCTCCCCATATCACCCTGAGACACTCTACCACCATCGTCTCCATGTACAAGTCATCTCACCTGTTTCGGTACATCCTCGAGTGGGATCCCAAGAAGCGAAGAAAGAGTTGTATATGAATCCAATGAGTCGCTAGACAAAAATGCACTCCTCCGCTATAAAGGATCAACCTCTATCAACCGTGCAACGTCAAGTGGAGATGGTATGTCCACATGGGCGTAAGGATCAATGCCACTGCTGGATGTCACATCTGTAGGCTGCAGAATGGTAGTCTGCGACCGTAAGAGATATCTCCCAACATGATCAGATGTCATATGACTTACCTAAGTGGCAATCTCTACAATGCTCGAGTAGATATCTCGCCTGACATCATTAGTTGCTGCATTGGTTGCCTGTGATAACTCTAAATGTTTTGGTAGAACCAAAAGTTTGGACCAACTAATGCTCATTTATTAACGAGTGTTGGTGCATCAAGTCATCTATATTTATCACCGAGGCTCCCTCTACCTTGTCCAACATTCGCTAGTATACTAGTATAATCTATATCTAGGCCCATATGAAACTCTGCAAATAATTTATTTGCAGAAATAAAGTGGCAACTCATCCTTCTCTGGCCACATATGATGAGCTGCCAACCATCTAGGATATATGAATGGGGCAACAATCGTATTAGTGCATCTGGTAACTAAAAAGCCCCTAATCTTCTTCTGTCTTGGACCCTGATAATCGGGGAACATGGTATGGACCTGTGTGGAAGATACATCCTTGTTCATGGTGTCCCATTTCACCGTGCTTGCCACACTATGAGAAAGGGATATATAGAAAGAATCAATAGACATATCATCATAAGGATTATATGTCTAAATAGTGTCAATCATACAAACCAACTAATCCCTAATAGTCTGTGCCTTTCCTTATTTGGTTGGGCAGCGATGACAAGTAATGTGGAATCAAGATGATCTAGTGCCTGTTGTAGGGCAAGAATGGTCTAGGCAAAAAGTTGTGCCCTGTGCTGACTAGTACATTCGGGGCTAATTTCCGATGGTTGATTATCGAAATTGCGACTACTTTTCGTCGGACTACCGACAAAAGTAGCCGTCGAAAACTCATCGTTGGACTTTTCAACGATGCCTCTGACTGTCGGCATTACGATGACCCCATGGACTCTGCCGACGGTGGGCATGATCGCTCTTCTGGTAAAAAAAGTCGTCGGACATACATCATCCTCGTCAGATGTTTGTTTAGATTGAGTTGAAATGTCGACAGTAGTCTGAAACTTTGCACCGATGGGAATGTTGTTTATCCAACGGTTTTGTCATCGGTCCATTAATATGCATCGACGACCATCCGACAAGGAAGTGTCGTTGGACATACAGAATCCTCATCGAATGTTTGTGTAGTTTGAGTCAGAATTTCAATGGATTCCAGAAACTTTGCATTGATGAGAACATTGTTGGTCCAACGATTCCATCGTCGATGGAAAGTTTAGTCTCTGTCATAATTCCAACGGAATTTTTTTTTTTATTATAAATAATTATTATCCAGACGTAAAGCACACCTCATTGATAAGTACAGTGAATGATATTCTATCCCCATCAGCTACCAATAGGGGGCGTAGGTTTCAAGCTAATATGAGGCGCACTGGTTTCAAGCTAATATGATCAGGCACACCATGGTTGAGATGGTCCAACTCCTAAGAGGACTGTATGAACCACTGAGTACTGGTAAACCTATTAAAAATGGTGTTGATAGGGAATTAGCTAACCCAAATACAAGAGCCTTTAAAGACAATCAGGGAGATGAAATGAATTTATCTACCTTATCTAAGTTAGTTGTTCTTGGGAGCTACCAAAACTTATCTACTATATATATATACATGAAAATAATTTATCTACTATATATACACATATTTCTTATAAGTATATCCCAAATTGATAATCTCATATAAAGTGTCATCCTATGTCAATACATGACATATACCTATTGAATGACATGTATATATCTCATACTAAGTAGTCACTCGTTATTATATATTCAACATATATTCAAAGATGATAATCATGCATTCTGGACTACATGAATATCCTCTTTAATAAAATAAATCACATGTACAAGGTTATTGGGTTGATCGAGTCCAATAGCAAAGTACAATAGGTAAAGATAGTACTAAAAATAATGTTACTAGCATCTTAAAAGAAAACATAAATGCATTATGACCACCCACAAAACACTTGATATAAAATAGTTCCAACCTTTCTTTTGTTTAAGTAACTAGGGTATTTGAATTTAAATTTTGGTATAAAAAACTAAAAATTTAAAGGTCATCTCTCCCCCTATATAGTTCAACATGCCCACGTGTTTACTCCTAATTTTTTTTAACTCATTTAGATATCTTATTTTCTAGTTATGAAATATGGGTTATGGGCCCATAATATACTTAAGTGAAGTTAGCATAAACCATATTAGTTATGTTCAATCACATCAATATCCACTTGGAGTGTTTAATATACATATCATCAATGATTACAATACTTATTTCAATATACATTTGAATTACAACTTGCAAGAATAGATGAAAGAGAAAGAACATGTGTTGAGGGAGGTGGAAGTTCTCTCTGAGGTGATCACAAATTGAGTCCATCGGTCCCCAACGGTGGTTTGCAATGCCACCCGACCACGTGGAACCCTTAGGTCCACCCCATCATGCTTGTGGAGATAGTTCCAAATAGTCAATCAAAGTATACAAGGGGGATGATAGGCTCACACATGCCATACACGATGCATACATGACACACGCAATTGAACAACACAGTGCAACATCAATAGAGAAGGATGATACCAAGTCATGAATCCACATAGGGTCACTACTTTAAAGCTACACAAGGCATTAGATTCTAGAGTGCAGTGGAGGAAGTGTCATCGTATGTGCTCATGGGGATGCACCATATGGAACCAAACATTCTCTCATATGGATGAGAAGGACGATTGTGCAATCCTTGTGCTACATGAGAAGGCATGTCTCTTCCGACAAGTCCCAACATTCCATGTGTGGGCATTCCTTTCATCGTATGTGCTCATGGGGATGCACCATATGGAACCAAGAATTCTCTCATACAGATGAGAACAACGATCACACAATCCCTGTGCTACATGAGTGGGAATGTCTCTTCGCACAAGTATTAACGCTCCATGTGTGGGCTTGCCTTTCATTGTATGTGCTCATGGGGATGCACCATATGGAACCAAGCATTCTCTCATACGGACGAGAATGACAATCACACAATCCCTATGCTACATGAGTGGGTATGTCTCTTTGCACAAGTCCCAACGCTCCATGTGCAGGCATGCCTTATATCGTATGTGCTACATGGGGACATACCATATGGAACCAAGCATTCTCTCATATGAACGAGAACAATGATCACATAATCCTTGTGTGAGTGGGCATGCCTCTTCGCACAAGTCCCAACGCTTCATGTGCAAGAATGCCTTCCCAAAACACCCTTGGTGTTGTGATAGCCCTCAAGGCGTGCTCAAGGAACCAATTTTCTTGTTATTTGTTTTAACCCAAGTCTATTATTATGTTATCACTTGATTACAAAACTCCCCAAATACGAATGCCAAGCGTACCACTTTCAGATGAGGGATACGAGTGGGAGCCATTCCCTAGTCTCACTCTAGGACTAAGCTCATGCCATATCTAAATGCAAGACATCTCAAATACATCAAATTGTCTCAATTGCAAAATGCCATTTTCATACATAAGCAAGATATACTCAATTGGGCACAACACCAAGAGAATGGATCCCAATTGATCCCTTATCAAAATTCACATATATGTTATCATGATTCCATAATAGAATATCATCTCAAAATCATCAAATACCACTTTTCAACAATTCCCAAGTTTGGACCAAAAACCAGTCATGAGGCCAATTACCATTGCTGAATAAATGAATGAAAGATTTTAATGATGTCCATGAGACTAAATAGTCTATGGGACCAAGACAAACACCCTTAACTGATGGACCTCAAAAACCCTGAAATTTCAAAGTGCATAAATTAAAATGCAAGAT
The DNA here is from genome assembly GCF_030272615.1 of Cryptomeria japonica. NCBI lineage: Eukaryota > Viridiplantae > Streptophyta > Pinopsida > Cupressales > Cupressaceae > Cryptomeria > Cryptomeria japonica. The sequence goes on from NC_081415.1 coordinate 327,826,330, forward strand.
TAGCCTTTTGATTCTAATCAACTCAACAATACAATACTCCCTCGATTTGTCATTTCAACATCCCAAATAGAATTGAACAACATAACCTCATATATACTCGTAATTTCCAAATTTGGTTCATACAAATCATATTATCATCCAAATGGAGAGATTTAAATTGGAAGAATACTTTAATTCACTCAACAATTCATTTGCAACAAACTAAAATCAATTCAATTGAAAAAGAAAGGAGGAATTTGAGTTCCTACCTCAAACTTGACCAAATCTTCAAATTGACAATGTAATTGAACATAATTGAGATGAGACATGAGTTTCTTAAGTGAAGTTACCCATAAACTATGTACAATTGTTTAAATTATTTTAGCATAAACCACAATGAATCTACACCTATAGTCCAAAGTAATCTAGCGAGGCATGCTATCTAAAATCCAAAATCACGAGTATTGGATCCAAGAGTATAGCACAAAAATTCGATTATAGCAATCTGTTATACATAATATATCAAAGCAATTTGCAACCATATCTATTTAAGAATGGTTCAACATGTAAACTCTTATCTTTCTTTTTTTTGGTAAGAATTATCAGCTATAATGAATATATAATACTATAAAGAAGTCTTTATTGTTCATTATATAAATGGGGATATGTATAATATGGTATCGTTATATATATTTAATTGTAATAGATAAGATTTGAAAAATATGTTTTATGTTTATATGTATTTATTCAAATAACTAATCTTTTGTCATTGAAATATAAGGATATATACCACTTTATTACTATTGAAAATTACTCACTGAGAATTAAAACAAAATAAATCTAGGATATGGAACAAAAATTTCTTAAGGTTTGACAATGGATGTATCCCTCAAATCAATCACAAAATAACTATATAGATCAATATCTTACTTGAAATCACATAGAGAAAGCTTATTGATTGACTATGAACATGTTACCTTAGGATGAGATTAGATATGAATTTGAAGTTATCAAAGCAATGTTAATAGCATGTATCGGACATCTGGGATAGTAGCATAGAGAAAGTGGAATATAAGATAGGTGAGAGTGAAGTGCCTTGGATGGAATGTTGGAAGAGATGTGTGGGACCCCTGCACACCCCATAGAAGCATTTAGAAGCCATAAAAAAGTGCCATAGACCAAATATTAATGACTGTCCTAAGGGTACCAATTGTGACAATCACAAGTTTACCAGTGATACTGCCTACTCAAACAAGTTGTGTTTGGAAACCCCACTAGGTGTGTATATGTAATGGTAATGAAATGTCCTAAGAGTAGCCCTTACACCAGTATGCACAAACCTTGGTGTCACAATGGTGTTGGTGTAGCCTTGGGCCAATGGTGGTTGATTGTTACAATTAGGACAATGATCTCAAACACAATTTACGGTGTTTATAACTCTAATGTCCCAATCTACTTGTATATATTTTCACAAAACAATTAACAACCCAACCATAGCTATTAATAATACTTCCCCATAAAATTCATGCAAAACGTATCATCATTGATAGGATAACTGACTTGCATTTAGTGAGAGACCTCAATGAGTGGAGTTTCATGTTGAAAAGAGTACTTGCAATAAAGATATTGAAATCAACGAGACATTATGCATTAAAAAATCCACAAGGAAGATCTAATATTTATGAATGAAATTGTAAATCAATCTAAGTAACATGTTTGATATCTTACTTATATCATGGCAACATAAAATGTATATATGCACTCAACATACCTCTTTGCTTGTTTATTTGAGAATGTTGCTAGGAATTAATAGGTGAATGATACATTGATCTACACATGAATCACTTGTACTTTCCCGATACTTTCATCCCTTGGTCAAGGCCGCGTACCCCCTAACACTTGAATATTGTTTCCACCCTCATAATTACTTGAAGTCCATGCTCAAATCACACTAAATGACAATAGTTAGTAAAAAATAGTGACCATAGCCAAGGAAGCCCAAATTTACTCATACTCAACATAATAAGAAATAACTAAATCATCTGGACCATTATTCATAACATAACCTCTTTTTCACATCATGGAAAGCCAAAATTACAAGGAAGGCCAAAATTACAAGGATCATGCTTCTTCGAAGGAGCCATTGTTCAGAGCCACCAAACTATCAACAAGAGTAGAAGCTATTAGGCTCATACAATTTTAGGACATATAAAGAGTTGAATCAGAAGCGAGAAAAAAAAAAATGAAAAATTGTTGAAATATAATCTTCACAATTCTGTCGTCACGAGTGCAAACAATCCAATGAGGAGGACAAAGATGAATAGTGTGATGAGGATCAAAGCCATCCAATCTAGGAGGTATAATATGAGACTCTTTCTGAACCAATGCTAAGGGCTATTATGATTTTAAGCTTCTCTTAAATCTTTACATTTTGTTGTCACATAATGAGGTAGAAGAGGCAGATTCAAAGTCTTGGAATGAGGTCGATGTATATATGGATGATAATATATGAAAGGATATATGAAAGATATATGAAGGCCATGGTAGAGGAGAATAATTACTTCACACTAAGTGAAGTTATGGAGGTAGTTGCCATGGATGTAAAGTGGGGAGTGTAAAGGAGTCTTTGGATTCATGAAGAACATTAAGGAGAAAAGGTTAGTTATATCAAGGAAAAATAAAGAAAAAGGGAAGTGATAAAGAAGGGAGGAATAAAATAGGGAAGAAAGTGAAGAAATAAGGAAGGAGATCTAATTTATTTTGGTATGTAGCCTCTACTATTCTTTTTCTTGTTGAATGATTTTGCAATATTTTGAGAAGACTGCAAGGCATGAAGTAATGCTCATAAGGAATGAAGGAGCTATGTAAAGCACAAACCATACATATGAATACATGCTAGGCATGAATCATACATGTAAACCATGAAGTAATACATAAATACACATAAGGTACAAGCATATATGAGAAAGGTTCTCATGGAGTGGACATGTTGAAGACACATCGATCATGAAGCATACAATAGAGAGGTATTCGTGGAATAGACATCTGAAAACATCTCATTCATGAAGTAAAAAAATGCTAAAGAAAATGACAAGTAATAAAAAAACTTACAAGGATGAGGCATATTCATAACTTTTGCAGTCCCGCCATGGATATCAACACTAGAAGAAACTCATATTGTTAGTGTACATACAAGACAATATGGGAGTTCATTATACCTAGCAACTTGTGGTGTTGTTGTTCGTGTTGGCTCTATTGGAACTTGCAATTAAGATTCAATATACATTATTCAATAAGATTAGCTGTGCAACATAATGAAATATTAAAAAGCGTGTTATCTTGTTGAGCTTCACTTGGTTTTGAGAATAGTTTAATATTATCTACTTAACATGGCCAACCACGTGAAGGTGGAAGCTCATTTGGCCCCTCCCCCCCCTAACATCACTCTAAATTCCCTATTAACATCTTATAACATTCATTCATTCATTCTTTCTACCATTAATAAAATATAACATTCATTCATTAATATCACATAGCGTTCATTAACGCATAACATTAATTAACACACACCATTCATCAATATTAATTAACACATATCATCCATAACCATTAATTAGCACATAATTACATTCACTAACACATAAAAATAATTCATTATCAAATAAGGTAGATTACAATCATTTGTTTTTTTGTTTTTTCTTTGAAGCTATGAAAAGACTAAGTGGAACATAGATTTCTTCATCATTTCCCCCCTCTGCAGTTGTTCCACCCTCTACTCGTGATCTCGATGTATGCCTAGTCCTATACTGAGGACGAGGACACTGAAGCGAAGGGGGGTCCTCTGCAATCACAAAGAAATGGGTTAAATTCAAAACATTTTTTTATTAGTGTTACAAGTATTTCATTAATTTAGAGAACATAACTGTTGCGCTCTTTACCTGATGGGGCCACATCATTTTGTCTAGCCTCAACCTCAACATGTTGAACACCCTCTAGATCATCTGGAGTTGAAATACTAAAGGTTACATTAATGCTGAACACCAATTGCAATTATATTTGTTTAAAAGAATAACAATGGTCCTCTTTACCTGAGTGGAGAACATCACGTTTTTGATGTTGTGTACCCAGATCATGCTCCACTTGGTCACCACCGACTACATGCTCTAAAATATTAACAAAAAAGGTTACATTAATTACTACTCTAATTACAAATTAAGATGTTTAATTGTATTAATAACTACATAAATAAATTTGAATAGCAAATGAATACCTCCACTACTGGGATGCACATCGGGACCTTCATGTGCAGGTGGTGTTCCACAATTAGTAGGTTGCATTCCAATGTCATGCACATTGTTATCATTGATTGCTTATTTAAAACAAATATAGTCACTTTATGTTGGAACTTAACATCAATTAGATTATTGGTAAAGTATTCAATTTGAAACAATTTCCATTTAGCATATTTACCTATGTGATAGATGCACTCGAATATTGTGTATGCCCACTCAATTCTCGTAGCCGATCAACCACGGGTGTATAGCCTTGTTGGTAGGCAATTCTCTTGTCATCTTCTATGGGCGCTCTATTGAATTTAGAGCCCTGCATCTTTGCTTGGTGTCGTGAATTTTGCTTGCATTGTTTGATAAAAAAAATCGTTTGCAATTTATTAATATTTTGATGCAATATTTCATTTACATGAGATACTTACAATTCGTGCAACAAGTTTCATATAACCACTAGAGCCGAGTTTGTGTTGCTCGTGCTTTTCTTGCCTTGCCTTGGTTGCCTTTGACGTGTCACTCAGTCTATAAAAAGTTTGAAATATGTTAGATTATATAAATATAAAGAGTAATTAATTAGTATATAATTACATTCTTAATAGTATCTCGTACCTTCTTTTGGCGTCTGGTGGTGTATTTCCTTTTTTCCTTTCAATTCTCTCCTTGGCATCCAAAATCAGGTCCTTCCACTCCCTCTTTGGAATCATGGGGGGACGCTCGTACTTTAGGTTCCTCTCTAAATGGGTCCTGTGTTGGTCCCTCACATACTTTAGATATGTGCTAGCTTTTTCAAGGAGCTTGGTTTTGTCAAAGGTGTCATTTCCAAACCACTCAACCATTTGGTTTGTCAATTCATCTTTTAGCCTTTTTTCTTGGTCATTCCACCTTTTAAAGAAAAAACAAACCTGTTAGATTCAGAAATGAACTGAAGCTACATTTATTACAGTTCAAGAAATGGATCAAAGGAAAACTATTCTAGCAATGATATGAAATCAAAATAGTGGATTAGGGTTAGTTCACATATGATGTACCACCTTTTACGTATGGTGGGCCCAAATATCTGCAATGCAATGTCACTAAGATGTTTATAGAAAATATCATTTCCTGCAAAAAATTCATGGGATCATTAGTCCAAAATGAGTGATCATAAAGTAAATTACAATTAGACTATATATAATAATAATTTTAAAGTACCTGGGACCTTTTGTATCTTTAAGGGAATCATTTCTTCGTTGCTCACCACCAATGTGGCCTGCAACGTTCCCGTACTAGCAATACGAGAAGATCCAGGAAATGATGGTATGTTATCAACAGTAGTCACCTCTGGTGCATCCTCATGTGCATCTCCTCCTGCAGAAAATGAATCCACTATGAAATGCCCCCAAGAAAGAATGCTTGAAGGGAAATAAACACATAACAGAAGATAGAGCAAAAGAGAGATCTACCAACAATGGGTGGGCCAATATGATGTGCAGTAGAGGATGTCTGCATGCCACGTGTTGCCAACATTGCAGTTGGCAATACAAGTGGGGCTAACCTTTGATGAGGTGGTGGCGGCATTTGCACAGGAACATTGACAGCACCTGAAGAATAATATATTAAATATATCAAACATTAAATATATGAAAAGTGCAAGAATTGTAAACAAGGATGAAACTTTATTTTGAAGATTGACAATATCAAGTATGATGTATTTTGGGTACTCAGTGATAAGCCAAGCAAGCGATAATCCAAGAAAATCGTCATCACCTGAAGTACCTGGAACACCCTGATCATGGCTACGACTTTCATGAGGGCGCATAAATTGCTGTAAAAACAACACGTACATATTTTAGTTAATGACATAAAATAGAATAAAATATAAACCATTATTGAACTTTTGTTAAAATTAAAGCTTTCATTACTGCTTACTTGCAAGTTTTATGTTGTCCGAATCAATACTTGCACCCTCTCTCGTATCTCATCAGTCATAGGATGCACGACTACCAAAGCAACAATCTCTTTAGTAATTTTTCTAAGAGGCTTTTTTATGAATTCCATAGGGTGTGTGGAATTTTTCAGGATCATCATCGCTTAATCCTATTGAGTCCACACCCTTAGAGAGGTGCTCGGGTACTGCAACTCCCTTTCCCTTTCCCCGATAATCCATCTATGTCAAGAATATCATTAACAATTATAAAATTAGTCTAAATCACTAAAAAAAAGAACATAATAATGTAACAATTTGCTTCTATCTAATTTGTACAATTACAATGAGGTTTACTTGCTCGGTAGAAGTGTCGCGACCTACATCCCTGTCTGCGATATGTGATGGATCCATGTCGCCCTGTGACAAAGAAAAAATATAAAAAACGTTGACGAAATTAAACCAATAGACTTAGCAGAAAAACTCCATAATAAAATGGTATATTGGATTCATTATTTGGAGGCTGGTTAATTTAAATGGTATATAGTACGTACCACCCCCATGATATTAACTTTGCTTGTATCTATACAATTCAAACTGTAATCGATTAGAAGCTCTTCGCCTGCACTTATTGATTTTATCACACATACGAATACATGATTTCCCTCGCGTGCCTCAAATATGCAATTGGGTTGTTTATTATTTGACCCAGGTCGCGTACTATTTATAAAACCTGCAATATTCCCTGTTGTTTTTGGCCGACCATCAATGTATATAGCCACTCGTTTACTTTGATCATTATCTTTCAGTTATATATAATTTGCTGACAATGCATACCTATGCATACTTTTTTTATATTGAACAATCTGCATCCAATTATTGTAATTGTAACAAGGTCCGACAAACTCCATCAATTCAACAACTTTGTTGTAACAAACCTTTATGCTGTCCATGGAAAATAAGCCGAAACCATGTAACGACAAAGGTGCTATGCAATATATCCTATCGTTAACACAAAAATTGGTGTTTATTGGAGGAAGTTCCTTGGGCACCCATTGTTTCTGTAGATGTTTGTGTATACGATGAAAATGGATAATAATAATAACAATATTGAAAGGCTAAATAGATTCAACCACAAAACCCTAGCCTAACAATCAACAAAGATCCACCATAACATATGAAGATTACCTAAGACAATGCAAATCAAATGAAATCACAAAGATTATACCATCACATGTCCAATAGGGTTTTGATCTCCATTTTTCCTATCTCCATTGATCTTGCTTGATATATTTGCTCTCAGATTTTATGTGCACAAGAGCTCAACAAAGAACGGAATGTGGTTGCAAGTAGAATCGTAGTGTAGTCAAGTCCTTAAGATGATTCATTAGGGTTTGATAATGAAGGAAGCATCTTCTTAAATAGAAGACACAATATGAAATGGAGGGATAAGATTGAGAGGTGTAAAAGGAGGTCGGCTAAGATTAGAGGGTAGGTAAAAGAAATAATAGAATAATGAGAGGGGTAGATAGTGTAGGAATTAAGAGATGAATGACATGTGTCATGGGTAGAAAAGGCTAATGAATTAATTAAATAAATAAAGATTTATTTAATTAATAGAAGAAGTGGGATAATTAAATAAATAAGATATTTATTTAATTTAGGGAAAGGATAATTTGAATAAATAAATGTATTTATTTAAATGAGAAATAAGGCTAGAAGAGGATAAATGAATTAATTAAATAAATAAAGATTTATTTAATTAATAGAAGAATTAGGCTAAAGATAATTAAATAAATAAAATATTTATTTAATTAGACATGACAATTTTAGGTGTCTACATTTTGCCCCTCTTTGAGACAATGTGGCTTGTCGCGTTGTTTCAAAGAAGATAAGATGAACTAATACAGAGTTGCCCCAGGATGGGAATGCTATGCCCCCTCGAGAGATTGGATGAAAATGTCTGAAAAGATTGCAGACAATCTCTCGATTAGAAAGAAAGGCTAGAATGGATTGACCAGACAAAGTGACAGAGTCACGGGATGAGGAAGACTGACTCGGGAAACGAAGGCTAGGGGCAGTCTATAAGATAGACCCCGGGGGAAAATACATCCTCATTGTCATCTACACATCCACGAGATCAAAGTGCAGAGCAGGAAAAGAGCAGCAGCAGTTAGCAGCGATGGCTTCCGCGCACAGATTCGACGATTTCAGAGGCCAGTAGAGGCAAGAGAGCCGGTAAGTACCACCAAACCTCCTCGTACTTTGACGCATTTAATTTTGTCATTAATGCATGCTAGTTAAAGCAATAAATGCGCTTAGGAATAGGGTACAGAAAAGTCTAAAATCGTGCAACTGTGTCTGCGTCGGTGCCAGGTGCGTCTATGTCCGACAGGCGCGTCTGTGTCGGTGTCAGGCACGTCTGTGTCTGGAACCACGTTTGCACCAAATGCGGGCGCGTCTGCGTTGTGCAGGGGCGTCTGCGATGTGCATGGGCGTCTGCGATGTATAGTCGCGTTTATGCACAGCCTAGGCACGTCTATGTCCTACAGGCGCGTCTGTGTTTTTCAGGCGCGCTTGTGCAGTCTGTAGGCGCGTTTGTGTCAGTCAAGCACGTTTGTGTTAAAAAATGCAAGTTTGGTCTTCTAGGTCAAATCGGCAGTTCTGTGATGAACATACGCTGTCAATTGGATAAGCTGCTGAGAGGATACGCTCAAGCAGGTCCTCTAGGAAGACTAGGATAGATCAAGGCACTTTGTGATGAACAGTGAGTACCAAGATAGAGTACTTTGTGATGAACAGGGAGTACCCCAAAGTATGAGCAGCACTTTGTGATGAACAGGGAGTGCAAATGTGAGTAACACTTTGTGATGAACAGGGAGTGTCACACACGTAGTACTTTGTGATGAACAGGGAGTACTACTATAATAGAAGTAACACTTTGTGATGAACAGTGAGTGTCACTAGGATAGATAACCATATGCATTTAGATAAAAAGTAGCATTTTGTGATGAACAGTGAATGCCACTATAACTAACATGATTGATTTGCTTGACTGCAGGAGTACTTGCCTATGCTGGAGTCACGGGAGAGATTCCCGTCGACGCAGAGATTGCGACCTGAGCTGAATTTCGAGGACAGAGATGCTATTGAGGCTATGGGTCTGAGACATATTCTGTATGTGCCTGAGTTTCGGGCAAACATGGGACTGTTGACTGCACTTGCCGAGAGATGGCATTCCGAGACATGCACTTTCCATTTGCCGATGGGTGAGATGACAATCACCCTTGAGGATGTCTACAGGATTCTGCATATACCGATTGATGGAGATTTGAGGCATTGAGACGGGTGTTCCAGGATCCCGGCCTAGAGATGAGGGCTGGTCATGTGGCATGGGACACCATGACAGCCACAGGGTTAGCATTGCCAGCTGTGATCGGAGGAGTGATTAGTGGGTTCTTGTGTCCAGATAGGGCGACACGGGGATTGGCAGTGGGCTGGGGCGGAGCATTGGAGACACTGGTGACGCAGCACACCAGATATGCTTAGGGACCATGTGTGTTGGCCCACTTATATTATGAGCTTCACCAGTTTGTATACCATGGGTCAGTTGGATTGGGTTGCGGGGTGACACTACTGCAGGTTTGGGCCTATGAGCATCTGCTAGTGACGAGGCCGATACACTTCCGAGGCAGAGGACATGGATGCAGCTTTATTCATTTGTACGACATGATCACCTCGCAGCCGCGGATTGGCAGGTTAGAGCATTGGCGGCGAGTGATAGATGACATTGATGTAGTCATCTGGAGACCGTATCTAGGATGCGAGGAGTGGGAGGATGACACAGTGGAGCTGCCCTACACCTTCTGGAGCAGGTACCTGATTGGGCAGACACCTTATATAATGGAGAGGCAGCTGGTGGACAGGGTTGGCCGACAGTTTGGCCGGATTCAGAGGATGCCCCGGGGCTCAGGCATGTATGCCCGTATAGTTAGAGATTAGGCACAGTTTGGGCCCTTGCTGTCGTATGATCAGGCAGTGACACAGCTGATAGAGATGATACCTCTACCCTGGGACATGTGGCCTGAGATTGAGGATGTCGGGATGGATGCAGAGTATACAGCGTATTGGGCAGAGCATCCATTCCCACGATTGACAGATCCAGGGGAGCTATTGGATGGAGATGGAGGAGGAGATGATGATGATGATGGCGGAGGTGATGGGGGTAAAGGCCGACGAAGGCGAAGGGGAGTAGTGGGAGAGAGGCGAGTTGCACCTCGGAGGGAGGGTGGGGAGGAGAGGCAGGTTCAGGTGGTGAGGGGTCACGGCAGATTGCCCCTACAGGTACCAGCAGCACAGGGTCCCAGGTAGGTACAGAGACAGGGATAGGTACAAGGACAGGTGCCAGTACGGGTACAGGTACAGGGATAGGCACCCGCAAAGGAGGAGCCATAGGCAAAGGCAGAGGGTGGGGATCTAGAGGAGGATGAGCTGATTGAGCTCAGGGAGATCTGCCAGGGCCAGGCAGATGAGATACAGGAGTTGGAGAGGGAGAGAGACCGACTCAGGACGAGGCTCAGGGATACTGAGCGGGAGAGAGATCAAGCAATTCAGCGCTACACAGAGGCTGAGACAGCGCTGAGGGCAGGGAGGCAAGCGGCGGAGGAGACAGGGGCAGGCTATGCATATGTCCTACGGGCAAGAGAGGAGATTGGATACTGGAGAGACCTCTACTACGGTGCAGTGCCGGCAGATCAGCGGGCGAGGAGCTTCCATAGACCGTCGCGTACAACGACAGCTACGGGAGGGAGTCGGAGGAGGCAGGCATCAAGTGGTGGGGTCATGGGTCCTCCACCACCACCAGATAGAGGGGGCAGGCGGGATGATCCTGGGGCGGGTCCTTCAGGGGCTCATATTCCATCGAGGCCTGGCGGCTCCGAGGGAGGGAGTTCATCATAGCCTTAGAGGGCTCCCATTGTATCAATGTTGTACCATTCTTTTGTATTGTAGACACCTGCGGGTGATTGTAGCCATATGATTTTTTTGACATCATTGTATCATGACACTTTATATATATATGAGATGATTCATTTTTGCGGCAGCTATATGCATGTGTACCTATGTGATGAGATGTTTAATGATGTATGTTTCTATGTGATGCTTATGATATGGATGCAAATATGTATGTAATGCAATATTTTTGTTCTTTTATGTTTTAAAATGTTATGCCAATGCAAATGTAAATGTATGTAATGCATATGAATATGATAATGCAAATGTAAATTGTGTTAACAGGTATTGTGTGCAGGATGTGATGCAGTTGTGATATCTATATGTATGTATGAAATGCTTATATGTGGTAATGGAGGTGCAGCTTCATGGAATGCAAATGTTTTTGGTGTGTCATTATACTCAGTCATGTGATAGCGGGCTACGCGGACTCAAGAAGGATGATGGAAGTCAATCAAGAAAGGGGGATGGAAGATAGAAGATATGAACGCGAAAGAACTTCTTGTGTGTTATCATCATTGAGCTTTATCATGGCAATTAGGTTATGACAATCGAGGCATATATTCGACCCAGAAAGTCATTGTACCTGTTTGCATGGAGATAAGACAGTCACAAACAAGGAATGCCCCAGTTCACACTAGACTCACAGTGTCCTCATATCCTTGGACAAGTCATAGCATTACTAAGAGACAATCCACAGACAGCAAATACAAATAGGTGACGATACCCCATCCTCGCCTTTCTAGTCAAAGACATCCTGGAGATAGAATCTCTAGTCAGAGACATCCCGGAAAAGCTAAAAGACATGTCACCAAAAAAGATGAAATCAAAAGAAAACCAAGACTCGACACCAACATCCACTGTATTCCTCAAGTTTAGTGTCTCTTGTCACTTGTATAAGTCTTATTTTATTGTGGTCACAATGTTCACTTTCACAGAAAGGATAGATAGCACTAAACCATAATGTTGTCTGAGTCTGTTGAAATATTTGATTTGTTGAAGCCCATTGTTGCTGCTGTGTCTCATCTGAAACTGACTGAATCCATGAAACTGATACTTTATTGCGAAGAAGACGGAACTTTATTGCGGATCTGTGATGCAAATGTTGCTTTATTGCGAATTGTGCGCGGATAGATTGAAGAAAGCTGGAAGAAACTGTACTCCTCGAAACATGTGATGTTCTCATTTCCACACCCATCACTAGACGTAGGATTTGCCTTAGCCACAGATAGGGTCTGATTTGTTATGGATGGAAAGGGATGTGAAAAGGGAGGTTTATTATGAATGGCTAACCAATCTTAGGTAGATCAATAACAAGCCATGATGGGACTGGGTGAGTTTATTATGGATGAATAGGTTGTGAGTGTGTGCAAAGTGAAAGGATGAAAGTGAATCCTGAAGGAGGAAGGAGCAATGTCTCTACGCATGGCGCTGGTGACCCAGTTTTCACCATGGTACTTGCCCAGGGTGCCACCGAAGTGGTTTTCACCGTTGGACGAAATTATTTCTCTTTACTTTTTTCGATTTTTCAATATTTTTTGTGTCACAAGGCGCCTATTTGCCAGGTTTTCACCAAGTAACGATTTTTTTGTTTTATAATTTTTTTTGTATTTTTGAATTAGGATATTCCGACGAGCTATGTGTAGAACCTGCGAAGGTGCATGTTGTTGATAGGATCCTCCAAAGGTTCACCTTCTGTAGTTGAGAGCTGATATGCCCCAGAGCCATACACTGCTGTGATGATGTAAGGACCAAGCCAGTTTGGTTCGAACTTGCCCTTCTTCTCTCTGTCTTGCTGATTCTTGGGGTTTTCTCTGAGAACCAAGTCACCTACCTCAAATGTGCAAGGCTTGACCTTGTGATTGTAGCTGCGACTCATTCGTTGTTGGTAAGCCTTGAGATGATTAAAAGCAGTTTGTCTCCGTTCATCCAACAGTTCTAGTTCTTGTAAGCGAGAGACTCTGTAATCTTCATCAGTGATGATGTTTTGCAAAGAGACCCGTAAAGAGGGTAACTCGACCTCAATAGGCAAGATGGCTTCAGAACCATATACCAGTGAATAGGGTGTAGCTCCTGTAGGTGTACAGACGCTTGTGCGGTAGGCCCAAAGTGCAGGATTAAGTTGGATATGCCAATTACGGCCAGCGTCGTCGACTGTTTTTTTGAGGATTTTAAGGATTGTTTTATTAGACGCCTCAACTTGGCCATTACCTTGGGGGTAATATGGTGTGGAGAAACGATGAGAAATATGGAAGCGATCACAGAGTTCGCGAACATCCTGATTTTTGAAGGGATGCCCGTTATCAGTGATAATGGAAACAGGAATACCATATCGGCAAATGATATAGTTAAGGATGAATGTAGCAATCTGTTTTCCAGTAACTTGTGTGAGAGGCACGGCTTCAATCCATTTTGTAAAATACTCTGTGGCAGTGATAATGAATTTATGACCATTGGAAGAAGGAGGGTGAATCTTGCCTATGAGATCGAGTCCCCACTGACAAAAGGGCCAAGGAGACGCAAGTGGTTGAAGTTCTTGTGCTGGCGCATGTATGAGATCTCCATGAATTTGACATTGCTTACATTTCTTGACAAATTGATATGAGTCTTTCTCCATATTGGGCCAGTAATATCCAGTCCTGATAAGTTTCTTGGCCAAGGTAGGACCACTAGCATGTGGACCACATATCCCTTCATGCACTTCACGTAACGCAATCTGAGCTTCATCACTTTCTAGACATCTAAGAAGAGTGCCATCTAGACCTCGCCGGTATAGGATATCAGCTAAAATGACATATCGAGAGGATTGGCGAATGAAGGTGCGGCGTTGGTTATTTGATAGATCAGGAGGTAGGATATTGTCGCGAAGGTATGTGAAGATGGAACCATATAACTGGGATTTAGGACCGACAACACATATCATTTCAATAGGAGTGATCTCATATGAAGGGACCAAAAGGTTATCCACCAAGAACTCATAGCGGGTCTCGTTTGGAGGTAAATCAATCAATGAAGCAATTGTAGCCATGGCATCTGCAGCGCGATTCTGCTCTCTTGGTATCTGCTCAAAGTCCATCCTTGTAAAGTGCTATTTCAGATCATCCACCATTTGTTTATAAGGCATTTACTTTTCATCTTTTGTTTGATAATCACCAGTTGCTTGACGGATAACAAGTTGGGAGTCTCCAAAAACACGAAGTTCCTGGATCTTCCATTGAACTGCAATTCGTAATCCTGTTGTTAATGCCTCATATTCCGCTATATTGTTAGTGCAAGGAAATGATAAGCGGTATGATTTGGGTATAGAATCCCCTTGAGGAGTTATAAAGAGGATGCCACCTCCTGCCCCATGCTATGTGTATGAGCCGTCAAAATATAGTTGCCATGGCCTTGTATGTGATATTGTTAAAATGAATTCATCTGGAAATTCTGAATTTAGAGGAACATCATCAATCATGGGGGCATCTGCTAATTGATCCGCGATGGCTTGTCCTTTTATTGCTTTTCTGTCCACATACTCGATATCGCATTCACTTAGTATCATTACCCATTTGGCCAGTCGCCCAGTAAGCGTTGCCTTATTGAGAAGGTATTTTAATGGATCAATTCTTGCGACCAACTTAGTTTTATGAGTGAGCATGTAATGTCATAATTTCTGTGAAGCAAAGACCACAGCAAGACATGCGCGCTCAATTGGTGTGTAGTTTAGCTCGTATCCCACCAATGTGCGACTGATATAGTATATTGCTTTTTCCTTGCCCCCAGCAATTTGTTGTGCTAAGAGTGCCCCCAGTGCCGTTGGAGTAGCTGATATGTATAGTAGCAGTGGTTGATCTGGAATTGGTGGCATCAGAACCGGTGGATTTAGAAGATAGTCTTTGAGCATCTGGAAAGCCTGTTGACAGTTGTCATCCCATTTGAATTTGATGTTTTTATGTAGCAGGTGCTGAAAAGGATTACACTTATCTGCCAGTTGTGCTATGAATCTTCGAATGGACTGGAGTCTCCCTTGTAAGGATCGAAGTTGACTGATATTTCTGGGTGGTTGCATGTCCAAGATAGCCTTGACTTTTGCTGGATCCGCTTCAATTCCTCTTTTGGACACAATGAATCCTAGGAGCTTTCCAGAGGTTACTCCAAAGACACATTTCTTAGGGTTTAATCTTACTTTGTATTTTTCCAACCGATCAAAGGCAACTGAAAGTATGTCCAAATGTGTATTTCTGTCTATTGATTTGACCAGGAGGTCGTCAACATAATCTTCTACAGTTACATGCATGAGATCATGGAAGATAGTGGTCATTGCTCTTTGATATGTAGCACCTGCATTTTTTAACCCGAAAGGCATGACATTCCAGCAGAAAGTTCCCCATGGACAAGTAAATGTTGTTTTATGTTGATCCTCAGGTGCAATTCTTATCTGATTATAGCTAGAGAATCCATCCATTAATGATAGCATTTCATGACCTGCTGTGAGATCAACAATCAAGTCAATGTTTGGTAATGGGAAGTCATCCTTTGGACAAGCTTTGTTAATGTCTCTGAAATCTGTGCAAATTCTGATGCTGCGGTCTGGTTTACTGACAGGTACCAAGTTAGAGATCCATTCAGGATAATCAATTGGACGTATGAATCCGACATCGAGTAATTTCTCAAGCTCTGCTTTGACTAGTAATGCCACTTATGGATGCATTTTTCTCAATTTCTGTTTTACTGGTTTTGCCCCCGGTTTAACTGTCAGATGATGCATTACCAAATCTGGATCCAATCCAGGCATATCAGCGTATGACCAGGTGAAGTTGATTTGTCGCTCTTTGAAGAAACTTATGAATTTTGACCTTTTAGACTCTGTCAGTGATTGAGCTAGGAATATGTTGTGTGGAACCTCTTCTGTACCGATATTTGTTTTGATAGTCTCTTCTACCAACATGGATGATTTTTCCTCATATGATGCTAGGAGAATGTCGAGCCTTCCATCTTCGGGCGCCTCAGAGAGGTTTTCACCCTCAGATACGTCCTTTCTTTTTACTTTTTTGGAATCAGATAGCACCACAGTGTGGTTTTCGCCATAAGACCCTTGATTTGTTCTTATTTTCACATTTTTGCGACTGGAAGGTCCGACATCCTCACCAAAATATGCCACGCTATTGAGTTCTATGGTGTATCCCGCTTTGTGGTCTCCAGGGGGAAGATCGTTTCGTATGCCTAGATAATCAATAAAAGCTTCATCGTTTTGGAATGTATCCAACTGTGGAGGTCCTTCATTATCCCAGTCAATGAGTTGGTGATGAGCAAGGGGAAGGCCGTTAATGCCTTCGAAGTTAGCGGGTCTAAGAGTGAAGATGTGGTTATATTCGGGTATGTCAAGGTAATTATCGAGGTCATCGATGGCACTCTCCTCATCAGTCTCGATCGCGAACGAATCCAAATTATCATCACTAGTAGCGCATTCCGGAACAGGTGTTCTCATCCTATGTGATTTCAACCTAGAACCTTGAGACAGGGACTGTGTAGACTCCTCATGGGTTGTTTCTTGACCAACTCTGAATTTGTTATAAAACTCCTCCTCTTCTGTGGGTTCATCTGGCTCTCTGAATGTCTCGGTGAGCTCATAGTCACTGGAGGATTTGTCTGAACCCCATTCCCATTCGTTGGAGTCTGTGGAATAGCGATCCTCTTGTTGAATTTTGGCAATTTTGATTTGTGATGCTTCTTCTGTCCTTTTAGTGTGGATCTTGGAAGTCAGAAAACCAAGTCCCTTCGAGCGTTCCCTTTTTACAGTCAATTCAGGTTGTAAGGGCTCCATAACGCCTTCTTTTCGTAACCCGAGAGGGCTTTTTCCATCATACCCAAATTTTTGTAGAATCTTGAAGCCTTTGCCATATTTCTCACAGGGTATATTGATCTGATCTTGTGTGTCATCTTCAATGTCTTTGTAGAGCATTTTGTATAAACCTTCCTCTTCTAGTTCGCCCCATCTTTGAAAGGTAGTAGGATCCCATTTGAATACCATGATGGATATTTGCTTGTTAGGATGTGGCCTTCCATATTCTTCTGGAGAGTTCATGACTTGTCGTAAATACATGGTCTGATTTAAAGTGTATTCTCCCATGCCTTTGTCCTGAAATTTGCCTTTAAGTTCACCTTGTTTTGATGTCGAAGGTTTTAACGACTCAGGGTCAATGTATGCCAAAGAAGGAACAACTTCACGATTACTGGGAATGATGGTCTCAGTATGTGATCTCAAGTTATTGCAATATATGAACGGATTAGGATCGCCGTTAACTGTTACCTCGACTCCATTGTGAGGAAACTTAATGCATTGGTGATATGTCGATGGGACTACCCTCATTTCATGAATCCAAGGACGTCCTAGCAATATATTATAAGTGAGATCTAAATCCAGGACTTGACAAACCACATCCTTTGTAACTGGCCCAATTCTTAGAGGTAAGGTGACTGTGCCCTTGGATGAGCGTTCTTCATCATCGTATGCCTTGATGGTGATTTGATTTTTTGAATTCACAGCTTTATCAGAATATCCCAATTGTTTAATGGTGCTCAATGTGCAGATATTTAGACCAGCTCCTCCATCTATCAGGACTCGTTTTATTCGATGTTTGTGTATGAAGGCTTCAATATGTAATGGTGCATTATGTGGCTGACTTATGGAGGCGTCATCGGCTTCTGTGAATGTAAGGGAATGTGGAATGGAAAGGTATCCCACCATGGCTTGAAACTGGTCCACGTTTAGATCAATAGGAACAGTGGTGTCTCTCAAGATTTTGTCAAGAATAGCTTTATGAGCGGGGGATATGCGTAAGAGCTCAAGGATGGAGATGAGCGCGGGTGTCTTCCCTAACTGTTCTACAAGGTCATACTCAGGTTTGGTAGATGAAGAAGCGGTGTTTTTATTTGAAGCACCTGGAAAAGTAATTTTACCTCGACGAGTTGTAACATGACATTCAGAGGTAGGCTCGGAAGAAGATCCAACACCTCTTAGGACAATCTTGGGTCGCTGAGGAGGATTCTCAGGGTTTTTGTTCTTGATGGTAATAGTAGAGATATGATTGTCCATCGAGATATGATTGATAGTTGAATCATAGTTGTAAGGTGCTCTAGTATAGTTGGCTTGATCATCTGTGACTTTAGCTTTTCCATTGTCGTGCTTTGGGAATGGTTCCTTAAACATCTCATGTTCTTGATTGGATGAGTGTCCCTCAATCTCAATGTCACCTCTATCAATGAGATCTTGCACAATGTTCTTCAGTCGATGACAATTTCCTGTCTTATGTCCCTTGCTTTTATGAAATTCACAATACTCATCATCATTCCACCAATTTGGTTTAACCTTTGGTTCATATGGAGGAAAATCTGGAACTATGATCACTTTGTTTGCCACCAGCTTTTTGAAGACTGACTCAAGTGGTTCTCCCAATGGAGTGTACTTTCTTCATGACCTGGAAGTTGTTTGAGTATTCACTTGATTGTTTGTAGAACTTGATCCCGAAAAGATGAATTTGGGTCGCACTATGTTGGCATCAACAACACCATCATTGACTGTGTTCTTGTTTTTATTCCAAAATCTTGGCTTGTCTTTTCCTTTAAAGTCATCTTTGTTTTCCTTGAATATCTTAATGACTCCTTGCTCAATTAGGACCTTCTCTGTTGCTAAGCCTTTTTCAATGACGTCCTTGAAGGTGGACAAACAAGCTTTCCTTAGATCATAGCCAATGTCTTTATTAACATTTTGGGTGAACATCTCTACCATTTGTTTTTGTGGAATTTCACAAGAGCATCTGCTGGCTAGATTTCTCCATCTTTGTAAAAATGATGCAAAAGATTCCCCCTCTTTTTGCTTAGTGTTGCACAAAGTAGTGACTGATATGTCTGTCTCTATGTTATAGGAGAAATGTTGAATAAATGCCTCTGCTAAGTCACCCCATGATTTTAATCCAGGTGGAAGCTGGGAGAACCATTCCATAGCTTGATCACCTAAGCTTTGTGGGAATAATCTCATCAAATATGTCTCTTCTGCTGCTACCTCAATGCAAGCTGTGAAAAATTGTCTTATGTGTGCCTTAGGATCCCCTTTTCCTCTATACTTATCAAATTTAGGCGTCACAAAGTGTGTAGGAAAAGGAGGCATTGGAATGCTCTTGTCAAATGGATAAGGACATATGTCTCTCATTGTGTATGTTGGCTTTGGTGTATTTATGTCCTCCATTTTCTTTTGTAAGTCCCGGATTTGTTGTTCTAAATTGCTCTTAGGTGGAGATCAACTTCTTGGACCATACCCCATGTTTGAGGCACCAATTGGAGGTGGAGCATGTTGCATATATGGATGATATTGATCATACACATGTTCATATGGAGGAGGTCTGTAATGATGCTGCGTATATGGACCACTTGGTATGGATTCATGTTGAGGAACACCATATCTATTTTGTGCATGTATACCATACTCTACAGGCATGTCATGTTCTATTGTATTGCCCCCAAATTTGACATGAGGTTTCCTTGTGTCCAAATTTTGAGCATGCCTTGGAATATCCCATTGATTTGGTGGTTGATCCTTAGCATTGATATGTGATTGAGCATATTTTTCTCCATAAGACTTCCATAATGGTCTGCGAAGGTGAGTATCATATGTTTGACCATGTGTATGTGGGACCTCTGGTTTTTGAAGCAGAGCTGGTGGTGATTCAGGTACCATGTGTGGTCCTCTATTTCCTCCACTATTAGGTCTCCTTTGATCTATGTTGGAGTGAGGTTGTTGCAAAGGTCTATGTTCCATTATTTGAGACATGTCAAAATCATGAGGTATCTTGGCTCCACTTTGTGCCATCATTTGTAAGAAGTATTGTCTATCCCTCCTCATTATTTCCTCAACCAATCGATTGAAATGGGGATTCATAATGGATTCTTCCACATCTGCTGAATGTATTGATAAGTTGTCCAAATTGTCATTGTGTGTAGCATTGTTGTTTAGAGTGTCCATGTTCTCCACATTTGGAATGTTTCTATAGACCTCCATGTCCAGCAATGTAGTGTGATCAGTATTGAAAAATAAATCATTGTCATACTCATAA
Source organism: Cryptomeria japonica (assembly GCF_030272615.1). Taxonomy (NCBI): domain Eukaryota; kingdom Viridiplantae; phylum Streptophyta; class Pinopsida; order Cupressales; family Cupressaceae; genus Cryptomeria; species Cryptomeria japonica. Next base: position 327,846,600 of record NC_081415.1, read on the forward strand.
GAACTCATGTTTGCAAACTCTTGAGCTTCTTTAGTTTCTCTCCTAGATTTTTGAAGACGGGTTTCAACCATGAACTAGGTATTAACCAAGATGTGTGAGACTAGATGAAAAATGGAAAGAGTACGGAAGACCAAGAGTTGGATGAAATGTAAATGAGTCTGAAATGTACTTGCAATGTCCAAAGTGTAAGACCAAGTATGTATGTAGTAGAGTAGGTGTGACTTCCAAAGAGAGGATAGTTTCTCTTGATGAGGTAAGGTGACCTTGACCCTAAGTAAGACCAAATGAGACCCAAAGGTAAGAAACCTTGATGAGGGACCACCTAGCAAAGTGTTGTTGTATGTAGTGTGTTGACAAAGTATGATGAGGACAAGCAAGTGACCTTTTGACTCAAGTTTAGACAAATGTGAATGTAATGTAAGGTGTAAAGCAATGATGGACTTTGTGAGACCCAAGGATAGGTTGAATGCTAAATGAAACCTTAGAGAGATGACCTACGAAGCTCAAGATTTCCGAAATTGACTGTGTTTGCTTGCTGGACTGTAACAGTTTCTCAATTCTGGACACAGACGCGACTGTATACTTCACATACGCGTTTTCCTGACACAGACGCTACTCTGTTTAACACGGACGCGCTTCTGAGATTTTCCTGTTTATGTTTGCTGGACTGTAACAGTTTTTTGATTCTGGACACAGACGCGACTGTATACTGCACAGACGCGGTTACTCGACACAGACGTGCCTATATTCAACACAGACGCTGTTATAAACACAGACGCTATTCTGCCCTTCACAGACGTGCTTATATGACCCAGACGCGGTTAAAACAGACACAGACGCGTTTCTGTAAAATTTGTGCAATTTTTTCCAATCTGTGAAGTCATTTTGTTGTGACCAAATCTGACTGTTTGACTGTTTTTCATGACAAGAGGACACAATGTTGATGAGGACCCAATGTTTGCAAGTGTTTAGACTGACAATGACTCCAAGAAAAGTGTGTTGTTTGATGTAAAAATGTTTTGCATACACTTGAAGACACAAAAGACACAATGTTTTGCTGTTTGGTTTTGAAAGTTTTGAATGTTTAACATAAGTCAAGCACAATTCTTATGGCTGGCCAAGACAATAGTTGTTGATCCCACATGGGGTTTTACCCCCGAGGCTACGCTATTCAGAGCGGATACTTAGATGCTTGACCTCACTGGCTCCACCCTCGACACTCACTTCTCAGGTCAGCCAAGCATCAGTCCCCATGAAAACTCCCCATGGCGAACTTTGTATCTCTACTAAGAACCGTATGTGTGTGGGCCGCTACCAGAGGTCCGACCTCCTGCCCCAACAACTAGAAGGATTTGGGCTTCTAAAACAAAAAGGTGCTAGTAAGGGCATCCGCTCGTGTGGCCATACATGCGGCACTTTCAACTCTGTAAATACAGAAGGCTCCCAGTAGGTAGGGGTTACGCCCTACAAATGATCAAATAAATTTGATCAAACTGGTTTATGGGGAGACATAGTGTCGGTATGAACTAATTAGCACACATTATTCATAGTTTTCACCATGAATAGATTTGATTATAGTGGTTCGGATGAGGTGGGTTTTCCTCGCTACCACTTGGGTCGTTCTCTTCTCACTAGTAGTCCTAATGACCACACGGGAAGACAGGCCCTCTAAAGATTAAACAAAAAGAGCCTATTGCTCAAGACACAAAAGACAATGATTCAATTTTAGTGCACCAATTGAAGTGTTTGCTAGTCTATGAAAACAAGGCACACAATAAAAATTCAAAACCTTAGCCAAGAACCTGCAACAAAAGTTGTTAGTAATTTGGGTTGTTTGACATAATCACCCCTTCCTGCAAACATACAAGTTAGGTACATTTTAAAAACCCAAAAGACTTTGTGACATAGGGGCTTTCAACAAAACGTTTTGCTTCCAAGACAAGCTGCACCAATTTAGTTAGCTAGATCTGAAAGTGTTAGTCCGAAAATAAACCAGATCTGAAACCCTAAGTACAAAATCCAAAAATTGAATCAATGAGAACTTCAAAATTCTGAAATATTAAATACACAGACGCTGTTACCCTCAACACAGACGCGTCTGGATAACACAGACGCGGTTATGTGATTCACAGACGCGCCTAAAAATCACAGACGCTCCTTTCCGACACAGACGCGGGCATAAATAACACAGACGTGTTTCTGAAACACAGACGCCCCTTTCTGAAACCTGCAAAATAAAATTTGTCGAAAACACAGACGCGATTATGTGATGCACAGACGCGCCTAAAAATCACAGACGCTCCTTTCCGACACAGACGCGGGTATAAATAACACAGACGCGTTTCTGAAACACAGACGCCCCTTTCTGAAACCTGCAAAATAAAATTTGTCGAAAACACAGACGCGATTATGTGATGCACAGACGCGCCTAAAAATCATAGACGCTCCTTTCCGACACAGACGCGGGTATAAATAACACAGACGCGTTTCTGAAACACAGACGCCCCTTTCTGAAACCTGCAAAATAAAATTTGTCGAAAACACAGACGCGATTCCAGATACCATAAACGCGCCAGAAAATCAAAGACGCGATCCGAAAGTGCGCAGGCGCGGGAATGTCGAAAATGTTGTCGAAAATGCCAGATCTGCAACTTCAAACACAAAATCTGCAACAAAGATGTTAATGTAAAAGGGACAAGTGTCCCACCAGGCGTGCCAAAATGTATACGATGAAAATGGATAACAATAATAACAATATTAAAAGGCTAAATAGATTCAACCACAAAACCCTAGCCTAACAATCAACAAAGATCCACCATAACATATGAAGATTACCTAAGACAATGCAAATCAAATGAAATCACAAAGATTATACCATCACATGTCCAATAGGGTTTTGATCTCCATTTTTCCTATCTCCATTGATCTTGCTTGATATATTTGCTCTCAGATTTTATGTGCACAAGAGCTCAACAAAGAACGGAATGTGGTTGCAAGTAGAATCGTAGTGTAGTCAAGTCCTTAAGATGATTCATTAGGGTTTGATAATGAAGGAAGCATCTTCTTAAATAGAAGACACAATATGAAATGGAGGGATAAGATTGAGAGGTGTAAAAGGAGGTCAGCTAAGATTAGAGGGTAGGTAAAAGAAATAATAGAATAATGAGAGGGGTAGATAGTGTAGGAATTAAGAGATGAATGACATGTGTCATGGGTAGAAAAGGCTAATGAATTAATTAAATAAATAAAGATTTATTTAATTAATAGAAGAAGTGGGATAATTAAATAAATAAGATATTTATTTAATTTAGGGAAAGGATAATTTAAATAAATAAATGTATTTATTTAAATGAGAAATAAGGCTAGAAGAGGATAAATGAATTAATTAAATAAATAAAGATTTATTTAATTAATAGAAGAATTAGGCTAAAGATAATTAAATAAATAAAATATTTATTTAATTAGACATGACAATTTTAGGTGTCTACAGTTTGTACCTCAATGGCACCTCAATGTCTCCTTTGGTCTCATCATCATAAGAACATGACCCCCCTTGAACAAGGAAAAATTTCATGCGTATATTGAATTTTCTTCTAATCTTTTGACCTCTTGTTGATCTCCCTATTGTAGACCTACTACATGTCTCACTTTTGTTTTCTATTCTTGCATTTACCTCACTCGAGGAAGACAAATCTGACAAATACCTATTTGCGGGTACCTGCACTCCATCAAATGAGAAAGTTAATTGGTAATGAGAGATAAATTTTGTAAATGAGGGTAATGTTGATGAAGAAGTTGGCCCTAAAGTTGATTTTGGGATTAAAATTTGAATAAGTCCAACTGGGGCCTCAAGTGTTGATAACTGTATTAGATTTGCTGCTAATGTTGAGGTTTGAAAAACTGAGGAAGTTTTTTTTCCAAGTAATTTTAAAAAAATAAACTATTTCTATAGGGTGTATTGACTAGTTATACCTGTCCATCCATGAGACTGTGCAGGATCCTCATCAAAGGGGTTCAGGTTCCTGCACATGTAATTCAATTATCTTATGTTAGCTAAAAATTACATAGTACACAACATGAACAACATGAAATTTGTAGACAAAAAGAGTATTAAATAATAAAAAGATGTTGTCATCAAAATCATTGTAATTTTTTTAATTCCTTACCTTTACTTTATGTAGACTATGCAGGATCCTCAACTAAATGGTTGACGATGTCTGTAGTCAATGACCCGTTCCCACCAAGGGCGACATCATCACACATGGACTATACATGAAATCAACACCATCAATTGAGCATCATAAGCATTACTACATTTGTAAGTTGATAAATAATAAATACATACGCATCATAAGCATCATAAGCATCTATGATGTATCACCATATATGTAATTGAGCATCATAATTAGCATCACATATGTGTCATCATAAACATGTAATTCATCACATATGTATCATAAATCACCATCCATCACATAGGTAACAAACAATCCCCATTCTATAAATAAACACAAAGTTCAAAAAATGTCACATGTATCATCAAAAACATGTAATCCATCACATATGTATTTTAAATCAACATCCATCACATAGCTAATAAACAATCCAAATTCCATAAATAAACACAAAGTTTAAAAAATGTCACATAAATAGTCACTCTCCCTATCTCCATCTCTATATTAAAAAGTGCATCATGAATTAATTATGTAATGGCATTAGAATTCAAAACATAATGAATTAATTATGTAAAAAAAATTCTATCAAGAAATCAATATTAAATAGATAATATACTAATCGTATACCACATACATTTCATTCATCATCATCATCATCATCATCATCATCATCATCATCATCATCATCATCATCATCATCATCATCACCATCACCTTCACCATCACCTTCATCGTCATCATCATCATCATCACCACCAACAGCACCATCACCATCACCATCACCATCACCATCACCATCACCACCATCACCATCACCACCATCACCACCACCATCACCATCACCATCACCATCAACACCATCACCATCACCATCACCATCACCATCACCACCACCACCACCACCACCACCACCACCATCAGCATCAGCATCAGCATCAGCATCAGCATCAGCATCAGCACCATCACCATCACCATCACCATCACCATCACCATCACCATCACCATCATCATCATCATCATCATCATCATCGAGAAACTGTCGATCATGATCATCTTCTACTTCATCTTCTACTTCTTCGGTATCTTCTTCTTCCATCACATTATACTTTATCAGCCTTCCTCTTGGATCATGTCTAGCAACAAATGGCCAACCCGGTTTATGTGGAACCTCTGAGTAAAATACTTTCTCACATTGGCTTGGAAGAACATAGGGCTCATCCCCAACTGGTTCAAATGACCTTGTATTAACCATTGTAAAACCATTATCATGTTCAATAACAGTTCTCTCAGGATCATTTTTATTCAATTGTAGCCTGTACCATTTGACGATGAACAAAACTAATTTGAAGGAATTAAAGTCACACTCAAGTATATCATCCAAAATGCCATAGTATTGATTTTGAGACTGTTGAGGATGTATGTCATTTCTCAATGAAATATTTGTCACCTCAAGGACTGTAGTGATGCCAGAATCACAAGTTTTCTTCGTGTCATCCAACTTTTTTATGCGAAATTTATGACCATTGCAGCACATAGCGTTGTGGTGTTTGACCTGCGATATGTCAAACATGTAAAATTTATTGCATTGTGAGTTGATAAACATATGGGTGATTAATAAATTTATACGTACATGTTTATCTCTTAAACCATATGCTAAATTGATTTCCCTTTGCATAACATTGGAATCTCCATTACGATGAGCTTCTTCAACCAATGAAGCCACACCTTCCCATGTTAATGTGCATCCAAAATGTTGACAACATTCAACCCATACCGTCATCCAATCAAGATTGTTTGCAATATACAAATATAGTGCATCCCACTCTCGACCAACTATACAAAAAATAAATAGACGTCTTACAACCAATTTATTTTTAAGATTAAGAATTAATTAACTACAATAACATCTTATAATTACCTCTCACTTTCCTCAATCTACCTTTCCCCGTCAAGTACTCCCCTTCAAATTTGTTAATGGGGTTGGGATCCCAAATGCAATTCATGTGGATCTTTGCTGCAAACTTAGGAAGATATTCAGAAATGTACACCATAGTCTGGTATACCATATATCCCTCCACCATAGAACCCTCAGGATGTGCTCTTTGTCGAACCAAAGCCTTCAAAAATTTCAAGTGCCTCTCAACCATCCACATTGACCTAGTGTGTACAGGTCCACACAATTCAATCTCCTCAACTTGGTGTATGAGGTAGTGTTCTTGTGCATTGAAAAAAGCTGGAGGTAGACACTTTTACATTTCACACATTATATGAGGAATTTTTCTCTTCTAATATTTTATATCTTCTTTGTGGATTTCTTTACATGAAAACCACCTACAAGATATTCAAGACGCAAAAAAATATATTACATAACAAGTAAAACAAATCGCAAATATAATATCTATACAACGAACTGAACAAATATCACTACTTACCTCATGTATTTTACAAGATCATATATGACTTGCTTGACATTATTGTCGAAGTCGTCTAGGAGAGATAGAGGTAGAACGTACTGCAACAATTATAAAATTATCTTTTCATTTTTTTTAACATAATACAATGAAAAGTACACGTATGCGCAGTACTTAAATACATAGTAAAAACACAAGAACATGAATTACCTTAATGAAGGTATGCTAATCATGCGTTTTCATCCCTGACCCAAATTCACTTTTCTTTGATATGAGATTGTTTATGTTCGCAACAAATCCTATGGGAAATCGAATTTTTCGTATGACTTCTTTTATAGCATTGCTTTGCTAGTCCGTTAATAACCAAGGAAGCTCATTTATATTAATCTGGTCTCCATGGTTATTTGATTGAATGACATTTATCATTGCATGATTGGAATCCTGAATGTCACTACATATTTTGACAATTTTTTCTTTGTCATGCCTTCCATCCAATATTTTCCATAATGTCTCTGTTATATTCTTTCCAATATGCATAGTTCAAACAAATGCATAATTTATAACTGCTCGTAGTAGGGCAACCTACTAAATTATTGGGGATAACTTTTTAGTCCCTTAGGAAGGTGGTCATTTATGCCTTCACGACCTTCACGATCATCAATCACATCATCAGTAAACAAAACAAAATAGAAAAGATGTTTTATGGCATAAACCATTAGATGGAATGGCATTACCTTGACGATTAATTCTATTATATTCCAACTTTCACAGGTGAGGTGTCATTCTTTGTGGCTTTGATGTATTCTCTTCTTTCCCATTGAAAAAATGTTTTTCAGTATTTTGATACTTATGATTTTTGTGGAGAAAGTGCTTATACTCATCAAACACTTGCTTTCCTAAACTTTTTGAATGATGAGATTTCATCTTTGGACCACAAACTGGACATGCAAATTTTCCCTTTGTTTGAAGACCTACAAGATAATGTATAATTGGATTAAATATGTTAATTGTTTGAATTATAATGTTCATGCACAACTTAAACACTATAACATATCACAAAAATGTGTTACCCCTGGGGCATCGTGTATTGTCCATAGAAGCATCGCATGGAATTAAAATTGTCTTTGTCATATTGGTCTAGAGACGTCGTACATAGTGACACCATTCCATAACTCTAACAACTCATCGACAAGAGGCTCGATATATACATTCATATCTTTAACTTGGTACTTACCTAATCGAATGAAGAAAAACATTACATAATTATTATGACCATTTTACTGCAATATTTATAATTAAATGTAGACGACTATATTTAAATGATAAAATACCTAGAACAATCATTGCCAACATTATGTGTCCCCTCTTTATTGACATCCATGGAGGAATGTTATTGTTGATAACAAAAACAGGCCACACTGAGTAAACAAATCTCATCTCTCCAAATGGATTGACACCGTCTGCTGCCAATGAAAGCCTGAGATTACGAGGTTCTTCTTTAAAGTGTGGCCACTTTTCCTCTATGTCCATAAATGCTGAACCATCCACAAAAATTTGAATAATGTCATCTCGACTTCTATTGCATGCATGGTAATCCATAAATTGTGCCAAACTAGTGCACTTGAATAATCGTTGCATACATGGAATAATGGGAATATAGCGAAGAACCTTGCGAGGAATCCTTTTTGTTATTTGATCTATTCGATATCTACTGATATGACAATTAGGGCATCCAGTTCAAAATTTATGTTGTTTGTGATATATAATATGATCATTAGGACAAGCATCTATTGCTTGATACTCCATTCCAATATCTTTCATAATGGCAGATAATTCTCGGTATGAGCAAGGTAGAATATTTGATGGTGGTAACAAAAACTCACCTATCAATCTACAACAAAAAAATATAATTTGTTAATATAAAGAATATTAATGGTACAACATGATTCACCATTTATTATGACATATATGACATACCTTAACATACGTGAGATTGTTATGTTAGATAAACCATTCATAACCTTCAAGTCCACCAATAACAATACAATGGAGAGAAGAGTTGTCTGCGAGCCTTTGTAAAGGGCCTCAGATGCCTTCTCAAGGAAAAAAGACATCATGAACAACATCAAGGTCATCTTCATCATCATGATCAGCTGCGCGAGTACTAAATGTGTCATGGATCAATGTATTTGTACCATCATCTTCAATTGTGTTTTGTGGCTCATGATCGTCATCTTCAATGGGATCATTATCTTCAGCTTAAATATTCACACCTCCATGTTCGTCCACTTCGAAAACCATATTCTCCAGGTTGTGTTGATCCATATCATGTGCTCTGGGGTGCTCGACCTATATAAAATTGATAAACATAAATAAACCATGATCATGATCTCATCATCAAGTGATTTATTATGTATATAAATTGTTAAAATGATATAATGAAAAACTTACCAATGGATGATAATCATGTCCACCTTCAATGTGACCATGCAACCTACAATGTTTCTTAGCTATTTTGATTAGAAGTCTTCTAGCCTTTAACCCCTCACAAATTTTGCAGGGACAATAACATTTTCCATCACCTTTTCTTTTCGAGTTAGACCACAATCTAGCAATTGTCTCTTTATTTTGTTGTTCGTTGATATTGTCTGACATGGTCTTTCTTCACAGGCAAGAAAATCGGGCTATATAACTAGTTATATAGAACTTGAAATGTTAGTTATAAAATCACGTTTCAGTATAATATACCAAATTAAATTACTTGAACATAGAAATTATCATCATTGAACCAAAACCATTTAACTCTTCTTTTTCATCTCAAAACATATCTAATGGCTTTGTGGTATGCAATCCTTGTATCATATCTTAATTTGTTTAATGTCTAATTGGGGTAATCCATGAGTGTCTAATGTGAATTCATTATCAACGTTGTGAAGTCATCAAGAGTATGGTGATAGTCATTCCTTATAGGATCCTCTCAATATTGTCCAAATCAGTCTAAAAGGAAAGCAACTATCCATTCCCATGCTCATGCATACTTACATGACTAATGTTGCCCTTGTGTATCCTAAACATTGGAGAGACCTTATCTGACTAGCCTAATCAATGTGGTTGTTTTCCTAATGTGAAATACTGAGTTCTACCCTTGCCTCTGCATCAAACTTCTCACATCATGTTTCTTCAACAAAACACACTAATATGAATTGAGCCAACACCATGAGGATAGGGTCAAGTATCATGGAAACTAATCATAATACGTTAAGACGGGGTTCACACATAAGTGTTGGCTCTCAACAATGCCACACTTCCAAAATTGTTAGTCTTAAGACTTCTCCTATTGGGTCGACACTCATTGATGGCCACAAGGCCAAATCAATGTATCTAGGCTTCGAACTCCTTAGTCTAGGCTTGGAGGACCCTACACAAGGTCTATGAACACTCACTTGGTATTACAATAGAAAGAGCCTTCCTCTAGAACTTTGTTTGCAACGCACACATCATTGGTAATAATTGTTATGATGGATGGTCTATAAGGACGGTAAATAAAATGCTTATTCTTTTTCCACCCTTTGAAACTACAACAAGGTATTTGACTTGGAAGGGTCCCCACACATCACTTCAACAACAAACATTAGGCAATTCAACCTTTTTCCTTCTCAATGAATTTTTTTTGTCTTTCACTGATTTTCTCAGTCTGATACATAGGGTTATCAAACCTTTCATGGCATCATCACACACGCCTTCCAATATGTAGTCCTTTCATATTTTAGGTGCCTACACACTATGTTGTTGTTAAGAATTGATGTATTCTTAAGACATCTCATGACTCCATTACATGTCCACACTTGGGTTTACAAACACAACTCTGTCAAAACAAAAACAATATCACTAGTAAAACTATGACTCTGATAATCAATACCCTTAGGACAGTCATAGAAATTTAATCTATTTCATTTGGTTTTGATCCACAAACCCTTTTGAAGGTTGCATAGGGTCGCCTCACCCCTCTCTCTATCATCAACCACTTCAAAATACTAATCACTTGGTCTTCCCACCAAATTCTTCACTCTTACTGCCTTTTACCTGTCAGATACATAGAGATATCAGACTGTCCTCATGCCCAAACACGTACCAAATCTAATTTGGAGCCCTGCACACAACATTATATGATACATAGCATGAACAAAGGCCTTCCCACACATTTGGGTGAATTTATATGCATGGGAGACCAAACTATACATTATTTATTCCTCTCGGTAAACACTAGGCATGGTTTTGACATTTTTTGGAAAAACTATGATATCTTCTTTAAAACACTATGAAATTTAATGCCACAAAAAGACAAAATGAAGTTAACTTTGTAAACTGCAATCTTGTATTTATTTTTAATCGATGCTTTCCTACATTGTTTGATCTGCCATCTTGTTAGAAATCTCATCTCTATTATGCTTTGATGGATGTCGCATCCTGTTACAAACCTCACATTTTTGCACTAACAGAAAGGATTTTAGCAAAGGTTGTGGAATATGGCTTTTAAATCTACCAATTGTCTTTCCATCTTGTGCATATGGCTTTTACATATAGAAGAAATAAATTTGATAAATAGGCCAAATGGTGGATGATAAGTGAAGGATGTAAGTACTAAGGTGTGGCACTAGTGGCTTTGGTACATGAAGGTGACTAGAGGTTGTGGAAGGAGAAATGATGGAAGTTGGATCTATGGTAGTGGGAGTAGATGTCATTTACGCATGAAAATGTTAAGCTAATACTAATAAAATAGCTAGGAATCCAACTTAAGGCATTCTATTTGTTAATAAATTTCTCTACCATTGAGCTACTACCCCCTTTCTTACAATTCCATTGTTGGCTTGAGTGTAGATTATTTTCAACACCCATTATAAGACACATTATAGGTTCTTGGGGCTCCTGAACTAACCTAGCTTTGATAATATTTTGAGCTACTACTCATGGACTAGTTAGGTTACCAAGATATGACCTTCTATTTGTTGTTAGAATGCAATCTATGACTAAGTATTAGAGGATCTTACTAACTTGGGTATCATGCTTCTATGTGTCTCTGACATGACTCCTAGTAACTATTTAAGGATCTTACTAATCCTAGATCTATGCAAACATTTTAGTCATCTTGTGACAGTCAAAGAGGGCAATAGTAATAAGTCTTCATAATGGAAGTCCATTAAAGGTGGTAGTCAACATAGTGAAAAAGCCTAATCATGTTTAGAGCAATAGGAAACCCTAAGAACAAGAAAAAATAGTAATGTGATAATGCATAGGACAACCTTAATGCCCAAGTTTAGAGAGCATATAGAAGATGAATAATGATAGTCTACCAATAGGGATAAAGACAGGGGTAAGTTCAGTGTCAGGTATGCATAAGCATGAATTTCCTAAGTTAGCATTAGAGTATATATCAGCTAGTATGATATACATATTTAAATTCAGATTTGTGCATCATTGCATATAAATTAAGATGTTCTTAATCAAGTCAATGACAATTAATATCATATTAAGTTAAGAAGGTAAATTTTATCTATTTATTCAAACAACATTAAAATAACATAACGTTACTGCCAGACATAACATATAAATATATATATCTGCACATAATCTCAAGAATACATAATACAATCAGATTCAGGTTATGCAAATTATGGTAATACTGCAAATTCTTATAAGGAATAACAAACTGATTATAATGAAATGACAATAAGTGGTTAATGTTGATACAAAGTAACACTAACAGGAAACTTTGATGACAATCTAATACACATCACTGTTGAAATTACCCCTGCCTCATATAAACCTATGTTGGCTAGGCCCCACCATAATTAGAAGATCCTAATTACTACTGTCCTAAACCTTGCATTGACTATCACAATTTGACAGTGAGTTGAGTTAGTCCATTAGCGAGATTGGGAAAGAGTTTGGTATTGAGTTTGATGTTGGTGGAAGGTTTAAGGAGGTACACTATGACATGAAATGACTCTTCTTGTCCCTCATGTGAATGTGCTCCTCTTGAAGCACTACAACATGGATGACCCTTCCTTCCATTTCCTACACCCTATTTTCTAACCCACACCTCATAACCTTTACCTCACTTCCTATCATTATTACCTTCCATCTACCTTTCATATCCCCTCTCTTAACCTCCTTCACTTTCCTACATCCTATTCTAAACCTTAACCTCATACACATTTACTTTTACTTCACCTACGTAACCCCATTCCATCATTCACATCCTTTTATCTCCCCCCATTCACTTTCCTACCTTCCAAACCCCTAACATATCCTAACTTACTCTTTCACCATTACATCCTTCATCACTTACCTCCCTATCTTATCCTAACCCACATCTCATAACCTTATACCTCTCAGCTTCCATTTTATACCACCTTCCTATCACGATACGCTTATCCTCCCTTCTAAAACACCGACAAAAAATGGCACTTGATCACTACACAGTGGTCTGACGGTCCTGCAATAGGGAGTTTCTACCATAGCCATATATACCAGCATCCATACCCAAGGTAAGCTCCTTAGCTAGAGCCTACATTCAGGCCACTTCCAACGGATGTCGGATACAAGAGTGGCACAATCTGTGTTCTTCCCTATTTGATCATGCAGGTTTAGGTCATCCCGCTCCTTAATTAGGGTTTGCTCTAAGAGGTTATGCCTATAAAGAGGATAATTGATCATTTCATTTGATCAACCATCCAAATCAATCTTATTTATCTCTTTTTCTACCAGACTAAATATGAGCTAGGGAAAAAAAAATTATGAGCAGGAAAATTCATTATAATAAAGATAAAACTTGATCATCAACCAACACAAATGCAACCTCCTATGTAAAATTCAAACAATTTCATCACTACATAAAGCAATTTCGACACATTGTCACAAACATAACAATTTTTTATTCAAGAAAACATCCTGTGAATGAATTGGTTGATTACCCTACCTTTTTTCTTCAACCGGATCTTGGCGGCACCACAATCCAAAACTGTTTCCCTCCTTGTAAGGCCCAATTTTTTTGTGAATATGGCAGAGGTTGACGGGACGAAGAGGTGGGATTAATGTTTATCAAATGACTTGTTTTTTTTTTTTTTTTTTAAAGTAATGCCCACGGTTGTCGGAATTTCGACGAACGCGGGCACTTTTTCAAAAAAACACAAATTTCATTGCCAATTCCTTCTCCGTCAAAACAAAATGTTGAATTATCATCGGAATTCCGACGAATGCGGGTATTTTTTCAAAAAAAAATCAAATTTGGTCACAATATGCCTTCTCCGTCAGAAACCTTCGTCAGAATTTTAGGCCAAATGTATTAGTGTCGGAGGGCATTGGATCAGACTATCTAGATGTTTGGTCAGTGCCCTCTGGATGAACACTAGCATCTGATGTATGATCATCCATGTGGAAAATATCTATATGTGTAATAAAAGCAAATATTAAGTTGAAAATAATTATTCAAAACCATTTTTAAACAATTCAAACTAATTTTGAAAACTATTTTAAACTAATTCAAACATATTTGAAAATGATACAATTGTAATTTAAAGTATTGTAATTCAAAGTAATTGAAACATTTGATACAAATTAATTTAAAGAAACATTAAAATTTAATACATACACATACACATACACATACACAAAAGAAACATTAAAATTTAATACATACACATACACATACACATACACATACACATACACATACACATACACATACACATACACATACACATACACATACACATACACATACACATACATACATACACACGTGCACATATAAACACACATACATACACACACACATACACCCACATATACATATACACATACACACACACACACATACACCCACATACACATATACACATACACACATACACATGCATGCATACATAGATACTGTACACACATACGTGCATGCATACAAGCATACATGTACACACATACATACACCCGCACATGTGCATGTATGTGTGTGTATGTGCACGTATGTGTATTGCATGCATGTGTATGGGTATGTGTGTATGCGAGTGTATGTGTGTGTGTGTATGTATGTGTGTATGTGTGCATGTATGTAGGCATGCACATGTGTATGTTTGCATGTGTGTATACACATGTATGAACATGTATGTGTACATGTATGTACGTATGCATGCATGTGTATGTGTATGTGTGTATGTGGGTGTATGTGTGTGTACACATGTATGTATGTATGTGTGTGTATGTTTATGTATGTGTCTATGTATACACACATAAACACACATACATACATTCATGTGTACACACACATACACCCACATATACACATACACATGCATGCCTACGTACATACATGTACACATACACACATACATGCACATACACACATATATACACATATACATACATATACTCGTGCATACATATACATGTACATATATACATACACACACATACACATGCACAAACATATACATCTATGTATGCACATGTGTATGTATACATGCACGTGAGTTTGGGTGTGGGTGTGTGTGTGTGTATAGGTGTATGTGTCTATGTCTTTCTATGAGTATGAGGATTTATTTTTTTATATGTAGTGTATTGATTATATTTTTTTATGGTTTATATGTAAGGGTAATGAGAAAATGATTTTTTTTTAAAATTTAATAGGTATATGTGCATATTTTTTTAAAACATTTTTCTAATGTTTTCATTATAATTTTTTTTAAAAAAAAAATCAATAAACTACAAAATAAAAAAATTATAACAATAGATATATTAATTTTTTAAATTATAAATACAAAACAAAAAAAATGAACCTACCTAGAAAACTGGGGGCTGGGAATAAGCTCCTTAGGTAGTCCGACTGAACTCCCAAAGCTCCTCAAGGTGCAAATGAGGGGGGTCGGCCAAATTCTTGGTTTATAAAGTCGATAGTTTGGCCCAGACTCCTGCAGCCAAATAGGCACCACGCGGCCCCCGGGTAGTCCAGCCGGACTACCCCTTGTTGGCCCAAAGTGTGACATAGGTGCATGCTTTGGCCCATTTAAGGATTGCAATTAAGGGATATGCTAAAATTTTAGTTGGTCATTTGAGGATTAGGCCTCATCATCTTAGATGTGAGATGAGCATATAGATAGTTCCTATGCAAGAGGCTACTCTCCTTTGAATACAACTTCAAAACTCAAAACACCAACAAGCACAAAGACTCTCTGCTCTAAAACAATACTTCGATTGTAACAATGAATATAAGTTTTATTCAAATCAAAACTACTAACACATTATTACAAACGTGGCTTGTCAATGGTCTCTCTATGCTCAAACTCCTTCTTTACTATCATTGGTCTCTATACATTTATCTGCTACTCTCCTATGTGGTTATCCACTCAAAAAATTTCTTCTTAAATCTTAATACTCTAAGTCTTTAGGCATCATCACTTGCCTTACTCTGCACACAACCCCTCTCAAATCCCATTTCTCTAAGCTAAAAAAATTCTAAGTATCCCCATCTCATTATATCTTCGGCCATGCAATATTTCTACCTCCTATAGGCCCTTACTACCTATGATGCCTCTTTTGGTCAATACACACCTTCCTTGTGCAGATCACTTTACTTCACCATAGCTAAGACCCACAACTTCTACATAGATCTTAATTCCTCTCTTTTCACTCCACCTTGTATGGATTTTATCCTATCCATATACACACCTTCTTTTAGTCTATTTGCAACTCTTCCCTAATTTCACAACCCACTCTATACTCTTTTTCTTCGCCAATACCTCTCTTCTTACAGAGGCATTTTAATTCCTTCTTTCTAACTCTCAGGCCATAGTCCACCTTTTATTATCTAGGGCCGATACTTCCTTAGGTAGGGATCCCATAAGGGGGATTAAGCTTTTATTTTTAAGGAAGAGGTGCTCCCATGAAGAAATTATTTTCTTGCTATGGGATTATTTGGAAGCTTTTCCTAAATAATAGAAGCCCCTACTTTTTAGGCCTACAAATTTAAGTAGGTGAAAATGGGGTGGGGCTAGAAATTGCCCCACCAACTTAGGAATATTTATGCCATTTGTCAATGATTTGAATTTGATTCCCACCAAAAATAAAAGAATCCTACCCCCAAAAAATTTAGAGGGAAAACTAAATTTATTTACCACCAGCTTGCTTAAATTTAGGAGCTTAAACTTAAGCTGAGAGTTCATGGGACTGCTAGTTACCTTAAATTTAGGAGCTTAAACTTTCAAGTTGAACTACAATACAAAATTCATGGGACCACCAACTTTAAAATACTCCTAAAAATGTCAGCAGCTCCAACTCTATTTTTTAGGAAGCCCCCTCCATGGGACCCCAGCCTTAGGTGATGCCTCTCTCTTTATATCGCATGTAATAATTTGTTCCATCAATTCACATTCAATCGATGTCTTTACATGTTCATCTTCATCATCGTCTCTTGGAAAGAGTTTCAATCTTTTAAGGAACGACAATAAATTTTAGATTTATTAATTGTTTTTACCACCATGCAATAGTGATTACTCTTCCCATCATTCCAGCTTCCTTGCACTTCATCCTCTTTGACTTCATCACTTAAGGTGGAATGGGAGATAGATGAGGTTTACACCTGTCAATTGCCTTAATTTGTAAGTTTATAACTTTTCTAAAAAATACATAATCTATAAAATGATTCCCTATTCCAAGGCGAATCCCTTTTCAAAGTAGAGTGACCTATGTATGATGTATTAGCTACTAATAATGAAGGTGGGTACTTCAACATAGTGTACTCCATCAGGCACAATTCCATGAAAAATAAGGATAATGTTTCCAAATCTTTATCTAATCTAGATGCCTTAATAAATCTCCTCATAAACACATAAGGAGTTGGAAGGCTAATGAAAATGTTTAAATTATTGAGAATGGATTTCTCCATGTGTAGCAGAATTTTATCTATAATCCAAATAAAATCTTCAACAAGAGGGATAGAGATCTCTTCATATTTGCATGCCTCAAACATGGTAGTTGTAGACGTATAAATCTGACCACTTTCTAAATAAATATTTATTATTTATTTTAACCCCATTCATCTTATTAATTAAATTCTATTTAATATATTTCTTCATTTCCATCTATTTGATTAAATGAATTACTCAATTTATTTAATTAAATTCACCTAAACCTTTGGTAGCCTTTAATTAAATAAATCAAATTATTTAATTAATTCTCCTTTCTCCCTTTTTAATTAAATAAATTTAATTAAATTGATCCTTGCAAATAAATAAATCTAATTTATTTATTAAATCCCCCACTTGTATTTATGCAAGTAGCATCTATTTTAGTTGAAATAAAGTAATTTTATTTTAATTAAAATCCTCTTCCCTCCACTTGCATTTTCCTACATCTCCCACTTGCCTCCTAAACCCCTTCTATATTCTTCTAAATCACTTCCAATATTAGCCTAATTCATCTCCTAATTATTGTCACATTCCTAAGCAAAGAGAAGTCACTTCTCAAAGCCTCCAAAGTCTTTGAAATGCAGTAAAGGCTTTATGTCTTCAACAAGTTAACCCTCAAAGTCTTCTTAACCATTAATGGTTAACTCAACCTTCTTGCATGGTTAGAGACTTTCTCTCTAACTTAACCCTCATCTGACCCAAGGTTTTCATCAAGCATTCATGGCTTTAACCTTGGTTATCCTATTAACCCTTGCACAAGAGTTTACCCCTTGGGTAAAAGCTTTATCCAATGGATAACCCTAACCTAACCTAACCTTAACTCTTACCTCCTAGGTCAACCTTCATGTCTTCTCAAGCATTTGATGCTTCTTACATCTCCTCTCAGGCAACCTCTTGTTGACAATTGTCACCATTTCATTGGTGAGAATTGTAAACATGGATTGATTAACTTTCAATCCTGGCCCTTGTTAAGATTATTCAATCTTAACCATCCATTGCCCTATTTTCCCTATAAATAAAGCTCTCATTCTTCATTTTTCATAATCTCCAAGTTTTCATGCATCTACATTATAGTCTAATTACTAAACATTTAGCCTCTCTTTGTTAAAACATCATAATAGCATTTAGAATCATTTTAATATATCATAGAATATTCATGCTAGGATAGCATATCATTGCTAGGATAATTTGCTAATCTTTTATCATAGCATCATCTTTATGCTACTTAATCATCATAGTTTAATTATCATATATCTTAGAATGCATTCATGCATATAAATAAAACATCACTTGTTCTTGGAGTTGTCATTCCTAAGTCACTTTGCTCAATGATCTGAGAGCAAAACATTGACTTTAGGGATCCTGTGAGATAGAGAACAATGGGACACTCCTTAGGAAGTTGAACTACTTCAGTTAGTTCATATAATTGAACCAAGAGTCTCATTGGTGTGTGGGTCTTTTTGATTGGAGTTATTCATTTTCGTCACCACATTTTCCCGCATACAACAACAACTACAACAAGCTGCAATGACTTTATTTCCATTGTTTGTCTCCTTTGTACATAAAAAGTAACACAAGTAGTGGATGTCATTGATCCTAACATGTATCATCCTTTGAACAGTTGTATGATATTTTTCTCCAATATATAGTTGATAATGCAACTCTATACAACATGGAGAGACACCAATACAAATCAAAATAAACCAAAATTGAAGAAGATAAACCATATTTTTTGTTCGGTGTTGATCACCTATCCACTTGTGTGTTCCTACACCAGACATGCCATGTAGGAAAAAAATTTGTGAGTAGAACTCACAAAATGTAGTTAGGTAATAGGATTACCCTTTTAAGTTGTAAACAACCTACAACGAACTCCATCGTTGTGTCAGGTACATGAAATCACCTCTTTTTCCTTCTCTTCTAGCATCTCAGTAAGACAATTGTCATCTTCCTCACACATATCTTCTCATTACTCTCCCCTCCTCTCATGGATTTGCATCCACCATTTTTCACCCCCCAAGTTCTTTCCCTCCATTCTTCTCCTTCAATTTGGGTTACTTCTATGTAAGGGAAAAAATACAATTAGCATTTTTAAGTTAAAAGTGGGCATACAACTAGAGCCTTATCTCTTCATATTTGCACTCTTTCCTAAGAGCCAATCATAATCCTCAATTTTATCCCTTTCCTACTCTAAGACATATTTTCAATCATGAAAGTGATTATGATCACTTCTTCACTCACAAAAATACTCTTTGCTTTTAAAATTCAAATTCTAGTTTGGGACCAACACAAATTTTCCTTATAATTGTTGTATGTTGACTTAAGGCAAGAAATGTTTCACTTTTTACTTTGTCTTGTATTTAAAGGGGCCACCCTAGTTTATTTCAGACACACTTGATCCAATATCAATTAAATATCTCACATCCTATAGATATCACTACTACTTGCATACCATATAAGAGCATTTATTGGAGTCTATATTGCATAAGCATTTAAGTCAAATTGTACATGTTTGTGAATGCCGTTCTTTTTCTCTTATCTAGCCATTAAATTATTCCCTATCATGTACAAATGTACAAGAACCATAAACAAGTTTTTTAAGTTGGGGTTGACTAAGAATACAAACATAAGACAAAAATAACAATGTAAAAGTTAATAGAGATTGGATTGTAATGTTCCTATTAGGAATCTTAGCCAAATTTTACCAAATTTTAAAACAACACAAACCCAAGTTCTTTCTCATAACCAATAACCAATCAATTTTAAACTTACTAGTGGTATGTTGTCCAATATATATTAAATAAATAGGTAGATATGATCAATATCATTGATAAATAACAAGTTGATTTGATCAATTCCAAACTAACAAGTAACAAGAAAATTCAATAATTACCAAATGAGTAGATTGCTACAAGATCAATCAATGCCAAAATAGTAGATAACAAGTAGATCCTAAATCAATTCGAATTTAATAAAAATGATATGCAATTTAAACTGGGATTGAATAGTAAATCATTCAAGATATTCTTACAAAGTCAAGAGAAACCTCTAACAAACGATAAACCATCCACTTTTGTGAAGAGTTATTATGATATAGATATTGAGTGATATGAATATCAATAATCACAATTTATATTAAAATATAACAATACACAATCTATATAACTAACAATTAAAAAATGATAGGGTTAGCATACTAGAATACAAACCTCTAAATGATGAATCATTGTGGAAACTCTAATATGTAACTATTGAAACTAACATGCAAATATTGAATAGTGGCATGCAGTTATTAAACATTAACATGCAATTATTATTATTTTAATCGATCAGTAGGTCTTTATATTCATAGCTTCCGTGCGTTCATCTTCTTTAATGACTCCCTCTATCTGCCTCTTTTTCATTTTGAGGAAGATGCATTTGTCCTTGGGGCCTTCCATTTCTCTAAGGCCTCCATTTAGATAGCTCTTCTTTGATACTTTGTGCCTCTAAAGCCCTCATAAACTCTTTCACACCATTCATGTCGATTTGTGTCATGCCCCTCCTCACTTCTTTATTGCAATTGGCACTCCATAGAAAATAAGGTCATAGAGGAGGAGTGAACTCACTTACGTGCAACCAGTTACCACCCAGATAAACAAAACCATTGCCATGTCTCATCATTCCCATGAAGCTTTCCTAACCCCCATGCCACTAGTCCTCGTAAACGCAACTACTAAAGATTCAATGCACCATTTCTTTGGATTCTAACTCTAGACACCATGCTAGAAACATAATTGCAATGTCGGCATTGGTTCTGTATCAAAAGTTTCCCTTCAAATACTCATCTCCAAGGATAATTTTCACTCCGTTTAGAAAGTCCTTATCTGCAAATTTAAACACATTCGAGAGGCGCTCATCAGATAAATGACCCCAAAATGCAATCATTGGCCTTGCCGTTCAAAGGGAGAAGTTTGCCTCCATTATCCATTTCAAAAATTTCCCTTCAGAATGTCAATCTTCAAACAATGTAGAAATCTTTGGATTCAAAACACTAACTAAACTGAACACATGGCATCCCGACATCTAAGACCATTAATGCAAATGTGATTAATCTTCAATATCATGCCATTTAAAAAGAATTTGAAATATCCAATAGATATAGTTTCCATAAATGCCTTTGCCTTTCCAGGTGTAAACAATGGGAATTTATCCATCACTGATAAGATGATCAGAAACAAATTTGAAAAATTGAAAAAATATTTTCATATTTTTTCATATTTTTTCTACATGTTAGTAATTGGGTATTTTGAAGGCCTTTGGGGCATTTTCAGCCCTTGAAACTTTGGCCTGTCCTTTATAACATTGCCATAGGTAAGTTTTTTTAGGACTTCGCCTTCAACTCTTGGAGACCTTTCCAATGAGTTAAGCAGCTCGCAATTTCGAGTCCTTAGTAGAAAGTTATGTCTAGTTAAAGTTAGGATAAAATTTCATATAGTTTTTTTGAAAATTTCATAGTTTTGGATTTTATTATGTAATAAACAAATATGACTGTTGAGTTTCGATTTTCAAGGGGTTTTGGTGACCCTTGGAATCTCATGAACTGTTATATGTTGGATTTTTGAATTGAATGGATTAATTTTTAGCTTGCTTCAATTCTGTGTTTACTTTGTTCGTGTAAACAAATCCACAATACCACAGGTTCTCACTCAGGTGTTGTCATCCAAATCCATAATTTGGATCATAAGATTACTAGTTGTAACGATACAAAACATGGATTGTCCGCCGCCACCACAATGAACCAATACATTTGTCGAGGAGTCTGTATGGAAAGATCATCCCTACCAAGAGCTGTATCATTCGAGTCACTCTCTCTAGCCATCCAAACTTTGATCAACTGACAAGCATTAAATACATCTCCATCAACTTCACATTTAAGTTTTCTCATCGCCCTAACCTTTCATAGGCCACCACAACCACTTGACAACTTCTAATGGCCAAAAATATCTCAAAAAAGATCACTTATTTGATTGCTAAGATGAAGAATATTTAAATTAATTTTGCCTTCTTAAAGCTTGAAGGCATGGTTTGCACACTCATCCTTTCTCTTTGAACATGTGTTATCTTAAATCTTTGAAATGTGGCTAGGGTGTTTTTTATACATTGTATTTCTCGATCGAGCTTCCAATTATCCGCCTTACCCCTAAGGATAACATGCACTATAATTTGGGAATCTCCTTCAAGATGGAGACTCTCCACCCCCAACCTTTCTACCATTTGAACTGCCAGAAGTGCAACTTTAGCTTCAACTTCATTATTAGATCCCACACCAAGCCGTTGATTAGCTCTAGCAATCACATTACCTTTCCAGTCTCTTGCAATACACCCAACACCAGAGAGACCAGGATTTCCTCTAGCTGTGCCATCAAGGTTGATCTTTATCCAACCCTATTCTGGTGGCATACATCTGACTTGTCTTGTCAACTGTTGAGAAGGATTAACCTTAGGAATCCCATTAACAGGCCATTGACATGCAATCATTGATCACTAACATTCAACTGCATTAATCCACATTTTTATGACTAGCCCCAATCAAGATAAAAGATATCAGATAGCATTGAACTATATTATAATTAATGATTTCAAATTGATTGCAATTTTGTACACCCCTTGATAACAAGGTATGCCACCCCAAACTCTCTTACAACTATGTGAAGTATATTGGGAATGGTACAATTGATATAAATAATGATATAGCCTGATTGAATGTTAAAATCTATTAAGAACAAGTGTTGCAATCACTTAACTACCATATCCTTTTTTCATGATCTATAACTTACAAGAGATTAGGAAATCATGTAATGTCCCCCTATTTTATAACTTATGAAATAAGGACATTTAACTTGGAAAGATCAATTGCAAGAGACTTCTTTCCTTTAAGCCTTGATTATTATGTTCTATGAAACCACTCATGAATATAAACTTATGTAATTGATAAGATATATATAGATATTATTTCAAGAATAATATATGTTATATGAGTAATATCAGTATCATTGTTATTTCTGATTGGACAATTTGATATATGCTAGATGAATTGACCTTTATATATGCACTTAGTACAATTTTGCTATGTTTGATATGACTAGAATAATTATGAAATATGATCTTGTTATACAATAAGATGTAGCCTTCTATAATTTAGCAATGGAGGATATGCTATAATGTCTTCTAATCGCTTATAGCAATTTAATTGTTATTTCTGATACAATCTTTAAATGTATGCAATCTATATGATGATAATATTGCATGTAGCAATATGTTATTATTTCAGATTTGGATATATATTCTTGCAACAATGTACTAATTTGTTTTTGATACAACTGATTAATCCTTGCAACAATGGCATTGTTTTTTATCTTACTTTGTATGTATGCAATTGGTTAATGTGCCAAATGACAGATGCTCAATTGAGCAGATCCAAGAATGGATAAATAAGAAATAAAAGGTTCCAATTCAATTCTTCTAGGAATGAGATTGATTGCCTTCTTATACCTTGTAGATCAAAGGGGTTGCATCTATTCATGGTCAATGAGACACATCTCTTTCCCAACATCTCTCATAATAAT
The DNA here is from genome assembly GCF_030272615.1 of Cryptomeria japonica. Lineage (NCBI taxonomy): Eukaryota > Viridiplantae > Streptophyta > Pinopsida > Cupressales > Cupressaceae > Cryptomeria > Cryptomeria japonica. Next base: position 327,870,752 of record NC_081415.1, read on the forward strand.
TTTATTTTTATTTTTGTATATCAATGCTATTGATTAACATAATCGTTGTCTTAACAAAATCCCTTCTTTATTTAATCATCATCAATTTCCATAACTAATCATTAGTTAAGTCCTCCCTTTGATTATCACTCAGGTTGTTGTCCTTTATCATTAATCAATACTTAACAAGACATTTTCTAGACTTCATTAATGTCATTACTTTCTTTCAATGCCTTACTCAACTAATTACTAACCAACGATATGTATTGTTTTTGATAAAGATAAACGGGTTTTACAGGGACCCGTAACCCAAATTTTTACAGCCCAAGGCCAACAACCAAACAAACATTAAACATAAGAGAAATAGGGGACAAACCCCACACAGACCCAAAGCCAAAAACAACATGAAAAGTCCCAAAAAACAAGAAAAAGCACTCGATTGAGAGAGTGCACTAGTTTAGAAATCTTTTGAATAATATTCTTGTTGATTTTCTCTAGATCCTCCATGATTGAGCCTTCCTCCGGGTTGTAGCCCTTTGTACTTGAGCAGTGAGCTCTAGGTAGTATGCCTGAATGCAAGTGCATTCCCTTTATGTAATATTGTTTTGCTACTAGCCATAGTGGAATAATATTGTGGGTTCAAATCCCACCGGGGTTTTTCCCATTTGGGTTTCCACGTAAAAAAAATTGGTGTTATGATTTTGTGGTTGATTGTCTCGTGTTTCTGCATTTTTCTTTCTTGCTTATGCTTTCTGTGGTTTGAGACTAAGTCAGAAAATTTGATTACCGGTAGATCATTGATTAACCACCCTCCCCACCCCCCCTCTTTAATGATCCAGAAGAATTTGAGATCCTCCATACTTTTCAGAATCATATAGGGGAGTATTAAAGTCACCCATGATTAGCCAAGGAGCTTGTTGAAAGCCTTTTTTGTTCTCCTCCACAACTTTCCAAAATTTAGATCTGGCAACTTTCGTATTTGGAGCATAGATGTTGGAAAGTACCCAATTAAAATCATCTCTAATATGCTTAAATCTGATGCTTATCAGGTTACCTTCAGCTTGGATCACTTCACCCTCCATAACCTTCTTATTCTAGAAGATAGAAACACCTCCCAAATCCCCTTCAGAGCTACTACCAACAACCCATCCAAAAGTAAAAACATTAATTTTTTCCACTTTTTGTGTACTCATCTTAGTTTCTTGAATTAAGACAACATCTGGTTTATGTTCTCTAACCAGATTCCTTAATATGTCCTGTTTATGGGGGCCATTTAGACCCATTATATTCCAAGATATCACCTTCATTTAGACAAGCGAGAACAGGTCTCCAAGATGGTTTGCTGACTTCCATCAGCTATGTTCTATTTACTTTCATTTTCTCTGTGCCACCTAGTCAATTTTCTGCTTGGGGAAGATTTGGAATTGCGAACATCAACCTTAGCTCTTTTCCTAGTTTGGATACCCATGACAATACCTATTTTATTATTCTTCTTTTTTCCCACTGTAAGGGAGTCCCCATCCCCATCATCATCCTTGAAGTCTTCCATATTTTTATTCTTCAGCTGGTGAAAGTTTGGGGTACTTATATTATCTTTTAAATTCTTCAAAGCTCCCTTGCTAACTGAATCCTGAGAATCCAAACTTAATCCCATGGGACTAATGGGATCCTCATTTTTTCACGATCCATTTTAGGCACCTCAGAGTAATCAATACTTTCATTGTCCACCTTGTCTTCCTTTGAAGGTACCTCCCCATTTTGCCACCGATTCATCTATCTCTCCTTCTTCTAGCTGCATTTTCGGACTATCACCACTAGGTTGCAACTCAACATTATTAGGATCCACCCGAGCATTCTCACTAGGTTCTCCTTCCTTATTTACCTTATTCCTAGTAGCGGGGATCTCAGGAGCCTACAACCTCAGACCATTAGACCACCCGTCATCTTTTCCTGGTTTCTCTTTCTAGATTTGCTTTTGAGCCCCAATGTTCTTAAAAGCGTTCTTCGGATTGCTCGAACATCCCCTGACCCAGTGTCCAACTTTTTTGTAATGAAATCGCACAAAAGGCAAAGATTCATATTCGATAGGCTGCTCCCATCTCCCAAGTTTTGAGAGGATATCAATGGATGAAGGGAGATCTGAGTTATGGCATACATTTACACAGATTCTAGCATAGACTAACCTTTTCCTTGCAACTGTCATAGGATACATAGAAAGAAGTTCCCAAAAAGAACTAACTATCCCTTTGAACACATCTTCAAACCAAAACTCCAAAGGCAAACCAGGCAGTCTAACCCAAACCGGAGCCGAATAAAAAAAGGATGAATCTTTTAACTCTAGCTTCGGGGACCATTTTCTTAAAGTCAAGGAGGTTTTACCAAATATCCATGGGCCTCCAGAGAGTGCCCCTCTAAATCTTCTGAATAGGAGAAGTTAAAAGCAAAAAATACTTTGGGCAAAGCTGAAATATCTACTTGACCTTTCAGGTGCCATTTCTTTTAGCAAAGACCCTTACATTCTCAATATTAGGCCTTGGACCAACAAATTTATCCACCAAAGTGAAAGCCATTAAGGATATATTATGATCAATCACAACATCTGGAATAGAGATGGCAAAATTTCTCTCTATCTTATTTGAAATATCTTTCACCTTAGGAAAGGTAGACTTGCCTGTAGGTTTCGTACTGAATAAGCCAGCGCAAGATTTTGGGGGGCCTTGGAAAACCACGTTCTGCTCTAGCTTAGTTTCCCCTCTCGAAGAACCTTTTCCACAAGAAACAAGGACCTGTGAATTCTGGCCTTCCCCAGGATCAAAAGGAGGGTCCACAGGATGAGGGTCCCCATCCATGTTGCAATCCCCATCCTCATTATCACCTGCAGATTTGTCTGAAGCATGCAGCCTGTGCGCATAGATTCTTGTCTGAGCCCCAACATCTTTCCCACTCAGTAGACTCCCACCCAACTCCATTTCAAATTGCGAGTTATGATTTAGCTTTCAAATTGTGAGTTATGTGTTACCTTTCTTTGTTGAAATGGATATCGAAGAGGAATTACTCTTATTAGTAACACACATATTACTCATTTCATAATCATGAGATAATAGATGTTCTTTTTGCCTTCTTTTGATAGATAGATGGAAATGGATGTTATATTGGTGATGTAGTGTTGGGTGAAAATTTTGTAAACTCGGGGGGTTTACAAAATGTGAGTTTCACCACAGTATGTAAGACAACATCTCTCAGAAGGCAAGATACGATCTCTCCAAATTACAAGGGAAGACTCCCCCTTTCTACTACAATCTATATCTAATTTTATTCTTCCTGCTAACTTTACACTAATCCAAGATGATACAATTACTTCACTCTCTTTTTTCAAAGTAAGTATTTTCCCAATTCTCTATCTAGAATGGATTTTTTTCTTAAGGTTGAAAACAATTCTCACTTGTAGTAATTCAAAAATCTAAACTAATTGGAAGTAAAGTGTCCATAAGAGTACAAAGCCTCTTGTTGCTTCCTTTTCTGAAAATGATTTATGGGATGAGAAAATAGTAACAAAGCTCAAAGTCTTCTTTTTACCACTATCCAATCAACCTTTTACAAATGCCTCTTTTTAACTAATACTTCTCAAATAAAAAATGAAGCACACAGTCTTTATGTTTCTACTTGCATGCAATTTATAATTTTCTCCAAGAACAACAAAGCAAAGCACACAGTCTTTGAATGTTTATTTACACATAACTCCTACTTTCAAATTCACAAAGTAACACAAAGTCTACTTAGTAAATTCAAACTACTCTTCAAAATATCACAACTCACACTGCTCAACTCAACCTCTTCAAGAATATAACATAAATGATATCAGAACATCTATATCATAAATAAATATGATTCCAACACAGTTTTAAAGCCAAAATTTGTCTTCTCCTTATTTTGATTGAGATTGAAAAATCACAATTTCAACACAAAGTCTCACTTTACTTTTCACTTTGGTAGAGTTTTGTTGCATAAAAATAAAGATCCCACTTACAATGAGAACCCTCACATATATAAGCGAGGTGCAATGAGAAAAAATAGGAAAGTTGCAACTAATTTAAGACTAAGTCAAAGAAAGAGTTCGATTTGACTTAGGACTTATGCACTCCTAAATGCAAAATTATTATGTAAACTGACACTTGAAATGTCAATTGAAACTACAAAAATGACACTAGTCTAAGAATGCTTAAAAATGACTAAGTCGTTGGGGCTCCATTTTGTGTCTCGTCATCTCCATCTTTCCTTAAAACTTCTTCATACTTCTATAGAGAAGCTTGGATCTCTGCATCGTCAGGATCATCCTCATAGCCGAAGATAACTTGTATTTTGGTGACTGAGTTTTTGAATAGAGTGTATTCCTTCTTAGACCTCTTCAAGAGAGATTCCAAATCATCCAAAACAACTTGAATTTTTATTAGTTTATCAAGTGAGACAAGTGAGAAATCTTATTGCTCAACTTCAACTTGGATGAACAAACTGAAAGCCTGAATACATGAATCTAGGGGTAGTAGATTTTTCTCTTCATCAAACATCTTACAAGGAAATTTTGTGATCTTGGCTATAATTTCTTTGATAGTATGTTCACTGGTTTTCTTGGCCTTTTTGATATCCTCAACTAATTATTCTAAAACTTCCATTCTATATTTTAAAAGTTCTTTATGCTGCAAATAGAATTTTCTTGAAGGGGCAATATTTTTGTCAACAAGAGAATCTAAAGGGAAATCTCTCAACATGAGCCAAGCTTCAAAGTTCTTCTCATGTGTTTCAATCCCTTGTGTTAATGTTTCTAACATTGTATCCAATTTAGCTTCAACACTTTGATTGTTGTCAATCAACTTGGTCATTGAAGTCAAAATATGTGTCCCTTGACTTTGAATTCTATCCTTCCATTCACCTATTGCAGTGCCCCTTGAGGTAAGCCTCTCAACTTGCTCAATGGCTCCCTCATCAATAGATGAAGTTACTAGATCAACTACCCCAATAGACTTAGTGATTTTGATTAAAAAAATTGTGAGCAATTATACTTGAGCTTTGATCTTATCTTTCTTAACTTTCTTCTCATCATATTTGACAATGAGGAATTGGAAAGCCTCTCGAGCATCCTGTTTGGGACCATCATGGGTCTGCTTGCCAAGATCTATTCTTTTGACAATGTAATCCTCTACTTGAACTTCATCTACATTCTTATCCAAAGGAGATTCTACAACCTCAACATAATTATTTATAGCCTAATCAATTTTCACTCTTGAGATAGTTTTGGCCTTCTTAGTAGTTTTTGGCTTAATAGGAACTAATTGACCAAAATCAAACTCATCAAGAGAAATTATCTGTTTCTTTCTTTTAGGGGTATTTTAAAGTAACCATGGTGAACTACAAAAACATTTTCGGAACTGGAAACCAATGTTTGAAATGCAACCCCTTGAGTCCGAGAAACAATGGCCACTATAAGTGAAGTAAAAGTGATAACAACTATAACCGGAGGATTTTCAATGGACGATTCACTAGACTTGGAACTAGTTTCTACCAAGAATTTATCCAAATCATCTAACATATTGGAAGTTACCTCTAGTTAGTCGACACATGATTAACAAACTAGGGGTAATTCCAACAGGTGTTGACTCAACAGTAGAAGTTATGGGTACATATGAAACTGTTGACCCAAAAGGTACAGAGGTAGGACCAGAAACCTATGAGGATGAAGTAATGGTGCTTGGGAAACTTATTCTTGAATATTTTTTGGTACTACATCCTTTGAAGTTTCTGGTAAAATTTTTTCATCACTCTTCTTCTTGTTCTTCACCATGTTCTTCCTTTGTAGGTTGGTCTTCATTTGGATCCTCATTATTTGCTACTTTATTGTCTAAATCAAGAGGTTCATAGTCTAAAGTGTTCACCTAATACTTCTAACTCCTCTTCTTGGGCTCTTGAAGTAGATGTTTCAGCTTGCTCCTTACCTTTACCTTTTCCCACTGTAAACTTGAATCTAGGAGCAATAATTGAGGCATTGGGGTCTTGTTTTTTCTTTGTCCTTAACTCTGATTTCTTTCCAATAGGTCCTGTAATGTCTTCTTCTAAACCTGTGGTGAACTCTTTAAGTAGAATTCCCTTTGAAGCGAGCCACACATTAGTGTGCAAGAATCTTTTGAAATTGGTATTTTATAGATATAACTTTCTTTTGTGACCATTAGATCAAAGGAAGGGGAGAACTTCCAATTTTATTAGCCTCATTCACAGGCTCAAGAATATTTCCATCATCATGAAGGTCTTTAGGTATATCAACCAAGTTTAGATTAACTGTTTTCTCCTTGGTAAGATGACAATAGTCAAGTTTCTTGATCTCTCTCTCTTTTCTATTCTAAATCTATCCACATATCTTCAATCTTGTGAACATGAGTATAAGATATTTTTAATTTGTTCTTCATACTTCTATAATCAAAATCCTTTTAGGCCCTAAAAAATCTCATTGTAACTCTTCTCATTTCTTCATCCATGGCTCTAGCATTGAAAACTAAATTGATTGAATACCTATCATGGACAAAGAGAATTTTAATCTTGGCCTATGTGAGCTTGATTGCCTCTCATGAACACATATTTTGTCATGCCAATTCCATCAGGATAATCTTATCAGATGGATACTTGGGGAGGATGAATGGTTGGTCATCAAAATAACCAACTCTCAAATAAGTGAAGGTGGGAAATTGAAGGAACATGTATCCATACTTATTAACCATTTCCCAAGCTTGATCTAAAAATATTTTGTTTTCTGTACTTTTATCAAACAAACAAAATAAATGAACAAAGAAAGCATCATTGATTCTTCTAAAATGATATTGACTTTGCATAAAAGTCAATTGTGGGTAGTACTTCCAGACAGGAATGGATCTTTTGTCACCTTCTATTGATAGACCTAGAAAATTTCTCATGGCAGCTACATCATATACCAAGTATGAAGCCATATAGAACTTCAAGGTAGTAGGAACCTTGATAAGTTGATTATAGAGTGCATAACTTATTTGCCTTCCCCAAAATATTATCTTATTATTTTGCCTTATGACATGAATGTACTGATACACCCATTCATAGTATGTATCTGAAATCGGAAAACCTTTTACCTTGCTCAGGAGAGTGATTAGGTTATTTACTTCTTCAACGAAATCACTCTTGTGAAAGTCTTTGGCCACCTAACAATGGTTAGCCTAGGAGTTTTTAACCAGTTGTCATTGATATTCTTCTCGTTCCTATCAAAATTCTTCTCATAATAGACTTTATCTGATTCTATATCTAGGTTGGCAAAAGAATCTATATCTGGACACTTGAACAATGTATCAAATAAATATTCCTCCAAAACCAATACCTTATTTCCATCAACATCTTTGACACTTCTACTTACTGGATCAAAATAGTTTGCCAGTGCAAGCATGAAATCAAGATTATAAACTAACATGGGAAATATAGTAACCAGATGTATACTACTATTTATAGTGGGTTACATCAAATAGTTGTTTGGGGGAATCTCAACCCTTTTGAGAAACTCATCTAGGTCTACATGACCAATTTTTGTATCTCTGATATGCTCAATGTTAGAAGCCATCGAAGACTATGGGAAGGTAGGATGAGGATATTGCTTTTTAAAACCTCATATTTTTCTAACTTGGAGAAGGTGAAGTCATATGGTATCCGTGATTACAACATTTTTGAGAAAAAAACATTCAGATTAGCCCCAAACATCTTCATGAAAAATATCTTCAAGAATGGTGAAAAGATCTTGTCTTCAAAAGTCCCCTATAAATAAAACTTTGTTCTTCATACTTAGAAAATTTCTAAGTAACCAATTGCATCACATATTTTTACACTTAGAAAAAAAATATTCCAGGTGTAGGTGTCAATTGGGTGTATAGGTCCGATTTGCACCTAGGGTAGAACTCATGGGATGCATGGTGCAAATTGGGTCTACAAACCCAATTGGCACCTTACAATGGCAAGAAGATTCAAATGTAAATCGGTTCTATGGGTAAGTCGGGTCCAAGGGCCCAACATACATATTGAAGATTGGGGAAGAGCTTATGTAGGTCGGGTCTATAGACCCGACTCACACCACAAAGTGATTGCAAGTAACAAAGTTGTAGGTCGGGTTCATGGACTCGACTTACACAAGGGAAAATCTAAAGGTGGTGTTGTCTAGGTTTAGAGGCCCGAATGACACCAATCACTTGGTGTAGTTCAGGTTTGTGGACTCAGACGACACCAAGGTGGTGTATTACACTGCAAAGGTTTAATGATACTGTTCAGGTTTGAAGGCTCAAATAACACAATTTTTGGTGGAGTTTAGGTCTATAGACTTGAACAGTGCCACTACAAGGGTGCTTAATATGAAGATAAAAACAAAAACAAACACAATCACAATGTCTTTTGGATCCTTTGATCTGAACGACATCGTGTTGTGGCTTACAAGCGGGTTTGAAAGAAATACAAAAAACAAAAACCCCAAACACAAAATGAAAGGATAGAAAACACACCCAACGATAATGGCAAGAGAAACAATCTCTAAAGAGCTTCCAAATGCAAACTAGGGCACACAAGATATTAATAATAATTGAGTAAAAATGATAAAAAGATATAAGAGTTTGTTTTTAAAACAAACACAAACTTCATTAATTCAAAGCACGTGAGTAATAAATGATGTAAATTGGGTCCATAGACCTTATTTGCGTCCTTAGGTGCATTTTGGGTCTATGGGTCCAATTTGCACCGAAATCGGTAAGGTAAGTGCAGGATCGGGTTTAGAACCCAACCTAGCACTTAGATAAAAATAAAACTAACTTAAAAATAAATAAAACTAAGACCTTAGAAAGGAAAACTCAAACGGGAAAAATGACTTAAAGATGAAAATAATAGGGAGATTTTGGACGAAAATCACCTCTATTATTATACATAGAGTACATAGGCCACAATTGGTCAAAAATTGTGGGGAGTTATCATACTTTTTTATATTTGGAAGCCAAATTTGAAAGAACGATAACATGTTGATAAGAAGTTATCTTCATGTATGATGGATTTTGTCACTCATTATCTCCATCATTATGACAATATGGATTAGCCCTTTATGAGTACTTGTGTATTTCCACTGCTTTAGTCCGGATCATACCATCCTCCATGTTTTCTTGATGGTGATATTGACTCATCTTATGCACATACCTAATTACAAATCCCTTATTGTTTATGTTGATCATATTTGATCAAGATGAGTAATGATAGGGTCATGATCCATGTGTGTGTAAGATGGATTAACGTCATCATACTTGATCATGTAGAGCTCATGAAGCCTTTTACCCTTGATGGATGAATAATATATTAATTTCAATACTTTTTTTCATCTTAATTTATTCTATTGGAGGCCCGATAAGAAAATTGTGAAGTCTTATGGAATAAGACAATTTTACACAATGTTTTATGTTTTACAATTGATATAAATATACAACCTACTATTGGTATTATGTACAAATTATTATCTTCTAACTCCCAACTACTTAAAAATTACTATCAAGGCTACCACCCTTGATCACCCAACTAATTATTATTTGTTAACTTTCTAGGTCAAAGATAGGGACATCATAGTCTCCCCTTCTTGGAGATGCTTGCCCACAAGCATTTTTAAATGCCATGATCTCACGTAAGTTTGTAGAAGGTTCTAATACACCTTCATTATTTATTACTCTATTTCATTATGTCATAACTTCTCTTCATCTATTATTAAGGTTCCATGATCCCAATTGTCGTATTCATCCTTAATTTTTTATGAGTCCAAAAGAGCTTCTTCATTGCATTCAAAAAGCGGGTTGTCGTAAGTTTTATCCCTTTCAACTTCAAACAAGAGATTATTAACGAGTTGAAATTTATTCTTGCTTGTTATATTTTATATCTCATCTCTCCATATCTTCAATGTCACATCCTTATATTCATTAAGGTAATTATATTGGATATGATAATTCACTTCTATTTTACTTGCACTAGAAGCATTACTCATTTCCTTCATGAACATGGATGCTAAGTATTTTTTGGGAGGTGAAAGAGGATTTTAGTTGACATCTTTGTCACTAAGAAACTTCACATCCCCAATGCGATCCTTGAGATGGTGTAAATTCAAACTCACGACCCTCATGAGTCAATATAATTAGTTTGTTTGTGATAGAGGAAACACAAGAAGAGTCAACTGCTTCTTTCCCTTTAAAGGTGTTGAAAACTATTTCCTCTTATAGTATCTTGAACTCTTTGGAATGCTTAGTTATCATGTTCTAATTTTCTGTTTCTTGTTGTGCTTGATGAATCAGATTAACCCTTTCTAGGACTTTATTATTGATAGTTGTTACATACTTTACACCTTCTTCCTTTGATGTAACAACCTTCAAAGCTTCTAATTATTTTTGTTGTAGTTCCCCTCCTAGACTTGCATTTTGATTTGCATTTAGATAGACTTATTTAGACTTATGATGGTTATTTGGATGGTTATTTATGACTCTTCTTCTATCTTAGATGGTATCATCGATGTTAGGACTTATGTGGGTTATATGACTTGTGATGATACTAACCCTATTTCATGATGATGATTCTATGCGAAGTTTTGATCTTATATTGTGTGACTGTCTTCGTGAGTAGAAACGATGCCATACCACTCATTGTGAGTGGGATATGTTGTCATGATTCTCCATCACTTGTCTATTTATTATGAGGTATATGTATCATATATGTTGTGTTGGTCTTTGATGCAGGTTTGCAGGTATTAGACATCGACTCCACCTGGCTTCATAGGTCTGAGCGTGTCTTTATCCCAATGGCAAGTTGTCGGAGATGACATAGTTTTCCATACACACTCTAGGTCTAAGATGTGTACCTTATTGATTGCGCCACAACGCAAGTTGACATTAGAGTCTTGTGTTATGTTTGTCCCCTTGGCGTAAGATGATTGGAGTCTATGCTTATTTGTTTGGGTAATGTGATTATTGTCTAATTATTTGATTATGGATATTTATTTGATTATTTTTGGATGATGATTTCATCGTGAGATTTTATTTAACCAATTAGGATTAATTTAATTAGTTAATTGGTTTATTAATTGATTTAATTATTATGTGTTTTTAATTGTCTATTTATTGATGATTTATTTATTTAAATTGATTATTGATAAGATTGAATTAGTTTAATGGTCTACTTATTTATTTATTTATTATTTAACGATTTATTCAGTAATTGACTTATTATTTATTTATGTTTATTTATTGTTGAACAATCTATTTATTATTTATTTATTGTTGTTGAGCCTTATTTAATTAATAATTGTTATCGATTTTTGATTTATTGACTTTATTAAATTATTTATTGCTGTAGTGTCATAAAATTGCGACCCTAGCAATTTTTCGACTGCATTAGGGTCCTCATGCATGCGAACTCAAATCCTCTAGCCTGATCAGAGACCGAAGATTGCTTGACTTGCAAAAACAACTTCTTTCTTGGTCTCTGCATCACCTCGTCCATATTCTGCCTTGGAGAAAGGGGTAGGACAGGGGTGTGGCACCACTATCCTCCCAGAACAGGGGCGTGGTGCCCCTGTCCCTGCCCTATTTTGGGGCAGGACCCTTCCTAGGGTTGCATTGTTGGTTGTGCCTCGGGTGGGAAACTCCCCTGATGTCGGCCCATGACGAAATTCAAATCCACCAACATATATTTAAGGGGGCATTCACTCTCTCATTTGCATAAGTTCAATAGGTGAAAGTTGGACAAGATTAGAGTATGTACAAGTGATCAAACATTCAAGAGCATTCAAGCATTCAAGCATTCTTTTCCAGCATTGAGCATTCTCAAGTCCCCCTTCAAGGCTAGGTGTTGCATTCAAGTCAAGGATTCAACCATTGAAGAGGAGATTGATTTCAATATTCAATTCCACACAAGCACTTCTATCAACATTGCTACTACAACCTCCCTTGAGGTGATTTACAATTTAGTCTTTCATTTACATCTACTTGCAAGTACTTTCTTTCATTAGTTGGTTAATTCCAAAACTGGGGTTTGACCTAAAGGCAAACCCCCAATCCCAACCCATTTTCCTCTCTTTTTTGTGTGTAGGTTTCAGGTGTGCAACTATACTTTCAGATTTGGGCTTCATTTGTAGAGGCAAAAAAACCCTTTCCGTTTCACGGATTTTTCGGAGGACCGTGTACATTCCCGCCATGATCTGGGCAACTTTTCCTCAAATTCGCAGGGTGACTTCGTCTTGACATTCTACTACTAGATCTAGGTGCACAACTTCATCCCATATTTTGATCTCAAGTTATAATAAATTCTTTGTCACTTTTGCACTACATAATTCAATCAATTCCTTTCAAAATCAAACAAGAAAGAGGATCAACTTAGAATTTCCCATTCATTCAGAATTCAATCTACCATCTTTGTGTGGAGAGATTGAATCTAGTGAATTATCCTCTCCTCTTTCTAATGTAATGGTGAAAAGTGCTTGAATGGTAATCGATAGAGAAACTCTCATCTCTCTTTGATGGAAAGGGTAGTTTCCTTCTTGATTTATCATTCATCATTTTCCCACCATTACAATTGTTATTCGTGATTTGATTCTATATTTGCAATTAAGGGTCCTATTTTTAAGGCCTTATTCATTTAATTTATTTAATTGATTTTATTGGGTAATGAATTTCTATTTAATGTGTTTATATAAATTCTATAATGTCGGAAATTGCATTTGTAATATATTTACCTACCCTTGCGTGTGATTGGTTGATTTTTCATTGGTAGGTAAATTATATTGGATAAATAATATGTCCCTCAAAACTATGCAAGTTAGCTATAATATATGATTTATGGAATATTTTGATTGGTCAGCTTGTATTATAGTTTTTGAGTTTAATTTTTGTATTTATCCAGCTTCCTGTACATTCACGGGGGTTGGAAAAAGTTGGGGAGCTTGAAGATTTTGATTTTGAAGATCTTGCATTTGGTTTTGGATTCAAACTGTTGAAGGATTTTTGCTAGATTTGGATTGCGTTTTCAGATTTTAATTTATTTCATCTTTCTCCAGGTTGGCTTCTTTTTCCTACACTCAACATTTGATTCAGAAGAAATTGGTTGTTGTGTTTTGAAAATATTGTCTTGAGAAAATTGAGATTTTGATTTGCAAAAATCATTAGCTTTTGAAGAGGAATTGGTTGGGGGGAAATTGTGTTCCAATGCATTGTTTTTCTGGAAATTGATTTGCTGGAAGAATGATACTGTATTCTCTATTTCTAATTATGTTTTTGGCTCTTGTGTTTGATGGACCATGATCTAAGTTTGAATTGATTTCTCCCTTGTGTTAGTTGTATGATTCACTTAGTGTTTTGAGTTTGTTTTGGGACTTGTTTCCCCATCTAATTGTTGAGAGTTCTCTGAGACTCTCTGTGACTGTACAATTGAATGTGTAGACACTTCCAACCACTTGAAAAGGCTGCAATTGAACCTTGCAAGTCTTTCTTAAGTCTCCTTTTGTTGTTTGCAGTCTTGTTTATTTTAGCTCTCTATGTCCTAGCTTTGGCACTACAGGAGATGGATTTCTTTGTGCAAATTTTAGCACTGAATATGCTTATGATGTTTTTGGTTGTCTTAGTAAAAAATTGGATCTTCCAGACCTTATGGTTGTAGTATGTGGGCCGTTTTTTACCCCTCATTCTACCTATGCCAGTACCTAAGCCTAGTGTCATTGTTTGGTGTTGTTTTCTGCTCTTTCTCCAAAACGCTATAAGAACACCCAAAAATTCTATTATTTGGACCAAGGGCGCTATGGGATAAACCAAGGGCACCACTATACATCCCAGGAGTGCCACTATTCATACCAGAGGCGATGAGAGACATGCCATGGGTGCTAAGGTTCTGAAATTGTTGATGCAAGCAAAATGACCAAAAATGCCATAGTATGGACCAAAAACGCTATGGTATAAACCAGGAATGCCATGGTAAGTACCAAAAAAACTAGGGTACCTACCAAGGGCGCCAATCTAGGAACCAAGGGCACTGGACTGTCCCGGGGGTCTCAGAAAGTTTGTTTTTAGCCTGTTTTTGTGTATTTTTCGTCTGCGGGAGTACTCCAGAGGATTGTGCTATCTGTATTGAAATTATCAGAGTTTCTTATGATGTATTTTTATCCCTTATGATGTTTCTTGTACTCCGGTAAGAGGTTTCATGCCTTATCGTTGAGGTGTTTCATATGCAATTTGTGGCTCTGATGAGAGGGAGAATGCCTCGCTGTTGAGGAATTGGTTTTATGGCTCCAGTGGGATGTTTTATGACTCACTGTTGAGGATTTTATATGATTTTTGTCTATTTTATGGATTTTATTCATGAATGGATTATCCTTTATGATGTCTTGGTGAAGGCTTCTTTCTATGAGTATGGTTTATGAGTTCTCTTTGCTCAGTTTGTGCTCAGTTTGTTGTGGTTGTTCTTGTATCATATTTCGACCTTCATAATATTGTTTTATGTTATTTGGATGTGTATTTACCCTATGTTATTGGTCCTTGGTTGGGAGAGTGGGCTCTTGGAGGTGTAGGACCTAGGTTATGGGCACTAGATCTCTAGGAAGGGGGGTCTAGACCTACGGTACCACATGAAGAGTTTTTGGTTTAATTGAAAGTGATAGCATAATAATAATTGATGAGAGGGTTGGGTATCTAGGAATTCACCTAATCAAGATAAATAATATGATGTTGAATGCCCTAATTGGACGGACCCAGGGAGGTGGTTTTGGGATCCTAGATTGGGAAGACCGTTGGAGTGGTATACCCGATCTCCCTTGAGTGACTCCAAGGTGGAGACAGATACCACATAAGGTTACCATGTGATGACACTCTATCTCACAAGTGTCCATTTTACATATGCCTTTATTTGATGATTTTGCCTCTGGAGGTTGATTGCATTGATTTAGCCATGTGATGTACTTTGGTATTATATTCTTATGTTGGAGTCTTGTGAGGTTATGTTGTATCCTTTGGTTGATAGGTGTCAGCTTAGGTCTTTAGTGTGAGTTGGAACCTTTTTCATATCCTAGCATGGGGGGTGGATCCTTTTTGGTTCCACATGGTCAGGTGGTTGATGCCTTCTTCCATTGGGATATTCTTCTTGGATGTTAGCATGCGTGGATTGGATTCTTCATGTGATTATTCTTCGGATCTGATTTCTATGTACATGGAAAATAAGACATTGTATCATGATGATTTGTATATGTAAAAGAGATTATGTATCTTTGAGCTAGGTATTTCTATGTACTTGTAAATGAAATTGTAATAGGGATTTATGTAGTGAGTAGGAGAAACGTTCCTAGAATATTCCTTGATGTATCGATTGTTCATTATGCAATATGGATATATGAGTTCTATGTGGAAACAAAATGAAATATATTATATACATTTGTGTTGCATTTGCATTGAGAGTTGGTATCTTGATACATTGTCCTATGGAGTGAATAATAGAAAGGATAGTGGTGGTTGCTTGAATCCTAGGTGAAACGGTTAAGTAAATCTATGATGCATTATGATAAAAGGAAATAAGATTATGTACTTACGTAACTTGTAATATTAAGCATTTAGGATGTGATGTAGCAATAGAGACTATGTGCTTATTCTATGTACTTTTATGTATTAGGTCTTGATGATGTAGAAACTATGATCTTGTAATAAGATGATGCAATACTAATTGGTTTATGTTGTAGAAATGATCATTATGTTGAGTATGATATCCTAAGGCAAATTGGGGGATTGAAATATTGATTTTGTTTATTTTTGTAGTATCATATGACTCTTGAATTTGTTCAGTAGCATGGTATCCTATTTGAAAGTAGGTAAGTGCTTGGTGTTGAAAACTTGCATATGAATATGGATAGTATTCTTAAGGAGTTGTGTGATAGTTGTGCTTAAGGAGATCATTTAGTTCCATGTGTAGGAGAAGGATAAATGCATTTAGATTCATGATGCGTTAAGTAATTAATGAATCAAGATGGGTATTAGGAACATTTGGTTGGAATGTAAAATGAATCTAAGAAAGTATTAGGTAAATGAGCTATGCATGTGTGTTAATGTTACTCTAATTGTGTGAAAAGTAAATATTTTGTTGAATGCTAGAATATGATATACTAGATGGATAAGTGTTATGTTAGAATGATGTCAAGTAGTGATGTTAAGATACCTTAGGGAATGTTTTTGTTGCAAGAGTATATTTGGAGATAGGTTAATGCTTAGATGATTTTCTCCGCTTACCTAATCTGGTTCTATGGTTATGTTTAGGTTGGTTTATGTGATCTTGCAAAGAGTTAATGTCGCAATGATGTATATTGATGATAACATAAAGTGATAAATATTTTGAATTTTTTTAATCTCCATTGTTAGTTGATTTTATATTATTTCTCTAGGGTATTTTGGCGGGCATTACATTTGTTGTGGATCTCTTGATGTAGTTTTGTCATCATTTTTCTCTCATTCATTCAAGTGTTCATACTTTTCAACTTGTCTTATTAGGTGAAGGTGATGACCTCTATGTTCTTTAGGTGAGTACTTCACCCTTACTTCTATGTAGTTTTCTAGAGACATATCATGATGCAATCCTCCTTAATACAATCTTGTCGAACTTGATCTCATAGATCAATCGTGGGTTCATTGACTTCTTGATATTATTCTTTAGATGGGAATGCTACTACTGTTGGCCTTGAACTTGTAGACATACGTTTGGTTGGAGTTTTAATGTTTATGGATTGATTTTTATTATCTCCTGTAGTGTCATAAATTGTACTCACTTACAATTTTGTCCTCACTTAGACCTCACTTTGGCATTTCAAATTTCAATGCCTCATAATTGTGCCAATTTTTCTCACGCCCTCTATCAAACTTACATTTTCATCATTTTCACTATCTCCTTCTCATGTTGAGTCCTAATTTTTTAGGACTAGGGCTTTGGTCACCATGGTCCTAAATTAGGACTAGGGTGCCCATTGCCCTAGTCCTAGTAATCAGGACCCATTTTTGTGCCCTACAATAGTCGTCTAAAATGAGGGGGAAATTTGATCCCGTGTCGATCTACTCCTGAAATTTAATTTGTTTTCGACAATCAAGTATAAAAGGATGTCTACCCCTCACATTCAAAATCTAATGGACATCAATAAATATCTCACTTACACTTTAGAAAATTCAAGTGAGCAAGCAATTAGTCATTCATCAAGAAATTAAGAAGAAGTGAAGTGAAGTTCAAGTACTGAAGATGACATCTGTGATCAATGTTTTATGAAGGTATTCTACACGAAAACCTAAAACCTTTGTGTGAAGGTAAAATAATACTTCATCAAGGCATACATTGTTGTTTCAAGCATTTCATTTAAGATCCAACCTTTCCTTCAAAAGGAAAGTATTTTAATATAGTCTTTTATTACATTTATCATTTCAATTTCATGGTTAATTTCAAAATCGGGGTTTGACCTAAGGCAAACCCCAATTCCCAACCTATTTCCTATCTTTTTATATGTAGGAACTAGGTGCAGGAGCTGTACTCGGGAATTTCGTTAGATTCGACAGTGATGAATAGGTTAAACTTTCAATGATGGAAAATTCAGAGGACCAGGGTGGATTTGTGCTACCCTTTCCCAAAAAATCATGTTGAACTTCTGGAAATAGGTTCTAAACATCTTCTTTGGCTAGATCTCAATTTGTGGCTCTATGAGATATCTATAGCAGTCTATTTGTGACGATTTACTTCAATTATTTATTGTTTTTGCCTAATTTATAATTATCAATCAATTTCAACCTAGGAAAGAGAAAACCTAGTCCTGGTAAATCTAATCACACTTTCAACACTTTCCTTATTTGGATTGAGGTTAGATCTACTAGGTTCACCCCTCTTTCCACCTTGTTTTGGTTAATTTATCTTATTAATGGTTTTATTATCTTAGCTGACCCTAATTCCAAATTACACCATTACATTTTGGTGAACCCAAATATCTTTCATGCTTAATTCTGATTTATTGTCTTAGATTTGATTTTGTACGCATTTTAAAATTCAAAATTGCACTCTTAGTTTTTATTTTCAATTAAATTACATAAATTAATAGGTTAAATTCACAAGAATCCTAATTTATTATTCTAAAATTAACTTGTGGCTTGCATAATTTTTCAAGTGTATTTTTAAATCTGATTATTATGATATGTTATATTATGATTTAAAAGCATTTCTTGTTCAAATTCTTGGTTAATTAATCATTTTTATAACAAATTGCATTTCTTAATCATAGTTTTCAATTTTGGCGTTTAAATTTACCTCCTTTGTGCATGAGTTTTGTTACCATTAGTCCTACGTACAATATTATAGTGAGAAGAAGTTGTAGACTTGTTGGTAAACAGATTTGTCACTGCGGTCGTTTATCTGAAACTGAACCTGTTTGCTCGATAAGCAGTGACAAACGCTCCAACAGTTGGAGAGATCGTTCTGTGAAACATGATCTTCCTTTGCATTTGAGAGGGGCAACTCCCTCATATGATAGGGGTGTTTAGGATTTTTGTGTACTTTAAACCTGAAAGTACATAAAGGAGAAAAAATAGAACTTAAACAAGATTAATAACAAAAACCCTACTAGAAGACATACGAACAATAAGTAGGATTCCATAAATGATAACAATCACAAAAGGGGTTACCACCAAAAAGGTTAGTCATGCAACAATGATGAAAGAAGTACAATAAACCTTGACACACAAAGAGATAGTTTGTACTAGCACACGCAAGTCAAGATACCATGAAATGATGTGTTTCATCAATGGATTTCACTAATACATAAAGGGATTACTAATTCAACATACACAAAATTAGCAACAATAACTCATGAATACATTAAAGATACACGAACTCAATGCATTCTTCATTATTCTCATTGAAAATATACAAGTTCAAAAACCCCTTATTCAAAGGTATGAATATGAAAAGATCTCACCTAGTTTCTCTACAAAATTCTGCAGAGTTTTCCCCCTCTGTAAGAGTTTTCCCCCTACATTACAAATAGCCTTGTATTTATAGGCTTCCCAGAATAACCACCTTAGTAACTAACTTTAATCCTGGGTTAATAACTAACTCTTTTCTGCGTGAATTTCAATGAGTTAGTAACCTACACTTTTATGTGCAGAAGAAGTCAACTTTCTAACCTTTGGTTACGATAAGTGACATAAGTCACTTTTTACAAAAAGAATTTCAAACCCATTACATTGAAGAAAAAAAACTCATTTGTCAATTTTGTCGAGGTGGCCTCCATCTTCATTTGCTTCATTTGCTCTCGTAATCATCTCACCATCTGAATTCATATCTACAAGCTCTCAAACATCCTTATCCATCATGAACATATTATATGATGGTATGATCAATTCTTATATAGTCACCTTCATCAATCCCCTGAAAAGTGAAAATGCATCCCTATGCAGAATTAACCTCCATCTTTTCATTACAATATTCACATGCCGAGGAACAATTGATATAAGTGTTCCGTAATCATGAAATTTGAAGTGAGACAAGCTATAACCACCATGAGGCAAAAACTCTCCCTTGTCAACGATGTTGCCATATCAACTCTACATTTTTCAACAACTTGTTTCGTTCTATTATTAGACTCTTTCATAGATTTAGCTTTACAACCCATGGTACCCTTGTGTTTATAGCCATAGGATACACGAGACAATAGCCTTGAACAACTATATCATAGCTCTTTCATCTTTTAACTAAAACTCTACCAAATGTCTATCGAGTGAACAATGCATACCCACATTTATTGGCATATTGGGAAAAGCTGCATTCTCTGGTCCATATCTACCACAATCACTTAATTTTCTTTCTATGATGAACCCTTTTTCTAAGGATCAAGATGTTATCATGTTCATGAGATTATTTCCATGGTCTCCTAGCTCTTGTGTGTCATTCCACTGCAGTTGGAGAATGTTGGTTGAGATTCGTGAAATTAATATTGCAATTTGCCAGACACTTGAAGTTCCTTGACTATGGTTCCACAAGCTCTGCACGTAGATCTTCTCAACAAATATATTTGTCTATTCCTAGTGATCAATGTGATCCACGAGTCATGCCATTACATTTGTTTGAAATCACCACAAGCTGTGAGATGAATTCGAGGCATTATGTAAAATGAATAACACGTCTTATCTTATGCTTCACATTCTTCATGTATGACGACCATGGTTTTATATCTAACAACAATCCTCATTTATTTAGTGCTTCGATCAATTTACAAACTCCGTTTCAAAGTTTTCATTTTGCGTAGGCATGGAGGGTGGCGGCAAATAATTTGACCCTATACCTGTCAATTGCATTCACTTTAAAGTTTCTATCACTTTTCCAATGAGTGCATGTGTGTATCGCTGCCATCATTTTATTACATTCCTGGGATGAAATCTCTTCGAGGCACTCTAACAAACAATTCGTGTGCTTGGTCTATGTTTCCATATTCTGTAGCATTGTTTGTGCTTCCACATTTGACAACTCTACAAACACTTCATGGTATTGGCCATGCAATCATCATATAATTTGAGAAGTCGACTCCTTGAGGCATGTTGTCAACTTTTCCACCGCACCTACATGATGTGAGGATGTGTTTGAGAGAGCTTAATTAGATTGAAAATTTGGAGAGCTTCCTTGTGCAATCCATTTTGCATTCATATTTCCATTGTTTTCTTTCAATCCTTGAAATAAGACATCTTTTCAAGCTATTCTATCATATAGTTCACTTGCCTTGTGTGAGCCTTTCTATTATTGTATGTTAAGTGATATACTATCCAATACTCCATATTCTGCCTTGTTCTCTGTCAAACGAATAACACACATTGTCTATGCATTGCAATCTGCATCGATGAGTACCAGAGTAGCTACGATTATAACCAATTATCACATTTTTAGCGTCATTTGACCAAATCACCTGGAGATGCATGTACACTTCTTTCTTTCCGATCAATATGCAA
The DNA here is from genome assembly GCF_030272615.1 of Cryptomeria japonica. Taxonomy (NCBI): domain Eukaryota; kingdom Viridiplantae; phylum Streptophyta; class Pinopsida; order Cupressales; family Cupressaceae; genus Cryptomeria; species Cryptomeria japonica. The sequence goes on from NC_081415.1 coordinate 327,891,784, forward strand.
AGGCAATGTGGAGGATAATGGCAGGAGTCATGGGACTTGGACTTCCACTTGCAACTTGCAAAATGTTTCTCGAGCCTTGGCAACAGATCTATTTTTTACAAATCTCGCAATCATTGCATTCCATGACACCACAATTATTTGAAGCACTGTTTCTAATGTTTAAGATGCGGTGTCAATGATTCCACATCAGCCAAACAAGTCATATTGCACAATAGTTGAGGGCATATCTGTTTCATTGCTAAGAAGACATCTCTTTGGAGCATTTTGTCAAATAGTTCGCACGTTGCTATGCCTTTACGATCTGCATTTGGACTAGCAAATTTCCTTTATTCTCTATGCCTTGCTGCATGTTCATACCGTCATTCAATGCTTTCCCGATCTGCACTTTATCAAATGCAACATGTATACTCTTCTCTCCACATTTGGCAAGAAACATTCTGTCAAACAGTTTGCGTGCTTGTGTATTGTCTATGCTCCATGATGCATTCATGACTTATAGAGCCGCTGCACCTTGACCAGGCAAATAATGACTTTAGAATGCGTTTTATGGTTTGTTTCATGTCACAAGACAATTTACAACGTTGGTCTGCAGTTAATGAGACCATTCTTCTTTAACACATTCTGTCAATCAACTCACATAACTCCTTGTTCTCTTTATCTAAGCCTTCCACATATCTGCATTTCACGACATGGGCATAAAACATGTTCATTATACTTTGGTGGATGTCAACATTATTTTCATAGCTTCCATTTCAACACAGGCTGGGAGGATGTTGGCATAGGTTGCAGAGTTTGCCAATCAGTGGCATGATCTTGTTTCCATGTTGGTATGTGTTTTTTAACTCCAATGTGACAAAAACTGATGTGTTCTTAACCTAGTTCAAAGCTCCCATTTTGCTTTCATGTCTCTAGAGTAGTTGCATTTTCAATATTTGGTGAAACCATTTATCTTCACTACATTGATGAATGTTCATAACCTGCTACTTGAAGCTCTTTTTGTTTTTAAAACTCTTATGAAAAAGGTTAAGAATGCTCATTTTTTGAGCATTTCTAACCTTCTTGACAAAGTGGAACCCGCAAGGTTAAGAAATGAGGTTAGAAATGCTCAAAAAGTGAGCATTCCTAACCTTTTTGTGAAAGGTTAGAAATTCTCAAAAAGTGAGCATTTCTAACCTTCTTGGCAAAAGGTTAAGGAATGAGGTTAAGAATGCTAAAAAAGTGAGCATTTCTAACCTTCTACTTCAAAGACTGTGATTTTGACCTCGGAAACCATTGATCTCAAAGAGGAATCAAGGAAGAATGCAACCAATGTTTCAAGACAACTTTTTATCGCAAATGACCAGACATATTAAAATAATTTAAAATATTAAATTATTATTTAAGAAATAATTTAAATATTTTAAATTTATTGCTTCAACTGGAGAAAAATGACATAACTTTCAAACGGTAGGGAGTTAGGTCCTATAATTTGAAACACGTGTCAATGGTAGGGATATAGGTCCACACAATTATTTACACCTCACGATGAATCCTAGGATGAGATATTTCAATCATTTTTGGGAAACAAACACCAAAAATTGAAAGTTTAAAATATGACAAAGTATGAACTGGGTTCAAGATAAAGTTGGCCACGTGATACAAAATGATGCTTAGATTCTGACTGTCAACTAATTTCCCTCAATTTATGGTAATTTTCAAAATTCTTTTATTTTTCATATTCTGACTGGTAAGGACTTGGATTGCGTGTTCACTGTTTATGCAAAAACACCTATTGGATCTTCATTCAACATTGAGACCAAATTTGAAGTTCAAATTTTAGGTATGCCAAATATGGGGGCAACAAGACTTAAGGCTTCCCAAGGTTTAAATACTAAGGATATGGAGCCTCAGTTGGATAAATTTTTCCATGAGAATGTTGGTGTTTTCTCTAATCCAACAAGTGACATCATTTATCCCCATTCTCCTTATACTTCTCATGATGTGGATGAATCACTAGCTAGGGTTACTATTGGCAAATTGGAGAAGATTGACAATGAAGTTGAAAATATCCAACAATGGATGAGTCAACAATATCCAGAAAGTGAGGCAATCCCTTTGATTAAAGGATTAAAAAGAATGGCGCAAAGTGATAAAATAGGCATGGATTTGTTATGAGGCCTTGCTCACATTGTTGACACTAATATTATGCCTGTCAAAAGTTGTGTTGAAGCCCTTAGTTACTCTCAACCCACTAGTCAAGTTAACCATTCCATTCCTATGCCTACATCCTTGCCTAGTGTGCTTACATTTATATCTTCTATCGTGACTAATTCCACACAAAATGTTAATCCTATACATGTTAGTCATGGGGTAATCATACTAGTCAATATTCTTAGACACCTCCTTCGATGAGTCTTCCATTTATTTCACAACCATCTCCCTTACCAACATACCATAATGTTCCACCTCCTTATTCTCAACCTCCACCTACATATAACAATTTTACTCCTCCATCAAAATCCAACATGTCCAATTTCAATCCATCCACCCAAACAACCATCAATAACCCAACCCAAACTGTTACATCCCTACAACATCAATTGGCTTTCATTACTCAATCTAGGTTCAATGTTCCCACATTTGATTTAGCGAGCCCACTATCCAATGACATTGTCCATGTGGTTCCTCTTAAACATATGTAAGTACTTCAATTGGAATTGTATAATGGAAAAGGTGACCCCTTGACTTATGCAAAGACATTTCAAACTTTGTGTAGTGATTTTTTCTCATGGCCAAAGACTTATGGCTAAACAGTTTACTAGAACCTTTAGAGATAAAGCCTTGTAATGGCATTTCTCTTTGCCTCGTCATTCTATTACTTCATTTCAACAAATAAATAATGCTTTCATTCAACAATTTCAAAATAACATTGGTCCTCAGATTACTTTGATTGATTTGATTATTGTAAGCAAGGAGTTAAAAATAAAGTGACTGATTTTATTGGTAGATATAAATATTTGCATTCACAAATAACTTATCTTGTGCCCGATCATGATGTTAAAATAATTTTTATTACTAATTTACAAAAAATATTATATATAAGCTTATATTTTCCAAGTTTACTTCTTTTACGCAATTGTGCACAATGCTTCATAATTATCAGCTTCAAGTGAGTCTGTTTGGATTATCCTCTTCAATGGCCCAAGTTGATAAGAATGAGAGTGCTCAAAAATTATTTATGATGTACAAACAAAAAAAATGGTTTCATCAAGATAAATGACCACAACATTAGGTGGGGCCCCTTTATCCAAACACTTTATAAAATAATTTGCTCTCTTTTAAAATTTGATCCCAAAGCTTTTTATCAATATCACTGTCAACCTAGTCATGATGCCAATAAATGTTACATGTTGAGGAATAAGATTCAAAACTTAATTGATAATAATACTATATTTGTAGCTATTGTGAATGACAAAGGAAACAAGTTTGTAGCTCCTCCTAATTAAAATCTCTAAATATTCACCAATCCTTTTCTTTCTCACTCTACCAATGTTGTTGAGTATGATTCTCTTGCCTTTTCTCCCAATGAACTTGGTGTAGAATCTAATAATGTTGTGAATCTTGTTGATAAACCTACACCTCCTAAAGACTTATGCATTACTTTTAATCCTAGTGAGACTATTGTTGCACCTGATGGCCCATTATATATCAATGTGAAGATCAAAGACAAACACTCATGAGGGGTGCTCATTGATCTAGTGTGTGGTGAATGTGACTACGAAAGAATATATTTATATCTTACAATTGCATCAAGTAATATATGATAATCTGATATTATTGTTTAGGTGTATGATGGTTTCTCTTTTCCTACAATTGGCTCCATTAATCTTCCCGTTGAGGTTGTTACTAAGTGCTTAGATGTCACATTTTCTAATATTCCTACATCAAATCAATTTTGTGTAAGGTTGGGACATCCTTGGCTCTCTTCCACAAACGTGATAATATGATGAAACTATAAGGATCCGGTCAACTACTGAGATGGGGGGGGGGGTGAATCAGTAGATAAAAAATAAGCTAAAATTTCACTAAACTTAATTCCAACTAAGAAACAACTTGCTAAACTAACCGGTTTAGACACTGTATCAAAAATAGCAACTATACTGTCAAACTTTACCAGTTGACCAAAACATCAATGATACAATGCAATAGATCTAAAACTCAAATGCCTTTTAACCAAAACATTAAACCACTTCACTAATATGAGTAATAGCTCATTTCAGATCATTTCCGGTCATCTAAACATATCTAAGTGGATTTACTAGTTATTCATATCAACCATATCAAAACACATCCATAAAATCATTCACCACTCGACACAATGATTTTAACATGGAAACCCAAATGGGAAAAACCATGGTGGGGATGAATACCCACAAGTATTTTGAACTCTTCTAAAGTTCACCTTGTTAGGAGCTAATCCTTGTTAGAAGCTTATACAATAATGTCATGTTAAGAACAGATCCGGTTAAGGACCACCCGGTTAAGGGATTGATTACAATACCCTGCTAAAGGCAATACTTTGTTAAAGGTAGCCTCGGTGGAGGATTTCAAATCCAAGCTAATGGATCACCTAGTTAGAGGATTTAAACAAGAATCCTATTAAAGCTTACCTGGTTAAGGGATTTAACTGTTGTAATGGTTAGAGAACAATAGGTTCTTTGCTGATCTAGAAATAACACTTCCTTGCTTAATCAAATCCTTTTTTGCTCCTATCTGCCTTCACAACATTCTGTAGACACACCTTCTAGTTTGACAACAATCACTACCACACTTAACCAAATTTTCCAACACAATATTGAAACAAATCACTGACCTTATAAGCAAATATAATAGGTCGGTAACACAACACAAAACCTACAAATCTCATAGAGATTACAAATATATTGGTTCAATCATAACCGTTGGATTACATAACAATCAACTACACATTGTTCTAGACAACTTCAACTACTCCTAGATCACCGCACGTTGGATCCTATAGCTCATCACACATTTTCACTTCATTTTATGCATTTGATCATTCCCAAGATAAACGGTTATCTTCACGCACCAACTCTAGTTTGAAACTCATCACGTGCATCATGCTTACGTGACACCTTCATCTCCGATCACCATTTGTCATAGATCATCACAACTGATTCTCCAAGCTCCACCAGTTAGGGTTCTGCTTATCAATTGGTTAGGGTTACCAGTTGATGTATGCTTTAATAACTATTACCGGTTGCCATCACTTCTTAACTACCGGTTGCATAAATGCATCATTACGGGTTGCAATACAACTCTATTACCAGTTACTATTGACATCAATGACAACACTATACTTCATCAATGCAATCTTCATGCAATGCCAACAATCTCCCCCTTTGGCATTAATGGCAATACAAATATCAACACTCTTTGATTGTGATGATTGAGAGAAACATTTTTCCATATACTCTCCTTCAACTATATCTTCATGTCTTCAACAGGTAACTGGCTATAAATCATATACAGTTCTTCTCCCCCTTTGACAACAATGCCAAAGTGAAGGTAAATCATCTGCAACTAGATGCTCCCCCTGTGGAGTAGCTCCACTCTTCACCAATCCTACTTCAACATTTTCAATAGGCTCTGGGATTGATGGCTTCCCCATCTACATAATTGACTTCATGTAGGGGTACAACCCCTAACTTACCTCTAAGATACTCAAATGTAGCCTTAGGTAGAGGTTTAGTAAAGATATCTGCTAGCTGCTCTTTAGTAGATACATGCTCCAGTGACATATCTTTACTTTGCACTTTCTCTCTCAGGAAATGATACTTTAGCTCTATATGTTTTGTCCTGGCATGCAACACCGGGTTCTTAGAAATGTTTATATCACTTGTGTTATCACATAAAATTCTTACCGGTTTTGATATTTTCAACTTGAAACCTTCCAAAATGTGTTTCATCTAGATTGCCTGGGTACAATTCATGTAAGCTACAACATATTTAGCTTCTGCTATAGATTGAGAGATACAACTCTGTTTCTTGCTGCTCCAAGACACTAGTCTACTTCCAAGAAAAAATGCTCCTTTGGTTGTACTCTTCCTGTCATCAACATTGCCTGCCCAATCTGCATCTGTATAGACTTTTAAATCAAAGTCTCCTACATATGGATACCATAATCCATAATCAATTATGCCTTTCAAATATCTAAAAATTATTTTGGTTGCAACCATGTGTGTCTCCTTCGGGCTTTTCTAAAATCTAGCAAACAATCCAACTACATGAGCAATGTCCGGTCTATTGTGGTTAACATAATGTAGTTTACCTATCATGGACCTCTACTCCTTTTCATCAATTGATGCAGAATCATCTTCCTTAGACAATATACAGTCCATAACCATTGGTGTTCCAACTGGTTTACAGTCTCCCATTCCAAAAGTCTTCAACACTTCTTTTACATATTTGGACTGGGAAATACCTTCCTTCATCTGTTGGATTTGCAAACCTATGAATTTTTTTATCTCACCTACCAGTGACATCTCAAACTCATTCTTCATTTCATTAGCAAAGTCATGACACATATCATCATTTCCTCCAAAAATGATATTATCCACAAATACCTCACTTACCAGTATCTTATCTCCTCCTGTCTTGAGATATATGTTACTGTCTTCATTGGTTCTTTGAAAACATATCTTCACCAAGTGAGAGTACAATCTTTCATGCCATGCTCTTGGTGCTTGCTTCAATCCATATAATGCCTTATGTAATTTGTACACTATGTCCTTTTCTACAGTTAAAGTATAACCATCAGGCTATTCCATGTAGACTTCCTCTTCCAATACTCCATTTAGGAATGCTGACTTAACATCCATCTGATATACTTTGAATCCTCTGTATGCTGCAAATGCAACTAGAGTCCTTACTCCTTCCAATCTCACAATTGGTGCAAATGTCTCACCATAGTCTTCACCTTCTTCTTGTGCATATCTTTTGCATATCTTTTGCATACCAGTCTAGCTTTATTTCTGACCACTACTCCATCTCCATTCAGTTTATTCTGAATACCCATTTTGTACCTATTACATTCTTATTCTTCATTCTGGGTACCAATGACCATGTATTTTTCTTCTCTATTTGGTCAAGTTCTTCTTCCATTGCCTTGATCCAGTGTTCATCTCCAAAGGCTTCTTTTGCAGTTCTAGGCTCAATGGTGGAGATCATACATGAGTTTTCTCTACGCCTTGTTCTAGTTAGCACACTTGAATTCTTGTCTCCAATAATCTGATCAGGGCTATGATTGAGTCTAACATACCTTGGACTAACATGATCTTTTTTTTTAGGTTCTTCTTCTTCTTCACTTTCTTCATCTTCTGTTGGACCTTCCAGTTCCAGTTGAACTGGGGCTTCTCTATTTTGTTCTCCAACTTCTGGCTTCATCGGTTCTGGTTCCAAAAATAGTGTGTAAGGTTCTTCTTCCTTCTCCTTGCTAGTTTCACCTGAACTTTCAGGAAACTCATCAACTCAGACATTTACACTTTCAATGATCTTATTAGTCCGGTTGTTGTAACACTTGTAAGCTTTGCTCTTGGTGGAGTAACCAAGAAATATGCCTTCATCACTCTTGGCATAAAACTTACCAATATAATCACCTCTTTTGATAAAACATCTGCTACCAAATTTTTCGAAGTAACTGACATTAGGTGATCTACCATACCAGTACTCATAAGGAGTTTTGTCCTTACCTCTTTTAACTAGTATCCAGTTCATTGTGTAAACAACTATGCTGACAACTTCTCTCCAGAATGTCTTAGCTACACCTCCTTGAGTTAGCATAGTCCTAGAAGCTTCAACTACTGACTGGTTGTTCCTTTTTGCAATACCATTCTGTTGTGGTGTCCTTGGTGCAGAAAGCTGCCTCTTAATTCCATTGTCTTCACAATATCTAGTGAATTCCTCTGAAGTAAATTCACCACCTTGATCAGTTCTTAAGCACTTTATCTTCTTTCCACTTTCATTTTCAACTAAGGCTCTGAATGCCTTAAACTTGCTAAATGCTTCTGTCTTATCTTTCAAGAATATGACCCACATCATGCTTGAGCAGTCATTGGTAAATATCATGAAGTACCGATCACCTTGAATACTCATAGTCCTCATTGGTCCAAAAAGGTTGATATGAACCAAATCTAGAAAATGTTTAGCTGATAAAGATTTTCTCTTGAAGGTTGAGGATTTCATTTTCCCTACCTGACATTCCTTGCACAAAGCATTTACCAGTTTGTCCAACTATGGCAAACCTCTTACTGATTTGGACTTACTGACTCTTACAATGTTATCAAAATTTACATGACAAAATCTCTAATGCCAAAGCCAACTATCTTCTACTTTTGCAATTAAACAACTGTTGACTTTAGAGTTTAAATGAAACAAGTTACCTCTGGTCTGTTTGCCAGTTGCAATCAATTCACCTTTTCTTCCATAAATCTTGCACACTCCATTCTTGAATTCCAGTTGGTAACCTTTGTCATTGAGTTGAACAACACTCAAAAGATTGTGTTTCAATCCTTTAACCTAGTAGGCATCATCTGCACTACTTTTACCATTCAGAGAGATGGATCCCTTTCCTTTCACCATGCAGGGTGAGTCATTTCCAAATCTCACTACACCTCCATCAAACTCTCTCAAAGTAAGAAACTTACTCCGATCACCGGTCATGTGGTGTGAACAACCACTATCTGTAATCCAGTCATCTGAACTATCCATGCAAGAGACCAATGCCTTTTGATCTGATATCTCTTCTTTAATAGCAACAAAGACAATGTCCTCATTTGCATCTTCCTTAGATTCTTCATATAATTCCTCCATCCACTGCAATGAGACAATCTCTTTTAACTTTTCCTTTATACTTCCTATACTTCTCACGTTTTCGTTCATTATCTCCATTTGGACAGTTAGCAACAATATGTCCAATCCAGTTACATGCAAAACAATTCAAAGGTAGTTTACCTCTATACTTACCGGTTGTTGGCATATGTGCAGAGTTTGATGACATGATGGGATTGTATGTTGTCATTGATGTCAATATGCTGAAGTATGAACCGGTATATTGAAGTAAGCAAACTAGCAAGTGAACTGGTATGATGGTATGAACCGGTATATACAATACAAAAAGTGAACCGGTATGTTGGAGTGTGAACCGGTATATGCAAATGTGAACCGGTATATGCAAAGTTTGTATCGGGGTTTCATTTGATATGACTATCGACTGGTAGTCTCAGCTTCAGGGTTTTTGGTTGATGCATTCCAAGTCTGTGTGATTCGACCGACGACACCTTGTGATGAGTTAGCATTGAAATGAAGATTAGATCACATTTCCATGTTAGCCTTGTGTACGTGAAGAATCTCCTTGAGGATCTTGCATGAAGAAGATTGATTCTATCTACCTCGGGAATGTGCAAAATCCTAGTAAATGGTGGAGAGTGCGTGACGGGTTATCAGCTCCCAGAAGTAGTGAAGAACGAACGATGGAGAACGTCTTGAGATTTGTTCAAGATTGTTTTACTCTATGTAATGTGTTTGAACGGCCAGGATTGGACCGACTATATTGTTAACCTAGATGCTTAGGGTTTTAGGTTTTGGCTGCCAAACTAATTGTTGTCTATAAGGTTGATGATGATTCTCATTTGAGATTGTTGGAAAATGAATGTATGTGTGAGGTGATTCTTGCTAGACCAAAGAAGTGAGTAGATACCTGCAGAGTGTAATTGCAAATGTAAAGGAATTGAAGTGGACCTGCCTTGGCATTAAGTGCTGTTATCAGATCAGTGTATTACCTGTTGACTTCTAACCATTTCAACAGTTGGAAAATCCCTTTATCGGGTAGCTTTAACAGGATTTTTGTAAATCCTTTAACAGGGCGACTCAAAATCATTGAGTTCTTAAAATCCTCTTACAAGGTAACCTTTAACAGGGTTTAACCTCTAACCAGGTATTTAGCCATCCCTTAACCGGGTGATCCCTAGCAAGATCGGTTCCTAGCATAACCTATTCTAAAGTCTTTAACCGGGCTAGGCTCCTAACAGAACGAACTTCAGAAGAGTTCAAGAACAACTTGTGGGTATTCATTCCCACTGTGGTTTTTCCCAGTTGGGTTTCCACATGAAAAATAAGTGTGTCATGTGTGAGGCTTTTTCATGTGATGTTTTAGTGTTTTCTGTTAAGCGGTAATGCAAGCTGATCCAGTGGTTATTATATTTCTGATGTATTACTTGTTTAAGCATATGGGTGAAGTGGTAATGAGATATTAGGTTTTGTGAAGATCTAAGTGTTACCGGTTTATGACTTTTACAGTCATTGTGTTTTACTGGTATTGCCTTGATTTAGATCAGTGATGTTGTTTACCAGTTAGTGCAGTCTTTGTAGTTTAAGTTGTTAAAGAAGTTTTTGTCTATACTGATTCACCCCCCCCTCTCAGTATCTGTTGGGTATTTAATGTTCATCATTATTCATCACCGGTACCTCTGGGTAACCACTTGGCTAACAATTCTTCAAGCTCAATCAAACTATCTTCATCATCTACCTCTTTGCTGGATCTAGAATCATGACTCTAGCTCATTTCTCTGCTTTTCCTTACTAGAGGGGTTGAGATTGAGGCTCTAAATGTAGATTTAGATCTCTAAACACTTCCATGAAAACGATTTAATTCAAATGCAGTTAACTTACCAATGATAGAATCAAGAGTTACCTTTGTCTTATCAATAGATTTGAGTTCCTGAATGGTTGCAACTCGGATAGCGTAGATCGATAGAAGGGTTCTCAACACCTTGCTAACCAGAGTGGTATCCTCCACTGTACCTCCAACACTTTTGATTTCTCTGACTATCTCCTTGATCCTCTGACCATACTGTTAAATGTTTTCTCCTTCAGCCATCCACATATCATCAAATTTACCTCTCAGACTCTCTTCCTTGGCAATCTTAACATGCTCATCACCACTATAGATATCTTCTATTTTCTTCCATACTTCATATACAGTCTCCAATCCATGAACATCAACATACTATGAATCAGACAAGAAACTGATGATGGCCTCCAATGCTTGATTGTTCTCTTGTTGCTCCTTCTTTTGATCATCTATCAGAATCCCACTAGGCAAGTTAAATTTAGTAACAATATGTTCCCAATATTGACTTCCTAAGCTCTTGATATAGATCTTCATCCTATCACTCCAGATTATGTAGTTTTTGTTAGGATTCCCAAAGATACTGAGAGGGGGGGGGGGTGAATCAGTATCTTGCCGGTAAATGGATTTTCTGAACTTTTTAAATGAAAAGCATTCCAAAACGTGTACCGGTAAACTAAAATTAATGCAGTAAATAAGAACAACAACCACAACATGAAAGAAACACCATAACACAATATTTTTAATGAGGAAACCCGATGTGGGAAAAATCTCGGTGGGATTTGTGACCCACAATATTCGCTTACTGGCCAATAAGTGAATATTACTGTTACAATAGGGGCCTGCACATGCAGGAAGGCCAACTGCCTAAAGCTCACTGCTTAAATACAAAAAGAGAAGTTTCATTGACTTACAAAAGTGGATTATGAAAATCCAAAGTCATGTACTGCTACAAAAGGGAATCTACCATGCTAGATCCAATACCGGTTTAAGCTCTGCAACTTCCAAAACCTTATTCCAAACTCTACCTTAGTATTCACACATAATATCCATCATATATCCTGTCTACAAATGTTCTCTAAGATCTCATACTTATATATGAGCCTTATTACAATATGCCTTGTCGGCTTTCAAAAAGATTTTACAATTAATTACATTTTGCAATAAATAAAATCATGTTGGCCAGGGTGCCGGTGAACATCTTTGCCGCTGCCAGTGTAGAGTCTGCCGGTGTCGGTGCCTGCCGGTATCATATGATTGTAAGGTTGCTATCAATGACAATACCTTCAATCACCTACAATTTATCATTGGAGTGTGCATTTGCCAACAATCTCCCCCTTTGTCATTGATGGCAACACTCATGAGAAAAATCCAAAAAGTGTTGTCCAAAAAAATGTTTTACCAAAACTGTCAAAACTGTGTGCTTTGCATGCTCCCCTGAGCTGATGATGTCTTCTGCTGATCATTTTTCTCATCTCCACTACTCCCTCTTTGGCATCAATGATAAAGGCTGTCATTCAATGTCAATTGAGTGTGGCTCTTGCCTAGTTCCTTGTAATCTGTTTATTACAATCTGATTAATTTCTGCTAAGGCAATATTTAGACTGTTGTTGAACCTTTCACTGTCCTTTATTGCTGCTTCTGTTCTCTGAATTGTATCGGTGAGAGAGTGCATTTTCTCTTTTGGTGTCTTTAGTCCTGGAACAAGAGCCTCAGAAATCTCTTTTCTCAAAGAGATGAGGATATCCAGTTTAGGACTTAGTCTGCATTTAAGTTCTTTTTCCTTAACCTTTATACTTTCCTTGTCTTTCTGAAGCTTTTCTATTTCCTCTTCAAATCCTACAATTTCCTGTTCAATTACTGATATTGAGTCTGATGAACCTATCAAGTTGTCAGCAATATCATTTATTTCCTTCTAGGCTATGCCGATCTCTTTATCTATGTCTTTTGTCAAAATGTTTGTTTTACATGCGTCTCAATACAATTTCTTGAAGTCCAAAATTGCTTTACCTAATATCGGTAATAAGGTTTCCATATGTTCCTTATTATTCTTTACTGTCTCCTCAAAGAATTTTTCCTTCTCCTTATTCATTTTCTCTTTGAAGGTGTCTTCATTTATCTGATCCAGTGTTATTAGGTTGCCGGTTATATACTTAGACAATGTGTCTAATTGGCTCAAAGAATCTTTATTTTCTATGTTACATTTTGGAGCTATCATCTTCAAAATTGGTAAAGTGTCATCTATAGCCTTATAAGCTAGTGCATTACACTCTGTTATTTTCTTTATTGAATCTAATAGTACCTCTATTACATTTGTTGGTCTAAAATCTGTTATGGATGTTCTGGATGATTGTCCAACTATTTTTACAATCTATAAACTACCGATGGTTGTGATAGCTTTGCTTTCCTCTTTCTCTAGAGGATCAGTTTGAGTTTCCATTTCTGCTACCAAAGGCTTGGCCTTGTCAGATGTGGCTGGTGGTATTGTCTGTGAAGGATCCTGTTGCTCTGCTAGTTTCTTAGTGTTTTTCTTTGCATGAACCTGTTGCTCTACCGGTTTCTCAGTGTCCTCTCCTGATGGTGTCTCTAAAGATTTTACTGTAGTGTCCACTACCGGTTTTTCTTTGTTTACCTCTATACTGTCTACTACCGGTGACTCAGTAGGTTTTTCAGTTTCAGTAGTTGCCGGTGGCTTAGTAGATGCATCAGTATGCACATCTGTGGTCTCTACCTTTCTAGTGTCCAAGGGTTCATTTGAACCTCCAGTTTGTTGTTGTTCCCCAATTCCAATGTTTTCAATTCCAATATTTCCTGCTGGTGGCTCAGTTGCCACATCTCTTTTGTCAGTTGTTTCCTTATCCACCACAATATTGACTTTCTGTGTGTCAATGTTCATTGTGTATAGCACCTTAGAATCGATATTTGTATCCTCATGTGGTGTTTCCATACTCTCCGTTTCTGGTTGTGTGTCAACAGTTTGTACTGGTGGAGTATCTGAAGGAGGTGGGGGTAAGTTATCTGTCACCTTTATGCTTGGAGGTCCACCTACCTTACCTTTCCCCTTATCCTTGTCTTTTTCCTTTTGATAGACTTTGAAATTCTTTGGTCTCTTAAGCTCTTCTTGTTTTTCTTTTTCAACAAAAAATATATCCCACTTGTCTGCAGTTTCTTCTGTTATTTCATTTACTCTGCCTGCCATCAGTGCTACATGCCGGTGACCGGTTGAGAATACTGTCCGGTTAGCCTCACTGATTAATTCATCTATCTCTTGAATTGAGTTCACTGGGTGAACTGCAAGTAGTTTCTCTATTTTTATATTTTTATCTAATTCCACAATAGCTACCCTTCTAGCTTCTAATCTTCTATACAAGTCATTTGGTATATCATCAACCACTTCCATAAAAAATTTCTTGTAAATATCAAGATGTAAAATAACACTATTTTCTATACTTTCTTTTTCATCATCTGATAGTGTATTATACAACTTGCTGATGTTAGACAATTTCCCATCTTCAGTTATCTCATCCAGAAGTTTGTCCAAAGGTGGAATAACCTATTTTGCTTTCCTTTTCTTTGGTGTCAACTTCCTTGCCAGAGCCCTAACTGCCTATTGTTTTTGTCTTGTTCTTTTTGCTGTAGGAGCAGGTGCCGATGAAGGTTTTCTTTTCTTGACTACCCTTTTAAATTCTGCTGGTATTTCACTGTCAGAAGAGGTAGTAATCAGTGAAAGATGTGCTTCCGATTGTAGTCCTTCCAATTCACTCTCCTTAATACCAGTTTTGTTTAATACATCTTCTTTTATTCCTTTTGCCTGCCTTGAACCTCTCCTAACTATCTGCTCAGTTTTCTTGATTCTTTTCTCAAATTGGATTTTTCTTTCTATGGTCTCCGCATTGCCAAAAACTTTCTTAGTTGGTTCCTTAGGTGCTTCTAAGAGGGATTTAGCATAAGTTTCAACTATGTTGTCATCTGCCTCATATCCCATCGCTGTAACCCAAACAGTCCTAGGGATAACTGTCTCCATCCAAATTTCATCTTTCTTGATCACAAAGCATATCTCTTTTTGATACTTATCAACAATTGCTTGAGATAGCGTTATTCTTGTCTTCATCTTTGCTTTCAAGGTTTGAAAATGTTCGTTTATATTTTTCTCTCTGTCATCTCCCATGTTGTTCAGTATATCAAGAAGTTGTTTTCCTACCGGGATATCAAAACCAAAGTCTTTCCTACCAATACCGGGAACTTTCTTGGTAATCTACATCATTAAACATACAAGCATGTTGCCAAATCTAAAAGTTCCTTTCTTATCACCTTTGATTTTCTTCAAGTTGTCTATGAGTTCATCTTTTAGCCACTCACATACATCAATCATAGCATTGTTATTTACCATGTCATATGCACTTTTAATACATAAGCTGGAAACAAAGTTTAGTCGGTTTGCATGTGCAGCCTTATAACCAAGAATCTTACTGACAAATCTAACATTTATGTCCTTCACATAATTGACTCTCAGGGATCTTTTATCAAAAGTTGCACCGGTTAGGGTCATCACAGTGTCATTTGGAACCTTTTTAGTTTTATCAAGCCTGCTACCGGTGGAAGGTAAGCCTGTCACTGCTCTAACTGCTTCTTTGGTAATCTTATGGATGGAATCCAACCAAAAGAACTCTCCATGAACTCTACTCAAGACTATCCTTATCACATCCTTAGGAAAATCAGGGATACTAAGAATGTCCACAAAGCCTAGAGTTTCCACTATCTTGTGTTCCGATTTAACATTTCCTTGTTCATCACAAATAATAGTCCTATACATGTTCATTATTTCTTCAGCTCCTAGTTCCTCAATATGACAATGTACATACATTCTAGGATCTTCTGCATAGACTACTCCCTTAGGTATTTTTGAAAATGCTCCTAGGGTATCATCTTTCTTCGCAATTTTGGGAATAATTTTGAACATGGGTCTAGGGCGCTTAATAATTTCAATCACAGTAGGGTTTGCAATGAATTCAGGTGCAGAGGAAGAAGCCATAGTTATAAATACCTTAATCTACCTTTAGGATGATTTGCTTGGATGATTTGCTTCAGTTTTTGCGGTGGATGCCTTTGCTCAGGAATTTCACACTTTCTGGAGATTTGAATGCTTGGTGAATGAAAAAAGAGCCAAAACATTTGCTTTATAATGTTATTTCCTTCAACGACCACATTTAATGCCTGCTGATTAAGTCAAAATTTAACTCATTTTCCGGTAAAGAAGTAATTCAACTTCTCACCATCAACCGAGGGTAAACTAGCATGTTTTTCAATTTGTTTCCATACCCCCAAAGGATTATTTCTCAGTTAGATGAATAATATCCTACCGGTGGAGTGATACTCTGTTCTACTGGTGAAGGAATAGCTTCACGAACATTCATGTCTGACTTTCTAATCCATTGTTTTGAAAATTCTTGCTTTACCTCTTCAACCTTTTCTTTACCTTTCAAGCTGGGTCCTTTGTTATCTGCATTGGTTAGATAAGTGTCCAAATCTTCCACAAATATAACATCTTACATTCATTCTACAATTTTTTGAATTATGACCAACTTTATTTCATTTAGAGCATTGACCGGTGGGTGCATTATTATTCAGATAGTTTCTAGATCTACACTGATTTTCTCTATGACCATACTTGTTATAGTTAAAACATTTTCCATTGAATTTATAAGCATTAGGTTGTCTTATCGGTTTGCTATGATCATGTTTGTTTGCAGTGCCGAAGCTTTTACCAACTTCAAAGCCAAGGCCATTAGTGTCACCATTAGGTTTCTAATTTTTCAGCATGTCATCAAGTTCTTTTGAAATTTTCTTGAATTTCTCCTTGTGTTGATTTGCAGTAGCCAATTCATTTTCCAAGAAATCTTTCTGTCTCATGAGTTTAGTTTTATCATGTTCCAAGTGTATCATATATATTTTTAACATATCATTCTCATGACCGAGTCTTATATTTTCATTTGCAGCATCATTGATTCTTCTAGCCAAATCATCTTCATTCTTCTTTCTATCTTCAATGCCTTTACAAAATCTCATGGTCATATCTTCCATCTTATTCTTCATTGTACTGTTTTCTTGTCTCAGTTTGTTCACAAGGTCATTAAGAGTTTCTTTCTCATCATCATCACTCTGCATCTTCTCAGAAAGTTCTCTTCTTTTGTTCCTAGCAATAGTGAGATTATTCTAGAAGTCCTAGAATGATTTCCTGTGCAACCTTTAGATCATCTTCAAGTTTGATATTCTTCACTTTTTCTGCATCATAATCTGCAAGAGATGTTTCTAGTTGCTTTCTCAAATTATCCATCTGTACCGGTGTCAAAATCTTCCTCAAGCTGTTAGGCTTTTGAAAATAGAGGACCAGGCTCTGATACCAATTGTTAGGATTCCCAAAGATACTGAGAGGGGGGGGGGGGTGAATCAGTATCTTGCCGGTAAATGGATTTTCTTAACTTATTAAATGAAAAGCATTCCAAAATTGTGTAACAGTAAACTAAAATTAATGCAGTAAATAAGAACAACAACCACAACATGAAAGACACACCATAACACAATATTTTTAACGAGGAAACCCGGTGTGGGAAAAAGCTCGGTGGGATTTGTGACCCACAATATTCGCTTACTTGCCAATAAGTGAATATTACTGTTACAATAGGGGCCTGCACATGTAGGAAGGCCAACTGCCTAAAGATCACTACTTAAGTACAAAAAGAGAAGTCTCACTGACTTACAAAAGTGAATTATGAAAATCCAAAGTCATGTACTGCTACAAAAGGGCATTTGCTATGCCAGATCTAGTACCGGTTTAAGCTCTGCAACTTCCAAAACCTTATTCCAAACTCTACCTTAGTATTCACACATAATATCCATCATATATCCTATCTACAAATGTTCTCTAAGATCTCATACTTACATATGAGCCTTATTACAATATGCCTTGTCGGCTTTTAAAAAGATATTATAATTAATTACATTTTACAATAAATAAAATCCTGCCGGCCAGGGTGCCGTTGAACATCTTTGCCGCTGTCGGTGCCAGTGCCTACTGGTATCATATGATTGTAAGGTTTCCATAAATGACAATACCTTCAATCTCCTACAATTTCTCATTGGAGTGTGCATTTGCCAACAATTTTTCCTATTGAACTTCAAACCTTCTTTCTTCATCATGTTCTCCTAGATCTTTTCCTCAAGCTATTAGGCTTAAACATAAGAGGAACTGAAATGCTCTGATACCAACTGATAATATGATGAAACTATAAGGATCCAGTTAAATACTGAGGGGGGGTGGTGACTCAGTAGATAGAAAATAAGATAAAATTTCACCAAACTTAATTCCAACTCAGAAAAAAACTGTATCAAAAACTGCAACTGCACTGTCAAACTTTACCAATTGACCAAAACATCAATGATACAATGCAACATATTTGAAACTCAAATACCATTTAACCAAAACATTAAACCACTTCACTAATATGAGTAATAGCTCATTTCAGATCATTTCCGGTAATCAAAACATATCTAAGTGGATTTACTAGTTATTCATATCAACCATATCAAAACACATCCAAAAAATCATTCACCACTTGACACAATGATTTTTCATGTGGAAACCCAAATGGGAAAAACCACAGTGGGGATGAATACCCACAAGTATTTTGAACTCTTCTGAAGTTCACCCTGTTAGGAGCCAAGTCTTGTTAGAAGCTTATACAATAATGTCCTGTTAAGAACAGATCTGGTTAAGGACCACCCAGTTAAGGGATTGACTACAATACCCTGTTAAAGGCAATACCCTATTAAAGGTAACATCGGTGGAGGATTTAAAATCCAAGCTAATTGATCACCTGGTTAGAGAATTTAAACAAGAAGCCTGTTAAAGCTTACCCAGTTAAGGGATTTAACTGTTGTAATGGTTAGAGAACAATAGGTTCTTTGCTGATATGGAAATAACACTTCCTTGCTTAATCACATCCTTTTTTGCTCCTATCTGTCTTCACAACATTCTATAGACACACCTTCTGGTTCAACAACAATCACTACCACACTTAACCAAATTTGCCAACACATTATGGAAATAAATCATCGACCTTATAAGCAAATACAATAGGTTAGTAACACAACACAAAACCTACAAATCTCATAGAGATTACAAACATATCGGTTCAATCATAACCATTGGATTACATAGCAATCAACTACATATTGTTCTAGACAACTTCAACTACTCTTGGATCACCACACATTGGATCCTGTAGCTCATCACACATTTTTCACTTCATGCTATGCATTTGATCATTCCCAAGATAAACGATTATCTTCACGCGCCAAATCTACTTTGAAACTCATCACGTGCATCATGCTTACATGGAACCTTCATCTCCGATCACCATTTGGTCATAGATCATCACAACCAATTCTCCAAGATCCATCGGTTAGGGTTCTGCTTATCAACTAGTTAGGGTTACTGGTTGATCTCTACTTCAATAACAATACCGGTTGCCATCACTGCTTAACTACTAGTTGCATAACTGCATCATTACCGGTTGCAATACAACTCCATTACCAGTTACTATTGATATCAATGACAACACTATACTTCATCAATGAAATCTTCATACAATGCCAACAGAAAGATGTCCCCTCTACAATTTATAAATATTTGAAATTCTCTCATAATGACACTATCATTAAAATTAATTATTGCCTTTACCAACCCATAATGAAGTGTAAAAATTTTAGCCTTGATTACTTTTGGCCTAAACAACTTGAACCTCTTAAGCCTTGAAATGACATCCTTTTCTAATCTTACCAATAGTGGAAAAATAAGATGATTATTTCCTTGAGTAAGCCTAGAGATCCTATACCCATGGATATCCCTCCTCCTCATAATGGATCGGGTATTCTTCCTAATCCTTCTATCCTTCCTATATATGCCTTAGTCTTGCCTCCTACATCTTACAAAGGAAAGTGCTCGAAATCTTCTATATCTCAACCTAGTGGGGTTTCTTTTGTTCCTCCCCCTCTAAGGGAAGAAAAGAAGCCTATGTCCATTGATCCTCAGCCTTCACAACCCTTAGCTAAAATTGAAAGGAATCATTGTTGGACAAAAAGTCTATGAAGATGTTGTGCCAAGGCTCATGAGATTGCTTCCCAAATCATTTCCTCATTGAAGACACCAAATGTTGATTTGATCCCATTTGTCTATCCTTCGCCTAACCATAGGGAGGAAGTTCAACTCAAATCACCAAAATTAAAAATGCTTAAGAAAAATGATGGTTCAAGTTCTTTTCGTGTTAGAGATCCTTATTTTATTAATCTAGATGATGATATGGACGATGATGTTATTCATGATAACAATGTTGATTCTAATGTATTCAATGATATGTATGAGCTTGTTGATGTGAATCATGATTTATCTTCACATTTTTCAAAAACATTAACCCTAGCTCCTAGTGACAAACAAAGTGACACATCATTAGAGCATGGTCCTTATTTGGAACTTGTAGTAGCTCCATTTGTTGTGATCAAAGTGGCTCCTCTTGCATCTTGTCCACCATCCCTAAATGATGTTCAACAAGATTGGGAGGCAGATGATTTGCTTGACTAGCTTCATTTGTGTCGTAGATTCTCTTTTATTAACCAACGATCATTAGTTAATCATCATTAGTGATAATCAAAGGGAGGAATTAACTGATGATAATCACTTAGGTTGTTGTCCTTTATCATTAATCAATACTTAACAAGATATTCTCCAAACTTTATTGATGTCATTACTTTATTTTAATGCCTTAGTCAACTGATTACTAACCAACAATCTGCATTGTTATTGGTCACTAATCTGTATTTGGTATATTTTAATCATTATACATTAATCTTTAATCATCATCAATTGGATTTGAGTTTTTTATGTGTTTCCTTCTTTTGTTGATAGGGATACGAAAGAGGACTTTCTCTTATCAATGTAACACATATATTACTCCTTTCACAATCATGAGACAGTAGATGTTTTTTCTTCCTTCTTTTGACAGGTTTAGATGGAAATGGATGTTATATTGGTGATGTTGATAAGAAGTTATCTTCATGTACGATGAAGTCTATCACTCATTATATTTATTATTATTCCAATATGGATGAGAGATTTATGAGTACTTGTTTATTATCACTACTTCAATATGGATCATACCATCCTCCATGTTGTCTTGATGGTGACGTTGAATCATCTTATGAACATACTTGATTATGAATCCCTTATTTCTTAGGTTGATCATATTTGATCAAGATGAGTAATGATAGGGTCATGATCAATGTGTGTGTAAGATGGATTAACACCATCATAATTGACATCATATAGCTCATGAATCCTTTTGCCCTTGATGGATGGATATAATATTAAATCCCTATCTTTATTTTATCTTGATTTATTTTCTTGGAGATCCGATAGGAAAATTGTTGGGAGTCTTATGAAATAAGAGGATTTTCCATAATGTTTTCTATTTTACAATTGATATAAATATAAAACCTAATATTTTTATTATGCACAAATTTTTATCTTCTAACCCAACTACTTGAAAATTGCTATCAAGACCGCCACCCTTGATCACAAAAATATTTATTATTTGTTAACTTTCTAGTTCAAAGATGGGAACATCACAAATCCAACCAAAAATATTATAGATAAATATTAAAATATTTACAAAACATGATGAAATAACTAAAACATTCACCTTAAATAAACTCCAAAAAAATAACCACACAACACTTTTTATATTTTAAAAAATATTTCACACCCCACCAACACACTAAATTATTCACACCATTTGAAAATCTAAAAATACAATATAATATCAACTCACATGTAAGCCCTAAACAAAATTACTCAAATGGTTAGAGGGTTTCTCATCCCCAAAGATTTTTTTCCATGGCCAAAAAATGAAGCACTCTTTCATTATCGAAAAAAATAAAATCTATTAAAATGAGCAATAAACCTTTTTTTAAGATAAATCCGCCTTCATAGCTTTATAAGGAAAGTAATATAATTTTATATTTATTTTTTTCACATTTTCCTTTAAAGTCTTTAAATATTTAAAATGTCTTTTGAATAATCACTTTTAGGGCCTTGGTTATAGCACCATTTTTAACTACATTTATAACAACATTCTAAAATAATTAAAGATAAGTGTTACCTTTTTAAAATATAACTTAAAGTTTTTCCTGACAACTTAAATTTAATTATTTAATTATTTCTGTTTTTTAACACCTTATTAGTTTGTGGAAAAAATTAAGGAAATAGAGTAAGGTTTGCATTAATCTTATGCTAGAGAAGGGAATATGTCATGGATTCATGGACACAAATTAAATTCGTGATTCAAACCAAATTTGGAATGCTTGTGAGATTAAATTCACAAACATGAAAGTAATCCAAAGAAACAAATAAATCATTCGCTTATTCCAAGATGTTGAATACCACTGAGAGGGGCGTGAATCAGTGGTTTCCAACTTTTTGTCTTTACCGATCTTCTTTCAAATAATTAATTAACTCCTTAGCCACTAAACAGTCATACCGGTAAGGCAAGAGAGAAAAACAAAAAGATCATTCACACACAAGAGATTCACAACACCAGATTTACGAGGAAAACCCAATATGGGAAAAACCTCGGTGAGAAGAGCTGCTGGAGACTACTGCTCCAATCCAGCCTCACTGGTAAAATACCAACTTACAAATATTTTGGGCACCAAACCAAGGAGAACCAACCCCTGCACCTTTTAGGGCACCAACCCAAGGAGCACCAACCCCTACACCAAGCTTCAACTTGGCGATGTATATTGAAATACCATTCTAATACTATTAAGGCTTCTTGCTGCAAATGAATTCTGCAACTCTTTGAGTCAAATGACTTTCTGTTATCTTTCTCTCCCTTTCACATACAGTCTCTCTCAACACATTGTATCACACTAGGATGCTGTTTGCTCTTCCACACTTTGTTGGTCAAGTTCAACTGCCTGACTATGATACTGCCAGTAGAATAGAATCCTCTCACCGATTTACTTGCTCTCTCTCACTCTGCAACTTCCTCAGATCTCCTTCTTCAGTTTTCTCCTTGCTTCCTCTCTCTTCTCTTCACCCCACAATCTTCATCACATCATTATCTTCTATCCAGAGCTCTCATCTCTTATTAGGTGATTTCCCGCCAAAGTGCAATTCAAAATTTTGACGGTTAGGGTTTCTTCACCATCTACGAGGCAAACCAAATCCAATATGATCCTGCATGATCTGATCACCTTGATGTCCATTTATTCATTTTCGCCATTTTTGCGCCTTTTAAAACACGTTTTCCAGATAAGGAAAGCATGATCCGTTATTTCCTACATCTGTCAAACTGCTATTAATCTCTACTGTTTCCTTCTCAAGGTATTCTTTCAATCTGATCTTCTTGCTTCGATCCAGGCGCCAACTGCTCCATGATCTTCCTCTGTTATTCCTTCTTCCTTGAGCCGTAATTAGTCTGATGCAATCCCATGATTTGTGGCTCCTTCATTAATGGCGATTATCTGTTTCATCAACCCTATTGATGAAGCTTCACCAACCACACCCTACTTGCCACCTCAGCTTCACACCGATCAAGACACGACCTACCAACATGCAGTCGGTCCGGCAAACACATACCGGTAAAAAAATTTGCTAGTAGAGTGTTCTTCTTCTGTTAACCGGTATAGCATCCTGTACTGGTTGCACATATTTACTTCCGGTGGTGTGAGACAACTTTTAACATTCTGCTTCTTCATCATAAACAAGCAACCATCCTCCATGCTCAATCTCCACTGGTTGACATCAATGACAACTTTGTGCCAAAATGCCAACAATCTCCCCCTTTGTCAACTTCTCACAGTCCACTCCATACCGGTACATTTCTCCCCCTTTGACATAATGACAAAGGGTACTTGCACACTCCCCCTTTGATCCATACCATGCTCCCCCCGAGCCACATAAACCTTCCTAGGCAGATGATACAACTCCCAACTTGTGTCAGAGGTACCCAAACGTGCTTACTGGTAGTAGTTTGGTGAAAATGTCTGCTACTTGTTCACCAGTAGGAACATAGTCCATTCTTACCTCTCGTCCTTTAACCTTCTCTCTGAGGAAGTGGTATTTGATTGCAATGTGTTTTGTTATGGAATGCATGACCAGATTATTTGCTATGTTGATTGCACTCGAATTGTCACACCGGATGAGAATCAGTTTAGTGATGTCTACCTGTATATCTTTGAGAGTATGCATTATCCAAAGCACCTGAGAGCAGCATGTGGTAGCAACAATGTACTCAGCTTCAACAGTGGATAAGGAGACTAAGTCCTGCTTCTTGCTATGCCAAGAGACCAATCAGTCACCTAGAAAGAATGCACCACCGCTTGTGCTCTTTCTATCATCAATGCATCCTGCCCAATCGACATCAGTGTATGCTTCCAAGATAAAATCTCCTTGTTTAGGATACCACAAACCATAGTTGAGCGTTCCTTGTAGGTACCTAAAAATTTTGCTAACAACATTCATGTGTGACTGCTTTGGTGCAGCTTGGAATCTGGCTACCATGCATACTGCCTAAACTATATCTGGTCTTGAAGTAGTCAGATACAGTAGACTACCTATCATGGATCTATACAGAGTCTGATCCACTACCGGTGATTCATCATTCTTACTCAATTTGCTACCAGTCACCATGGGAGTAGTTACCGGTTTGCAATCTTCCAGTTGAAATTTCTTTAGCACCTCCTTTGCATACTTGACCTGCGAGATAAAGATTCCTTTATCTTTCTATAGTATCTGTAAGCCAAGGAAGTAAGTCAATTCACCAAGCATCAACATTTCAAATTCTGATTGCATCTGATTAGCAAACTCTTTGCAAAGAGTATCCTTTTTGCCGTCAAATATGATGTCATCTACATACACAATCACAATAATCATGTGATTCCCATATTTCCTTATGTACAAATTGCTGTCAGCACTTCCCTTTTTGAATCCTTGCTCCTTCAAATACTGATCTAATCTTGAGTACCATGCTCTAGGAGCTTGCTTCAAACCATACATAGCCTTCTTTAACCTACACACGAATGTCTCATCATCATGCAACAAAAATCCTTCCGGTTGCTCCATGTATACTTCTTCTTCTAAATTTCCATTTAGAAAAGCAAATTTTACATCCATTTGGTATACTTTATAGCCCTTGTAGGCTGAGTAGGCTAGAAACATCCTAATTGCTTCTAATCTAGCCATCGGTGCAAATGTTTCTTCAAAGTCAATCCCCTCTACTTGAGAGTATCCTTTGCACACTAGTCTAGCTTTATGCCTTAGAATCTTTCCTTCTTCATTCATTTTGTTCTGATAGACCCACTTTGTACCAATGATATTTTTGTCTTCTGGTCTAGGGACTAACTCCCAAGTTTTTTTCTTCTCAATCTGGTGCAATTCTTCTTCCATGGCATCCATCCATTCTTCTCTCTTGCTAGCCTCAATGAAAGTTTTGGGTTCAACTTTAGTCATGAGACATAGGCTGACTTGTTCATCATTCTGGGCAAGCCTTCTTCTAGTCTGCACACCATCATTCTTATTCCCTAGAATTTTCTCTTATGGGTGATTCATCTGTACATATCGGTTGGGAACCTTCTGGGATGTTACCTCTGGTTCAGTCTATGTCTGAGCTTCATAATATTCATCATCGGAGTCATCATACCGGTTAGCCCGTGGTTGAGATCCTCTGTGCATATTTTTATCAACTCTTACATGCAAACTTTCAACAACTCTTCTTAGTCTTTTATTGTAGCATTTGTAGGCTTTGCTGTTAGATGAGTAACCAAGGAAGATCCCTTCATCACTCCTAGAGTCAAAACTTCCCAAACCATCCATATCTTTCTTAATGAAGCACTTGCTTCCAAATATTTTAAAATATTTGAATGATGGTTTCCAGTCATACCATAGCTCATAAGGTGTCATTTTTCTGTTTGTTCTTAATTGAACCCTGTTCAAGGTGTATGCAACCGTATGCACAACTTCTTTCCAATAAGTATCCGGCAGACTAGCCTCATTCAACATGGTTCTAGCCATCTCCTTGACTGTCCTGTTCTTCCTTTCTACCACTCCATTTTGCTGTGGTGTTCTAGGAGCAGAGTATTGCCTTCTAATTCCATGTTTTTCACAATAATTTTCAAATTCATTTGATGTGAACTCTCCACCCCTGTCTGACCTTAGGCATTTTAATTGGTACCCACTTTCCTTTTCCACCATCTTTCAAAAGATCTTGAATCTTCCAAATGCTTGTGATTTATCTTGTAGAAAGGTGACCCATGTCATCCTTGAGTAGTCATCAATGAAAAGCATGAAGTATCTTTCACCGGCAAGTGCTCTTGTTCTGGTTGGATCACACAGATCTGCATGCACAATTTCAAGTGGCTTTGAGGTGTTGTGCTCCTTTGTTCTGAAACTCACTTTTGTTTGCTTACCTTTTACACATTCATCACAAAATGTGTTTACCGGTTTGATGATGAGTGGAATGTTCCTCACACACTCCTTTTTGCTTACTGCAACTAAGTTATCAAAATTTATGTGGCCTAATCTTATTTGCCACAACCAACTTTCATCTACTTGTCCTAACATACATTGGGACTCATAGCATTCCTTCAGATTATAAACATTTCCATCAGTTCTCTTTCCTTCTGCCATAACTTTACCGGTGATGTCTTTCTTTATCTGGCAACCGGTTGAGTCAAAGGTGAATTTTGTAACCTTTGTCACACATCTGACTCACACTCAACAGATTATGTTTGAGGCCTTCCACATAGTATACATCATGTTCCATTAGTTTTCCATCAATGCTTAGTGTTCCTTTTCCCTTTATCTTGATGGAGGAATTGTCTCCAAACCTTATCGATCCACCATTCCAATCTTCAAGTTTAATGAATTTCCTTTTGTCACCAGTCATATGGTTTGAGCAACCACTATCCACCACCCATATATTTTTCCTTTCAGCATGCAAGGCAGTCTACACTATGAGACTCAATTTTGCCTTTTCCTTTTCTTTCTCAACCCAAACTGGTTTGATTTCCTTCTTCTTGTCAGCTACAATATTCAACTCAGATTTAGTTTCCAGTTCATGATTTGGATTTTCCTTCTTTTTCTTGATCTTCTTGTTTTTGCATAACTTTTCTATGTGTCCAAATTCTTGACAGTTATAGCATTTTATATTTTCATTAACAGGAACATCCTTAAAATTATTGTAGGGTACTGGTTTGTTTTTCCTACAATCAAAACTCTTATGTGCATATCCATTGCACTGATAGTAGACAACATTCATATCCTGGAGTGCATTAAATGAATTTCTACTTTCATAATTTATAGAGGGCTTATTGTTTAACCTACAATCAGCTATTCTGTGCTCAAATTAATTACACCGGTAACAATAACCATGAAGTCTGATACATATCAGTTGGGCTATCTTGTTCCTGAATGGAACTGTGTCATTGGGTGATTCAATTCATGTTGTTGAATCTGGTGAATCCTTCTCGGTCAATTCTGAAATTCCTCCTTGGGTCTGCATATATATTCAAGAAATGTGGCCTATGGTTCATTCCTGCATACCGGTTTGGATGTTGATTTCCAACAACATTTGCATATGTCTTTTTACCAGTATCCTTGCCTACAGTGAATGTCTTCTTTTCTTTACCTTCAATTGAAGAGGTGAACATTATCTCTTTGTTAGATTTACCTTTGTGGGTTGAACCTTGACCAACTTCAAAGCCTAGACCTTCTATGTCTTTGGATTGATTTTGTTTGCTCAACATCTTATCCAAAGCCTCAGTGCTGCCTTCATACTTCTTATTTTTATTTCTTCCTTGCTTTCTTCAAGCTCCTTTCTGAGCTTTATTATTTCTGCTTCCAACTCTTGATGCTCCTTATCTTTCCTTGTTAGATCAAGGGCTGTAGCTTCACCAATCCTCTTAGTTTCTTCCAGCTGTAGTTTTAAGTTAGATAAGATTTGACCAGACTCTTCCAGAGACTGCTTCAAGAGATCTTGTTCTTCTACTGCAACAAGCTTAACCCTCTTGATTTCTCCTCTTGTTTTATTCAATTCCTCAAGTGCACTGATAAGTTCACTTTCCAAATCTACTTCAACCTCAATATACTCTTCTTCCTCATCTTCATCAGCAGGTCTGTTGAGTGCCATGAAAAGATTTACATTTCTGTCATTCTCATGGTCATCATCTTCTGATGGATCTTCATCATCTGTTGTGTCATCCTCAATGGTATATAAGCTATTTTGGTTTTGGTAGCCTCTTCTTCCTTGCCGGTAGTCATTCCTATCTCTGTCTTTGCTGGCAGATCTTCTGAACTCTCTTGACTCATCTCCACCAACTTCTTTGTGAGGACAACTTGCAGTGAAGTGTCCTACTTTCCCACAGTTGAAGCATTTAAGTGGTAACTTTCCTTTGTACCGGCCCGATCCTCTTTTGAGATTCCTGAAAAAGGTTTCTACTTTAGCATCAGAGTCTTCACTGGATTCTTTATGAGTAATAGATTCTTTGCCCTTTTTGGTGATGTTGAATGCTGCTTCTTTCCTTGTGGAAGTCTCACCGGTTGTTCTCATCTCATAGGCTGTCAGGGAGCCAAATAGTTCATCCATTGTAAAAGTCTTCAGATCCTTGGCTTCTTCTATGGTTGACACCTTAGTATCATATTTGGGAGTGAGGGATCTAAGTATCTTTTTGACAAGAATCTCACCTGCGATTTCTTCTCCAAGTCCTCTAATAGTATTCACAGTTTCATCAAATCTGTAAAGATAGTCTGCAATCTTTTCATCATCTTTCATCTTGATGCTTTCAAGTTGGCTCCTCAGCGTTTGCAGCTTGGCTTCCTTGACCTTTGAATCTCCCTCAAACAACCTCTGTAATTTGTCCCATGTCTCATTTGCTAAAACACAGTGCATGACTTTGACAAATTCATTATTGGATAGTCCACTCAAGATGGCATGTTTTGCCTTTGCATTATTCTCATACTCCCTTTTTGCATCCCGATCAATGTGAGGAGTATTGGGAACAACATACCCATTCCTGACTGACATCCACACATCAAAACCAAGAGATGAAATATAGGTCTCCATTCGCCTGCTCTAGAAGGCATAGTTGGATCAATCAAACATAGGGGATTTTGAGGAAGCAGTCTCACTTCTTGCCATTATGCTCAAAGTCCATAATCTACCCAAGGTTTAAAGATAACTGGGAACTTGGCTTTGATACCAATTGTTGAACACAAAATACTACTGAGAGGGGGGTGAATTAGTGGTTTCCAACTTTTTATCTTTACCGACCTTCTTTCAAATAATCAATTAACTCCTTAGCCACTAAACAGTCATACCGGTAAGGCAAGAGAGAAAAACAAAAAGATCATTCACACACAAGAGATTCACAACACCAGATTTACGAGGAAAACCCAATATGGGAAAACCTTGGTGAGAATAGCTACTAGAGACTACTGCTCCAATCTAGCCTCACTGGTAAAATACCAACTTATAAATATTTTGGGCACCAACCCAAGGAGCACCAACCCCTGCACCTTTTAGGGCACCAAGCCAAGGAGCACCAACCCCTGCACCAAGCTTCAACTTGGCGATGTATATTAAAATACTATTCTAATACTATTAAGGCTTCTTGCTGCAAATGAATTCTGCAACTCTTTGAGTCAAATAACTTTCTGTTATCTTTCTCTCCCTTTCATATACAATCTCTCTCAACACACTGTATCACACTAGGATGTTGTCTATTCTTCCACACTTTGCTGGTCAAGTTCAACTGCCTGACTATGATACTGCCGATAGAATAGAATCCTCTCACCAGTTTACTTGCTCTCTCTCACTCTGCAACTTCCTCAGATCTCCTTCTTCGATTTTCTCCTTGCTTCATCTCTCTTCTCTTCACCCCACAATCTTCACCGCATCATTATCTTCTATCCAGAGCTCTCATCTCTTATTAGGTTATTTCCCGCCAAAGTGCAATTCAAAATTTTGACGGTTAGGGTTTCCTCACCATCTACAAGGCAAACCAAATCCAATCTGATCTTGCACGATTTGATCACCTTGATGTCCATTTATTCATTTTCGCCATTTCTACGCCTTTTAAAACATGTTTTCCAGATAAGGAAAACACGATCCGTTATTTCGATCTACATTTGTCAAACTTCTATTAATCTCTGCTGTTTCCTTCTCAAGGTATTCTTTCAATCTGATCTTCTTGCTTTGATCTGGGTGCCAACTGCTCCTTGATCTTCCTCTGTCATTCCTTCTTCCTTGAGCCGCAATCAGTCTGATGCAATCCCGTGATTTGTGGCTCCTTCATTAATGGCGATTATCTGTTTCATCAACCCTGTTGATGAAGCTTCACCAACCACACCCTACTTGCTACCTTAGCTTCACACTGATCAAGACATGGCCTACCAACACGTAGTCGGTCTGGAAAACATACCGGTAAAAACCTTTGCTAGTAGAGTGTTCTTCTTCTGTTAACCGGTATAGCATCCTATACTGGTTGCACATCTTTACTTCTGGTGGTGTGAGACAACTTTTAACATTCTGCCTCTTCATCATAAACAAGCAACCATCCTCCATGCTCAATTTCCACCGATTGACATCAATGACAACTTAGTGCCAAAATGCCAACATAAGATATGTATGTGAACATCACCAATATTTTTGCATTATCATTAAGTTAACATTTGACATCTATCATATTTTCTAGCTAAGTACTTTATATAAACACTTAAATCTTCACCCTTCATCTAGATTGGTCTATTAAGAGGAGATAAGGTTATTGTGGCTACCCAATCTCTAACACATCCTCTAACCACCCCATGGTAATGTTCTCCCAAGCCAATACTTGTAGTAGTATAGTAGATGATATATTGTGCCCTCTCATATACACAACCAAATGAAAATTCCTCCATAACTGCATTGGCATGCAAGAAACCCATGCAAAAACCAACCCATCCTCTAGCATATCTAAAATATTCTACAAGAGTTAGTCACAAAAAAATGATGGTTTCTAAGTAGCAATATGTCACCAACAAGACCCGTCACTAGTAGTAGCTCTTCGAGTAGTTCCCATGTGAAAGACATATCCAAATCCAAGCCTATCTCCAACATTAGGATATTACTCCAAATCAATTATCTCAATGAGATTTGTACCTATGTATCCTTCGAATACACAATATTAGCCTTGATCAATATTTTCAAAGAATCCATCGCACATCCTCTAAAATCACTATCATCTCCCATGTCAGGAGATGGAAGGTGCTCATCCCTAAGTGTCATCTCTCAACCAATGTAGTCAACACAATCTTCTTGAAACTCAAGCAATATAGTGACATAGTATAGCCCCACTTCCACAAGATTCTCCCACTCCTCATCACCTAGCCCTCTTAGCAACTCCTTGCACCAAATTTTTGCTCTCATGTAACAAGCATTGGTAACTGTAGTGTCATAAATTGACACCCTTTACAATTTTATACTCCTTTTTGGGCCTTAATTTAGTGTGCCTTCTTATAGCTCATTTCAATCCTATTTTTGGTCTTGTCACTTCTAAATTGTTGTCATATGCCTATTTGGTGACTAGATCCCATGTCTTGGACTTTTTCACTCTGCATCTACCTCTATTTCACCCCTTTTTGGGTGGACTATTGTTCTAGGCACCATAATTCTAGTGGACTAGTGTGCTAGGCACTATAGTCCCCCTGAAATGGGCCCAAATTCAGATGTGTCAATATGTCAGTTCCCACCATTTGTTATCTGATCCCAATATTTGAATATGACTGTAGGAAGGCGACCTAATTTATGAAATATCTTGAGAACCCCATAAGAGAATCTTTCCTAATTTATTTTCATCCCTAAATTATCAATCACTATAGAGATCATTCCTAGAGAAAGTATATTGAGAAAGTTTCTTTTGATTTAGCCTTTTCCCTACCAAGTGTGAGCTCTCTTTTGTAATCATCATTATTGTAGTGGAGATTAATTCTTGTCCAGGGTTTGACTTAGGTAAGCCCCTATATAGACCAACCCTTTTTCTCTCTCTTTTGTATGTAGATCGCAAATGTGATGACGAAGAGTTGCAGATTCATAAAGTGCATACAAAGATACCAAATTTTGATTCTAAACAATAAAAAAACCCTAGTCACTATTAATTTGCCTTGGTGACCGACACTTTTTCTACTAAAATTTTGGAGGGACAATTTGTGGAGCATCCTGATCTAGAATCCAAACATTAGATTTTGACAAGATACCTTTGTACAGTGGCACATCACTTCCTAGATTAACACTTTCAAGCCCAAATTACAGACATGGGTTCCTTTCTACATCCTATTTCCATATCTGAGCTTACTTTTTGATTTTCACTTCCATATATTTCTACTTATGCTCAATCTTGTCAATTTTTTAGTATTTTACCTAGTTTTTTCATTTAATCATCATCAATCAATTGAAAATCTCATAGGAGCATAATAAAATACAACATCCATATCTCCTTTAAGGACTAAAGTTGGATCTTATTGATTATCTCTCCTCAATGAAAAACAAGTGGGAATAGTGATTACCTAGGTTCTTAGTTTACATTTCTAAGTTAATACTACTGTTCCCCTACATTTTATTTTGTTGAACCCAATGTGAATTACATTTATGAATAATTCTGATTAGGAGTTTTTAGATTTGATTTTTTATTGTGGATTTTACAAAATCTGATTGGTTTGCACTTTCACATTTGATGACATTTATTAGTTACATTTATCAAAATTATGTGTTGAAAGGTGGCTTATTTCACTTATGTTGCTTGCATTGATTCATTGCATTTAAATTTATTGCATAATGAGGATTTAAAAGATGTTTTTAATATTTACTTTATTTGTAAAGGATTTCATACATGTATCATGTCTGTATGTTTCTATATTTAAAAATGTTTATTGAATACTTGGATTTCATTAGTGATTTAGTGGATCTTTCAAGTGGTACCTTTGATAATCATCCTATGAATGATGTTGAGATGAATAATGCTTGTAACTCTCCTGGAGTATCCCTTAATCATGAGGAAAGAGTTAATGCTTCTATCAATGATCTCTCCAATGGATATGTAGCATTGAAGAGTAATTATTAATCCTCTCCTCATAATGTTACTTTGGTGCAAGAGGGACATGCTTCACACATTGAAAATCAAACTCTCAATGCATCTATAACCCTAGATCCTCTTTATTCTCGTAGAGCTTATCATAGCCATCAACATGTTTTAAGACAAGATGATTTTATGCATTTCCTTAATGACATCTCACCTAAAACTACATTAAGTAGAAATGAAACTTTAGATGATACTAGAGATGATACTAAGATTGCTGATGATTCTAATAATGCTTAAGATGCTAAGGAGGCTCTCATGGCTGAAAAGAGGGCCATTTATAGATTTTTCAAGGCCAAGGTTGAGATGGCACGAATCAACGATCAAGATTCAATCTGGAGATATTGACGGTCGAAATTGAAGAAGTTAGAGAAGAGGTTGAATGAGAGGACACATGTCCTTGCTGGAGAGACAAGTGTCAAAGAATCTCCAACAAGTGCCAACAAAGAGGCAAGTGGCAAGGGAAAGAGGGACAAGTGGCAAGGCGCCACGTGTCCACAAGGGAAAGTGAACAACCCACAAGAGGTTAGGATGAGGACGTTAGAGAGGATAGGGTTGGTTAACCCATGGTTAGGTTAGGGGGTTGGTTAGAAGAAGGTTAGGTTAAGAGGTGGTTAAGAGTTAGGACACATGTGTCTAATTTGACTTAAAAATTCAAATTTAATGGTGGGGAATAATTAAATAAATAAATTCATTTATTTAATTAGAAAATAGAAGAAATGAATTTAGATAGGATGAATTATGAAAAATGAACTATATAAACAAATTATTAAATTTATTTATATAGTAGAAGAATAAAGACTTTTATTAATTAAATAACTTCATATTTAATTAATTTATCTCTAGACCAAATTTTAGTGTATACACATGTAATACCTCAACACTCCTTATCCCTATTATCTTTCTCCTCACTATGTGACACTAGTGGTTTACAATTTTAAGGGCTCATTGTCATTCATGGTGGTACAACTTCACATGTAATCATACTTGGTGAGAAACATAATAGCCTTGTTATTCTTGTCTCTACATTAGGGGGAAATAATAGTTTTGAAATAATCCTCTCTCTTAAGGATCTACTTATCCTTTGTTAAGTTGCATCTTTTGCAAGGATATCCTTTCTTGCATAAAATTCTTTATCCCTCATGAGGATTTTATCCTTGCTTGGAGTTTTGTATCCTTGATTTGGACCTCTTCCTTGCTTGAGAGTGTGCACATCTTTTTATAAATGATCTCTCCTTTTTATTGAAAGCGTGTAATTCCTCATCAAGATTCCTCTCTCCTAGCAATATGGAAGGTGTATATCCTTGATCTTCTTCCCCTTTTAGTTGAAGATGTCATCTTTATTGAAGATCTCCTCTTGGAGGTAGATATCTTTAGGAAAAATATCTCTTCATTTCCCTTTTATAGTCATGCATCCTTGATAAGGATCCCTTTTACACTTGTTGCAAGATATCTCTTTACAAATATCCCTTCCTTTCTTAAGGATTGCATTCTTCCTAGCTTGGAGCACAAGAATTTTTGTTAAGGATATCCCCTTAGTGGTGAAGGTGTTTATCCTTGATTTGGATCTCTAACTTCCTTAATATATAAACATGGAGGTATGTTGACATCTTAAGGTGGGGACATATAAAGCCTCCTAGTTATTTGTGCTTGATGACACTACATCACTCATCTTGTAGTCTCATATCAATTTTTTGGTGTACACTACAACACCCATTTTGCAGTTGCATTTTCAAATTACCTAGCAAACAAGTTTTTTTTTTCTAATGCATATTTTTGGTGCATACTACAACACCCATTTTGCAATAATATTTTCATATTACTTAGAAAACAAAGTTTTTGTTTTGAAATAGATTTTTTTTTTTCTTTAGAAAACAACTAGTAACTTAGAAACTACATTCAATTCCTATTTTTGAAATGGTATAAGGCGGGAATGTGTCTGTAACTTAGATTTCTAGGAATCCATAGGTGAGCGGGCTGCATGTTGGATAGGAAGGAGAAAGGACAACAAAATGACAAGATGGAGCATAGATTCTGAAGATGGGGATCCATGGGCAGGAGGGATCCCCAATGATCCAAGTGGGATTGTTGGGCCATGTGATGGTTCACGGTTGGGAGATACTCAGAGGGACTCATCACGACCTTGGTCTTCCTTTTTTGGGGTTAAACCAAGTGGGAAATCAGTTTTCCCTCAATTTCATAATATTTATGATCTGGCTTCAGGAAGGTATGCTATTTATATCCCTGATCCAGTGATTAACAATAATATCTCCTTGATGGCCCTTTCACTAGTTGGTAAGTTCATGGGACCCAGACTCAATATTGATTTGGTAAGGGCTTTTACTAAAAAGAAATGGTGATTGAAAGGTCAAATTGAGATCATAGTTATGCCGAAGGGTTTCTTTTCATTTGCTTTCTCTTGTGAAGAAGATTTATCTAATGTGTTATACAGAGGTCCTTGGGTGATTGGAAGTCATCTTTGGATTTGAAGAGATGGGACCCTAATCTAGATCTGAATGATGCTATCTTTTCTTTTGTGCTTGTTTGGATGAGGTTACTGGGTTTTCCGCTAGAATACTGGTATGAATATGTTTTTAGGGGTTTAGCTAGCTCTTTTGGGGAGCTTCTGTCGATAGATCCTATGACAACGACTAAAAAGAGAATGGTTTTTGCTAGGATCTACATTAATGTTAGCCATGACACAGATCTTCCCTCCTCAGTGGAGATTGCGTCTAAGTTGGGGAAATGGGTTCAAACGTGGAATTTGAAACTATGCCCTTAATTTGTTTTCTTTATAAGAAATCTAGACACCGGGTGAAAAAGTGTCCTTTACAGATTAATAAGGAGGTTGCCCATAAAAATTCTATTAAGAAGAAGGTTTGGAGAGAGAAGAAAGTGAATATGAATCAAAAAGAAGGAGAAGATCATGATCTTAGTCTTGACAAAAACGCTGATCATGAGGAGATCCCAAATGCTCAATAGATGGAAGAGGGGAAACCCCGTCACCCTAGACTGAATCTAGATAAGGATGGTGATAGGGAGATTGAGTGAGAAGTTACTCAATGAGCCTAAATTTCTCTAATTGTCAAATGGACCCAAGGTTATGCTTTTTTTTTATTGTATTCAATTTGTGTTGGCAACATCCAACTAAACTCTAACACCCACACTTCTCCTCAAACAACCTCACTATTGCGTGTTATGCAACATTGTTCTTGTTTGCTTTCTCAAGTTACAAAGGAAGTTACTCTTGCACCACAAACCAAGCTTCCAAACTCCTTTATAATCTTTTCCCCATCACTTTGAACTACTTTCTAACTCTGCCTTGCACTGTCATTACACCAAACACTTGCCATACAACATTAAAATGATTAAAAAAAGCACTGTCACTATCAAACCACTATTTTTCCTGCACTTTGCAAGGTTAGATCACCATAGAAAACTTAATCAATGCATATATCAACCTCTAATCATCTTTTTTAGCCCTATTACAAGATGCCAAAGTATGAATGTGTTCATAAAGCAAACTTGGATTCAAAAAGGCATTAATTTCCCAAAACTGGGCACTTGCTGCCAACCACTACTTCCACACACTAAGACATTAATAACTTCCAAACAAGAAAAGAATAGTCCAATATCTTCACTGGAGTTTTAGACAACTGGATTAAGAGAAAGATATCAAAAATTCATAAAGATCCAACGGTGAAATAAAAAGTTATCATCTCTGCACCGAGACCAATTTTGACTGTCATAAATCTGGAAAATGTATGCTTGCTGCCAACTAAAGTTAACACACACTTGCAAGATGAAAATCACACTATTTGGAGCTCCAAATGAATCCATAAACCCTTGAATGATAGTGCATACCTCTTCCTCAAGTTTTTTCACTCAATTGACCTCTGAGCACAAACTTATTTGAGTCTTTCTCAAATTTGCTAGCCACATTCATCTCCAACTTGCCTAACATGGACTCAAAAACACTTCCTTTGCACAACCCTGACCAAAAGATGAATTATATACACTGTAAATGAGCAATAAAAATTGTCTAAGTCCATCCATGGGAGCCCAAACATGGAATTAGACAAGTTGATGCATTTTGGAGGCCAAAACCCTTGACAGGGCAGCAAAAGAGCCAAAGATAAAACTTTTTGTACAACCCACTTCCAAACACAAAACCTGAAATCTAATTAAATGAATAGAATTGAATATACATTACAATCACTTCCCAAAAGGTACAACATTAAAATGAGAAGTCCCAGTATGGGCTGCTATACAAATGGAGTGCAAAACATGAAAATTGCTGCTCTTTTGATTGATTATGATAGAAAGTACAAAATCCAACCCTATACAAAGAAGAGGGAGGAATATATATAGAATTTGGAGGTAGTTATCAAGTCCTATACGGACATAAGGCATTTTTGTCTTCTTTTTACAAAAAAGTGTCTAAAATGACAACTTTTACAAGCAAAATGACAACTTTTGTTGCTCCAAATGGAAATTTGAGCAACCTAACATAAACGACCTTCAAAAATAACCTATAAATGATTAAAAACACTTTCTAAACATTTTTCAATTCTTTCCAAAGCATGCCTAAGCCTATAAGGCAATTTTCCACTTTTTAGCCCTTTTAGGCCTAGAAGCACAAAATTGACAATTCAAGCCTTAAGAAAGAAAAATTGATCTCTCAAGCACAAAATGAGATCAAACACTCATGAAATGACTAAACACAACCTATGACAAAATTCAAAACCTATTACAAGACTTACAAACACTTAAGCATGAAAATACTAAAAATGGAGAGTAAAGCATGACTAGGTGCTCCTGCACCAGATGGGTTGGTTGAGGAAGAGAAACAAGATGATATCCCTAGTAAGGAGTATAATATGGATCAGGAGAAGACCCCAAATATGGAAGATCAAAAGGAAACTAAAAAACCCTTCCCAGAGGTTAATCAAGATCAACATCTGGAGGAAGGAGAAATATCAGAGGGCAAGATTGGCAGTGAGGATGGTGATTCTATTTCCCCTACCAAGATAGATAGAAAAGAAATGGATCCGTTGGAGAAGGACGATGCCCAGGAGGATTATGGTTTGGCTAGAAGTTTGATGATGCTATCTGGTACTCTAAATTATTTGGATTTTGTTACATCCACATTCCCATATGGTGATCCTTCTCCTCTTTCTTCGACCAAGATAAATGAGATTTGGTCTGAGGTGCAGGGGAAAGATGGTTCTCTTAAAGATGGAAAGGAGAACCAGAAGTATGAAGAGAATATTTTGGAGGGAGAGGAGTCCTTCATGCTAGTTGAAAAAAAGAAATCAAGAAAAGATGCTCCTCAGGCTGGCATGTCTACAAGGAATGGATTAAAGGCAAATGTTGGTACTCCAAAACCCCCAATAGGCAGAAGATCTTCTGAATGGCATAGAGAATAGGAGTGTCTTCAAAATTTAGCGGATGGTAGGCAAAAAAACCATCTTCGAGGTTTGTTCCCCCAGTAAGAAATGAAATTTATCTCGTGGAACATAAGGGGGCTTAATGGCTCCTATAAGAAGGATATTCCCCAGAATCTTGTAAGAGATCATAAATTGGATATTGTTTTGATTCAGGAGACTAAAATGTCTAAGGAAAGGTTGAAAAAGTAAAATTGTTCAAAAACTGTGGGGTTGTAGGCAGTAGTTCTAAGGGTGCTTCAGGTGGGACTACTATTTTTTGGAATACTAACCACATTAAGGGTGAGCCTCTTGATGCAGAGGTGAATATTGTTTCTATTAGGTTTCATCATATTAGGGATGACTTCTCTTGGGTATTATCTAATATCTATGCTGCAAATGCGAAAGCAACTAGAAGCAAATTTTGGAAAAGGTTGGATTCTTGTCGTCTAAAATTTTTGGATGATAGTTGGATTATTATGGGAGATTTTAACATGCTTCTTCAAGAAACTAAAATTTTTGGAGGATCTAAAGTGCAAATGGAGAGCAAACTGAATCTTATGGAATTCATCAATAACCAAGCCCTGCATGATGTTGCTCTTCAGGGTGCGAGCTATACTTGGACTAATAAGAGGGCTGGAAATGAACTAATACAAGTTCTCCTTGATCAGGCCCTTATCTCTAATGATTGGCTGGTTAAGTTTTTTTTGTTCCCTTATGACTCTCCCAAGGATTGTCTCAGATCATTTTCCCACCACTTTTGTTGCTGATGCAGTCTTGAGAAAGTAGAATTTCCCATTTAGATTTGAAAAAATGTGGCTGTCTCACCCTAAGCTTGAGGAATGTATCAAGAACTGGTGGAATATCTCCGTGGATGGATCTGCGATATTTAAGGTGGCTAAAAAATTAAGATTTGTCAAAGATAGTGTCAAGTGTTGGAATAAAGAGGTATTTGGAGACATTTTTGCTTTGAAGTCTACCATCCAACTAGAGCTCAAAGAGATCCAAGATAAGATTCAATTGGAGGGGTATAGTTCTATCTCTCTAGCCATGAAAAATGAGATTTTAGTTAAATATCATGATATTATTGCTAAGGAGGAAGAATTCTGGAAGCAAAGATCGAGATTGATTTGGCTAGCTAATGGTGACAAAAATACCATTTTTTTCACATGACGACTCTTAAACATAAAGTTTCTGATAGGATCTCCCACATTTCTATAGATGGTGTGGTTTTAGATAAGGAAGAAGATATTCAGGGGAAGTTGTCTTCTTCTTCTCCTCCCTTCTTTCTGCTGATCCTAACTTGAATGTGGAAGCTCAAGATAGTTTGTTAGAGGCTATCCCTTTTGTTTTGGGAGAAGAACATAGCAAATTCCTAACTGCCATTCGCTCTAAGGAGGAGATTAAAAAATTTGTGTTTTCTTTTGAAGGTAACAAAGCTTCAGGTCTTGATGGTTTCCCCATGTTCTTTTTCAAGAATTTTTGGCATATGGTGGAAGTGGATGTTGTTAATGCTGTCAAAGAATTCTTTGGAGCTAGGAATCTACTCAAAGAGCTGGAATCTCCTCAAAGAGATGAATTCTACTTTTATTGTTTTGGTTCCTAAATCCTTTGGAGCTGCTTCTATGGATTGCTTTCGCCCTATTATCCTTTGCAATTCATTTTATAAGATTATCTTGAAAGTTTTTGTTGGCATTTGCATGAAGATTGCGTTAATGAAATGTTATGTTGTCATTGATGTCAATTAACTGGAAATGATATTGTTATAATGTTGTTTTGTAACCGGTAGGAAGATCTAGTGAAGGGAACTATAACCGGTAGGTAAGTTTATGGAGTAAACCGGTATTGCTAAGTATTGAAGAGTTGAACCGGTAAACCCTACCTGTTGGTTTGATAAACCCTAACCAATTAAGTTTGGTGAATTGGTTATATTGGTTTATGATTTGATGATGAGCAGTAATGATTATGAC
Organism: Cryptomeria japonica; assembly: GCF_030272615.1. Classification (NCBI taxonomy): domain Eukaryota; kingdom Viridiplantae; phylum Streptophyta; class Pinopsida; order Cupressales; family Cupressaceae; genus Cryptomeria; species Cryptomeria japonica. The sequence continues at coordinate 327,932,091 of NC_081415.1, forward strand.
AACATATTGTATGAAGAGAGTTTCAAAGTGTTTTTGGCACATTGAGATAATGGTTTATGTCTAGGGAATGAGAAAGTATATTGCATGTAATGCAAAGCACGTGATGAGTTATTGAGTTCAATGAAGCAATGATCAAGGAGTGGTCGAGGCTTTCTTGAATGATGTGCATAGATTGTTATGTAATCCAATGGTCATACTTGAAACAACTTGTTTGTAATCTCTATGAGAGAATTAGGTTTTTGTTGTGTTACCGACCTAATTGATTTGTTTATAAGGTCAATGAGTTGTTTTGTTTCAAAGTTGGCAAAGTTCTAGTTGAGTGTGTGGTTTCCGAACCAGATGATGTATCTACAGTTTGTGTAAAGGCAGATAAGAGCATGAAAAGGATCTGAACAAGCAAGTGTAGTGCTATTCAAACAGATCAGAAAAACCCATGTTGTTTTCTAACAATTACAACAGTTTGAAATCCCCTAACCGGGTAAGCTCTAACAAGCTTAGTGTTATTCAAATCCTCTAACCAGGTGGTCCATTAGCTTGGATTTCAAATCGTCTACCAAGGTTACTCCTCATCGGGTATTGCTTCTAATAAGGCATTATAGTCAATCCCTTAACTGGGTGGTCCCTAATAGGATCTGTTCTTAACAAGACTTTTTGTAAAGCTTTAATAGGATTGGCTCCTAACAGGGCGAATTTCAGAAGAGTTCAAATAGTTATCTTGTGAGTCTCATCTCACCGTGGTTTTTCCCATTTGGGTTTCCATGTCAAAATATTGTGTCAAGTGGTGGATGTTTTTGTGGTTATGTTTACTATGGTTGTTTTGCTTAACTGCTTAATCCACTTTGATAAGTTATGATAAACGACATCAATATGAAATGAGGTTTTACTTATGTCAATAAAAGTATTTGGATGTTTGTGAGTTTCAAGTTGTTTACTGTTAATCTGTTGTAACAGTCAATCAATTTATCTTGACAGTGATATTGCATTTATAGTTCAGTGGTTTAACTTGTCAGTTTATAGTTACTTTGAGAGGTTGCACTAGTACATTTGGCCTCAAATTCTGACGATAGTTCATCGGGATTCTGACTACAATTTGTCGGGACTGCCGACAAGCAACACCATCAAAAACTTGTAGTCAGGCATTCCGACGGTGCTCAAGACCGTCGGAATTTCGACGGAGTCGAAGACTCTTCTGATGACGGCCATGACTGCGCTTAACCGTCGGTAAAACTCGATAAGTCGTCAGAATTCTAACGCCTTGCAGGTAATGTTCTGATGACTAAGACATCAGAATAAATTGGAATTCCGCCGACCCCCTCATTTCTTAGCCATCGGTAAAACTCAATAAGTCATCAGAATTCCACGGCAACCAAGGCATTCACACCGATGAGGATATTGTATGTGCGATGGTTCGGGCATTTGAATTTAGATGGCCTTGTCACTATGTAGCCATTAGAATTTTGACGACAACGGGGGCATCCGCATCGATGAGGATGCTATATGTGCGACGGTTTGAGTGTTTGAATTCAAACGGCCCCGTCACAGTTTAGCTGTCAGAAGTCCGACGCTTATGAGGGCATCCGCATTGATGAGGATTCTATATTAGCCATTGGAAAAACTTGATAGTCATCAGAATAAATTGGGTGGGAGTTAGAATTCTCACGCCCCCTCACTGCTTAGCCGTCGACAAAACTCGATAGTCGTCGAAATAAATTGGGTGGGCGTCGAAATTCTGATGCCCTCTCATTGCTTATCCGATGAGGATGCTGTCGAACATACAACATCCTCATCGGATGCTTGGTGGATGGAAAGGTTAGCACTTATTGACCAATATGATAACACTAAAGATTCATTATTTTGTATCAGCCAACCAAATGACAATAAAAACAATTTGACAATCTAATCATGCGACGGTTCGACCGTCGAATGCTTGGTGGATGGAAAGATTTGAACTAATTGACCAATACGATAATACTAAAGATTCATTATTTTGTATCAACCAACAAAACAACAATAAAAACAATTTGACAATCTAATCTTTTCACTCGAAGATCAGCCTAAAAAAACCATGCATGATTGAAGAATTATGTCCCACGTTAAGTTCTTCAATCCCATCAATAGCCACCCATAGGTGACATACCATAAGATGACATGGGAGGCATTCCCATTCCACTTGTACCTGGATGAAAGCAACCTCCCATGCCCACTCCCATGCCAGGAATTGGAGGTGTTGGCAAATAAAAGGGGGAGAAGTTGAGCATATATATTCTGTAAACAAAATAGGCACATATTAATTTCTGCAGAAGATTTAAAATGTTTATTAAAGAGAAACTTAAAATATTCATAGAATCATCAGAGCATATCAAGAACCTAAAGTAGGTATGGAAACACAAATTCAATCATATTATTCATCCAGGCAAGTTTCAAAGCCACATCTAGTTTGATCAAGTCATAGCATATGAACAAGCATGAAGCAAAGAATTCTTTCTTGCCCTGTAGTTCCAAATGCAAAAGTAACCCCCATTTCAATGCCCCAATCCAAAATGAAAATTCAAAATATACTTAATCCTGTGAGAGAGAAAAACCAACTATATGTTTTACCAGTTGTATACTTGTTCCAAAAAATACACCAGTAATTCCTCTACAAGTTCATGATCACTCGATTGAGAACTAGTTTCCATTGAATCCTTGTAAAGATTATCCTTTTTAGACAGTGCAATATGTTTAAATGAATAAAAGTGGTCCTCTTTACCTGACTGGGGAACATCATGTTCCTGATGTTGTCTACCCGGATCATGCTCCACTTGGTCACCACCGACTACATGCTCTAAAATATTAACAAAAAAGATTACAGTAATTTCCACACCAATTACAATTTAAGATGTTTATTTGTATTAATAATTACATAAAAAAATTTGAATAGCAAATGAATACCTCCACTACTGGGATGCACATCCAGACCTTCATGTGGAGGTTGTGTTCCATGATTATCAGGCTACATTCCAATGTCATGCACATTGTTATAATTGCTTGCTTAATTAAAACAAATAAATTCAGTTTATGTTGGAACTTAACATCAAATAGATTATTGGTAAGGTATTCAATTTGAAATTATTTTCATATAGCTTATTTACTCGTGTGACGGATGCACCAAAATCTTGTTGTCCTCAATTTTTGATTTCAAAAATTGGACTATCACATAGAAATTTTTGTTAAAAAATGAAAATTTTTACTCTATGGAACACTTCCCAAGGTAGAATTTCTCCCCATCCTTGGACTGGATTGATCGTTGATCCATCCCCAAGCTACGTTTTGAATTTCATCGCGTTTCGAGTCCATTTGCTATGTTTTTGCTTCAATGTAGGGGAATTTTTTGATGATTACCAGTAACTGGTAATTTGTTTTTCAAAATCCCCTTGAAGCTTTTAGGCTTGTAGGGGAATTTTTCACTAATTGCAAGTTTTTATAAAACTTGTAATGGGGGTTTTAAAACCCCCATTACCAGTAGCTTGACTTTAACGTTAAAATAAAACTTGTAAATGCGATTTTAAAACCCCTTTACATGTTTTAAGCGAAATCACTTGTAAAGGGAATTCTATTTCCCTATTACAAGTAATTTTAGTTGTAATTTCTTTTCTAAAAACCGAAATTTGCCTTAAAGGCAAAAATATGAACATTTTGCAAACTTGTTGTTTTGTTTATAAAACCCAAAATTCTTCCATGCCATTGCAAGCTGATTTGAGTTCAAATTTCTTGGAGGAAATTTAGGGATTCCTTCCAAGTGTGGATTTCCTGCAACTTTGAAGGATTCAAAACCCATTTTTTGCACATTTGTGCAAACCGTTTTATCGCCATTTGTCTTCTTGAAGCCGTTTTTTTCGAATCATGCATTTATGCGTTTTGGCTATGATTTGGGGGATTGAATCCGTCTAATCTCAAGGCACTTTATCATAAATGCGTTGGATTCTATGCTTTGATCAAACTATTTTATGCGCATTTGTGGTTTTGGATTTGTAAAAAGGCCCTAAAAAAATAGTCACATGCATTGCTAAGAGACACACTCTTCTCATTTGAGACATGCTTACAATCCTAAGTCATTTTTGCTTTGTCTTGTGATTTATGATGAATGAAATCAGTTTTGAACCATTTCCTTGGCATTTTTACATGACTTTTTAATAGAAAATCGGTTTTTCTATTGGCTAAGTTTTTTCCATTGTTTAAATTCTATTTAAAGGGCTTCATCTTTCATGTTTGGTTGATTCTTCAAGTTTGGGTTTCTTCTCAACTTTGCAAGGTAATCTTTATTTTTGTCTTTCTTTCTTATTTCTTTCCTTGCATTTTCTTGTTTAGTTTTAGTTTTGTTCATGTTCATAATGGGTTTATGAGAGGAAATTCCCCATTTTACAAAGAAATTTGTAAAGTAAAGTTGTTCTTCCCCTTTGGAATTTCTCCTTCTTTACTTGCATTCGGGTTTTAAAAACCCGATTGCAAGTAAGAGGAAAATTAGTGTTCTTCCCTTTTTGGATAAAGACTTAACCTTCTTTGGTCCAAAAAATCAAGTTTCAAAATAAGAAAAATGTGTTCTTCCCAATTTGCAATCTTCCCAATTTGCAAAGAAATTTGCAAGTGTAAAAAGTTCTACCTCTTGATGTGTTCTTCCCTTTTTGGATTAAGACTTAACCTTCTTTAGTCCAAAAATCAAGCTTCAATGATTAAAAAATCAAGTTCTTCCCATTTTTGCATGACAAAGTTCCAAGTGATCTTCTTGAAATTCATTTTTACCTATCCGCTTCCAATTCCCTCATCTGTACTTATCATCTTTGTCATTTTCTGCATGCCTAAATACCATTTCTCATCCATTCCTTCAATTTTCAGTTTGTAAATAAGTTTGCATTTGGATTTAGAAAACCACGTGCAAATGTGTTCTTCCCAACTTCCCAATTGGAAATTCATTCTCCTTTCATTTATTCATGCTTCGTGTTTTGCGAGTATAGTTGCATTCGGAATTTGGAAACCCGATTGCACGTTTGTACTTCCCTCTTGTGTACTTGCAAAACATGTTTCAAAACCCAAAATAAGTCAAAAGCTTATATTTCCACCTCTTATAGTTCCTCTCACAAAGACAAAGTACGAAAGTTGAACTTTCCCATTTGGAGGAGTAAAAATGTCTAAAGATACTGACTTTGATATTGCCTTGATACTCTTGGATTTACATTGCAGCGTTTCCAGTCATTTTCAAATGACAGATGTACCATCATCTCCCACTCCGAAAAAGATGAAATACAGGTATGAAAAATACAAAAATGAAGTTTTGCAGTCATAGGTTTCCTCCTCCCTTGATCATATCAAGGATACTGAGATAGGGCATGTTGACATGTCCGAATTCATACAAAGGATTGGAGATCCGAAGGAGGGGGACATGCAACGGTTGTTGGATAGCCATATCCATCATGCCACATCCTTTCAAGTTGCTTCCCTAGAACTGGAATTTGTTCTAGCATGTGCCCATCATTTTGATAAAGAGACACGAGTTATTAAAAATGCTGATGGAGAAGTGATCATTCGCCTGGATGCAGAAGCTATAGAGAGGGTTTTCAAAATACCTTCTGAAACCATCTATATAGAGATCTCCAAGCAAAGTGCAGTTGAATACTTTGCCAAAAGGGAGAAAGATTGTAAGCGTCATATCAACAAATGGATTCACGAACCTCGAACTACACTTACCAGATGGGCTAAGTTATATCGATCTGATTTCAAGAATGAGATCGGCGATACTATTAACCTTCTAAGTTGTATGATGGGATTGGAACATTCCAATGTTTTTGAACCTTGGATGTACCAATTTATTATGTTAATAAGGCAGTCTCAACACATCTGTTGGGATGAGATCATCAGTGATGCTTTGTGTGAACAACTTCCAGCCGTCCCTACTACTTTCACCTTCTACATGAATTCATATCTCATGTATATTGCTGCTTCACTTAGACATTTCTCAGGTCTTTCTACCAAGGGTGACCACATGCTTGTACCGGTTTGGGAATACTATGATCATTTGCCTCTAAGATCAAGTAGGTCTCATTTCAGAAGGGTTCAAGACGCTTTCTTTGGTCATTACCTATGTCAATTTGACAAAAAATTGAAGAACAAAAGAGTCTCAAATGAAGCATGGGAAAGGGTGAAAGAATATGGTTGTTTGTTTCTCTAGTTTCCAACTTTTAAATACATAAGAGTTGGATGCTATGGCAGGAAACCTTATATGCTCCCACGATACCCAACTGATACAATTATTCTTATGGAATTGGGAAGACAGATCATGGCTGTGCATACACATCAGTCAGTCAGGCACAAGGTTGGCATGGGTATTTCTTCCAACAACCCATTGAAGATTGGACAATATTCTCCAATGACTTCAATCAAGGCCAAGGCTATGGAGACTGAGTTGCAGGAAATCAGACTCAAAAGATTCAAACCTAGAGATGATTTTGATTACTGGGGCATGAAGGAAAAGATCAAGAAGACCTTCATCCATGTGCATCGAATTTAAGATATCTGGGTTGATCTCTGTATAGAATAGGAGATTCATAAGATGGATTACTCTCAACTCACTGTAGAATAGATTTTGGATCTAAACCTCGTGGATGTGCCACAAGGGATGATTGATGATGGAAACATTCTTGATCCTGAGTTTGTCAATTCAAATGTTGATGAGGCTCCACTTCCTTTTATCCATTGGTCCCATAAGGAAAACACTTCTATCTTGGATAGATTTCAGCCAATTCTTGCCAATACCAATACCTGACTTAAGAACAATGGTGTCATGCTCATTAAGATTAAGGTTGGGAAAGAAGATGATTCTATAGGTCCTCTTGGGTGGAATTCTGAAATTCAACTGGACAATAAAGAGGGTGCATCCTCTTCTAGTATGAGGATCAAATTGTGAGTCAGCCGTGTAATGGTGCTTCCTCCCCAGGAAATAACAGTTCAAGGCAAGGAGAAGCCACAATTGGAAATTCATGTGATCGATCCTAAAGCTTCAAAGGAAGAAACTCAATCTGATAATGCTCCTCAGTCACTTTCTACAGAGTCCCCACGTAATTCTCTTTCTTCACTTCCTATTGAGGTACCCATGTTTCCTCCTGTGATAGATGTGAATTCTCAATCAGCCCCTTTAGTTTCAAAATCTCCACAGGACGTTCTTCCACTTTCAGCAACAAAACCATCTAAAGATCGTTCTCAGGAAAATTTATTGAATATCTTTTCGGATGATCCTCCATGTATACCTTTGTATGATATTGGTACTTCTATGACCTGTTTTGATTAGTTCATGACATCTTCATCACATCCTATCATCACTCAGCAGACTATGGTGGCTATTCAGACAGACACTTCTCCCAAGGTCACCACAGTTGTTCAAACAAAAACTGCTTCTCCCTCTTTCCCAGAGTCGGAGTTAATGGCTTTACCTCCATGGCTCAGTTCCTTCACCGCGAACAGGAAGAAGCAGGTAATCTCACGTGATGCCTTTGACTATCAATAGTTGAAACAATCAAAACCTAAAGCTGTTAAGAGGGCAAAGATAGTTTGGAGGGTGACCGTTGATGAAAATCAGATGAGAGTGGCAGAAATTGCTGAACCAATATCAGATAAACTAGTTGAAGAAATGCAAGCAACTGATTATCGGATCACAAAAGTGCAACTTGGTAAGCAGACTCATGAGGTTGTCAAACATGATGCTCAACAAGCAGTGGCTACATTGGTACAATGGTAAGATGAGGTTTTGACCAAGAAAGATCAGTTGGAAGTAGAGAATCAAAGACTCATGGGAGCCATCCAAAGTATTACTCAACCTTCAAATGGAGAAGGCCAAGTACCTATTTCTTCCAGTGCCAGTGAACCAATCCAAGGTGTCGAGAGAGTCGCCCAAAAGGTTCAAGCCTTAGACACCTGGGTTGATCAATTGCATGACTTATGTTCACAAGTCATAAGACAGGTATTTGAAACAATGGTTAAATTGGAAATCATTGAAGATAAGTTAAATCAAATCTTGGGTACTTTCAAACTAAATTTGGAGAAGGTTGAGAGAAATTTAGTTTCCTGGCAAAAGATGCCTCAACAAGAGTTGAGCATTCTTTAGGTGCATGTCGTAATTCCTTCCAGAGCCATGTACATTGAATATGAGGAACTTCTGGAGAACAAATCCCTTGTTCACAAATCACTCATTGAAGAAATTGATTAGACCTTAAAGTTGCATGAAGTAGTCTTTCAAGATGTTACCTCCCATTGTAAAAAGGCATCCCGCGACATTTTAAATCAGAATGATGAGTTGCTGCCCAAGGAAGAAGTTCTTGCAGATCTGCAACTCAAGATTCATGATGAATGGAGAAGTGAACAATTTTCAGTCGCTTCCATTCAAATATTGATTAAGTATCAAACTGAGTTGCAAGAAATCCGGTCCTGTTGGAAAAGGGCAACTCGACGCTATGAACACTCATGAACCAGATCCTAATGAATTGCAGAAAGTTATTTGGAAGTTTGAATTGTTCATGTCTTCAGGAGGCGCAACTTAAGTATTTTTAAAACTTGGTTGTAAATTCAAAATTGTAATTTCAAAATTGTAGTTTCCCTTTTGACAAGTTTACTTATAAAGACATTTTTGTAATTGCAAGTTGTCATCACTTGCATTTTTGTAATTACAAGTAGGTAGGTTACAAGTCAATTTGGAATAGGACTTGTAACCTTGAATAAGTCATAATTAGTTGTTGAATAGGTCTTGGTGGTTGAGGGAATTTCTCAAGTTAGTTAGGATCCTCCCACCTTTTTCTCAAGGCTCCTCTCCTATAAATAGAAGAGAGGGTGTTTTGTAATTTTTATATTTTTGGAAAGCAAGCAAAAAACTCTGCCAAATTTACAGCATGAAGTCTTTGAGCTTATGCATGTGAATTGAAAGTTTTTGAAGAATAATAAAGAAGGATTACTCAAGTTTTGAGTCTTTGAGCTACATGTTTGAGTTTGAATCTTTTTATTTCTTCCATGCAAAATGTTTCTAAAAGGAGCTTAGTCTAATCTAATTTGAAGTCTTTGAGCTGCAAGTAGAGAAGATTAATTAAAATAGGAAAATCTCTAGAAGGAGCAGCAAGTCTTTGAGCTTGCGTCTATTCTTGAGGAAAAATTACTGTTTGATAAGAAATAGCAGCAAGTCATTGAGATTGCATTAGTTCTTATCTTTGTGTTGAAAGAATAGATTATTCCAGTTTTTGAGCTGTTATCTTTTATTCGTTGTAAAATTTAGTATAGCAAAGGGTAGATAGGACTTCACATAATCAAGTCTTTGAGCTTGATATTGTTGTCCTGTCCCAAAGGAAGTGATGGAAGTATTTGCGCTTTCAAGAAGCTTCATTTCCTTTCTCTCATTTCACTTGAAAGTGGTTACTGCTGTTCATATTCAATCTCTATCCTTTTCTATGAAGAGAAAAGGATATTGTCTTTCTTGAAAAAAAGAAAAAAGATTGCTGTCCAATCCTATTTTATTTTCAAAGTTGTAGTTAGATAGGGGGAGCCTTCCCTTAATTAGGAGAGTTTTTACTCGTGTGCTGTGGTTGAAACCACAATTTTGTATATTTCCCCAAGTGTACAAAATTTTCAACCAACAGTTTTTTGGCGACTCTACTAGGGATACAGATGCATTCGAAAGTCTCACGCTTTTGTTTGAAGACTAGTGTCTTGCTGATTTTAAAGAAGAGTTTGGAAATACTTTCATTTCTCTAAGCTGGAAAGTTTGCATGTTTACGTTCGTCGGAGGTGAGGTGAATATCCTGAAGAAATATCTCCCACTGAACGAGCTAGATTCCATTTGCTCACTAGTACATCCTCCTTTTCACTAACCACAAGTTATCCTCGCTCAAGGAAAAAGAAATCTATCCCAAGTGAAAATTCCCCTTTCTTTTTCAAACCACTGATATTTTCATTATCTAGTATGGCTAATCCACCTCCGCTTCCTCCTCCCAGTGGGAGTAGCTTTTGGTCCTTTGGCTTTAACCCCACCTCTTCATCCACTTTCACAAGGTTCCCGTAAAAATCTTCCCATGTTCTATGGAGATGGAAAACAACATCCCGACGAACATGTCAAGTCTTTCTATATGGAATGTGGTGTTCTTGGAGTTGAACATCAAGATGTTGCTGTTCATTTGTTCATAGAGACTCTTCAAGGTATTGCAGCAGATTGGTTTTTCAATCTTACTGCTGGTTCGATTGTTTCTTGGAACTCATTGAGAGACAAGTTCGAAGAACGTTTCAAGCCTGCGGAAGATGAACATGCCTTGCTAGCCCAGTTGACCCAAATGAAGAAGGATACCCATGAAGGCATGCATGAATTCATTGCTAAGTTCAATAAATTAGCAAATATAATTCCTATCAATTCTTAACCTACTCTTGAGAACCTCAAGTACTTTTTCATTAACACTTAGTTGCCCAAGGTCAGTTTCTTCTTAAGGTGAGCATCTCCTGCTGATTTAGAAGTTGCTCAATCAATGGCTACTAAGATTGAGGACGATTTGATCCTAGATGGTAAAATAAAAAAGGATTCTAATCAGTCTAAAGGAGGTTCACATATGGATGGTTCATTTTCTGGTTCTACCGATCCTATGGTGTAGAAATTAGCAAATGAACTACTTGCTCTAAAGAAGCAAGTATCTTAGAATTCCTACCGCGTACCATACAAGGATATCCCAAGAAGGACGTATCCTAATACTGCTGCCAGTTATGCTGCTAAGAATCAAACCAAGTTACCTCCTCCTCCGGAGAGACTTGTGCTTGAGCCACCTCCTTCAAAGGAAACAATTAGCTATTATGAGATAGATCAAAATGAGTCTTCTTATTTTGATTATCAGTCTGATAAAGTCGCTCTTCCTCAACAACAACAAGAAGAAGTGACTAGTGACTCTACTATATGTTACATGCACTATGATGACTCTGTTGCTACTGAAAGGACTCATAGCCAAGCATTTGCTGTAATGACAAGATCCCAGATTCAGTTGGCTCAAAAAGATGAAGCTGCAAAGGTCGCAAGTGATTTACAACCACCTGTTACTATTGCTAAAAGAGGAACACCGCTGCCCTACATTCCAAAGGATGTATCAAAAAGTCAAGTAAGTAACAAAAATCCTCCTTTTGCTTCATCTATTGATTCCAAGGCCAGTATGCCTAACCCCAGACCACAATTGGACAATGTTAATCCCTCTCTAGTTGGTTCATTTCAAGCTTTCGATATTATTGACCATGCTAGAAAGACTAAGATTCAAATGTCCGAAGTTGAATATTTACAAGCTAATCCTGATCAATTTGATAGGTTAGCTAATTTTGTTAAAAGTAAGGAAACTCATCCTATACTTGAAAATACTGCCCCACAAGAACCCAAGAACTTGCCCAATCACTTGGTGACCATTCCATCTACCACCCAAGGAAAGATAGAACCCTTTTACATTTCTCTGTTGATCAATGGTTTTCAATTGAGCAATTGTGTCTTAGATTCTGGTGCTTCTGATAACGTCATGCCCACAAAGGTTGCTCAAGCTTCGCGGCTGACCTTGACCAAAAATTTTGGTCATTGTTATTCCATGGAGAACAAACAAGTGCCTCTTATTGGGAAAATCAAGGATGCTCAATTTGCATTTGCAACTTTTCCAGATAATAAAATAAAGATGACTATTCTGGTAGCTGATGTTCCTACATCATATGGAATGTTACTTGGCCGTAATTTTTATAAGGATGTTGGAGGTGAACTCAACATGGATATGATGGAAGTAAGAATACCTGTCAAAGGTGTTGTGCAGAAGTTAATTCCTGAAAGAGAAACCAAGTACATGGTTGTCAAGTCTAATGATCCCCATGCTCAGATTATTTTTGAGTCTTCATGTTTTGGGAATTATTATCTGCACATAGACAAAATTTCAGAATTTGCTGAAGATTATCCTTCAAGTAGCTCCAACATTTCACTACTTTCAGCAAATAAAAAATTTGTTGATACTGATCAAGATCAAGTATCAGAAGATGGGTCTTCCAGTTCATATGTTACGGTTGAAGAAGTCTCATCTCCTCTTGCTAATGAAAGCACTCCATTACCTTCGCGACAAGAAGAGTTTCACTTTTCACCCACTCAAGAGGAGAGTTCATCTTGTCCTATGGAAGAAGATGACAACTTTTCTTTTCATAATGCGCCCGTTTCGGATGAAGGCATCTCTAATCATTCCAATGAAAACAATAGTTTGAATGATATGTGGACTCTTGAATTTGATGGTAGCTGCGCTACAAATGGATCCAAAGCTGGTGTAGTTCTGATATCTCCTAAGGGAGAGATCTTCCCTTACTCTTTCAAGTTGTAATTTGCTAATACTAACAATACAGCTGAATATGAGTCGCTTTTGTTAGGGATGAGCATTGCATTGAAAAGAGGAATTAGAAATATTCATGCCCAAGGTGATGCATAATTAATTGTTTGTCAAGTGAGAAACATATATCAAACTAAGAATGATAGACTCAAGCATTACCGCAATTTGGTATGGGAAAATATTGAAGATTTTGATTCTTTTAATATCTCAGTTGTTCCTCGTGAATACAATGATAGGGCCGATTCTCTTACTGTTTTAGCTACTTCATTAATTCCCCATCTTGAATTTGGTCAAGATAAATATATTATTGAGATAATCTATAGACCTAGTGTGCCTGACAATTGGGATCATTGGAAGATTTTTAATGATGACAAGCAGATTAACAATTTCCTGCAATCTGAAGATGGTTTCAACAACCTATATTTTGAAGGAAGTAATTCTCCTACTTCTTTGTCATCAGATTCAATGTCTAAAACATCATCCGAGTCGGACAAAAATATTCTTCAGCTAAAAGGAAATAAGATTCCCAAGGGGTTGGTTTCTCTTGAAAATCTTTTCGATCAACATGATCGTTATATCAAGAGATGACAACAAGAAAGTGCTGATTCTCCTATGGGATATGAGAAATATAATATTGGTTCTAATGAAGATCCAAAGTTTGTCAATATTGGCAATAACTGCACTTCAGATGAGAGAGATCAGTTTATTCAGCTTTTGCGCCAATACCGTGATGTCTTGGCATATTCATATGATGATCTAAAATCCTTTCAACCCAAGGAAGTGTAACATGACATTCCTCTTAAGCTTGGTGTAGAACCTTTTAGACAAAAGAAATGCCAGTATAATCCGAAGATTTTAGGTACCATTCTTTCTGAAGTTCAAAAAATGCTTGATGCTCGGATTATCTTTCCCATCCATCATTCAACATGGTTGGCGAACATAGTGCCGGTGTGTAAGAAGAATGGAGAAAAATGTATATGTGTTAATTTCAGAAATCTTAATCAGCTATCACTCAAGGATAATTATCCATTGCCAATCATGGATCAAGTTTTGCAAATGGTGACAGGTTCCGAGATGCTATCTATGCTAGATGGATTTTCGGGATACAATCATATTGAGGTTAGTGAACCTGATCAACATAAGACTACATTCACTACCCCATGGGGTACATTTGCCTACCGCAAAATGCCTTTTGGGTTGATCAATGCAGGGGCTACTTTCGAATGGGCTATGGACTTGGCTTTCCGTGGTATTGTAGGAAGGTATATTGTAGTGTATCTTGATGATCTTACTGTTTTTTCTAAAGATCATGAGAATCACCTTTTTCATTTACAAGATATACTTGAAAGATGTCGTAAGCACAACATCTCTCTTAATCCCAAGAAGTCAGTTTTTGGGATGACCGAGGGAAAACTTCTTGGTCATATTGTTTCCAAGGAGGGTATAAAAGTTGATCCTGAGAGGGTTAAATCTATTCAGAATCTCCCTTTTCCATCCAACAAGACCGCTGTTCATTCCTTCTTTGGTAAGGTAAATTTTTTGCGGAGTTTTATTCCTGACTTTGCAGAAAAGACTCGTCATATTGTGGATATGATCAAAGGAAAGTCTGCTTTCCATTGGAATTCTGAAGGAAAAGCATCATTCAATGAAATCAAAGATGCAATTGCTCATGCGCCTGTGTTGGTTTGTCCCAACTACACCAAGGAGTTCATCATGTATAGTTATGCTTCCGAGCATACTATGTCGACTATTTTGATATAGAAAAATTCAGAAGGGATTGAATCTCCTATTGTGTTCATGATTTGTCCTTTGAAGTCTCATGAAATCGAGTATTCTTCTATTGAGAAGAATGCCTATGCGGTTGTTAAAGCAGTCAAGAACTTCCGTTTTTACATCTTGAATTCTCATACCATCGTGTTAGTTCCTGATACATCAGTCAAATCTATTTTAACACAACAGGAGTTTGGCACAAAAAGAGGGAATTGGATTGCTAAAATCCAAGAGTATGATTTAGAGATAAAGCCTACAAAGCTTGTTCGAGGAAGAGGACTTTGTAAGCCGATGGTGAAAGGTATTCCAGAGGAGTGAGAATTGGATGATTCTGAAGATCTTCCCAAGGTATTGTTTGTTAGTACTACTGATGAATGGTACTCTAATATAGAATTTTTCTTGATTTATGGTGAATGTCCACAACATTTGTCATTCAAGGAAAAAAGAAGTATCAAGTTGAAAGCTGCAAACTTTGTATTATGGGATACTGGTTTGTACAAAAGGGCAATTGATGGTACTTTCCTTCGTTGTGTTAACAAAAAACAACAAACTAAATTGCTGGAATCTTTCCATGACAAGGCTTGTGGAGGACATTTTTTTGCACCAATGACTACTCACAAAATTTTGAGAGCTAAGTATTATTGGCCTACGCTCTTTCAAGATGCTTTCTGGTGGGTGCGTAAATGTGTACATTGCCATTAGTTTGTAGGCAAACCAAAGCTTGCAACATTACCATTGAAGCCGGTTATTGTTGAAGAACCTTTCTAGCAATGGGGCATTGATTTCATTGGTGTGATCAATCCCTCTTCAAGTGCAGGTCATTCGTATGTCCTTACAACTACTGATTATTTCATCAAGTGGGTGGAAGCAATACTGGTAAAGAACGCTACTTTTGAGATAGTATGTAGATTCTTCACGGAGAATATTATTTCCAGGTTTGGTGTTCCATTCAAAATCGTGACTGACAATGCAGCCACCTTTTCTTCCTCTAAAATTTCACAATTTTGCTTTGAATATAGTATCTTGTTAACTCATTCATCCGATTATTATCCCCAAGGTAATGGTCAGGCGGAATCTGGTAATAAGAATCTGATCACTATTATTCGCAAGCTTGTGGAGGAAAATCAAAGGTCCTGGCATAAGGCTCTTTTTAATGCTTTATGGGCAGACATAATTATACCTAAAAGGGCTATTGGTATGTCACCATTTTAGCTTCTTTATGGGATCAATGCAGAGATACCCATCACTTTGGAACTTCCTGCTCTCAAGTTGGCTAAAGCAATTGAAGATCAAACTTATGAGGATGCTTTAGACAAAAGGATCATGTATCTTTCTCAGCTGGAAGAACAAAGAACACAAGCGGTTGATTGGATTGCTCATCATCAGCAACAAGTCAAAGTTCTTTTTGACAAGAAAGCAAACCAAAGGGGTTTCCTAGTTGGAGATCGAGTGTTGCTTTGGGATAAGCGGCGAGAACCAAAGGGCTTACATGGTAAATTTGATTCTCTATGGCGTGGTCCTTTCACAATTCATCGTATTGTTGGAGAAGATAGTTTTATCTTGGCTTATCGTGATGGTACACCATTTTCTCTGCCGTATAATGGCCAACACTTGAAGCATTACTTTGAGTGAAGTTTAAGGTAATTCTTGTAAATAATGTCTGAGTCTTTTTTGTGTCTTGTTGTCTTTTTGGTCTTTTCTTTGTTGTTTTGATTTGACTCTGTAACCCAATGGAACGGAAGGCACTTAGAGATCTAGTTTCTACTCTTTCACTATCTTGAAGGATAAATGAAAGAATTCCCCAGTTAGAGCCAGTTGTTGTCCTCAATTTTTGATTTCAAAAATTGGACTATCACATAAAAATTTTTGTTAAAAAATGAAATTTTTTTACTCTATGACATGCTTCCTGAAGCATAAATTTGCCCCATCCTTGGACTGGATCGATCGTTGATCCATCCCCAAGCTACGTTTCAAATTTCGCCGCGTTTCGAGTTTGTTTGCTATGTTTTTGCTTCAATATAGGGAAATTTTTCGATGATTACCAGTAACTGGTAATTTGTTTTTCAAAATCCCCTTGAAGCTTTTAGGCTTGTAGGAGAATTTTTCTCCAATTGCATGTTTTTATAAAACTTTTAATGGGGGTTTTAAAACCCCCATTACTAGTAGCTTGACTTTAATGTTAAAATAAAACTTGTAAATGGGATTTTAAAACTCCTTTACATGTTTTATGTGAAATCACTTGTAAAGCGAATTCTATTTCCCTATTACAAGTAATTTTACTTGTAATTTCTTTTCTAAAACTCGAAATTTGCCTTAAAGGCAAAAATATGAACATTTTGTAAACTTCTTGTTTTGTTTCTAAAACCCGAAATTCTTCCATGCCATTGCAAGCTGATTTGAGTTCGAATTTCTTGGAGGAAATTTATAGATTCCTTCCAAGTGTGGATTTCTTGCAACTTTGAAGGATTCAAAACCCATTTTTTGCACATTTGTGCAAACCGTTTTATCGCCATTTGTCTTCTTGAAGCCATTTTTTCCGAATCATGCATTTATGCGTTTTGGCTATGATTTGGGGGATTGAATCCGTCTAATCTCAAGGTGCTTTATCATAAATGTGTTGGTTTCTATGCTTTGATCAAACCGTTTTATGCGCATTTGTGGTTTTGGATTTGTAAAAAGGCCCTAAAAAAATAGTCATGTGCTTTGCTAAGATACACACTCTTCTCATTTGAGGTATGCTTACAATCCTAAGTTGTTTTTGCTTTGTCTTGTAATTTATGATGAATGAAATCAGTTTGGAACCATTTCCTTGGCATTTTATGGCATTTTTATAGCAAATTGGTTTTTCTATTGTCACAACGCGTGGATAATTTTTTTCCATTGTTTAAATTCTATTTAAAAGGCTTCATCTTCCATGTTTGATTGATTCTTAAAGTTTGGATTTCTTCTCAACTTTGCAAGGTAATCTTTATTTTTGTCTTTCTTTCTTATTTCTTTCCTTGCATTTTCGTGTTTAGTTTTAGTTTTGTTCATGTTCATAATGGGTTTATGAGAGGAAATTCCCCATTTTACAAAGAAATTTGTAAAGTAAAGTTGTTCTTCCCCTTTGGAATTTCTCCTTCTTTACTTGCATTCGGGTTTTAAAGACCCGATTGCAAGTAAGAGGAAAATTAGTGTTCTTCCCTTTTTGGACAAAGACTTAACCTTCTTTGGTCCAAAAAATCAAGTTTTAAAATAAGAAAGATGTGTTCTTCCCAATTTGCAAAGAAATTTGCAAGTGTAAAAAGTTCTACCTCTTGATGTGTTCTTCCCTTTTTGGAAAAAGACTTAACCTTCTTTAGTCCAAAAATCAAGCTTCAATGATTAAAAAATCAAGTTCTTCCCATTTTTGCATGACAAAGTTCCAAGTGATCTTCTTGAAATTCATTTTTACCTATCTACTTCCAATTCCCGCATCCGTACTTATCATCTTCATCATTTCCTGCATGCCTAAATACCATTTCTCATCCATTCCTTTGATTTTCAGTTTGTAAATAAGTTTGCATTTGGATTTAGAAAACCACGTGGAAATGTGTTCTTCCCAACTTCCCAACTGGAAATTCATTCTCCTTTCATTTATTCATGCTTCGTGTTTTGCGAGTATAGTTGCATTCGGAATTTGGAAACCCGATTGCACGTTTGTACTTCCCTCTTGTGTACTTGCAAAACATGTTTCAAAACCCAAAATAAGTCAAAAGCTTATATTTCCACCTCTTATACTTCCTCTCACAAAACCAAAGTACAAAAGTTGAACTTTCCCATTTGGAGGAGTAAAATTGTCTAAAGATACTGACTTTGATATTGCCTTGATACTCTTGGATTTACATTGCAGTGTTTCCAATTTTTTTCAGATGACAGATGTACGATCATCTCCCACTCCAAAAAAGATGAAATACACGTATGACAAATACAAAAATGAAGTTCGGCAGTCATAGGTTTCCTCCTCCCTTGATCATATCAAGGATACTAAGATAGGGCATGTTGACATGTCCGAATTCATACAAAGGATTGAATATTCAAAGGAGGGGGACATGCAACGGTTGTTGGACAGCCATATCCATCATGCTGTATCCTTTCCAGTTGCTTCCCTAGAACCGGAATTTGTTCTATCATGTGCCCATCATTTTGATAAAGAGACACGAGTTATTAAAAATGACGATGGAGAAGTGATCATTCACCTAGATGTAGAAGCTATAGAGAGGGTTTTCAAAATACCTTCTGAAACCATCTATATAGAGATCTCCAAGCAAAGTGCAGCTGAATACTTTGCCAAAAGGGAGAAAGACTGTAAGAATCATATCAACAAATGGATTCATGAACCTCGCACTGCACTTACCAGATGGGCTAAGTTATATCGATCTGATTTCAAGAATGAGATCGGCGATACTATTACCCTTCTGAGTCGTATGATGGGATTGGAACATTCCAATGTTTTTGAACCTTGGATGTACCAATTTATTATGTTAATAAGGTAGTCTCAACACATCTGTTGGGGTGAGATCATCAGTGATGCTTTATGTGAACAACTTGCAGTCATCCCTACTACTTTCACCTTCTACATGAATTCGTATCTCATGTATATCGCTGCGTCACTTAGACATTTCCAAGGTCTTTATACCAAGGGTGACCGCGTGCTTGTACCGGTTTGGGAATACTATGATCATTTGCCTCTAAGATCAAGTAGGTCTCATTTCAGAAGGGTTTAGGATGCTTTATTTGGTCATTACCTATGTCAATTTGACAAAAACCTGAAGAACAAAAGAGTCTCAGATGAAGCATGGGAAAGGGTGAAAGAATATGGTTGTTTCTTTCTCTAGATTCCAACTTTTACCTACATAAGAGTTGGATTCTATGGCAGATAGCCTTATATTCTCCCACGATACCCAACCAATAAGATTATTCTTATGGAATTGGGAAGACAAATCATGGCTGTGTATACACATCAGTCAGTCAGGCACAAGGTTGGCATGGGTATTTCTTCCAACAACCCATTGAAGATTGGACAATATTCTCTAATGACTTCAATCAAGGCCAAGGCTATGGAGACTGAGTTGTAGGAAATCAGACTCAAAAGATTCAAACCTAGAGCTGATTTTGATTACCGAGGCATGAAGGAAAAGATCAAGAAGACCTTCATCCATGTGCATCAGATAGAAGATATCTGGGTTGATCTTCACACGGAAAAGGAGATTCACAAGATGGATTACTGTTGACTCATTGCAGAACAAATTGTGGATCTAAACCTCGTGGACGTGCCACAAGGGATGATTGATGATGGAAACATTCTTGATCTTGAGTTTGTCAATCAGAATGTTGATGAGGCTCCACTTCCTTCTATCCATTGGTCCCATAAGGAAAACACTTCTATCTTGGATAGATTTCAGCCAATTCTTGCCAATACCAAAACCTGGCTTAAGAACAATGGTGTCAAGCTCATTAAGATTAAGGTTGGGAAAGAAGATGATTCTATAGGTCCTCTTGGGTGGAATTCTGAAATTCAACTGGACAATAAAGAAGGTGCATCCTCTTCTAGTATGAGGATCAAATTGTGAGTCAGCCGTGTAATGGTGCTTCCTCCCCAGGAAATAACAGTTCAAGGCAAGGAGAAGCCACAATTGGAAATTCATGTGATCGATCCTAAAGCTTCAAAGGAAGAAACTCAATCTGATAATGCTCCTCAGTCGCTTTCTACAGAGTCCCCACGTAATTCTCTTTCTTCACTTCCTATTGAGGTACCCATGTTTCCTCCTATGATAGATGTGAATTCTCAATCAGCCCCTTCTATTTTAGAATCTCCGTAGGATGTTCTTCCACTTTCAGCAGTAGAACCATCTGAAGATCATTCTCAAGAAAATTTGTTGAATATATTTTCAGATGATCCTTCATATGTACCTTTGTCTGATATTGATACTTCTATGACTTGTTTTGATGAGTTCATGACATCTTCATCACATCCTGTCATCACTCACCAGACTGTGGTGGCTATTCAGACAGACACTTCTCCCAAGGTCACCACAATTGTTCAAACAGAAACTGCTTCTCCCTCTTTCCTAGAGTTGGAGTTAATGGCTTTACCTCCATGGCTCAGTTCCTTCACTGCGAAGAGGAAGAAGCAGGTAATCTCACCTGACGCCTTTGACTATCAACTGTTGAAACAATCAAAACCTAAAGTTGTTAAGAGGGCAAAGACATTTTCAAGGGTGATCGTTGATGAAAATCGGATGAGAGTGGCAGAAATTGTTGAACCAATATTAGATAAACCAGTTGAAGAAATGCAAGAAGATGATTATCGGATCACAAAAGTGCAACTGGGTAAGAAGACTCATGAGGTTGTCAAAAATGATGCTCAACAAACAATGGCTACATTGGTACAACGGTATGATGAGGTTTTGACCAAGAAAGATCAGTTGGAAGTAGAGAATCAAAGACTCATGGCAGCCATCCAAAGTATTACTCAACCTTCAATTAGAGAAGGCCAAGTACCTATTTCTTCCAGTGCCAGTGAACCAATCCAAGGTGTCGAGAGAGCCACCCAAAAGGTTCAAGCCTTAGACACCTGGGTTGATCAATTTCATGATTTATGTTCACAAGTCATAAGACAGGTATTTGAAACAATGGTTAAATTGGAAATCATTGAAGATAAGTTGAATCAAATCTTGGGTGCTTTCAAACTAAATTTGAAGAAGGTTGAGAGAAATTTAGTTTCCTCGCAAAAGATGCCTCAACAATAGTTGAGTGTTCTTCAGGTGCATGCCGTAATTTCTTCCAGAGTCATGTACATTGAATATGAGGAACTTCTGGAGAAAAAATCCCTTGTTCTCAAATCACTCATTGAAGAAATTGATGAGACCTTAAAGTTGCGTGAAGTAGTCTTTCAAGATGTTACGTCCCATTGTAAAAAGGCATCCTGTGACATTTTTAAATTAGAATGATGAGTTGTTGCTCGAGGAAGAAGTTCTTGCAGATCTGCAACTCAAGATTCATGATGAATGGAGAAGTGAACAATTTTTAGTCGCTTCCATTCAAATATTGATTAAGTATCAAATTGAGTTGCAGGAAATCCAGTCCCCATTGGAAAAGGGAAACTCCACGCTATACCAATGCCATGATGTCATCGTAAAGACTATGGTGGTGGCTATGAACACTCATGAACCAGATCCTAATGAATTGTAGAAAGTTATTCGGAAGTTCAAATTGTTCATGTCTTCAAGAGGCACAACTTAAGTGTTTTTAACACTTGGTTGTAAATTCAAAATTGTAGTTTCCCTTTCGACAAGTTTACTTGTAAAAAACTTTTTTGTAATTGCAAGTTGTCATCACTTGCATTTTTGTAATTACAAGTAGGCAGGTTACAAGTCAATTTGGAATAGGACTTGTAACCTTGAATAAGTCATAATTAGTTGTTGAATAGGTCTTGGTGGTTGAGGGAATTTCTCAAGTTAGTTAGGATCCTCCCACCTTTTTCTCAAGGCTCCTCTCCTATAAATAGAAGAGAGGGTCTTTTGTAATTTTTATCTTTTTGGAAAGCAAGCAAAAAACTCTGCCAAATTTACAACAAGAAGTCTTTGAGCTTATGTATGTGAATTGAAAGTATTTGAAGAATAATAAAGAAGGATTACTCAATTTTTGAGTCTTTGAGCTACATGTTTGAGTTTGAATCTTTTTTTTCTTTCATGCAAAGTGTTTCTAAAAGGAGCTTAGTCTAATCTGATTTGAAGTCTTTGAGCTGCAATTAGTGAAGATTAATTAAAATAGGAAAATCTCTAGAAAGAGCAGCAAGTCTTTGAGCTTGTGTCTATTCTTGAGGAAAAATTACTGTTTGATAAGAAATATCAACAATTCTTTGATCTTGCATTAGTTCTTGTCTTTGTGTTGAAAGAATAGATTATTCCAGTCTTTGAGCTGTTATCTTTTATTCATTGTAAAATTTAGTATAGCAAAGGGTAGATAGGACTTCACATAATCAAGTCTTTGAGCTTGATATTGCTGTCCCGTCCCGAAGGAAGTGACGGAAGTCTTTGCGCTTTCAAGAAACTTCATTTACTTTCTCTCATTTCACTTGAAAGTGGTTACTGCTGTTCATATTCAATCGCTATCCTTTTCTGTGAAGAGAAAAGGATATTGTCTTTCTTGAAAAAAAGAGGAAAGATTGCCATCCCATCCTATTTTATTTTCAAAGTTGTAGTGAGATAGGGGGAGCCTTCCCTTAATTAGGAGAGTTTTTTCTAGTGTGTTGTGGTTGAA
Organism: Cryptomeria japonica; assembly: GCF_030272615.1. Taxonomy (NCBI): domain Eukaryota; kingdom Viridiplantae; phylum Streptophyta; class Pinopsida; order Cupressales; family Cupressaceae; genus Cryptomeria; species Cryptomeria japonica. The sequence goes on from NC_081415.1 coordinate 327,954,524, forward strand.
ACCAAAATTTTGTATATTTCCCCAAGTGTGCAAAATTTTCAACCAACAAATCTCATGTTTTCCCACTCAATTCTTGTATCCGTTCAACCATGGTTGTATAGCCTTGCTGGTAGGCAATTCTCTTGTCATCTTTTGTGGGCACTCTATTGAATTTAGAGCCTTGCATTTTTGCTTAGTATCGTGAATTTTTCTTGTATTGTTTGCTAAAAAAATTTTTGTTTGGAATATATAAATATTTTGATGCGATATTTCATTTACTGATTCTTATAATTTGTGCGGTAAGATTCATATAACCATCAGAGCTGAGTTTGTGTTGCTCATGATTTTCTTGTCTTGCCTTGTTTGCCTTTGATGTGTCACTCAGTCTACAAAAAGTTTGAAATATGTTAGATTATCTAAATATAAAGAGTAATTAGTACATAATTACATTCTTAATAGTATCACATACCTTCTTCTAGTGTCTAGTGGTGGATTTCCTTTTTTCCTTTCAACTATTTTCTTCGCATCCAAAATCAAGGCCTTCCACTCCCTCTCTGGAATCATTGGGGGATGCTCATACTTTACGTTCTTCTCTAAATGTGTCCTGTACTGGTCCCTCACATACTTTAGACATGTGCCGGCTTTTTCAAGGAGCTTGGTTTTGTCGAATGTGTCATTTCTGAACAACTCAACCATACGGTTTGTGAGTTCATCTTTTAACCTATTTTCTTGGTCATTCCACCTTTTAAGCAAAAACAAACCTGTTAGATTCAGAAATGAATTGAAGCTACCTTTAATATAGATCAAGAAATGGATCAAAGGAAAACTATTCTAGAAATAATGTGAAATAAAAATAGTGGATTAGGGTTAGTTCACATATGATGTTCCACCTTTTACGTATGGAGGGCCCAAACATCTGAAATGCAATGTCATTAAGATTTTTATAAAAAATATCATTTCCTGCAAAAAAATCATGGGATCATTAGTCCAAAACGAGTGATCAGTAAGTAACTTACAATTACACTATATATAAAAATAATTTTAAAGTACCTGGAACCTTTTGTATCTTCAAGGGAATCAATTCTTCGTTACTCACCACCAATGTGGTCTACAATGTTCATGTACTAGCAATACGAGAAGATCCAGGAAATGATGGTATGGTATCACTAGTATTCACCTCTGGCGCATCCTCATGTGCATCTCCTACTGCATAAAATGAATCCACTATGAAATGCCCCCAAGAAAGAACACTTCAAGAGAAATAAACACATAACAAAAGAGAGAGAACAAGAGAGATCTACCAACAGTGCGCAGGTCAACATGACGAGCAGTAGAGGACGTCTGCATGCTGCCTGCTGCCGACATTGCAGTTGACAATAACCTCGAATAAGGTGGCCTTTCCACATGAACATTGGCAACACCTGAAGAATAATACATTAAATATATGAAAACTGCAAGAATTGTGAACAAGGATGAACCTTTATTAAGAGTTGTAAAGAAATATGAACCTTTATTAAGTGTTCGATACTAATCTTAATGATACAATAGTATGAAGGAGAATAAGGAAGGTAGGTTTTGATGTAGGACAAAGGTATGCAAATTTGTGACAAGAGGGCAGTGTAAGTGACAAACTACTATAGTCCTTACAAAAGATAGTCCATGGAATCTATTTATTTAGATTGCTTCAATGTGCTATCTCATGTTGTCGAACTTCACACTATCGTATTGGTCTTTGTAATGTCCCTACTTTAAAATATAATTTAATAATAGTAAATTAAAATACAAGTGATCGGATCAGATCAAATGAGAACTTATAATTGTGCAACTAAATACTTTATTAACAGTTTAATAAACTATTATTACAATCATATATACACACAAAGCTTAGTATTATTCATTCTAAAGAGAGAGCAATAGTATAGACAGGGAAAGGCCCGTGTAAATAAAACTAGCATTAAAAAAGAAAGTTCACAAGTCCAAAGAAGGAGTAGTTATAATGTATAGAACATGGTCATCACCTGCAATACCCTGATCATGTCCACTAGGTTGATGATCACACATGAAATTTTGTAAAACCAACATGTACATATTTTAGTTAGTGACATAGAAGAGTATAAAATATTAACCATTATTGAACTTTTGTTATAATTAAAGCTTTCATTACTGCTTACTCGCATGTTTTCTACTGCTTGCATCAATTGATTTAGCCTATCTTTTATATCATTAGTCTGAGGGGTCGTGCATACCAAAGAAAAAATCTCTTTATTAAATTTTGTGATAGACATTTTTATCACTTCTACAAAGTTTGTGGAAATTGTGAAGTTCTCATCGCTTTATACTGTGTTGAGGTACTAATATAAGGGAGGTTCCTTTCCCTTTCCCCAAAGATCCATCTATGACAAGAATATTATTAACACTATCAAAATTACTCCAAAATACTCAAGAAAATAACATAATAATGTAACAGTTTGCTTCTATCTAATTTGTACAATTACAATGAGGTTTACCTGCTCGATAGAAGTGTCAGGACCTACATCCCTATTTGTGCTATGTGACGGATCTAGGTCGCCCTGTGACAAAGAAAAAATATAAACACGTTAGCAAAATGAAACTAATAGACTTGGCAAAAAAACTTAATAATAAGATGGTATATTGGAGTCATTAATTGGAGGTTGGTTTAAATGGTATATAGTACGTACCACCCCCATGTTAGTAACTTTGTTTGTATCTATACGATTCAAATTATAATCAATTAGCAACTCTTCCCCTGCACTTATTGATTTTATCGCACGTACGAATACCCGATTTCCCTCGCGCGCCTCAAATGTGCAATTGGGTTTCTTATTAGTTGACCTAGGTCGCATACTATTTATAAAACCTGTAATATTCCCTGTTGCTTTTGGCCTTACATCAATGTATACATCCACTTGTTTACTTTGATCATTATCTTTCTATTGTATATAATTTGCTGACAGTGCATACCTACGCATACTTTTTTTATATCGAACAATCTGCATCCAATTTTTGTAATTGTAACAAGGTCCGACATACTCCATCAATTCAATAACTTTTTTGTAACAAGCCTTTATGTCATCCATGGAAAATAGGCCCAAACCATGTAACGACAAAGGTGCTATGCGATATATCCTCTCGTTAACACAAAAATCGGTGTTTATTGGAGGAAGTTCCTTGGGTACCCATTGTTTCTCTAGATGTTTGTACCTCAAGGGAACCTTGATGTCACCTTTTGTCTCATCATCATAAGAACATGACCCCCCTTGAGCAAGGAAAAATTCCATGCGTTTACTGAATTTTATTCTAATCTTTTGACCTCTAGTTGATCTCCCTATTTTAGACCTACTACATGTCTCACTTTCGTCGACTATTCCTACATTTCCCTCACTCGAGGAAGACACATCTGACAAATACCTATTTGGTGGTACCTGCACTCCATCAAATGAGAGATTTAGTTGGTAATGAGAGAGATATTTTGCAAATGAAGGTAATGTTGATGAAGAAGTGAGCCCTAAAGTTGACGTTGAGATTAAAAATTGAATAAGTCCAACTGGGGCCTCAAGTGTTGATAACTATATTAGATTTGCTGCTAATGTCGAGGTTTGAAGATCCGAGGAACTTTTTTTTCGTAGTATTTTTTTTAAAAATAAACTATTTCTATAGGGTGTATTGACTTATACCTGTTGATCCATGAGACTGTGAAGGATCCTCGTCAAAGGGGTTCAGGTTCCTGCATATGTAATTCAATAATCTTATGTTAGCTAAAAATTACATGATATGTATACTAAAAATTACATAGTACACAACAAGAACAATATGCAATCATCATAATCATTGTATATGTTTTATTCCTTACCTTTACTTTATGTAGACTATGCAGGATCCTCAACTAAAGGGTTGACGATGTCTATAGTCAATTACTTGTTTACACCAAGGGTGGCAGCATCACACAAAATATATACATGAAATCAACACCAACAATTGAGCATCATAAGCATTACATTTGTAATTTGATAAACAATAAATACATATGTATCATGAGCATCATAAGCATCACATATGTATCATCATATATGTAATTGAGCATCATAGGAATCACATATGTATCATCATAAACATGTAATCTATCACATATGTATCATAAATCACCATCCATCACATAGCTAATAGATAGTCCACATTCCATAAATAAACACAAAGTTCAAAAAATGTCAAATGTATCATCATAAACATGTAATCCATCACATATGTATTTTAAATCACCATCCATCACATAGCTAATAAATAGTCCAAATTCCATAAATAAACACAAAGTTCAAAAAATTTCATACATTTCATTCATGTCATTGATATTCTTCTTCATCCAACTCATCATCATGACCATCATGATCATCATTGACATCGTCATCGTCATCGTCATCGTCATCGTCATCGTCATCGTCATCGTCATCGTCATTGTCATTGTCATCGTCATCGTCATCGTCATCATCATCATCATCGTCATCGTCATCGTCATCGTCTCATCATCATCGTCATCACCATCATCAACATCATCATCATCATCATCATCATCATCATCATCATCATCATCATCATCATCATCATCATCATCATCATCTTCTACTTCTTCAGTATCTTCTTCTTCCATCTCATTATACTTTATCGACCTTCCTCTTGGCTCATGTCTAACAACAAATGACCAACCCGGTTTATGTGGAACCTCTGAGTAAAATACCTGCTCACATTGGCTTGGAAGAACATAGGGCTCATCCCCAACTGGCTCAAACAACCTTGTATTAACCATTGTAAATCCATTATCATGTTCAATAATAGTTATACCAGGATCATTTTTATTCAGTCGTAGCCTATACCATTTGACGACGAACAAAACTAATTTGAAGGAATTAAAGTCACACTCAAGTATATCATCCAAAATTCCATAGTATCAATTTTGAGACTCTTGAGGATGTATGTCGTTTCTAGATGAAATATTGGTCACCTCAAAGATTGCAGTTATCCCAGAATCTCAAGTTTTCTTCATGTCATCTAAATTTTTGATGCGAAATCTATGACCAATGCAACACATAGCCTTGTGGTATTTGACGTACAGTATGTCTAACATGTTAAAATTATTGCATCGTGAGTTGATAAACATATAGGTGATTAATAAAATTATACATACCCGTTTATCTCTTAAACTATATGCTAAATCAATTTCCCTTTGCGTAACATTGGAATATCCATTACGATGAGCTTCTTTAACCAATGAAGCCATACCTTCCCATGTTAATGTGCGACCAGAATGTTGACATCGTTCAATCCACACCGTCATCCAATCAAGATTATTTCCAATATACAAATGTAGTGCATCCCACTCCCGACCAACTATACAAATTATTAATAGACGAATTAGAACAGATTTATTTAGAAGATTAAGAATTAATTAACTACAATAACATCTTATAATTACCTCACTTTCCTCAATCAAGTACTCCCTTTCAAATTTGTTAATGGGGTTGGGATCCCAAATGCGATCTACGTGGATGTCTGCTACAAACTTAGGAAGATATTCAACAATGTACACCATAGTCTGGTATACCATATATCCCTCCACCATAGAACCCTCAGGATGTGCTCTTTGTCGAACCAAAGCCTTTAAAAATTTCAAGTGCCTCTCAACCATCCACATTGACCTAGTTTGTACAGGTCCACACAATTCAATCTCCTCAACTTGGTGTATGATGTAGTGTTCTTGTGCATTGAAAAAAGTTGAAGGTAGACACTTTTGCATTTCACACATTAAATGAGGAATTTTTCTCTTCCAATATATTATATCTTCTTTATGGATTTCTTTAGATGACAACCACCTAGAAGAGATTCAAGATGCAAAAATATATAAATGAGACTTTACAAAATAATATACAATATATTACATAAGAAGTAAAACAAATCACAAATATATTATCTATACAACAAATTGAACAAAGATCACTACTTACCTCATGTATTTTCCAAGATCATATATGACTTGCTTGACATTATTGTCAAAGTTGTCTGGGAGAGATAGAGGTAGAATGTACTACAACAATTATCAAATGATCTCTCCATTGTTTTCTAACATAATACAATGAAAAGTACATGCGTAGTATACAAATATTTAGTAAATACACAACAACATGAATTACCTTAATGAAGGTATGCCAATCATGTGTTTTCATCCCTGGCCCAAATTCACTTTTCTTTGATATGAGATTGTTTATGTTCACAACAAATCCTGTGGGAAATCGATTTTTTTGTATGACTTCTTTTATAGCATTGCTTTGCTAGTCCATTAATAACCAAGGAAGGGAACTTATATTAATTTGGTCTCCATTGCTATTTGATTGAATGACATTTTTCATTGCATGATTGGATTCCTGAATGTCACTACAAATTTTGACAATTTTTCTTTGTCACGTCTTCCCTCCAATATTTTCCATAATGTCTCTGTTATATTCTTTCCAATATGCATAGTATCAAACAAATGCACAATTTGTAGCTGCTCGTAGTAGGGAAACATACTAAATTATCTCAGATAACTTTTTAGTCCCTTTGGAAGGTGGTCATTAATGCCTTGACGACCTTCATGATCATCAATTACATCATCAGTAAACAAAACACAATAGAAAAATACAAATTCCAAACATAAACCATTAGATGGAATGACATTACCTTGATGATTAATTCTATTATATTCCAACTTCCATAGGCAAGGTGTCATTCTTCATGGATTTGATGTAGTCTCTTCTTTCCCATTGAAAATATGTTTTTCAGTATTTCGATACCTATGATTTCTGTGGAGGAAGTACCTACATTCATCAAACACCTGCTTTCCTAAACTATTTGAATGATGGGAATTCATCTTTGGACCACAAACTGGACATGCAAATTTTCCCTTTATTTGAAGACCTACAAGATAATGTATAATTGGATTAAATATGTTAATTTTTATAATTATAATTATAATGTGCAACTTGAACACTGTAACATACCACAAAAATGTGTTAGCCCTGGGGCATCATGTATTGTCCATACAAGCATTGCATGGAATTGAAGTTGTCTTTGTCCTATTGGTCTAGAGACATCATACATAGTGACACCATTCCATAACTCCAACAACTCGTCGATAAGAGGCTCAATATACACATTCATATCTTTAACTTGTTACTTACCTAGTTGAATGAACAAAAACATTACATAATTATTATGACCATTTTACTACAATATTTATAATTAAATGTAGATGACTATTAAATGATAAAATACCTGGAACAATCATCACCAACATTATGTGCTCCCTCTTTATTGACATCCATGGAGGAATGTTATTGTTGATAACAAAAAATGGCCACACTAAGTAAACAGATCTGATCTCTCCAAATGGATTGACACCGTCCGCTGCTAATGGAAGCTTGAGATTACGAGGTTCTTCTTCAAAGTGTGGCCACTTTTCCTCTATGTCCATAAATGCTGAGCCATCCGTAGGCATTCGAATAATGTCATCTCGACTTCTATTGCATGCATGGTAATCAATAAATTGTGCCAAGCTAGTGCACCTAAATAATCATTGCATACGTGGAATAATGGGAATATAACGAAGAACCTTGTGAGGCACCTTTTTTGTTTAATTGATCCGTTTGATATCTACTAATATGAAATTCAGGACATTCTGTTGCAAATTCATGTTGTTTATGATATATAATATGATCATTGGGACAAGCATCTATGTCTTGATACTCCATTCCAATATCTTTCAGAATGGAAGATAATTCTCGGTATGAGCGAGGTAAAATATTTGATGGTGGTAACAAAAACTCACCTATCAATCTACAAAATATTAATTTGTTAATATAAAGAATATTAATGGTACATGATTCACCCTTTATTAACTATAATGACATATATGACATACCTTAACATATGTGAGATTGTTATTTTGGATAAACCATTCATAACCTTGAAGTTCACCAACAACAATACAACAGAGAGAAGAGTTGTTAAGGAGCCTTCATAAAGGGGCTTGTATGCCTTCTCAAGTACAAGTAAATTAAGAACAACATCAAAGTCATCTTGATCATCATGATCGGCTACACCAGTACTAAATGTGTCATGGATCAATGTATTTGTACCATCATCTTTAATTGTGTTTTCTGGTGCATGATCATCATCTTCCATGGGATCATTATCTTCAGCTTCGATATTCACACCTCCATGTTCCTCCACTTTGAAAAACATATTCTCTGGGTTGTGTTGGTCCATATCATGTGCCTCGGGGAGCTCGACCTATATAAAAATGATCAACATAAATAAACCATGCTCATGATCTCATGATGAAGTGATTTATTATGTATATAAATTGTTAAAATGATATAATGAACAACTTACCAATGTATGATAATCATGTCCCCTTCAATGTGACCATGCTGCCTACAATGTTTCTTAGTTGTTTTGATTAGAAGTCTTCTAGTCTTTAAGCCCTTACAAATTTTGCAGGGACAATAAAATTTTCCATTACCTTTTGTTTTCAAGTTAGACCACAATCTAGCAATTGTCTCCTTATTTTGTTCTTCGCTGATATTTTTAGACATGGTCTTTCTTCACACGCAAAAAAGTCGGGCTATCGAAACTTCGGTGCGTAACCTTCACAAACTACGCAAAAGGATATCACAAGTATGGAAGTCTTCTTAGAAATAGTTATATAGAAGTTTAAATGTTACTTAAACTTAGACTCTCTTCAATTATGAAGACTATTTTATTTAGATAGTTTTCTTGGCTAAAAAAGAAGCTTGATTTTGGCAAGTTGATGAAAAATATTTGAGTTTTAAAAAAAGAGAAACCTTTTTATTGTGTCATCTAATAGAATCAACTTAGGAATGATGAATTTACAAAGAAGTCAACATGAAACCAACTTCATATGAAAGAGAATTGAATTGACTATTATAATCCAAAATATGAAGAAACTTGAGTGGTTACATTAATAGTTATAATCAATTCTTTTGTTGCAACCCTGTCAACAAGGGTTTTATGACAATTTTGACAAAAACCATTAGAACTTTCTTTATAATCCATGGATGACCTTCAAACCTATCTTGAATTAAAGATAAATATTCATTATACAACCTCAAATAGGTTATTAGGGGCTAGATTCAATCCAAATCTTATTAGGAAAAACATCTAAAGCAAGAAATACTCATGACTGTAAAAAACAACAGTTAAAAGTATTGAACAAAATATCAATTTTCTCATTGAATATTCATCAAAAACATTTTACAATACATACTTTATAGCAATAAGCTTACTTCCTATTTATGCAACAAACAATTACATGGAAGTTTTACTTTCAAACTGATATACAACCTTGTAACTATCACAACCTTACAGAATTAAGTGACAGTCAGAGGCTTTATTTGATCTAGCCTTACAAGACTTTCCCGCAACTCTGTCACACACACTTAATCTGAATAAATGATGGATTTTATAGCCTCTCATGGTTTTATAACTATTCCAACTACCCCTAAGACCGAAATGTACAATTTGGCAACATTTTATGCATTGTTGCATTACAAGTTTTTAGTGACACCTTGACAACTTTTGCCTTTTGACATGAATGACCACTAAACATTACTTAGATACTTTGAACACCTTATAATGGACTCAAAACAACATATTAAACCTTTATTATCCTTCCATGGGTACATTTACATTATTTGAACAATCAAGACCTGAATAGGACTATTTGACAACTTTTGACAAAATGGCACAGTTAGCCTTACACATTGATTTCAAGCTTGACAAGCTTGTTTATTTCTCATTACTCATGATGAGTATGTAGCTTCTTAATATTAGTACCATTTAGTTCTCCATTTTCTTTAAGAAACAAGAGAGTATGGATGTCTAGAAGTGGAAGAAAAATGGAAGAAGTCCATTAGAACTCCACAAGTCTGCAAATAAAACCATCAGTGTAGCCTACCCTGAAGAAAGTACCCTAGAAAAGCCAAAGGTCATTGGGAAGTGACTAACTATTGCTAAAAGGGGATAGGAGTTATCCTGATACCTGATAGACACATCAGGAGGATATACACCGATCGAGTCATTACTTAAGTATCATCGGTGTGACTTTCGCTATCGGAACATGCAAAATGTTGTCTTGCGATAGACGATAAGGCTATCGATAAGACTTAGACCGATAGGGAGAGAAGCCTTAGTCATCGGTACAACTTAAAGAGATTGGGGTGTAGCATTTCAAGCTATCCTGATGCTCGATGGAAACAATAGAGCAGGAGATTCATCGGGGAAAAAGTAACTATCGACAGAGACTATTCAAGGTTATACTGATACCCGATGGAGGGCTTGAGAAGACACACACTGATAAAAAACAAAGTGACTTAAGGAATGAAATATTGCTGATGGCACCAAGGGAGTAATTTGTCGAGAAAGCATATACCGATGAGCCATTATAGATACAATTCAAAACTGAAACCAAAGCAACCTATATTTAATGCATGCAATTGAGTAGATTGATGGCTCACACGAGGCTAATTAAGAACCAAATGCAGGTTGCGTCTTAGTAAAAAAAACACAAGGTGAGAATTATTGCTCACAATTCATCACACATCATGGAGGCTGCAAGTTAATTAGGAAGAAAGAGGAGTGCTAAGGGCTCCAAATCCACATCTAAAAAATCCAAAACAACGGAAGTACCTCCTGCATGGAAACTGAATCAAGATATCATTGATCAATTGTAGTCCCCAGGCCCAAAATCAAGGAGGTCAAAACAACATTTGCCCAGAAAAGACCAGCTTGAGGATAGGGGTTGGAGATGTGTGGACAAAGGTGAGAGGTTATGAACTCTTCCTATTTCATTTTCTGAGAAAGGACAGAGAAGTGCCAATTTGTAACCTATGGATAACCAACTTAGGTAAACTAGTTGTTCCAAATGTTTTCATAAATATCAGATTGATGGAAGTCTTGGTCAAAAATTACAATTATGTGAAGAGATGCATTTAGTTTCGAAATGGCGAAGTGTTTATCAGATTTAACCGTGGCACCATAGATGAATTTTTTAGCTTAGACCCTAACCTCGGTGTACCCTTGTCATTTGAAGAACTAGAGGAGGAAATTGTTAAAATAGATACCACTTATAAACGGTGGAACTTAGCTTTCCACAGGGTTCAGAAGGGCATTCTAACTGAAGAGGATGGTCCCCCATTCAACATGGACATTTTTAGACACTACTTATAGTACACATATATGTCACGCGGATAGGTTGGAGGTATAGAGGTCATTGATGTAGCTAATATTGGGCCGCTGGTGTTAGCAGCAAATGTACAGATGTATGAGCCAAGACCCTTTGATTATGCTACTTATTTTGTATAAAAATTACATGAAGGTTTCTTGAACCTCAGAGATAATAGGGAGCCCACTTTCAAGTTTTACTCGTTGTTAATGTATTTGATTTTATTTTATGGAATATTTAGGGGTATGTGGCCAATGAATTTAAAATTGAACACAATGGACAGAGCAGGAAAAGAACAACTAGTACAGATGTGGACATCAGTTTGGGATTCATGATGTGTGAAACAAAACTACATCAAGTTTGAAGAGATAATAGTAAAGCCATTATACTAGATGTATGGTGTCCCATGTGAAGGATCTATTTCCACTGAAGTTAAAATATTTCTTAGACCTGCTGTTTTTAATGAAAGAGGTATTGTCAATCACAACTGGGGTGATTGGTTTGTTCACAAGGATTTTACTTGCTTCAGGATTTATGGTTTCGAAGGAACCCCATATCCATTGCCAAAACTTGTACCATACAAAATTTCTTATCTAGAGATTGTTAGACAGTTAATTGTTTTGAATGCCAAACATTTTGGAGGTATGCATAAGTAGACTTTCTTGCCCGGGACTCTTACTTTTGGGGATTTTACCATTGTATCAACAAAGGCTTATGAAGCCATTGATAGGAAATTAATTGAAGAATACAATTTGTTCAAATATGCTGCTAGGGTCAATTATGATCCTGAGGGATATATTCACAATTGCAAGAAAAGTCAAAATCTGGGAGATTATATTCATGTTTACTTGCAAGTACACATGTTTAGAAACATGGAGGAGGAAGAGGCCCAAACGACCATTGATGAATTAAACAAGAAATTGGAAGAAAAGAAAAAGACATTGCAAGAAATGGAAACTGAAGAAGAAGAGAGTGAAGACAAGTCCGAATAAGTTGAGGTGGTATCTAGGCATCAAACACCAGACACAATAGAAGAGCTAGACTTGCAAGAGCAAATTGTTGCCAAGATGAACATCCATAGTGATGTAAGATACAATGAGTATTCTTCCTTTGTGTCTGGTGATGTTTTTAGAATTTAAATCCTTTTTATATAATTTCAAAGGGAAAAATCTGAGAGACTCTATCCCAAATGTAACCCATGAAAAAGAATCAGAATTGTTGGGGAAACTAAAGAAAGAAATCAATTTAGAATTGACCACTATAACCTCTTAAAGGGGATGAAAACTTCTTAGTGAAGAAAACATCATCATCTTTCCAGGATGGGACATGAGTGCATCATTTATTTTTGATAGCATGTTACATTCTGAGAATAAGGATTTTAAATTGGATATTCAGGGGGTAAATGATGTGTATGTCGGCTCTAGATTTGACCATAATGAAGAGGCTTTTCTTTTATGGGCTCTTTACCCTCGAAATAAGAGGCCAAAAAACATTGATGTGGATAAAGCCTTTGGTCACATGATGAAATTGAAAGTTGGTGAAGTAGATCCCATTGTTACTGCTAATATGGTTATTGATATTTCAAAATTTAATAAAGCACAATTAGTCAAAGTGATCAAAGAAAGAGATCAGTACAAGGGATTATATGAAGAATTACTAAAAAGAGGAAGATAGCTTGTGCCACAAATCCATGATAGGTCTCAGTGGAAAAATAAATGTGAGGAAGTGCAACTGGAAAATAAAAAGTTGAAAAGACAAATGCAGAGTGTGAGGGCTGACACAACCTCTATTTTATTGACTAAGAGATTTCAAAAATTGCAGGGTTTCCTTGAAGATTTATGGGCTGTTTATCAAAAGAATATGGATAATGCAATATCTCACAACCAGAGTTATAACAGATTAGGAACTCTATTGCATGATAAGACAATGGCCAATACAGATGCCAAAGTCATTAAAGGAATACAAAAGCTGTTGAAAAAGCATGAAGACTTTGACACAGAATTGCAAAATGAATTTAATGAGTGCAAGGAAATAGTACAACATGGTTTTCCAGAAATTGAAGATCATAATGGACAAATTAAGGATAAGGATAAATGGATTGTGGAGTGCCAAAGTCTTCTCAGTGCTTCCCTTAACATTGCCTGGTCTGATTTACTTGACATGACAGACACAATCGAGCATATGGAAAACTTCATCAATTTGGAGATTGTGGTCAGAGATATTATCTACGATGTAGATACCTAAAAATCAGAGGGATATTTGAAGCACATTTAGAAGTGCAATCAGATGCTTGTAGACCAGCAATAGATATCAAAAGATGTTTAAAGATGTGACTTTGTATTTTATAGTTTTAGTTTGTTGGGGCTATTTTTAGGTAGTTAGTTTCTAGTTAGTTTTTTGTTAATTTTAGTTTAATGAAAGGGTATGCCCTTTCATCTTTCAAATCGAATCCTCATCTATATGTGGAGGATCTTTTAGGAGAGACATATATCAAAAGTTTATAGTTTTTTTTATCAAGACAGTCTCTATGCATTTTCTTATGAACTCATTGTCTGGAAGTTCCAAGTTGATGGAGGATATGCACTAAAATCAATTAGTTTAAGTATTTTATTTTCAATATAAAGATTCAAGTGTTTCTCATTCATGATGGTATCTATCTTTTCAATGGATTGACCAATTCCTTGGATAAATCTATTTACATAGATTATTTCATTGCGCAATATTATGTTGTTGTAATTAAGATTGATTTTTAGTTTGAATATCAGTTTGAAGGATTGGTTGGCAAACTTTGAATTGTCTTATTGGTCTTTCAAAGTAAAGTTAAATTCAATAAGACTAACTGGATGTCACATTTTAATTGCAATTCATATGGAAGCCTTTGAGATGATGCTCTTGTTACATTAACGAGTTATTAAAACTATCTCTAAAGTTAAATGTAGGATTTTTCATTTGAAATGATATGAAACCAGTAAGAAATCAAGGCACTGGTCTTTTATTTATTTTATATATTTGAATCAAGTATTTCCAAAGAAAGTTTCATTAAGGAATCATATTTCTAATTCATACAATCACTACTTTATAAACATTCATTTACAAGAAAGCAAACATATTGATTATGGTATAGTAAATAGGGTTTACTTATTTTTTAATTTTTATACAATACTTTTAGCCTTTATCTAACATAATCGATAATTGGAAGACTTTTCAATAACTAGGGATGGAAAACATTCATTTACAAGCAAGCAAGCAGATTGATTATGGTATAGTAAATAGGGTTTACTTATTTTTAAAACTTTTATACAATACTTTTAGCCTTTATCTAACATAATCGATAATTGGAAGACTTTTCAATAACTAGGAACCGCAACATTAGGAAAGTAAAGAAAAACAGATAAATGAGAATATATCAGTAGGATGACAAGCTCAAATTTATGAGACACACACTCTGAAATGAACTTGTCTGCAACCAAATTTACATGATTCAAACACACAACCTGCAACTCCACAGGAATTTAACGACATGTGAAAATCTATAGGAATTTCGCCATCTCCAATAGTTCGATAATAATATGATTAGGATGGATAACTCCTCATCTCTTTTCCCTCACATGAATGCTAGATTTCTCATTTCCATTAAGCATGGAGTTGAGATATTGAGCAAACTTCATTTTGAATTGGAAGAAGAGGCATTTGTTTGCCCGATTGAATACCTAGGTAGTATTAATGCATGTTTTTTGTGTAAAAAAGAGGGATGCATCAGAAAGAATTGCTCACTGTTGAAAAACCCTAGGAATTTGCCACCTAATGGAAAAAAAAATCCCTCCTATGTCTTAAAAAAACAACCCTAATTAGGATGAGAAGGTGGAGAATACTCCTGAAGTAGGCGGGCCTATGAAGACACCAAATTTCTTCCCTCCCTCTGGTTCTCAAGGGAAAGATGATTTCTCATCTAAAAAAGACCTAGCTAATAAAGAAAACCCTGGGCTCTCCTTCACTATGTTGAAAGATGACACTCTTTCTAAATTGGATTCTCTTCATGTTGTGGTCAAAGAAGCTATCAAAACTCCACTCCATCCCACCTCAAATGATGTTGGTAAAATTATGAATGTCAAAGAAGTCTTGGATTCTCTATCTAAATCTAGGAGCTTGAATGCTTAGCAACTTGTGATGGAATTTTTTTTAAAAATGATGGATACCAGGAAATGAATTGAAGATCAAATTAATAATTTTGATCTAGTAGTTATTCATGCCAAACCTGTGGGAAGCACCCTCGATAGACCCTCACCTAAACCTTATTTTGAATAGTGTAAGGATGGTAGTGAGGGGAATGACACCTTAGTCAGCAATGGTAAACCTCAGAATAATCTTGACTCCATCACTAGTTCCGAATCTAGTTTTGGAGTACTTAGAGTTTCCCCAAACCTAAATTTTGGGGATGCAAAGGCTTTCCCCCTCACTAGTACCCTTACTGGGCAAGTATTGAATGGTAATAGGGGATTTGTTACCCAGGGTTTTGAGGCGAGTCTGGGAGGATGTGTGGAACCACCTAAGCTTTATTTTGATAAATGATCAACATAAAACAACCATATCTAAAAATTGAGACAAAATCCTACAATGTTAAGGCCAACACATTAATCTCCCAAAATTTTGACATATAAGTGTCAGACACTAGAGTGAATTGGAAATGACCTGACAAAATAGGCCTCGCTTTTAGCAAAAGTGAGATATTAGGATCATAATATTGGATCTAGACAATTTTTTTAATTGACAACAATTAAATGTAGAATAAAGTGTGTTGAAAATTAAAATAGGATAAGATCCATCCTCTTGAGTTGAAGGTTTTATTCAACTTTGGAGATGGTCCCTGCAACTATGAATTCAGATAAAGGATTCATAACATAACATTATCTAACCACGAAAACTAACAAGTTATGAAAAACACTCCTAATTCAATCAATGAAAGCATGAAGACAATATTCAAAGTAAAGTAAACGCAAACCAAAATGCAGAATCTCCTCCATGTGATTCCATTGTCCTTTCACCTTCAAATGGGATTTTGTGGATTTCACGTACAAGTGAAAAGTGTAATTGCAAGCAAGTTTGCAAAGTGAAATCAACAACATAAGGGTACTCAAAGCATGGTTAGTTTTTTTATTGAAAAAAATAGTGCTCCATTTATAAACCTATTGATGAGGATTCAAAAAGGACAACAAAATAAGAAATTGGCATGACTTGTGACAAGAGTATGACAAATTTGATTGGCAAAATTTTATGACAAATTCCTTTTGAAAAAATGACAAATTAGGAGATATTGGTGCAAATTGAATATGACATGATTAGGAGTAAAAATAGCCCTTTGATTTATGACAAATTGAGAGCAATAATTGCTCCTTCATTGAATGACACATAAGAGAGAAAATGGCCTCATAACTTATGACATGATTGAGCACAAAAAGGGGAGCTAATTAGGAGGAAAAGTTAGTGAGAATAATTAGTACAAATTTGAAATTCTAAACTTAGAAATTAGATGGAAAAAGGGGAAATTAGAGAAATTAGAAAATTAGGAAATAGGAATTAGGTGACATTAATTGATAAATTCTCATTTATTAATTAAGACAAAAAAGACTAATTAGCCAATTAAATGAATTATTTAATTGTGACACAAGAGACCTAGGATAAACAAATTTATTTTTCCTAAAGAGAAAAGTTAGTAGGATTAAATGAATAAATCATTAAACCCTAGGAGGAATTAGGTCATGACAAAATTGAAGCCAATAAAGATCGCGATCAAAATGACAAAATGACAAAGATTTGATAACTGACAAGAAATCGACATTGACTAATGAAGATCAATGACAAATTAATCAAGATTGGCAAAAGGATCAAATTGATAGACAACCCAATTTGTAGAGGTAGAGGCAAAGGAAAAGTTGAACCTGATTTGAATAGGCAGAGGCCGAGGAAGAGGCAAAAGAAACAAAGGAATTAGCAGAGGTAGAGGAATTCAAGAGTTAATTCAATCCATCGCGTGTGGTTTTCAAATGAACTCGCGCTTTTTTTTTTAATAATGCCTCTGATCATCAAAATTCCAACTAACACGGGCATCGTCAGAAAATGTTGTCGGCATTTCGACATTATCGTGCATTTAAAAATAAATAAATCACATTTGATCACAAAAAGCCTTGTCCGTTGGAAACCTCCGTCAAAATTTGAGGCCAAATGTATTAGTGTTGATTCTAAGATTGGTGGAAGTTTATATCATTTTTCTATCTACTGATTCACCCCCCCCCTCTCAGTAGTTGACTAAATCCTTATTCTTTCATCATGCCATCAATTGGTATCAATGCTTCTTAGGTCCTCTAAGGTCTAAGCCTAGCAACTTGAGGTAAAGATCTTGTAGAACATGATGAAGGAAGGTCCAAAATTTAATAGAGAGAACTATAGGATATGGAGTGCTAGAATAAAAATTTATATCAAGAGTCTAGGAAATCAATATTGGGAACATGTTGGTACTCAATATGTTGCACCTAGTGGAATTATGACTGATGATCAAAAGAAAGAGCAACAAGAAAATAATCAAGCACTGGAGGCTATTATTAGTTCTTTGTCTGATGCAGAATATGTTGATGTCCATGGTTTGGAGACTGCATATGAGGCATGGAAGAAACTTGAAGAGATTTATAGCGGTGATGAACATGTGAAGATTGCTAAGGAAGAGAGTCTAAGAGGAAAGTTTGATGACATGCGGATGGCTGAAGGTGAGAATATCCAATAGTATGGTCAAAGGATAAAAGAGATAGTTGGTGAGATCAAGAGTGCTAGTGGTAAAGTGGAAGATGCCACAGTGGTTAGTAAGGTGTTGAGAACCTTGCTACTGGTCTATGCTATCTGAGTTGTAGCCATTCAGGAGCTAAAATCTATTGAAAAAAATAAGGTAACCCTTCACTCCATCATTGGTAAGCTTACTGCTTTTGAATTAAATGGTTATGATGGGAGTATTCAGAAATCCGAGTCTGCATTTAGAGCTTCAGTTTCTAACCCATCTATGAGGAAGAGTAGAGATGTCAGTCATAGTTATGAATCTAGATCCAGCAGAGAAGTTGATGATGAAGACAGTTTGGTTGAGCTTGAAGCATTGTTGGCCAAGCAGTTGCCCAGAGGTACTGGTAAATACAGAGGTAAATTACCTTTGAAATGTTTTGCATGCAACAAGATTGGACACATTGCAGCTAATTGTCCTATTAGTAATAATGAGCACAAGCGAGAAAATTTCAAGAAGTACAAGGGAAAAGGCAAAAGAAATTTTTTTATTGCAGTTGATGGTGGTATCACTGATGAGGAATCTGAGGGTGATGCTAATGAAGACATTGTTTTTGTAGCCATTAAAGAAGAGACATCTAATCAGAAGGCTTTAGTTTCTCACATGGATAATAATGATGATTGAATCATTGATAGTGGTTGTTCACATCACATGACCGATGACCAGAGAAAATTTGTTTCTTTGAAGGAATTTGAAGGCGGAGTTGTGAGATATTGTAATGACTCACCCTGCATGGTTAAAGGTAAGGGAACTAGTTCTCTTAAGGGAAAGAGCAGTGCATATGATGTCTATTGGGTTGAAGGATTAAAGCACAATATTTTGAGTGTTGCTCAACTCAATGGCAAATGATATCCATTGGAGTTTAAGAATGGTATGTGCAAAATCTATGGGAGCAAAGGTGAACTAATTGCAACTGGCAAATAGACTAAAGGTAACCTGTTTCACCTAAATCCTAAAGTCAGCAACTGTTTAATTGCTAAAGTAGATGATAGTTGGCTTTGGCATAGGAGATTTTGTCATATAAA
Source organism: Cryptomeria japonica (assembly GCF_030272615.1). Taxonomy (NCBI): domain Eukaryota; kingdom Viridiplantae; phylum Streptophyta; class Pinopsida; order Cupressales; family Cupressaceae; genus Cryptomeria; species Cryptomeria japonica. Next base: position 327,973,638 of record NC_081415.1, read on the forward strand.
TTTTGATAACATTGTTAAAGTGAGTAAGTCCAAGACAACGAGAGGTTTGCCTTAGTTGGACAAATTGGTTAATGCTCTATGTAAGGAATGTCAGTTGGGAAAGATGACATCCTCAACTTTCAAGAGCAAATCTTTTTCAGTGGAACATCTATTAGATTTGGTTCATACAGACCTCTGTGGACCAATAAGGACTAAAAGTATTCAAGGTGATAGATATTTTATGATCTTCACTGATGATTGCTCAAGAATGATGTGGGTCACATTCTTGAAGAATAAAACTAAAGCATTTGGTAAATTCAAGGCATTCAGGGCCTTAGCTGAAAAGGAGAGTGGTAAGAAAATAAAGTGTCTAAGGACTGATCAAGGCGGTGAATTTACTTTTGAGGAATTCACTAGATATTGTGAAGAAAATGGTATCAAACGACAACTTTCTGCACCAAGGACACCACAACAGAATGGTACTGTAGAGAGGAACAATCGGTTAGTTGTTGAAGCTTCTAGGATGATGTTGATATAAGGAGGTGTAGCGAAAACTTTCTGGAGAGAAGCTGTCAGCACAATTGTCTACACTATGAGCCGAATTTTGGTAAAAAGAGGTAAGGATAAGACTCCTTATGCATACTGGTATGGTAGATCACCTAATGTTAGTTATTTCAAGATATTTGGCAGCAAATGTTTTATTAAGAGAGGTGACTATGTTAGCAAGTTTGAGGCTAAAAATGATGAAGGTATTGTTGACTCTAAATTTTAATTTGGGAAACAAACAACCTTATAGGAAATTCAGTGATGGGGGACCTACTTCATAGGATTCACTGAATAACCTCTAGATTGAGAAGCCGACTCTTCCTTTAGGGGAGGGAAAAGGGAAAGAAGAAAACTTAAAATAAAATGATCTATGCTTTTGAGGCGATGCGCCAAAACATTTTATAAAAAGCAAATAGCATATAGAACCAAGAAACACATGGTTTTAAATCCCATTCAAAAATCTACATGCCTGAACAAAACATAAATTAAGATACAATTTAGATCCCTCTGAAAGAACATAAAGAAACATATATCATGCATCCACCAGATAACAAGTGTGGAACACAGTTTAATCAACAGAGTATTAGATAGATATTCATGAAGTCATCAAGCATATAGAAAAACACACAAAATCCTATTTAAGCATCGAAAAGAGGTAATCACGAAGGCCACAGACACAATCTTGATTTACTTTCCTCTTGAGAAAAATATAATAGTTCCCAATTCTAAGATCCTTAATTATTTTCTTAAAAGGTTATGAACCCCCATAATAGGGAAAAAACAAGCATAAATAGAGCCCGCGACTCTACTAACAGCTCCAAAATAAGCCAAAACATGCATAACCGCCCCTGAATAGAAAAACCAAGCTGTGTCACCCCGCAGGGTCACACCCAGCAAAACGGTCCCAAGGCTGTTCTTGCCTATTGTGATGATCTTCATACTGGTCCAAACGGAAAATATTTTACTAACTGCAGAAGAAAACGCGGTAGGCGGGGAGGCCTCTTTAGAAAAACCTCTTCAAATAGAAACACATCTGCCCTCTTTAAGATGCTAGGTGTCCCTTTCCCTCTTGAGCTACAAGGTGGGCCCTGGAAACAAGGCCCAGTCAACAAAACCTCTCCATTTGTCGTCATCACGCAACTCCACTCCTTAAGTGCAAAACACGGACCGCTGGGGACAACACCAAGTTGACAACTATCCTGTATGCCATGCACTGCTGGAAAACCGAGAGGGAAAAGAAAATACTCTGGCCGCAAACCTACCCAAGGATTTTAATGTGAACATTTCTTGGCAACTAACAGGGGAAATTCTGCCTGCGGAATACAGGAACCCAAAATTGCTGGTTTGAAGACCAGACTTTAAGTTAAGATAGGATGGAGCAAGTTAGAGACCTGCTGCAATAACAATCCATCCTCCTTAGAAGAAAATGCTTGCGCATCTAGGTTCTGGTAGTGTTGATCCAAGCAAATGACCTCACCGAATGACAAGCCTATGGGTTCATCATGGACCAACTTTAAAAGAGCGTAGAGCTGGGCAAGGGGATGCAGAAGATGCTCTACATCCTTGGCTAAGGCTGGGTCACTCAAGCTTTGGATGAAAGACCTATCTTGCTGAAGGTGTTCAATTCGATTTGACAACTATTCAAGTCCTAATACAAAACCATCAACAGAGAAAGGGGAAGGCAAGCCCAATGAAACAAACCTTTCTATACATTGCCTGATGTCCAGGACAAAGATTTGTAATGGCTCTAGTGAAGCTGATACTTGCATTACCATCCTATGGTGATTGATGAAAACATTCATCCTTTTGATCAGCTGCTTGCGATCAGCAATACCCTTCTCTCTCTCAGTTCATCATCTTGAGCTGCATACAACATTTGAATCAGAACCTGTGCCATAGGGATCTGGGGAGCCAAAAAAACCATCGAGATATTTACTAGAGCTTCTGCTTCCATATAAAGGGATTGTGCTTCTTGAATGAATCTCAACACAAAATAAAGCGAGGGGCCATATTGCTTAATTTTCTCCCAATGTGAAACATACAACTCCGCTAAAATTGCCGAAAAGTCCCGAGCCACTTGCACCGAGGGTGGAATGCTCAAGAGTCGTAAGACTTCATCACCTTTCGCCATCACTTCTTGTTGAAGCTCCTTGCATTTGTTCTATTTGATAATCATCTGATTCTCTAGGGCAAGGATTCTGGCCTTTCCATCTTGCATCGTCTACTAAAGCTATGATGTTTGATCTTGTTCATGTCGCAAGAGAGCCTCCACCTCTAGAAGGCGCTTCTCAGATTGCCCGATGCTTTCCTCTTTTGCTTTCACCTCTGCCTCAAACCTCATCTTTTCTTTAGACAACAACACTTGAGCCTCACTCAGCTGCTGGGCGTAATCTTCTTTCAAGTGAATCTCTTCACGCAGCTACACTTGCACCTGAGTAGCATCTCTAGAAGCCACCTTTAACTGCTGAATCTCCGAGTCCTTCTCTTGCAGCTCCTTCAGAGCCACATTTCTCATCGCCTCCTGGCCTTTTAACTAAGAGCTTACATTATTAAAGGTTGACTACAACTTCCCTTTTTCTGAATTGGCTTGGGCCAACAGACTTTGCAGGTGATTGATTTCTGAGCTCTGGGCCTTATCTTCTTTTCTTTGTTGGGTTAGGGATTCTTGGAGATTGGCATTTTCCATTTGGATCTTTTCCAGACGGTGACTCTTTTTGATGAAATCCAAAGATACAGATTTTGAGGTTTCCTCCATCATCTCTACCTTGTCTGAAGCTGTGGCACTTTGAAGGCTAACGCCGATAGCATGTAATGTGTAGTCGTTTGGTTTCATCTGAGACTCTGGCTTGTCAACCTTGGGGAAAAGATTTGCAAAGAAAAGGCAATCTTTTTCCTCACTAAAATGCATCTGCAGATGAGGATGGGCTGGATGAGCACCTTCCTTTTCTATTAGCTTGCCCATCTTATCAAGGCGAGCAGTCATGGAATAAGCGACTTGTTGCTAGAAATCATCTGGGTTGTCAATAACCTGACCTGCAAAAGTTGCGCTAGGGGAAACCGCAAAGGGAAACTATGAAATAGGCCCAGCGAAAGTAGTCTAGATGGGATGAGCCAGAGCAGACGGAGAAAATAATGGGATGAAGGGGGGAGGTCCTAATGAAAAAGGGCTTGTGGATGCTACTTCCATAACCAAAGGAGGAGACTCTCCAAAACCTAGCCTATGCGACACGAAGGTTGCTTCAGACATTTGCATGGGAAAAGCTGTGGGGATAAAAGCAGAGGTTGGGAAAGGAATGAAGGCCTGAAAGAATGCATTTTGGGGCTCAACTCATGTCCTAGTAGGGGCCAAAGTGAGGGCAGTAGGAACTAGGGCTTGCATTGTGGCAATAGAGACACCGGGAGAAACCAACAGATCAAGAGACAAGGATAAAGGAGGATGTACCTGAGTCAAAGAAGGCACTGGGCACTGAAAATCTGAGGTCACCTCTGGGATTTGAGAAGGTGGAATCCTCCTTACTGCACTAGAATGCTACCTTTTCTTCATAGGGGAGTCACGCGACTGCTTCTCAGACTGCCTTTTACTCATCTGGGAATGAGGCCTGTGAGCCAAAACATCTAAAGGAAGAAGAAGTTGAGGCTCTGGATCTTGCCCTTCAACATTTATAACCTCTACCCTCTGCCGCAGGGCCACCTCGAGGGATGAGTCCTCGCGTGAGGAGCTATCATCTGTCTCATCATCAGATTTATTCAATTGATGCCATTCATGCTTGAACCTAAAAGTTGGCTCTAGGCTGACTCACCTCTTGCCGGTAAACCCAAAAGTCCTCCCTCTTTTTCTTGGGCCAAGCTAAAGTTTTCATACTTTCTAGCATCACCCGGGGAATAGGCTTTGGGGGATTGAATCTTTGTAGGGGAAAAAAAAAACTCAACCATGGGGGGCGTTCTAAAAAAGGAAAATCATTAGGGTCCACATACACACTCGGGTCATCAACCTGGGGATTCGTACGCTCTTCCCACAAGATTCGAGGTTCATGCTTTACAATTTTCTTTCTCTTGCTGAGGCAACCATCAGGGTCATAACTTCAAGAGTCATCATTAACTACCAGACTGAGTTGTACCATTTTAGACGTCAAGACTTCCTTTGCAATGTTCCTCCGTAGAAGAGTGATTGGGGCAATAGCCTTGTGATCTTCGGTGATGGAGGTATCATGCTTTCCTGATCTAATAGCCCTCTCAATTCTCACTAACTGCTATGCAATTTTGAGAGCTAGGGTTCTCTCAGTAACATAGGTAGGTAGGCGGAAAGGCTCCTCAAAGAACCCGTGCACTCGGACAAAGGAAAAGTCGTGACCTATGAACCAGTCGCTGGGGGACGCTCATTCTGCATCTAGTTCATCTAAACTTGGGAGAAACGAGCTAATGGTTCATTGGAGATCGAACTGAGATCTTTGAGGGTGAGAGTCAAAAAGAAGTTTGCAAACTAATATGCATCATAAGAGGCTAGCAAGAGGGGTGTCCAGGCAGACACCGACATTCTATTTCCTAATTCTTTACAAATATCCAACTGCATGAACTGGCTGAAGAAAACCTCATTTTAGTGCAGAAGCAGATGGACTAGAACCGAAGAAAACTTGAAATGCCACAATTGTTAGAATTATGATAATTGCTTAACTATGGCTTTGGCCATGGTGATAGAGAATTCAAAATGAAACGGCTCCCTTTGTTTCCTGCACTTAAAGAGAAATCCCATCATCGTGGCTGTGATATCCCAATCATTATCGTAACTGCAAATCCAGGCAAGAGTAGAAATGTCCTTGAGGTCTTCCTACCTTAGGTCGCTATATGACAGCGAAAACTTTGAAAGTCCAAAAGACAAAATCCGATTGAGTGTGCTTTGACAGAAAGTTAGTGCGTCTCTCCTTGTGCCCCAAAATTACTCCATTGAACTTTTTGAGAAAATCTCCGTCCCTTCAAAAATAGGGCAGCACATCATGTCTCTAACAACTTTTGGAGATATCACCACCTTCAGGTGGGAGTCGTTGATAGAGTAGGTGGCGGGGTCAAAAGCATCGGCACAGACCGCTATGAGCTCAGGACAATATGGGACCATGGGAACCACGAATTGGGGGGTGCCACTATTCCAGAAACGAACCGCCATGGATTGAGGCTCCACTCTATGATTGAGCATTTTGCTGCATGTAGCCTCTCAGAGGCTTTTTGGTTGCTTATGAACCTCTGGCTCAAAAAAATTCTCCAAAGAGTCCAGAACAACTGACGCATTTCAAGTGGTTTTCTTGGTCTTGATCTTCATTTTCGGATACTCTACCTTTGAGGGAATGGCATGCGAAGAATATGAGAGTTCTCCAAAGATGTCCACACAGAATAGTCCATGGGCGGAGCCTGAAAATGTTGCTTTGGCCTCCATTACAGGCTGAGACCTTCCTTCTATCAAAACTTTCAACAATCTAAGGGAGGAGGAAAAACACTTAGGCTACGAAAAGATGACGAGATAAAAAAGAGGGAGTAACTTCACTTTTAAATGTCCTGCACGCCTAGATTTTCGCACAAGTGAAAGATTAATGGCGAGTGCCCGCCTATACGCATGCTAGCTCTTTTTGTAGTTGCAATAAACTCTTGAGGAGAATGAGCACTGCCATTCCCACTTCCCAAGATTTCATTTAGTTAACCCGCCATTGCTCGAGTCCACTTTGAGGAGAAAACATGTTCGGACAAATCTTTTCTTTAATCGAGAGAATCGACAGGTAGTAAATATTGCACAAGTTGAGATAGTCATGTGGAGGTTGAGATTTAAATCATGATGTACCTATACATACACATGGCATCTGCTTGTATCGACTCCTTCTTTGAGGTACCTGGCGGGATATTGCCAACTTTGAATCCAGGCTCATTCGCTTGATGTGAATTAATGGAAACAAGACAAGAGCATTGGAGTTTGGGAAGGTTGGCACCTCAAACATTCGTCATCTCTAGTTGCAATTTTGTTATAAATATGTCTTTTTTAGACATTCCTTATGTATAATATAAGCTTCAACGATAGAGTTTCTACAGCCATGGATACTCCAGCTAGGCTTGTCAGCAGCAAAGCGCATGTCGCTTTCTTAGGGAATATCTCTGATCGGAGATTGTAGTTGATGACGCAGAGAAAGAATCCTCTGATGATTGATGCCATTAAGTGGGTGCTAGGGGAGGACTTTACTGATAATGTGGACTGGTACTGAGTGAATACAAACATCTGCTCACGGTTTATAGCTTCACTGCTGGATTATGGTCAGCTGGGGCCTCTAGCTGCGCAGCTAACCAGGGCTCTCTTTTCCCTAGACTACTTGGGTGGATTGGAGGATGTGATTGCATATCATGTCCCTTTCCAAGGGCTCCCACTGCCATCTGACCTGGAAAGGTTTGCCACTCATAATGAGGAAGTAGCTTGGCATCCGCTCATTGGTGGGTTGAAAACAATGACATTATCTTCCCATCAATATCGTGTCGAGCTTGCTGCAAAATTTCTTTTGCGTGTTAATCTGATACTCCCTGTCCCTGATGATACTGAATGGTATATTGAATTTAGGGACTATATCTTCCCTCGGGTTTTGACACCACATGAACGGCCGAACCTGGTTGTTGTTTTCCTACCCGGGGAGCCTAGCAACGATTCCAACCCTGAATGGTCAGAAGGAGAGGATTCTTCTGATGATGACGAGGACTATGACCTCTTCATGGATGAATACTAGGATGTGGAAGATCAATGGACTTGGGATGCTCCGCCACTACTTGACTTTTTCTTCGTTTCTTTGTAAAAAGGGGGCCAAGAGCTTGCCTTCTAATTGTAACAAAAATACTAGAATGTTAATATAACAAACCTTCTTTCTCTTTGTTTAAACTTGGCATTCTTTATAAATTCCTTCACCTTGGCACTAGCATAGGGAATAAATGAAATAAATACGCACTCAAAAGAACTATTCACAATATATACAATATATACATTAAAAGAGAAAAGAAGGCTTAGTGAAATGGCTTGAGGTGGAAATCGTTAACCGGGATCCAGAGGGGGGCTCCATTCATGTCTTTGAGTTTGAATGCATTGAAACCTTTGCAATTTAGAATGCAGAAAGGCCCTTCCCATAGGGAATCGAACTTGACGTGTTGGCCAGGCTTCGCCGCCCTTTTTATTGTATTTTAGCACAAGGTCTCTAGGGTTGAAAACCGAATTGGAGCTCTTTTTGCTGTCAAACCACCTTTTGATGGTTTCCTGCCTATCTTGGAGAGCCGCAAAGGCTGTCTCCCTGGCCTCTTCTAGTTCCATAATCTCCACTAACCTCACGGCCATAGGGTCATTCTCCGCCACTTCCATGGACTTCAGTAGCTGCTGGGCTGGGATCTCTAGAGACATGGGGAAAAGTGCTTCTTTTCCATACACTAGCTTATACGGGGAGTTTTTTAAGATTTGTTTAGGTGTTATGCAGTCTACCTATAACGTGCTTCTCAAATGATGGTGCCACTCCCTCTTATATTCAAAACCTATTCTTTTAATAAGTCTGATCAAGTTCTTGTTAGTGGACTCAACAAGTCCATTCCTTTGAGGATAGTAATTAGAAGAGGTTTTAAGATAGATACCTCTGTCGAGGGTGAATTAGGTAATTCATGAGCTGATGAATGCACATGCATTGTCTGATATGATGGTTTTGGGAGAACCGTAACAACATGCCAGATCTTCTAGGAAAGCCAACACTTTACTTTCAGATGAATTCCTTAAGGGAACGACTTTAGACCATCTGGTGAAATAATCGGTGGTGGTCAGGATCCACTTATGTCCGACCAAACTAAGGGGGTTGATAATTTTGATGAAATCGAGACCCCACTGGGTGAAAGGCTCTTCTACTGATATAGGCTTGAGGGAAATTGCAGCTCTTTTACTCCTACCATTATAATATTGGCACTCTTTGCATTCCTTCACCATTAAATTGTGCGTGTCCTTGAACATAGAAGGCCAAAAATATCTGGCTTGGGATATTTTGATAGCAGTTTTAGGTGTGGAGAAATGGCCTTCGGAGGAGCCATAGTGGAATTCATGCAAGATTTTATCCGCTTGGCTCCGACTTACACAGAGGAGTAGGATTCTGTCGAAATTTCTCTTGAAGAGTACCCCGTATATCAAATGGAAGCCATTGTTTTGGAGCCTATAAAACCTTCTCTTTTCGGGAGGGAGATCCTCAGGAAAAATCCCAGTCTTCATGAATTGCTTCCTGGCCTTGGTCCAGCAAGCTTGTGGAGCCTCAGGTGAAAACATAACAGCCTCCACCACAGTCATTTTGTCTCCATAGGGTTCGCATTCTTGGACTATATATTCGTAAAGGCCTCTCTCGCGAATGAGCTTTGTTGGCTTGATGTCGACATCATATTCCAAGATCTTGGTGATCCAATTCACCCTTTTTTCAGTGATGTCATCCTCCATAATGTACTCCCGCACCGCGAGATGAGCTACATACACCGGAGTTTTATTATAGGCGATGAAATGCCTAAACTTCTTCAGTCCTTTCACCGCGGCTAAGGCATGTTTTTAGAAAAAGTTGTATTTGGCCTCATACTCTTTGAGGGTCTTTGAATGTAAAGCTACGAGATGTTCACCACCTTTTTCAACATCTTTCTGGGTTAGGACCATGGCAATGCTATACTGGCAAGAGAAAACATACATTATGAAGTCCTTTGACATATCTGGGTTGGACAACACAAGGGCTGAACAAATAGCATCTTTGACTTTATCAAAGGCCTTTTTGGCTTCAGGGTTCCATTTGAAATGTGTATCCTTTTTTAGCATTAGGGTGATGAATCTTATAATTCCAGCAAAGTCCAAAAGAAACGACTAACAAAATTGACTTTGCCTAAAAAAGATTGGACTCCTTTTTTGTTGACTGGAAGGGGGAGGTCTTTTATGGCTTTGACTTTATCCGGGTCAATGGAAACACCTTTTGATAGTATATGCCCAAGTAACTTTCCTTGAGGGACACCAAAGATGCACTTCTTTGGATTTTGGGAAATCCCAAATTCAAGACATTTTTGGAACACTAGCTCAAGATGATCAAAATGATCCTCTCGATGTTTGGAAAATACAGTCAGGTCATCTAAGTATATCAAAATGATCCTGTTAATGAGTTCTTTGAAAGCCAAATCCATGGCCCTTTGAAAAGTTGCTTCAGCATTTGCCAACCCGAAAGGCATTTTCTGGTATGTGAATGTTCCCCATTTGGTGGTGAACATCGTCTTGTGCTGGTCTTCTGGTTTTACCATCACCTGGTTGTACCCCGAGAATCCGTTGAGCATCGAAAACATTTCCAATCCCGCCACTGTGCTCAGTAATTGCTCCATTGATGGCAAAGGGTAGTGGTCTTTGAGAGACGCTTGATTCAGATCAATTTCTACACAAAGCCGAATATCTCCATTCTTTTTCCTTACAGGCACTAGATTCGATACCCATGTACTATATTTTATGGGGTAAACAATCCTTGATTTGATCAACTTCTTCAGCTCCTGAGCCATGAGAGACTTGATTTTTGGGTTGACCAGCCTTTGAGTATGTTAGATCGGATTGGCTTTGTCTGCGAGCTCAATGGTATGCTGGATGATGCTAGGATTGTATCCTTTTAAATCATCGTAAGACCAAGCCAAGACACCTTCATATTCATCATAGTATTAGGCCGATCTCTTTCCGTCTTCAGGGGAAAAACCTTTTCCTACTTTGAGAACTCTCCCACTTCCTGTTGACATTTTGGCATAATCCCCTTTGCTGGCCGTGAGCTTTTTCTTTTCATTCTTAGCATCATCATGCTCAAACAAATTCTCCAAAGCGATCACGCCATTTGGGAGTTTGTTGGATTTCAACAGGATAATCTGATCTCCATAGGATTCTTTCACCTTGGGTTGCAACTGATCTGCAAATCCTCCTAAGTTTTGGATGAATAAAGTGATATGTTCATCACTCTTAAAAAATTTCCAGTGAGTATCATTATCAGGAATAGATGGATGGATGACTACACAGACTGCTTGAGAACCAGTGAGTAAGTTAGTGGCCGAGTCAAAATATGATCCGATTGCGGCCATCCGGTCAGCCACAACATTTGATTTCCAGGGGATGCTTACAATATTGAAAGCATCGAAACTCTCTATTAGATCCCACATTATAGAATAGTAGGATCTTATACGGACGTGTTTGACACTGGATATTCCCCGAACTTGATGGACAACCACCTCAGAGTCACCCAGGGCCTTCAATTTTTTAATGCCCATCATTCGGCCAGGCTTAGGCCTTTGATCAGCCCCTCATATTCTACTTAATTTTTAGAACATGTGAATTGTAACTAGAAATGATTTAATATTTGTTCGCTTGATGGAGGTGTGAGACAAATTCTGGCTCCGGAGCCCATCCTGCATTTTGCACCGTTGAAGTGCAGGGTCCATAGTGCTGAGGATAACTGTTCTTCAGAAAATGACTCTTTATTAAGCTTTGGGATGGTCTGGTTTTCATCAAAAATGCAATAGGTACCTAAGACGGTGGTGTGGTAGTTAGAAAAGGGATCAGAATCTATGAATTCATTCAAGAAAACCTCCTACTTGGGTGGAATTTCCCCAGTCACTTCTTCGTCTTCTAAGAGCTCTACCACTTTTCTTTCCTCGTTTGATATAGAAGTGTGGGTAGGTTCGAAATTAATCATGGCCTGGTCAGCTACATGCTTAGCATGGAGGGGTTCTAAGAGAATTTTTAGTTTGGTGCTATGCTGTATGCGGAGGATGAGATGGGACCAATCTAAGGACAGATAACCTCCTATCTTAGCAGTGAAGTCGCGGGAGAGACAGAGCCCAAAAACAGGAGGGATATCGATGACCACTACTTCTTGGGACACCGTAACACTAGGACATGTGAATAAGGTCAGAGGAAGGCTTTTAATAAGACCTACAGTCTGGACCTTGTTCCCGTCAAGCTGCATAACCCCCATGTTCAAAGGTTCATACCTGATGTTCAACACCTCGACGATTTTCTTAGGCATGACAATGGTGCTAGCTTCAAAATCTATCATGGAATTATGTAATAGTTTATCCCCAACTATAAGGGTAAGATAAAATGGGTTTGGTTTGGGCTTACCTTCTAGCGGAACCTTAGGGGGTGGGATCTGGTTAGTCAGCACGGCCGAAGAGTGTGACTTGTTTGCTGCGAGTTGGGAACCCGTTTCATTGATTTGTGGAGATTTGGGAGCATTTCCGTTGCCATCCTTTTCACCATTAGACAGGACCTCTTTCAACTGGTTCTTTTTCTCAGGAATACTCACAAGGTCCCACAGAGAGACATGAGCCAGAGATCTCTTCAATTGTTCCTCCACGTCTACTATTTGGGGTGTGGTAATCTTTGGCTCCTTCAGCTTATAAGGGATGAACTCTTTTCTTGGATAGGTAGAACTGATGACCGGTCATTCAGGAGACTTGTCTGAGGGTGTTCTTTTTAGAATGTCGACATTCTCCCGGTGAAACATCTCTTAGAGCGGAGGTTATACTTTGACTGCACAAAGGGGGCTCCGTGTTTTGAAGTGGGTACACTGTTGAGCACAACATCCTCATCTTCCATCCATGAGAAAAGTGCATGATCTGGGGCGATCTTTGCTTCTTGCTGCAATGACATTCCTTGCATTTGAGTAACAAAAGCTACATTATCCATACCCAAAGATGTATACACAAATTCATCCGGCGTCACTCCTAGACTTATTTGTTCCATGACCTTCTGCTGCAAGTTCCCCCTTGGGAAATTTCTCAAGACATGAGCATTATTACACAAAAAGCACCAGGAGTTGGTATCATCCACCAGGTTATTTTGACCCAGGGTCATCTCTTTACCAGTGGCTGGATAGACAATTTGCAATGGATTCGGGACTGGAACTATCTGGCCATTTAGCTGGGAAGGTTTGTCAGTATAGTGATTTGTATGCTGGTTATGTTGGTATGAAGGTCAATTCCCTTGGAAACTTTGCTGGAAAGGAGGCTTGACGGGTGAGACCTGGGCTCTCTTTAGATTAACAATCTCATTGGAGAAGGATCTCAAGAGGTTCTTCATATCATTAACCTCGACGGCCAAAGAGGACGGCAGGGGAGCGAGATATGAATACATAGACTATGGAGCAGATGTACTAGGAGTGGCTTCTTCTACAATTTGAGGAGATATCTCAGGAAAAAATGGCATGATAGGGCGAGGAGATAGCTTCCTGACATCGATTAGGTTATTTTTCGCTTGGATCGTGATGTCGAATGCTTGAGGAAGCGTGTTGCCTCCCAGGTATTGGATCATCATTGATATGTCAGAATTGAAAGCTTTTAAGTAGAATACGAAAGCCATATCCACCGGGGGGCGAGCAGACAAAAGGTATCCTCTACCAGGTCCGCTGAAACCTCAGATTGAAATCAGTTAGTGATTCTTGAGGGGCCCTCCTTATTGTGATCAATTGGTGCATTAAAGATGACCTATCTGCCTTATCAGAGAACCTTTGGAAAAAATGGTCTCCCAGCTGATCTCAATCTCTTATAGTGTTGGGACCCAACAATCTAAACTAATCCAAAGCTCTTCCTTTAAAAGAAGCTACGTACAATCTTAAGGCCGCATTCTGTTCGGTAATTCCATGGACAGTGCAGACAGTAGCTACATATTGTAAATGCTCCCTAGGAGTTTTATGACATTCTCCAGTGAACTTGGGAATGACTTTTAGTGTGGCTACAGGGATAGCTCCCCAAACCACGGGTGGAGTTGGGGGAATGAGAGGGCTCCCGTTATGCCAGGTTACAAAATTTCTTGGGGGAATGTGTGCCATTGTTGCACGGGTGATTGCATGGAAAGAGGGAAAGCTTTGTGAGGACAAAGATGCGGCTGAATGAATGGTCACCAGAGGTGGTAGGAGAAGGTGAGGATTTAAAGCTGTCTGACTCCTGGTGACAAGTCTATGACTCATAAACTAGCTCAAAATTATATTTGAATTTGAGGTCCCACCGGACGTGCCAGAAAAAGAACTGTTGACTCTAAATTTTACTTTGGGAAACAAACAACCTTATGGGAAATTCAGTGATGGGGGACCTACTGTGCGAGATTCATTGAATAAACTTCGGATTGAGAAGCCGACTCTTCCTTTGGGGGGAGGGAAAAGGGAGAGAAGAAAACTTAAAATAAAATGATCTATGCTATTGAGGCGATGCGCCAGAACATTTCATAAAAAGCAGATAGCATATAGAACCAAGAAACACATGGTTTTAAAGCCCTTTTAACAATCTACATGCCCAAACATAACACAAATTAAGATACAATTTAGATCCCTCTGAAAGAAAATAAAAAAACATCTATCATGCATCCACCAGATAACAAGTGCGGAACATAGTTTAATCGACAGAGTATTAGATAGATATTCCTAAAGTCATCAAGCATACAAAAAAATGCACAAAATCCTATTTAAGCATCCAAAAGAGGTAATCATGAAGGCCGTAGGCACAATCTTGATTTACTTTCCTCTTGAGAAAACTATAATATTTCCCAATTCTAAGATCCTTAATTGTTTTCTTAAAAGGTTATGAACCCCCATAACAAGAAAAAAACAAGCATAAATAGAGCCCGCGGCTCTACTAACAGCTCCAAAATATGCCAAAACATGCATAACCGCCCCTAAACGAAAAAACCAAGCCGTGTCACCCCACAGGGTCACACCCAATAAAATAGTCCCAAGGCTATTCTTACCTGCTGCGATGATCTTCATACCGGCCTAAACGGAAAATATTTTACTAACTGCAGAAGAAAACGTGGTAGGTGGGGAGGCCTCTTCAGAAAAACCTCTTCAAATAGAAATGCATCCGCCCTCTTTAAGATGCCAGGTGTCCCTTTCCCACTTGAGCTACAAGGTGGGCCTCGGAAATAAGGCCCAGTCAGCAAAACCTCTCCATTTATCGTCATCGCGCTACTCCACTCCTTAAGCGCAAAACACAGACCGCTAGGGAAAACACCGAGTTGACAACTGTCCTGTATGCCATGCACTACTAGAAAACTGAGAGGGAAAAGAAAATACACTAGCTGCAAACCCGCCCCAAGGATTTTAATGTGAATAGGTATATTTCTTGGTTATTCCACCAAGAGTAAGACCTACAAATGTTATAACAAATGGACACATAGAATATTTGAGAGTGTTGATGTTCGAGTGGATGAGTATCCTGAAGTCTCAGGGGAAACCAATATGGAGAAAAAAGAGGAAGATTCTTACATTTTGTTTTTGGAACCAGAACCTGTGAAACCTGAAACTGGGAAAGAGAATGTTGTTGTACCAATTCAACCAAAATAGGTAGATTCAAAAGAAGATGATGATAATGAAGAAGAAGAACCTAAAGATAATGATCATGTTATTCCAAGGTATGTGAGATCAATCATAATCCTGACTAGATTATTGGAGATAAGGATGCTGGAGTGTTAACCAAAAGAAGAATTAGAGAGAATTCTTACATGATCTCAACTATGGAGCCTAGAACTGCTAAGGAAGCATTTGGAGATGATCATTGGGTCAAAGATATGGATGAGGAGCTTGATCAAATTGAGAAGAACAATACATGGACCCTAGTACCCAGTCCGTTGAATAAAAATGTGATAGGTACTAAGTGGGTATTCAAGAACAAGCTGAATGAAGATGGTGTAGCAGTTCGAAACAAAGCTAGATTGGTTTGCAAAGGTTATGCACAAGAAGAAGGAGAAGATTATGGTGAGAATTTCGCACCAGTTGTTAGACTAGAAGGTGCCTGAACTTTACTTGCATTTGCAGCACATAAGGGATTCAAAGTATATTAGATGGATGTGAAGTCAACATTTTTGAATGGAATACTGGAAGAAGAAGTATACATTGAGCAAATAGATGGTTATGCTTTGGCTGATGAAAAAGACATGGTATGTAAGTTGCACAAGGAACTATATGGATTAAAGCAAGCGTCGAGAGCATGGTATGAAAGGCTTCATTCACACCTGATGAAGATAGGTTTTCAGAGAACCAGTGAAGACAACAACATATATCTCAAATCTGAAGGAGATAAGATACTGGTTAGTGAAGTGTTTGTAGATGATATTATAATTGGAGGCAATGATGACATGAGCAATGAGTTTGCAAATGAAATGAAAAGTGAGTTTGAAATGTCTTTAGTGGGAGAGATAAAATTTTTTATAGGCTTGCAAATTCAGCAAATGAAGAGTGGCATTTTCATCACACAGTCTAAGTATGTGAAAGAGGTATTAAAGACATTTGGTATGAGTGACTATAAACAAGTTGGGACACTAATGGTTACAGGTTGTAAATTGTCTAAGGAAGATGAAGCCACATCTGTTGATGAGAAGGAGTACAGGTCATTGATTGGGAAATTGCACTATGTTGTTCACAACAGATCCGCTATACCTCATGCAGTTGGTCTAGTTGCTAGATTTTAGAAGAATCCAAAGGAAACACATTTGATAGCAACCAAGAGGATATTCAGATATTTGAAAAGCACTATTGAATATGGATTATGGTATCCATATGAAGGAAAATTTGACTTGAAGGTGTATACAGATGCAGATTGGGTAGGTAATGTTGATGATAGAAAAGCACAACCAGTGGAGCATTCTTTCTTGGAGGAAGGCTTGTTTCATGGAGTAGCAAGAAGCAGAGTTGTATATCACAGTCTACTATTGAAGCTGAGTATGTTGCATCTTATATGAATTGTACCCAGGCTATTTGGATGAGGCACATTTTGGAAGGTTTCAAGATGAAGTTTATAGAAATTGTAAAGATATTATGTGACAATACCAGTGCCATAAATATTTCCAAGAACCCTGTTTTGCACACAGAAACCAAGCATATTGAATTGAAGTATCATTTCTTGAGGGAAAAAGTGCAGAGTAAATATGTGATCTTGGAGCATGTTTCTACCAAGGAGCAGCTTGCAGATATCTTTACTAAACCTCTTCCTAAGAATATTTTTGAGTATCTTAGAAGTCTGCTAGAGGTTGTACCCCTTCATGAGGTGAATTGAGCATGATGTAGAGTACATCAGTCCTGGAGCTACTTGCAGAATTTTACAGTAGGGTTGATGTAGAGTGGAGTTATTCCACATGGGGAGCATCAAGTTGCAGGTTGTTGATGTTGAACAGTGAAATTTGATATTGCATGTTTTACTTTCACTTTGGCATTGTTGTCAAAGGGAGAGAAGAACTATATGATTATGGGGAGAAGAATTGTATGATTGACATATAGAAGATCTACAGCCAGTTGGTTGCTGAAGACTAGTTGAAGACAAGCTGAAGACAAGATGAAGACAAGGAGAGTACATGGTAAAATGTAAACTAGGATTCCTATTCACAATCATAGCAATCAATGGTATTGATATTTGTATTGCCATCAATGCCAATGGGGGAGATTGTTGGCATTTGCATGAAGATTGCATTAATGAAATCTTATGTTGTCATTGATATCAATTAACTGGAAATGATATTGTTATAATGTTGTTTTGTAACCGGTAGGAAGAGATAGTGAAGGGAATTGTAACCGATAGGTAAGTTTGTGGAGTAAACCGGTATTGCTAAGTATTGAAGAGTTGAATCGGTAAACCCTACCTGTTGATTTGATAAACCCTAACTGATTAAGTTTGGTGAATTTTTTATATTAGTTTATGATCTGATGATGAACGGTAATGATTATGACACACATGGATATTGTATAAAGAGATTTTCAAAGTGTTTTTGGCACGTTGAGATAATGGTTTTTGTCTAGGGAATGAGCAAGTATATTTCACGTAATGCAAAGCGTGTGATGAGTTACTGAGTTTGATGAAGCACTGATCAAGGAGCAGCCGAGGCTTTCTTGAATGATGTGCGGAGATTGTTATGTAATCCAATGGTCATACTTGAACCGACTTGTTTGTAATCTCTATGAGAGAATTAGGTTTTTGTTGTGTTACCAACCTAATTGATTTGTTTATAAGGTCGATGAGTTGTTTTGTTTCAGAGTTGGCAAAGTTCTAGTTGAGTGTGTGGTTACCGAACCAGATGATGTATTTGCAGTTTGTGTAAAGGCAGATAGGAGTATGAAAAGGATCTAAACAAGCAAGTGTAGTGCTATTCAAATAGATCAACAAAACCCCTGTCATTTTCTAACAATTACAACAACTTGAAATCCCCTAACCGGGTAAGCTCTAACAAGCTTAGTGTTATTCAAATCCTCTAACCAGGTGGTCCATTAGCTTTGATTTCAAATCCTCTACCGAGGTTACTCCTCACAGGTTATTGCTTCTAACAAGGAATTATAGTCAATCCCTTAACCGGGTGGTCCGTAACAGGATCTGTTTTTAACAAGACTTTTTGTAAAGCTTTAACAGGCTTGGCTCCTAACAGGGCGAAATTCAAAAGAGTTTAGATAGTTATATTGTGAGTCTCATCTCACTGTGGTTTTTCCCATTTGGGTTTCCATGTCAAAATATTTTGGCAAGTGGTGTATGTTTACTAAGTTTGATTTGATTAACTGCTTAATCCACTTTGATAAGTTATGATAACTAGCAGCAATATGAAATGAGGTTTTACTTATGTCAGTAAAAGTATTTGGATGTTTGTGAGTTTCAAGTTGCTTATTGTTAATCTGTTGTAACAATCAACTGGTTTATCTTGATAGTGATATTGCATTTATAGTTCAATGGTTTAACTTGTCAGTTTATAGTTACTTTGAGTGGTTGATTCTAAGATTGGTGGAAGTTTATATCAGTTTTCTATCTACTGATTCACCCCCCCTCTCAATAGTTGACCAAATCCTTATTCTTTCATCATACCATCAGTTTTAACCTCAAGATTGTTGGTCCTCTTACCTTCAGTCATTTCTCCTTAGAAAAATGGCTTCATTTCAGGTAGACAGATCCTTGATTCTATTATTACTGTGCATGAAAATATTCATTCTTTGGAGGTTTCTATTAAGTAGGGATTCCTAATGAAATTGGATTTATCTAAAGCCTATGATCAGGTGGATTGGTATTTTTCATTCAAAATCCTACGGGCATTTGGATTTGGAAATAGAATCCTTCAACTTATTTGACATATGATATGGATCTCTTTTCTTGCTATAATTGTTAATGACTCCCCATCTCATTTCTTTAAGCCTTCAAGAGACCTCAGATAGGGTGATCCCATCTCTCCTATTCTCTTTACAATCATGGCTGAAAGTTTGGGGAGATACTTGCAGAAGCTGGTTTCTAAAGGGAGGGTCCAGGGTTTGAATCCTTCATCCTCTAACTTGGTGTTCTCTCATAAATAGTTTGTTGATGATACAATTTTGTTGGGCAGCTCTTCCATCAGGGAAGCTAGAGTGCTGAAGAACACTTTGAATCTTTATGGTCAGGCTTCAGAATAGTTAATCAATTGGAGAAAGAGTTCCCTTTTCTTTATTAATACTCCTTAGGAAAGATAAATAAGGATCGCTTTAATCCTTGGCTGTGAGATTCGATCCCTTTCCTCCACTTATCTTGGTCTTCCCCTTTGCATGAAGTTGTCAGACTCCTTTTGGAACTCTATGATTGATAGGTTCAACAATAAATTTGTTGGATGTAAAGGGTCTCTACTTAGTCAGGCTAGTAAGATTCAACTTTTGAAGTCTTCTCTCCAAAAATTGTCTCTCTATGCTTTAAGTCTGTTCAAGATTCCTTCTAAATTTGCAAAAATCATTGAGAAAATTAAAATATGTTTTCTCTAGTCGAGAGTTGAGGAGATGAAGCACATTCCGTTGCTAGCTTGGGAGAATGTTTGCAGGCACAAAAGATTGGGGGGACTTGGAATCAGAAGTATTAGGACCTTTAACAAGGTCCTTCTGGCTAAGAAGATTTGGAGAATCTATGAAGAGAAAAGGGAGTGGAATTATATCTAGAAAAGCAAGTATCTGCATAGTGTCTTCTCATTAAATAAACTCATAAGTTCCTCTGCTATTCTTTATGGGTCACAACTCTAGAATAACGTGATAAAGGCTAAAATTTTTGCTGCTTTAGATGTGGGCTGGAAGGTGGGTGATGGTAGAAAAATCTAGTTTTGGGAAGATATTTGGCTCTTTAATGAGCCGCTATGTAGTGCTTCCTCCTTCTCCCCTTTTGTGGATGATTGCAAATACATTTTTGGATTGTTTGTGGTAGATTACTGGCTTGATCATCATTGGGTCAACCTTACTATGGTGAGTGAATCTCTTCTTTCCATTCAGCTCTCCCTTAATTCTCAGACGCTCAACCCTTCTTATGATGACCTTATGATTTGGAATGGTACTTTCTTTGGATATTTTTTGGTGGCTTCAGCTGTCTCTTTGCTGACTTCTTCCTCGTCTCCTCCTCCTTTGGGCAAGAGTGTGGGTGAAAGATCTCATTCCTAAAGTCAATATATTTTTTTGGCTCCTTCTTTAGAACAAGGTTCTTACTATAGATAATATATGCTGCAGAGGTTTCATGATTCCCAATAGGTTCTATCTGTGTATGCATGCTATAGAATATGTCTCACATATATGTCTTCATTGTTCCTTTGTTAAATATAGAGTAGGATCCTACAGAAATGGAACCTTTTCTGGGTGTTCCCCGATTCGATCCAAGACCTCTTCTTTCAATGGGCTTGTGCTTCTTCCCATCAGGTTATGAAGGTCCTCTGGTCTTTTATCTTTCCTAATCTTTCATGGGGGGTTTGGAAGGAGAGAATAACGTAGTCTTTAAGGATATTGCTCTTCCTCCAAAGGTGGTTTTAGAGAAAATTTGTAGGGCTATTGGGGAGAATATTAATCTTTTGGGTGGTGCTCTAAGAAAAAACCTAGTGTCCCTTGCAAGGATTATGATCTTACTATGTCCAAGGAGTGGCAGCTAAAATTTGATTTATCTAAACCCATGAGCCAAATCATGAAGAAAAGAGAGGGTTTAGTGTGGCACTACCCTCCTAAGGGATGGGTGAAGATCAATTTTGATGGGGTGGCTAATGGAAACCCAGGGTCGACTGGGTGTGGGGGAGTGATTAGAGATGAGAATGATAGATGTCTTGTGGTGGTGGTAGTCCCAATGGGTAGCTAGACCAACCACCTTGTGGAAGCCATGGGCGCCGACCAAATGCTAGAAGTTTCTAGGTGTCTTAATTGCAGAATGGTATGGATCGAAGGTGATTATAACAATATTATCAAATGTCTAAAAGGGGAGAATAGAGCTTCATGGACCATTGAAAATATTATAAATTCATCAATTGAGATTATTCAAACCTTTGAAAGAAGCTTCATCTCTCATGCTTATAGTGAAATTAATACCGTGGCTGATTGTCTTGCTAATTTGGGGGTGAAATCCAAATCTAAAAGCACTTGGTACGAGGAGGACACCCTGGCAGGATATGTTAAAGCCCTCCTATCATATGATCGAACACATGGGAAAATTGACAATTTTCCCACTTTTCTTGATGATGCAATTCATTGATTATATGATCATTATTACAAACGACAACTTTTAGAAAGCCTTGGATATCAGTGATTTCATTTCTATTTTGCATGCTTTCTGGGTTATTCTTGGCTTTATTTGCTTTGCTAGCTCTTTAGAGAGTTGTCTAGTTTTCTACCTATTTTGGGCTCATTTTTCTCTGTCCTGCAAGATGGGTGGGAATAGATGAAGGGTGGAACTTGTGAACTATGAGAGTTGGAAAAATAATGCTACCATCTGGTATCAACTGCATCAAGGAGGGGTGACACCTTTCCTAGAGAGGATTCATAGGAATGATCACAAAGTTACAATATTTTTGTGAAGGAGTGGAAAAATGGGAAGCTCAATATTTTTGGTAAGGTGGTTGTGGTGGATGAGAGCCTCGTTGCAGAGGTCACTGGCCTATCTATGGAGGGCATCAAGTTTTATAGGGATAGGAAGCTCTCAGATGGTGCCGTGAAGAAGTTCTCCAAGACGGCTAAGGAGAAGGAAAATTTGGTCAAGGTTAACATGTCTAACTTTGAGCCGAAGCAGATTAATCCCATTTAGAGGGAACTTCTTAAAGAAATTATGGAGTTCTTTACTCTAAACAACAGGTTTACAAAGATTTATGGATATCACTTTGTTTTGCTCAATCACTTTAGGCATAATGTGAAAATTTCCTTCCCTTTTTACCTGTTCTCTTCTCTAAATGCCAATATTAATGAATATAGAGAGAATCCCCACAATAACCTTTTCTACATCAAGGGTTAATTTTTCTTATCTATGAGCATTTTAAGGCTAGGGCCTTTGAGAACTCTAGTCGGGCTCTATCGGTCTTTGATTATGATGGAGAGGGTAGTGGTAGCTTTAAGAGTGAGGGATGAAACACTAAGGATGAGGAGGAAGAGGCCGTTCCCCCCCCCCCCCCCCCCCCCTCCCAAGAAACCTAAAAGGGAGCAAAAGCAGTTGTCTGCAGGGACCACCAAGGGTAAGGGTTCTCCTTCGATGGGGGGAGATAATTCTGTGAAGAAAGTCAATGGGAAAGGGAAAGGCTCCACCCTTGTGATTTCAGATAGCTCCTAGGAGAATGATGTTCCTATCTCCCCTTCTAAATTTGAGGACTCTCTTTCTCCTCATGACAAGGAGGGGAATTCTCAAGAGTCTGTGGACTTGAGCTTTAAGGACTTTCAACCCAAGCAGGAGATTGCTTTCGGGGTTTTGGAGATTGCCAAAAAAAACTCTGTGTATCTCTTTAGACTCTTCAGATAGGATTTTCATGAGATTAAAAACCCCAACCTAAAATAGAGAGCCCTTTATTCTAAGATAGAATATTTACAGGAGGAGGATTTGGGGGAGAAGTTGCAGGTTACTGCCGAGCCCATGAATTCTGGTGATGTGAAGGAGAAACCTCAATGGACCCTTGCTTGTGCCCTTTGGAATGAAAATGAGAAGAATATGATGGAAAACTATTTAACAAAGAATGGAGAGGATACTGAAAAATGAGGACATGTATGATAACAAGTTCAGGGAAGCGGAACAGAGGATCACTAAATGTGAGACCACCTTGCGCAAAATTATGGAGGATAGTCATAAAATTGTCAAATCTTCGGCAAACAACATGAGAAATTTGGTGGCCAATCTTGAAAAGTTTCACAAGGACAATGTTGGTATTTTGGTATGGTTTTGTCATTGATGTCAACACCTACTAACACTTATCAACTCTGGCACTTTGAAGAATCAATAATGATCACCGGTAAGCAAGTGACTTATGCACAGTCACCGGTATCTGGTACACCGGTAGGATATAATGTTCACCGACACTTGGAATGATATGGAAAACACCTGGTTATGTCAAAGACATCATTTGGACACTTTGTCTTGGAGATTTGTTCATTGGTTTATTTGTGTTTGCATATTTGCTGTTATCGACAAATAGGTCCAGGTTATGCACCGGTAAGCTTATCTATTCCAGATTAGCATGACACGCTTTGGAGATGATTTTGTTGTTATTGTAAATGCATTAAGCCAACATGTTGAATTAGATATTACATCGGCTATTGATTTACTTGTAATTATTTTATTGTAATATCTTTTAGAGCCGACCTACTAAAATTGGTCTTAGGTTATGGTATATATGTAAGATCTTATTTGTAAGATCGATATGCGATAAGGATAAGGAATTGTAAGAAGGTATATGCAAGAATAAGCAGAGCTATACACACAGACATCATTTGAAGGTGAAGCAAGGTTTTTGTGAAGGCAATCAGAACTACATCGGTATTGAATCCAGCATATGAAGATGCTATTTTGAGCAATACATTCTTATTGGATTTAACCATCCAATTGTAGTCAGTGTGACTCCTATTTGTGTTTGAGCAGTGAGCTCTAGGCGCTTGGCCTTTCTGCATGTGCAGATGCCATTTGTATACACATACTATCTGCAGTAGTATCATCTAATTGTGGGTAAGGTTTCCCACCATGGTTTTTCCCCTTATAGGGTTTCCACGTACAAATATTGGTGTTATGTGTTGTGGATGTTATTATCTTTTTGTTTCATGCATTAATCTTTATCGGTACTGTAATTAACTAATAAACTATCTACCGACATAAAGTTCTTTTTACCGGTATTAAGCATTAAGGTTGGTTAAATTGTTTTTGGTTTGAATTTACTTGACAACTGATTCACCCCCCCCTCTCAGTTGTCTCTAGGACCTAACAATTGGTATCAGAGCCTAGTCCTCTTTTTTGCAGAAGTTTAACAGCTTGAGGAGATCCAATGTCTACTAACTATTTCAGGAAGGACAATCCTAAACTTGATGGAACCAACTATGGAATATGGAAGATCAAAAAGGAGACACATCTAAATTGCATTGGAAAGGACATATGGGATGTTACAAAGAATGCCTATACAACTACAACCAGTCAGCCTAATCCCCCAAACTTGGCTAAAGATGAGGAAAATGATTGCAAAGCAAGAGAAGCACTTTTGAGCACATTAACAGATCAACAAATCATGGGATTATCAGATAGGTCTACTGCTAAAGCTATTTGGGATCATTTGGAAACATTGAATGAAGGAGATTCCATAGTCAAAATTGCAAAAATTGAAAGCTTTCAGGTCAGGTATGAAAATCTAAAAAATGGAAGAAGATGAAAGGATTTCTACTTTTATGGAAAGAGTAAATGAAATTGTTTTGGGTATTAAATGTTGTGGAGGAACCTTAAGTGAAGATGAAATTGTTTCAAAAGTTTTAAGAGGATTGCCACCGACATATAAAATGAAAGTTACTGCTATAAATGAGTTGAGAACAATGCCTAATACATCAGTAACTAGGGATACATTGATTGGAAAACTTTCAGCTTTTGAAATTGAGGAATTTGGTCCTATTGCTACTATAAAGACAGATTTATCTTTTAAGGCATCAACATCATCTGCAACATCATTTGACAAGTCTAATTGGAAAGCCTTTTATGCAAGAGAACTTGAGGAAAGCAGGAGAGAAAATGAAGAACTTGAAGATCTTGAAGCACTATTTGCAAGGAAAATGCCTAAAGGTCCAGTTGGAAGTAAGTATGAAGGTAAATCACCCTTTAAATGCTTTAACTGTAATAATATTGGTCATATGGCTTCAAGATGCCCTGATAGACATGCTAGAGTAAGAGAAGAAGCTAGAAGAACATACAAGCCTAACCTTGAATATCAGAGATACAGATTTAAGAAGAATAAAGATAAATCTTGTTATCTTGTTGATGAAGGAGTCACTGATGATTTTGATGAAGATCCGAGAGACAATGGATGGGTTTTTGTTGCTATAACAGAAGATCAACTGGCACCTACTATTCAACCGGTAGAGAAGGCCCTAGCAGCTATTGTTGAAGTTAAAGATGAATGGATCATTGATTTAGGATGCTCACATCACATGACTAGTGATAAAGGTAAATTCTCAAACTTTCAGGAATTATAATGGAGGTCTGGTAAGATTTGGAGATGATAAAGCTTGCTTAATCAAAGGAAAAGGTACAATATCTCTTGATGGAAAGCATAATAGTGACAATGTTTACTATGTAGAAGGTTTAAAGCATAATCTTTTGAGTGTTGGTCAATTAGTTGAAAAAGGATTTCAGTTACAATTCAAGAATGGTAAATGCAAAATTATGAACCAAACTGGTTTGGAAATTGCAACTGGTAATCAAACTAGAGGTAATATCTTTCACTTGAATAACAGTGAAAAGACATGCTTGATTGCACATATTGATGAAAGTTGGCTATGGCATAAGAGACTCTGTCATGTAAATTTTGATTGCATGGTAAAAATCAATACTACTAAGGAAGTTAGAGATTTACCTAAGATTGTCAAACCTCACAATCCGGTACGTAAGGAATGTCAATTTGGAAAACAAGTTAGAGCATCTTTTAAAAGTATTCCAAAAAATTCAAATAATGCTCTTGACTTAATTCATACTGATTTATGTGGTCCAGCTAGAACTAAAAGCTTACAAGGTGATAGATACTTCATGCTAATCATTGATGACTATTCTAGAATGCGTTGGGTTACTTTTCTCAGAGAAAAATCATAAGCACTTGGAAAGTTCAAACTATTCAAAGCAATGGTAGAGAATGAAACGGGTAAGAAAATCAAATGTCTAAGATCAGATCAAGGAGGAGAATTCACATCTAAGGAATTTAATACATTCTGTGAAGGGAATGGAATCAAAAGACAGTTATCAGCACCCTGAACACCACAACAGAATGGAGTCGTAGAAAGGAAAAACAAAACTATCTTGGATGCAGCCAGAAGTATGTTATCTGAAGCAAATCTACCACATGTATATTGGAGAGAGGCAGTAAGTACAACGGTCTACACATTCAACAAAGTTCACATCAAAGAAGAAACCGGTAAGACCCCTCATGAACTATGGTTTGGTATTACTCCTACTCTTAAATATTTCAGAATATTTGGAAGTAAATTCTATATTAGAAGAGATGAGTATATTGGCAAATTTGATCCTAGAAGTGATGAAGGAATATTTCTTGATTATTCATCTAAGAGCAAGGCATATAGATGTTTTAACAAGAGATTGCAGAAAATTGTTGAGAGTACAAATGTGAAGATTGATGAACAATTTAGAGGAACTTCAAGGTATATAGACTCTGAACCGGCAACAGAGATACTGACAAATGAACTTACATTGAATCCACCGGTACAGAATGAAGATCCAGTTACACTGGTATCATCTAAAAATTCCACTATGACTGAGGAATAACAACAAACAAAGACACCCCGATATGTAAGACTGAATCACTCTGAAAATCAGATAATTGGGAACAAATATCAAGGAGTTATGACAAGAGGAAGATTGGCAAATGAAGAGGTATGTCTTATTTCTGAAATTGAACCATCATCAATAAATGAGGCATGTGAAGATAAACACTGGATTAAAGCTATGGAAGAGGAACTAGAACAAATTGAGAAAAATAACACATGGACATTAGTTCCCCGACCTAAAGACAAAAATGTGATTGGAACAAAATGGGTATTCAGAAAAAAACTTAACAAAGATGGTAAGGTAATTAGAAATAAAGCAAGACTAGTGTGTAAGGGAAATTCTCAGAAAGAAGGAATTGATTATAATGAAACCTTTTCTCCGATAGCTAGAATTGAGGCAGTCAGATTATTCTTGGCTTTTGTAGCACACAAGAACTACAAAGTATATCAAATGGATATTAAATGTGCATTTTTGAATGGAGGCCTTGAAGAAGAAGTTTACATTGAGCAACCTGATGGATTTTCTTTGATAGATAACAAAGATATGGTTTGTAGGTTAATAAAAGCTTTGTATGGGTTGAGGCAAGCTCCAAGAGCTTGGTATGCAAGATTGGATAAGTATCTTTTGAAGATTGGATTTTCATAAGGTAATGCTGATAGTAACTTATACTACAAAGTGACTAATGATGACATCTTGGTTATAGAAGTTTTTGTTGATGATATAATCTTTGGAGGAGAAGATGGATTATGTAAAGACTTTTCTATTGAAATGCAACAAGAATTTGAAATGTCTATGATTGGAGAGATAAAATTCTTTTTAGGATTGCAGATTTCACAGACTGATAAAGGTATATTCTTGAGTCAGTCCAAATACTTGAAAGAGTTACTAAAGAAATTTGGGATGGAGAACTCTAAACCGGTAAGCACACCTATGACTACAAATGACAAATTATCACTAAGGGATGAATCTACACCTGTTAATCCAACTAGGTACAAATCTATGATATGAGGTCTATTGTATTTGACACAAACAAGACCTGATATTATGAATGCAGTATGTATTCTTTCAAGATTTCAGAGGAGTCCTAGAGAAAATCATGAGTCAACAGTAAAAAGGATTTTCTGATACTTACGAGGTACTACAAATCTTGGCTTATGGTATCCTAGAGATGAAAACTTTGAATTGTGTGCATACACAGATGCAAATTGGGCAGGAGACGTGGATGACAGAAAAAGCACCACTGACAGAGCATTTTTTCTTGGAAGCATATTAATTTCTTGGTTGAGTAAGAAACAAAGTTGTACATCTTTATCAACAACAGAATCAGAATATGTTGCAACAACAACTAACTGTACACAGGTATTATGGCTTAAGAAAATGTTGAAGGATATAAGGGTAAAATGCAAGAAACCTATAACTATCTATTGTGATAATACTGCAGCAATTGATATATCTAAGAATCCGGTATTACATTCTAAAACCAAACATGTTTCTATCAAACTGAATTTTCTGAAAGAGAATGTTGAAGCAAAAGAAGTAAAACTAGTTTATGTGAATACTAAAAAGAAGATTGCAGATATTTTCACTAAACCCCTACCTAAACAGACCTTTGAATATCTTAGAGATCAGCTTGGGGTCATAACCCCACCGGTAGAGACTTAAACAATTGATGTTTGTCATCAACCGACAAAATTAATAGAAAAATCTTTTACTCTAGCTTTGATGAGGAGACCTACTTCAAAGGGGGAGTAGTTGGCATACTGAATTGGTTGGTATTTTGTATTTACATTTGGTTTTGTATTGGCTTTGGTATTTGATGTCAAAGGGGGAGAGATATCTATGAAAAAACACATTATCTTTTGGGGAGAGATTATTCATTGGGGGAGAAATTGTTACTTTGAGATGATTGATTACTCTCTGTATCTGAATTTTGATTTTTGGTCATGATCTCTTTTTGGAGATGTTGGTTTTTGGTATTTGGCATTTCTATTTTGGCACTTTGATGGTTTTTCCATCAATGCCAAAGGGCGAGATTGTTGGTATTTTGGTATGGTTTTGTCATTGATGTCAACACCTACTAACACTTATCAACTCTGGCACTTTGAAGAATCGACAATGTTCACCGACAAGCAAGTGACTTATGCACAGTCACTGATATCTGGTACACCGACAGGATATGATGTTCACCGACACTTGGAATGATATGTAAAACACCTGGTTATGTCGAAGACATCGTTTGGACACTTTGTCTTGGAGATTTGTTCATTGGTATATTTGTGTTTGCATTTTTGCTGTGACCGGCAAATAGGTCCAGGTTATGCATCAGTAGGCTTATCTATTCCAGATCAGCATGGAATGCTTTGGAGATGATTTTTTTGTTATTGTAAATGCATTAAGCCAACATGTTGAATCAGATATTGCATCGGCTATTGATTTACTTGTAATTATTTTATTGTAATATCTTTTAGAGCCGACCTACTAAAATTGGTCTTAGGTTATGGTATATATGTAAGATCTTATTTGTAAGATCGATATGCGATAAGGATAAGGAATTGTAAGAAGGTATATGAGAGAATAAGGAGAGCTATACAAGTAGACATCATTTGAAGGTGAAGCAAGGTTTTTGTGAAGGCATTCAGAACTACACTAGTACTGAATCCAACATATGAAGATACTATTTTGAGCAGTACATTCTTATTGGATTTAACCATCCAATTGTAGTCAGTGTGACTCCTATTTGTGTTTGAGCAGTGAGCTCTAGGAACTTGGCCTTTCTGCATGTCCAGACCCCATTTGTATACACATACTATCTGCAGTAGTATCAGCTGATTGTGGGTAAGGTTTCCCACTATGGTTTTTCCCCTTACAGGGTTTCCACGTACAAATATTGGTGTTATGTGTCGTGGATGTTATTATCTTTTTGTTTCATGCATTAATCTTTACTGGTACTGTAATTAACTGATAAACTGTCTACCACCATAAAGTTCTTTTTACTGGTATTAAGCATTAAGGTTGGTTAAATTGTTTTTGGTTTGAATTTACTTGACAACTGATTCACCCCCCCTTTCAGTTGTCTCCGGGACCTAACAGACAAGGTTTTTGTTGACCTGGACTAGGATAAAGACTTGGGAATTGAGGATACTTTGGGTCCGAGCAAGAGAACTAGGGAAATTATGAAGAAGAAGACTGCTAATCTGCCTCAGGACATCCTTAAGTTGAAGGATGTGGCCCAGAAGATGAATCAACTTGAAGTTGAAGTTGTTGTAACTCTAAATAACTTGGGTTAGTGTTGTTCATTTTGATGGTGCTGCTTTGTTCTTCTGCTAGCCTTTTACTGTTGTTGGACAATGTTTCTCTTTGTTTTTCCTGTTTTGTCAGTCTTGTTGTCTATCTAGTCAGTTCTATTTTGATGGGCTTAAATGATACTTCGTATGTAATTTCATTGTAAAGGGCTTTGGGTCCTTTCAAAACCTATTTTTGCCTTAATAAAAAAAAAAGTTTTTGTTTTGTAATCTTTACTTTTGGTGCACAATGCAACACCCATATTGCAATAGAATTTTTCAAATTATTTAGCAAATGCAAATTTTTCTTTATAATATTCCTTAGTGTGAGTAAACTAGCATAATGTTGGCATATGATGAAGCGATGATAAGGTATGTTGTCATTGATGTCAATAAGTGAACAGGTATATGGTACTCAAGAAGATGAACCGGTATAAACCGATGTGAAGACTGGAAGCGGCTATAGTCAACCAGGATGGAGTGAACCAGTGTGGGTTCACAATTTGACTACCAATTTGGCGATCTGACTTGTGTGGTGCAACTGATGACATTCTGTGATGAGTTAGTTAAGAGATAAGGATGAGATCGAGGTGCCACATCAGCTACTATTGCGGTGAAGATTGGATGATGCAGGATGACTTGAGATATTTCTCAGATTGTTTTATTCTATGCAATGCATTTTAACGGTCAAGATTAGACCGCTTGTAACTGAAAACCTAAATGTTTAGGGTTTAGGGTTTATGCTACCGACCTAATTGTTGTCTATAAGGTCGATGATGTTTGTTATTGTTCATGTTGGCAAAAGTTGTGCGTGTGTCCACATGTTTTGATACTTGCCAAACCAAAGTGAGGAGTCTGCAGAGTGTGATTGTAGAAGAGAGGAACCGAAAAGGATCTGCCTTAGCAAAGTAGTGTTGTTATCAGATCAGAGTCTTACCTGTTGTCTTCTAACCATTTCAGCAGAAGGAAAATCCCTTGACCAGGTAGCTTTAACGGGCTTGTTACAAATCCTCTAACCAGGTGACTCAAGCTCATTTAGTTTTTTAAATCCTCTAGCGAGGTAACCTTTAACAGGGTTTATAGCCATCCCTTAACCAAGTGATCCCTAACAGGATCAGTTCCTAACATAAGCTTATTGTAAAGTCTTTAACCAGACTAGGATCCTAACAGAGCGGACTTCAAAAGAGTTCAAAAACAAGCTTGTGGGTATTCATTCCCACCGTGGTTTTTCCCATTCGGGTTTCCATGTGAAAAATATGTGTGTCATGGGTTGTGTATTTTTCATGTGGTGATTGAGTAGTTTCTGTTCAGTTGTGTATGCATGCAGAGCTAATGGTTGTGATATTATTAATACAACTCATGCATGATCAAACTGGTAAAATAGCTATCTAGATTTGAAAATTGTTGGATGCTATTTGAAGTACTTTTGTTTTATCAGTTTAGCTGTCTGAAGTATTTCCATTAACCGATATTCCTATGGTTAAGTACAGTGATATAGACAACTGATTATCTGTGTTTAAAGAGTGTTAAAATATTGAAGAAATTTATTGTCTGTACTGATTCACCCCCCCCTCTCAGTACTGGTTAGAGTATTATCTGTTCATCATTATTCATCAATTGGTATCAGAGCACCTCCACATCCTCGGTGATATAAGCTTAATCGCTTGAGGCAAAAGATCATGCTTTAATGATGAAGAGGGAAGATCCTAAGTTCAATAGGGACAACTTCAAAATATGGAAGGATAGAATGAAGATTTATATCAAGAGTTTAGGTGCTCAACGCTTGAGCTATGTTGAGAATGCCTATGTAATCCCTACTAGCACTCTGACCGATGATCAGAAAAGAGAGATTCAAGAAAATGGGCAAGTCATGGAAGCCCTTATTAGTAGCTTGTCTGATATTGAGTTCATTGATGTATAAGATAAGAACAGTCCTAAGGATGTTTGGGACACACTGGAAACCATTTATGGCAGTGATGAGCATGTCAAGGAGGCTAAGGAAGAAAGCCTCAGAGGAAAATTTGAAGACATGAGGATGGGTGAAGGCGAGACCATTCAACAATATTGCATAAGGATCAAGACTATGGTTGGAGATATCAAGAGCAATGGTGGAACAATTGATGATGCCACAGTTGTCAGTAAAGTTCTGAGATCATTATTACCGATCTATGCAATCAGGGTTGCCGCTATCCAAGAGCTACGGTATATCGACAAAACAAAGGTATCCATAGACTTTATTATTGCTAAATTAACTGCATATGAATTGAATGGCTATGATGGTAGCATTCAGAAGACTGAGTCAGCCTTCAGAGCATCTGCTTCCTCCGCACCTACCAGGAGAGGAAAAGAGGTTAGCACAAGTTATGAATCCAGGCCAAGCAGAGATATGGATGATGAGGAGATTTTGATGGAGTTTGAAGCTCTTCTCACCAAGAGACTTCCAAAAGGCACCAAAAAATATAGAGGTAAGCTTCCTTCGAAGTGTTTTTCCTGCAATAAGATAGGACATATAGCTATTAACTATCCTAACAATGACAATAATGATAAACCAGAAAGGTTTAGAAAATATAAAGGAGGAGGTAGGAGAAATTGTCTTGTTGCAGTGGATGAAGGTGTTACCGATGAAGAATTTGAGGATGAAGAGAGTGAGGACATAGTGTTTGTAGCTGTCAAGGAAGAGGTGTTTGACCAGAAATCCCTTGTCTCTCGCACTGACAACTCTAATGAGTGGATCATTGATAACAGGTGTTCTCACCACATGACTGGTGACCAGAGAAAGTTTCTGACTCTAGAAGAATATGATGGAGGTGTTGTCTAGTTTGGCAATGATGCACCCTGCATAGTAAAAGGAAAAGGATCCATCTCACTAAATGGAAAGAGCAGTGTGAATGATGTCTACTAGGTGGAAGGCATTAAGCATAACCTTTTGAGTGTTGCCCAGTTGAATGAAAAAGAATTTATTCTGGAGTTCAAAGGTGGAGTCTGCAGAATAATTGGAAAGAATGGTGAACTTATTGCCATCGATAAACAGACCAAAGGAAACCCGTTTCAGCTGAATGCCCAGATCAGTCAGTGTCTGATGGTGAAGTTAGATGATAGTTGGATATAGCATAGGAGACTCTGTCATATAAAATTTGATAATATAGTAAAGGCCAGTAAGATCAAGGCAGTAAGAGGATTGCCTTTGCTAAAAAAACTGGAGAATGCTTTGTGCAGAGAATGTCAACTTGGGAAGATGTCTTCCTCAACATTCAAAGGTAAGTCTTTTTCAGCAAAGAACTTACTTGATCTAGTGCACACCAATCTGTGTGGTCCGATGAAAACAAGAAGTATTCAAGGAGATTGGTATTTCATGATTCTTACCGATGACTTCTCAAGAATGGTGTGGGTCACATTCTTGAAAGAGAAGTCTGAGGAATTTGGAAAGTTCAAAGCCTTTAGAGAATTGGTTGAGAAGGAGAGAGACAAAATAATAAAATGCCTTAGAACCGATGAGGGAGGTGAATTCACTTCTGATGAATTCAACAAGTATTGTGAGGAGAACGACATAAAGAGGCAGTTGTCTGCCCCAAGGATACCACAACAGAATGACATAGTAGAAAGAAATAACATGACTGTAGTGGAAGCGGCCAGAACTATGTTGATCCAAGGAAAGGTAGCTCACACATTTTGGAGAGAAGCGGTAAGCATTGCAGTCTATACTATGAACTAGGTACTCATCAAGAAAGGTAAAGACAAAACCCCCTATGAGTACTGGAATGGGAGAACTCCTAATGTAAGTTATTTCAAATTATTTGGCAACAAGTGCTATATCAGGAGAGGTGAGCATCTGAGCAAGTTTGATGCTAAGAGTGATGAAGGAATATTTCTAGGATATTCCACTAAAAGAAAATCTCTCAAGTGTTACAACAACAAAACTAAAAAATTGTTGAGAGTATCAATGTTAGGGTTGATGAATCCCCTGAGAAGCCTAAGCAAACCAACAGTAATCAAATAGAAGATGAAATGGGTTTAGCCTTCTGGGAATCAGTTAAGAAAGAAACAAGTGACAAACATTGCAAAGACCTCAGTGTTTCTATATCAGTAGAAGCTGCAGTAGGAGAAGAAGAAGATGAAGTGGAAGAAGAAGAGGAAAAGCAAGTGGAACCAACTAGGGCCATTCCTAGGTATGTAAACCTACATCATGATCCAAAGCAAATCATTGGAGACAAAGATGCAGGGATACTCACAAGGAGAAAGGTGAAAGAAAACTCCTGCATGATTTTAGAATTTGAACCTAAGACCACTAGAGAGGCACTTACCGATGAGGACTGGATAAAGGCAATGGAAGAGGAGCTGGACTAGATAGAGAAAAATGCAACATGGTCCTTGGTACCCAGACCGGAACACAAAAATGTCATATGTACCAAATGGGTCTTCAGGAATAAGCTGAATGAAGAAGGCATAGTGGTAAGAAACAAGGAAAGACTTGTATGAAAAGGATATGCTCAGGAAGAAGGAGAAGACTATGGATAAACCTTTTCTCCAGTGGCTAGACTGAAAGGTGTCCAAATGCTACCTGCATTTGCAACATTCAAGGGATTCAAGGTATACCAGATGGATGTGAAGTGTGCATTCTTGAATGGAATCCTAGAAGAAGAAGTGTATATTGAGCAACCAGATGGGTTTGCTTTGTCAGAGGATAGTAATATGGTGTGTAGATTACACAAGGCCCTATATGGATTGAAACAAGCACCAAGGGCATAGTATGAATGGCTACACTCTCATCTTGTGAAGATAGGATTTTAGAGAACTAGTGAGGACAACAACATATACCTAAAATCTGAAGGTGATCAAATACTGATCTATGAAGTATTTGTAGATGACATAATATTTGGAGGAGATGATGAAATGAGTCATGCATTTGCAGATGAAATGAAGAAAGAGTTTGAGGTGTCTCTGATTGGAGAGATAAAGTTCTTCATTAGTCTACAGATTCAACAAATGAAGGAGGGTATCTTCATTACCTAGTCCAAGTATATCAAAGAGGTATTGGAGACCTTTGGCATGGAGGAGAGCAAATCGGTTGGAAAACCAATGGTGACTGGCTGCAAAATGACAAAAGAGGATGATTCATCGATGGTGAATGAGAAGGAGTACCGGTCAATGATCGGTAAGATACACTATGTGGTGCACAATAGACTGGATATTGCTCATGCAGTGGGCATAGTGGCCCATTTTCAGAAGAGTCCAAGAGAATCCCACTTGGTAGCAGTAAAGAGGATTCTTAGGTATCTAAAGGGAACAGTTGATTATGGATTGCGGTATCCATATAATGGCGACTTTGATCTCAAAGTGTTTACCGATGCAAATAGGGTAGGTAATGTGGACGACTGAAAGAGTACAACCAGTGGAGCGTTCTTCCTCGGTGGAAGACTCGTCTCATGGACAAGTAAGAAGCAGAGCTATATTTCCTAGTCTATAGCTTAAGTGGAGTATGTGGCATCATTTATGAACTGCACTCAAGCAATCTAGATGAAGCATGTACTAGATCGCTTGAAAGTGACTGTATCTGAACTAGTGAGTATTTTCTATGATAATACTAGTGCAATAAATATTTCTGAAAATCCGGTATTGCATGCTAGGACTAAGCATATTGAGCTCAAGTATCATTTCTTGAGAGAAAAGGTTCAGAATAAAGAGGTTGTATTAGAACATGTTTCCAGTAAGGAGCAGCTAGCAGACATATTCACTAAGCCCTTACCGAAGACTACATTTATCTATTTGAGAGGTGAATTAGGGGTTCTACCCCTTCATGAAGTAAACTAAAGTTGTGTGCTCCACATTAGTCAGGTACTACCGTGTCAAATCTTATGGGATTGATGTGATGAAGGACGCTACTCCATATGGGGAGCAACATGGTGGAGATTGGAAGCTTGTGCCTCCACTTTGGCATTGTTGTCAAAGGGGGAGAAGATATCTGATGATGTATGGGGGAGAAGATATATTGTTTGGATAGAAAATGTTGAGCATATACACACTGATCAGTCCAAGTGATGGTGATCTTTTAAGTTGCATAGGTATAGTGTCAACTGGTGTATACATTTTTAACTGAGCAATGATTCACTGAGTATTGCCATCAATGCCAAAGGGGGAGATTGTTGGCATATGATGAAGCAGTGATAATGTATGTTGTCATTGATGTCAATAAGTGAACATGTATATGGTACTCAAGCAGGTGAACCGGTATAAACCGGTGTGAAGACTGGAAGCGGCTATAGTCAACTGGGATGGAGTGAACCGGTGCCGGGGTTCATAGTTTGACTACTGGTTTGGCGATCTAACTGGTGCGGTGCAACCAGTGACATTCTGTGATGAGTTAGTTAAGAGATAAGGATGAGATCGAGGTGCCACGTCAGCTATGTGCATGTGAAGAATCTCTTTGAGGATCTTGTGCGTGAAAGATCGAATGCATTGAATGTCTACCTCGAGAATGTGCGCTTTTCTTAGAGGTATGCGAAAAACACGTGATGGGTTACTATTTTCCAGTTGCGGTGAAGATTGGACGATGCAGAATGACTTGAGATCTTTCTCAGATTGTTTTATTCTATGCAATGCATTTTAACGGTCAAGATCAGACTGCTTGTAATTGAAAACCTAAATGTTTAGGGTTTAGGGTTTATGCTACCGACCTAACTATTGTCTATAAGGTTGATGATGTTCGTTATTGTTCGTGTTGGCAAAAGTTGTGTGTGTGTCCGCATGTTTTGATACTTGCCAAACCAGAGTGAGGAGTCTGCAGAGTGTGATTGTAGAAGAGAGGAACTGAAAAGGATCCGCCTTAGCAAAGTAGTGCTGTTATTAGATTGGAATCTTACCTGTTGTCTTCTAACCATTTCAACAAAAGGAAAATCCCTTGACCGGGTAGCTTTAACATGCTTGTTGCAAATCCTCTAACTAGGTGACTCAAGCTCATTTAGTTCTTTAAATCCTCTAGCAAGGTAACCTTTAACAGGGTTTATAGCCATCCCTTAACTGGGTGATCCCTAACAGGATCGGTTCCTAACATAACCTTATTGTAAAGTCTTTAACCAAACTAGGCTCCTAAGAGAGTGGACTTCAAAAGAGTTCAAAAACAATCTTGTGGGTATTCATTCCCACCACAGTTTTTCCCATTTGGGTTTCTACGTGAAAAATCCGCGTGTCATGGGCTGTGTATTTTTCATGTGATGATTGAGTAGTTTTTGTTCAGTTGTATATGCATGCAGAGCTAATGGTTGTGATATTACTAATACAACTTATGCATGATCAAACTAGTAAAATAGCTATCTAGATTTGAAAATTGTTGGATGCTATTTGAAGTACTTTTGTTTTAACGGTTTAGCCATCTGAAGTATTTTTGTTAACCGATATTGCTATGGTTAAGTACAGTGACATAGACAACCGGTTATCTATGT
This sequence comes from Cryptomeria japonica, assembly GCF_030272615.1. Lineage (NCBI taxonomy): Eukaryota > Viridiplantae > Streptophyta > Pinopsida > Cupressales > Cupressaceae > Cryptomeria > Cryptomeria japonica. The sequence goes on from NC_081415.1 coordinate 328,010,632, forward strand.
TTAGAGAGTGTCAAAATATTGAAGCAAGTTTTTGTCTGTACTGATTCACCCCCCCCTCAGTACCGGTTAGCGTATTAGTTGTTCATCATTATTCATCACATAATGCACCTTGCTAGATCTGTTTGAATCACACAATATAACACTCTGATGGAATCCACATCTCTTTCTTTTTCATGGGTCACCTAGCATAACACAACTTGCTACTTAGTAGAATCCATACCCTTAACATGAATTACCCAACATAACACACCTTGTTGGCTAGTTGAACTCATGGTTTCCAATTAACCCATAACATAACACACCTTGCTGCTAGATCATGGTTTGTTGTCTTATCAATTGGTGTATGCTCTTTCTATTTCTATAGGACCACTTGTACTCTTGCAATAACATTCTAAGAATGGTATTAACAGTTGAGCCATTTTGATCATTGAGGTCTCTTTAGCTAGTTGACTCGAAACCTTTTATTTTTAGTACTAATCTCTTTGATGTATTTTTTTTGCCTTTTCTTTTTCCCCTTTTGTTTTATTTGCTTTGTTTTTCCTTGTGTTTTATGTCTTTACTTGGATGTGGTTGTGTAACTTAAGATCCTAATCTTGGGGGATTGTTCTCTCAAGCTTAGTGACATCTCATCTCTTGTTACTCTTGCTCCTAATTGTTCAAATATCTCTCTTTCTCTTTACTTTACTATGAGTATGAGCATAAGTTCATATCCCCACTAAAGTGGGGGCTAAATATATTGTCGTAAATGGTATCCCTTTATAATTAAAATGGACATACATTGGATATTAGGATATATTGGTCCACATACATCTCTTGTGCCATGTGAGATCTATCTTTTGCAATTTATTATTTTTACTATTATATGTGAAGTTCTTATCAAGTGGTATCAGAGCATGATCTTGGCACCATGAAGGCGAGGCATTTTTCTGCCAATTTGGAGGCCATTTTGAAAATCAAATATCTTTCAAATTTGAGCAAAATTGAGCGAGTTATTGCAAAATTAGTGTTTCTACAAAAATTTTTGTAGAGAAGATATCTCATATATTTCAGCAAATTTATTCCTAATTTGTAAAGGGTTTTTGAGATTATCATTGAATCATTCCAAAACTTAGGTTTTTAGCATTTATAGTTTGAGAGTTATCTCAATTTTATTATTTTTAATAAATTTTCATTCCAAGTGACAAATTAACATTAAAAGCTCTTGAAAATTCATTGGGGGTCTATTAATTCAAATCTTTAATTTGAGGCTGACTACATTATGTTTTGGTTAGATCAAAGTTGGGTCAATTGGATTTGATGGAATGGTAATTTATTAATGATATTTTTTTCTTAAATCCTAGTTGGAATGAATTTTCCTAATTTTTATGGAAGTGGCGATGCATTAGAATGGTAAATATATTATGGTTAATGTATACTATGGAAATTTTGGTTTTTATGTTGTTTAAGAGGTGGAGCCAAGAAACGATATGCACCATTAAATGAGGGTATTTCCTCTTTTGATGAACCAGAACAAGCTTTAGTAGATAGATGGGCTCCAATTAATGAAGAATAAGAGGATAAAGAAATTTGAAGAAGATAAAGAAGATAAAGAAGAGGAGGATAAAGAAATTCAATAATATAAAGAAGAGGAGGAATACAATCAAGAAGAAGGAGATGATGATGATGATGATGATGATGATGAAAATAAAGTAGAAAGAGAAGAGGAGGAAGATTTCAAGAGGAGGAAGAAAATGAGAAACAAGAGGATGAAGATAAAGAAGAAAATTAAGAAGAAGAGGAAGAAAATGAAGAAGATGAGGAGGAAGAAGAAGAATATGGAGAAGGATAAGACTTAGAAGAAGAAGAGGAAGACAATACAGACACATGCGCTTTAGCTCTGAGGAAGGAAGAATCAATTTTTCTTTTTGATGGATGTATTCAAAAGGAAAAGGTTATTGTCTATATAAACCCTAGTGAAAATTATAATTTCATCAACATGAAATTAGAAAATAAGCTAAATGTGAAAGAAAATAACATCAAGGATAGTCAATTATTAGGTATGGAAACTTATTATTTTAAAGATTTACAACTCTATATGGATAAATATGTTTTACACTCAAACTTTAATGCTTTCAATATGTATGGGTTGGATATATTTTTTGGTTATGCTTGGTTAGAATATTTGTAAACAATGCATATCAATGTGCAAAATAAATTCATGAAGCTTTGGTATAGGAGGACAATAATTACCATTATCAATAGGTTTTGCACCCTTGCCAAATGCTACATTCAACAAACCATTGACACACGGGATCTCCTTCAGGTTGTGGGTAACCTGTAATAAAATAGAACCTCTAGATAAGATCAGTTCCTTGTAATTCTTCACCTAAGAACCTTCTCTAAACTACTTTCTTGCAGAGAAAAGGGGAGAGAAATTCTTGAAAATGACTTGAAATGCAACTAAAACTATTATGGTGATGCACCAAAATTATTTTCAAACTTGCACTACTACTTCTTTGACATAAATTATCATGATAACCAAGTTTTATTTCACACAAATAAGGTTTGGCATGTCAATACATCAACATTTCATAGAAAGGTTGATATTTTAACACTATGGAAGGAAAAATAAAGTTTTCACAACCCCAAAACGGCAAAAATTGATACACAAACTATAACCTATATAATACATGCTACTTATGCGTAAAGGTGTCGTATTAAATGTAGCATATATTGAGGATTTACATAAAAAAAATAGAAAATCATGTCACTTATCCATTTTGCATACAAAAGAATAGATCAGAGAAGGCAAAGTAGTTTTTAATTGATAAAAAGGTGTTAACAAACAACTACACATATTTGAGTATGACTTACCATACATAAAAGGAAAGAAAGAACCTATTTTAGCTTACAATACAAGCCTTTGAGCCGCAAGAAATAACTCCCCAAAAAAGAGAGCCTAAAAGATACTTTAAAGAATACAATAGTTGATTACATTGAATGAACATGTGAGAAGAAAAGGGAAGGTATTTGATTACATTATTTGCTGGGTCAATATTCTTGGGAATCCAAGTTGTTTGTTGCTATTTTTAGGGCTCTAAAATTTCTCCAAAAGGTGGGAAGGTGGAGAAAATACCCCCCCTTTGATCCATCTATTGATGAGGTTCCTCAAAATGCTCCTAAATGCCTTCAACATACTAAAACCAAGTTAAAAAGTCTCTTAGTTTTTCTCACCCACTTGAATAAGTCGCCAACCTCCTCGTAGATGCTCCCCTTGACTATTGCAACCTCTTTAATGATAATAGGGCATGTGTTTTTCATGAATTTGAAGGTTGGAAAGTCTATTTGGGTCGGATACAAAGTTATGAGGTTATTTAAGACCTTCCCAACTCCCTCAAAACTTGTCATAATAGCTTCAATCTTCTTTCCAATACATACATTAAATCCAAGGACATATTGAACATACCAAAATCAAACCTAAGTCTCCTCATTACTCTCTTTGACTGGGTGATATGCTCACAATCTTCAACTAATCAACATTCTATCTCATTGAACTCACCGAATTACATTTCAGTTGTAGTTCTCTTACAACTAAAGCCTCTTTGTATCTCTTCATCTATCACTGATAATTTTTGTGACTTCTTGATCCTTTACTCACTATTTTTTGTCATGTGTATGACTGTTCCAACATGTTTGATAATGCCTTTTCTTAGGAGTGTACTCTTGCATTCCTATCATGACTATCCAATCACACATTGGTAGGGCATGAGATGATATAAAACATCTCAACACTTCATCTTCTAGACTAATTATTGTCTTTTTCATGGATTGCTTATATGTACTTAGAGGGTCATTCTTCCCTTTCTAAACTATCCCTTACTTTTGAAACGTTCATAATTAGTGTGCATGCAAGCGACTGTCTATTCGTAGCTTTGTATTATGCTCATTTCAAACCACTCATATGCATATTTAGAGGTTTTTAATATTATTCATTACCCCCCAGTCTCAAGAGAATTTGGAACTCTATCATATCCCTTTTAAACATCTCTTTGGAGGAAAATGGATAGAATTAGCGCTAACATGGGATTGCTCTCTTCATATGTTGCTCATGAATTTTATTGGGTTGTTCATTCTTCATTCAAATTTTCTTTGTACCATTGTGTCTTGTCATGCACAAGAATCTCAAAGGAAATTTGGCCTTTACCATTCCATTGTCATAGTTGTGATTCTCTTCTTTGTCATTTTAAGACTTCTAGCCTCCTTAATGTGCTAAATAGCATTCCATCTCTATGTCTCATGGACTTGGTTTGCTAATGCAATTTGTTACCACTATATAATCCCTTTTAGATTGCACATTCTATGTACTTCATGAACTCTTTATTTTTCCCACTAAACTTGTAGAGAATAAATATTTTGTTCATACCATGTACCTTGATGACTTTGTCATTTTTTGCTAATATAGTCAGTATGATTGTGCCAGTGGTAATGATTTCTCTTTCTTTCACTATCTTATGACAATGATTAGGTAATAATCCTTGAGTATGGATATAAATAAACCCTATTGTTGCCTTTCTTTCCCATCTTCTTTTCAACATTAATGGCCAAACTTTCCATTTGATTTTGGATGACTCTTTTAGTTTTAAATGATAGTAGTTTTGAGGAGATACATACCACATAAAATAACAACCAGTTGTTCTCTCACTATGTGGGAAAGACCACTTCAACCTCCTAGATCATGTAATGTACCAAATTCTTCCATTTGCAGTTTGAAACATGTTCACTTTCATGAGAATATAATATGAAACATACTATAGAAAAAATGAGTCATTTCATAAACTGATGTAACAAAATCTGCCTGCACATTACAACTTTAATATTCAAACACACAAGAGAAAACAAAGACTCTGATTTCCACATAACCAACATCAAAATGAAGTATTATTCAAACAAACGCAATATCAAACTTTGCATCAAACTAGAGAAAAATTATTTGGAATTTGAAACAGATTTACATAGCAAGATATTTGCCAGCTTGGCTTCTCATAACAACACACAACTCTCTGGTCTTTCTTAGACCTACAACAACATTTTCTTATTCCTACCCTCAGAACTTCAAAGAAAACAAAAACAAAACAATTTCTAGCCCTCTCTCTTACTAGAATTTGGATTTACTTCCCTCAAGAACCCTACATACACACCTCTACCCAAGAAAAAAACCCTTCAAATACCAATTGCTCCCTCTAAATGCTATCGCGGACCCCTCTAGAAGCAGCCACCCAGAACAAGAAAAATGCAAAAAAAATTCAATTCCTCAGTTAGTACAATCCTCATTCAATTTTTTCTAAGAATGGAGCCTTACGGGAGGTCTCCACTACTCTGAAAAAATGTTTGATTGGAATTTAGAACTCCCACTATCGCTAGTTAGAGAATATCAATGATTATATTTAAAATTTGAATTTCAAAAATGGCCCCCTTCCATGTGGATGCCCTGCATTAGACTCCCATGGAAGAAAGAAAAATGACCCTGTCACTTCTCAAGAGGGAAACCAAGTCCTTTAATTTCAGCTTCTGATAACCAAGATGAGTCTTCAATTGGTCTTCCAAGCCACTTAACCAAATATTCAAAGTATTGCTTGTTCCCTGTTCTCTTACTCGCCCTAATATCCAAAATTGCTTCTATCTCCTCCTTTTTTGTAGTAGATACTAGAATGTTCATTTGTGCGCCTGTTACATCTCCTTGAAACTAACCTTCGTGATACTTTGTTAGATCTGAAATATTAAAAATAGGAGATATATTAAATCCTTTTGGCAACTCTACTTCATATGCATTACCAAAATCATGTTTACTTACAATCTTACATGGGCCAAATTTCCTCATTTTGAGCTTATTGTAAGTACCCACTGGAAATATTTCCTTCCTCAAATGAACCATAACATCATCTCCAACCTATAATTCCTTATGTCTCCTCTTCAAATCAACTTTAGACTTATACTAAAAATTCATTTTTTCAATATGTTTTCTTACCTCATCATGTAGGATCTTCATATATTTAGCAAAGTCCCCCGCTTCTACACTTCTTTTGTCACTTCCTTCCAACTTTTTCAAATTTGAAACATCATTAGGATTTCTGCCATAAACAATCTGAAATGGTGATTTATTTGTACTCCTATTGATGGATTTTTTGTATGCAAATTTAGCTTGCGGTAGGGTCAATTCCTACCCTTTTGGCCTGTCACCAAGTAGACTTCGCAATAGATTACCCAAGCTTTTGTTTACAAATTTAGTTTGTCTATCTATCTGTGGATGGTATGCTAAAAAAAATTTCATATCAGTATTTATCTTCTTCCATAATGTTCTCCAAAAGTAGACAACAAACTTTGTGTCCCTATTAGAAACAATGTTCTTCGATAATCCGTGAAGCTTCACAATTTCCTTGAAAAACAACTCTGCAACATGGAAAGCATCATTAGTCCTTTTACATGGTATAAAATGTGCCATTTTGGAAAACCTATCAAAAACCACAAATATGGAATCATAACCCCTTTGTGTTCTTGGTAATCCAAGAACAAAATCCATGCTAAGCTCCTCCCATTGCCTCTTAGGTATAGGTAGTGGATGATACAATCCAGTGTTTTGACTAACACCCTTTACTACTTGACAAATCTTGCACTCCTGCACAAATTTTCATATATCTTGTTGTATTTGAGGCCAATAATACTTCTCCCCAACCAGTGCAATGGTCTTATCAAACCCAAAATGTCCTGCAAGACCTCCATTATGTTTTTCCTTGATTAAATTCAATCTCATAGAACCTTTTGGAATACATAACTGGTTACCTATAAACAACATACCATCTTGGATTAAATAATATAACCACCTTATCCTATTTGCTACAATAGGATCCTTACAAGCCTTCCATGCTTCATTGAAATTTGGATCTTCATTGTATATCTCCTTGAGATCATCAAAACCAACAACTTCTACCTGCATTTCAACCAACAAAATCTACCTCCTACTCAATGCATCTACAACCTTGTTAGATTTCCCACTTCTATGCTTTAAAACAAAAGTATATCCCTTTAAAAACTCTTCCCATTTCATGTGCCTCTGATTCAATTTAATTTGACTACTTAAATATTGTAGTGCTTGATGATCAGTGTATAAAACAAACTCCTTGGGCAAAAGGTAATGCCTCCATTTCTTAAGTGCTTGAACTATGACATAAAATTCCTGATCATAAACATAATACTTTTTCTTTTCATCATTCTTCTCACTGAAATAGGCAATGAGTTTACCTTCTTGGCTTAAAACAACCCCAATAGCATTTCCACTTGCATCACAATCTACTTGGAACACCTTGTTAAAATATAAGAGTACTAACACTGGTTGCTCTGTCCCTTTTGCCTTCAACAAATCAAAGCTCTTTGCTTCCCCTATTGTCCACCTAAAATCCTTCTTATCTCCCCTCATTGTTTTAGTTAGTGGTGAACACATACTACTAAAACCTCTAATAAATATTATGTAAAAACTAGCTAGACCATGGAATGATCTCACCTCCGTCGTAATTTTTGGTGTTGGCCATTCTGGGATAGCCTTCACCTTCTCAGGATCCATTCTGATACCATCACTTGATACAAAAAAATCCAAGTACATCATCTCTCTCTTTGCAAAGCTACATTTCTTGAGCTTAATCAACAATATTTCTTCTCTAAGCCTTTCAAATACTAATCAAATAGTCATCAAATGTTCATCCATAGTCTTACTAAATATCAAAATATCATTAAGGTAAACTATAACAAACTTGCCCAAGAATTCTTTCAATACCTCATTCATTAACCTCATAAAAGTACTGGGTGCATTGGTTAGTCCAAAAGGCATGATCAACCATTCAAACAAATCTTCTTTCATCTTGAATGTAGTCTTCCACTCATGTCCTTCTCTGATCGGAATCTAATGGTACTCAATTTTCAAGTCAATCTTAGTGAAGTATTGAGCTCCACTTAAGCAATCCATGATATCATCCATCCTTGGGATTGGAAACATGCACTTGATTGTAATCTTATTGATGGCTCTGGAATTAATCCACATCCTCCATTCTTCATTCTTCTTTGGTGATAACACCACAGGCATTGCACAGGGACTCAATCTCTCTCGGATCAAGCCTTTCCCTAATAACTCTGCTACTTGCCTCTTGAGTTCCTCTGTTTCTGTAGGAGTCATCCTATGGGCTGCCTTGTTTGGAAAACTAGCTCCTAGAACCAAGTTAATTTGATGGCTGATCTTCCTCATCAGTGGGATTCCCTTAGGCACATTATCTAAGACAATGACCCCAAACTCCTGCAACAAATATGCAACATCTCCTGAAACATCTCCCACATTTTCAATGTTAGTTTTTGGAATCAATGGAACAAATTCAGAATAGTAGACTGATATGGGAGAAGGTGAGTACAAGGAGGTACTAGAAGAGATTGAAGATGGCCATGAAGATAGGGGTGTAGTTGCACAACTATCCAGTTTTCATAAAAATTGAATCATTTAGAGTCTGGGGAGTGCTTGGAGAGCACCGAGTTATTGCTCTTATTGACACTGGAGAAACTCATTACTTCATAGATGAAAGGATTGTTGTAAAGAGAGGCCTTGTAACTGATGAGGTTGAGGGATTCAAAGTAATGGTGGTAGATGGTTCTACCATCTCTTGCAACCGAATGGTCTCTAACATGTCCTTGAAGTTGGGAAACTATGAAGTCAAGGATGACTTCTTTGTGGTTAGCATTGGAGGAATTGATGATGCAGTGCTTGATATACAATGGTTGCGATCTTTTGGTGAGATCACTCTCAATCTACAAACAATGGAGTTGAAGTTTATGTCTAAAGGGAAGAGCATGGTGTTAAGAGGGATGTCTAATGAAATACCTCAAATTGTGTCGTTGAAGAGGATGGAGAGGTTGATTCGCCATGATCAAGTGGAGTGGGAAATGAAATGCATGATCATGCCATCCAACCCAATAGAAGAAAATAGACACTATCCTCCTGATATTCAAGAATTGATCACTAAGAGGAGTAAGGTATTTGAAAGTCCACTCCCTGGGAGACCTCTTGAGAGAGGGACCGAGCACATAATTGAACTTGAAGAGGGAGCGAAGTCGATTATACTAGTATCCCAAGAAGTAGAAGGATGAGATAGAGAAAGCTATCAAGGAGCTATTGGACATAGGATACATTCGGCCTAGTAAGAGTCCCTTTGCTTCTATGGTGGTTCTAGTGAAGAATAAGGATGGGACCATGCGCATGTGTGTGGATTCCCGAGCTCTTAACCAAAAGACTATAAAATGGGTACCCCATTCCTAGAATTGATGAGCTACATGGAGTTGTTTTCTTTTCCAAGATTGATCTCAAATCAGGTTACCATCAGATTAGAATGAGGGAATATGATATTGAGAAGACAACGAGAAGACAAGCTTCAGATGCCACTTTGGGCATTTTAAGTTTCTAGTCATGCATTTTGGGTTGACTAATGCTTCTGCTACCTTCCAATCCTGTATGAATAAGATATTTCAGAAATAGTTGAGGAAGTTTGTGCTTATCTTCTTTGATGACATCCTCATTTTCAGTAAGTCATGGAAGGAGAATTTGAAGCACTTGGAGGAAGTACTCAACATCTTGGAGTCTGAATCACTATTTGCAAAAGAGTGCAAGTGTGAATTTGGAATGAAGGAGCTGCTCTACCTTGGTCATATCATCAATGCAGATGGAGTTAAGGTTAATCTAGAGAAGATCAAGGCAATAATCGATTGGCCTCCACCTGAGAACTTGACACATCTGAAGGGGTTCTTGGGTCTGTGTGGCTTCTATAGGAGATTTGTGAAGGGATAACTTTATTTGGCCGCTCCCCTCACAGATCTCACTAAAAAGGGGCTTTTGTTTGGTCAGAAAAGGCACAAAGTGCGTTTGACAAGTTCAAGGAGATTATGAGCTTGTGCCCTGTTTTGGCCTTACCAAATTTCTCTAAGCCCTTTGAGATGCAATGTGATGCATTTGGAGAAGGTATTGGAGTTGTCCTAATGCAAGAGAAACATCCAATTATGTTTGAGAGTAGAAAACTAAGAGGAGTTGAGAGGACATATTCTATCTATGACAAGGAAATGCTTGCAATAATGCATGCTTTGTCCAAGTTCAGACAATACTTGGTGGAAAGAAAATTTGTTGTCAAGACAGATCACAATAGCGTCAAACACTTCATGCACCAAAAGGATTTGAATGGAAGACAACAGAAGTGGGTAAGTAAGCTACATTCTTACAAGTCAATAACAAGAACAACATTGTAGTTGATGCACTTTCAAGAAGGCCCCATTTAAGCTCTTTGTGTGAGGTTACTGCTGATTGGAGGGACTTATGGCTTGCTAATTATGCCAAAAATCAGTTTGCAACTAGCATAATTTAAGGTACTTTTCATGATGAAAGGTACAAGGTGGTTGATGGGTTGATACTCTACAAAGGTAGAATCTTTTTGTTGCCCGAATCTAACCTCAAGAAGAAGATCTTGCAGACTTTCCATGGCATCCTCTTGCTGGTCATCAAGGATATTTTAAGATCTATAAGCGGATTCATGAGAGGTTCTCTTGGAAGGGATTGAAAAATGAAGTGTTGAGATACATTAAGGAGTGTCATACTTGTCAAATGAACAAAAATGAGAACACTCTTCCAACTGGTTTATTTCAACCTCTACTTATTCCCAATCAAAAGTGGGAAAGTATTTCAATGGACTTCATCACTGGATTGCCGAGAGCTAATGGCAAGGATTGTATCTATGTGGTGGTGGATAGATTGACCAAGTTTTCTCATTTTTTTGCCATCACTAGCTCATTTACAACAGATCAAGTTGCTGATGTGTTCTTTCATGAGGTGTTTAGATTGCATGGGTTGCCAAAGAACATTGTAAGTGATAGGGACAACAAGTTCCTAAGTACTTTTTGGCAAGAAATTTTCAGATTGTGTGGTACAGTGCGAAGTACGAGTTATCACACATAGATTGATGGGCAAATATAGATTGTGAACAAGTGGTTGGAAGGCTATCTCATAAATTATGTCTTGGAGCAACAGGAAGCATGGGTGAGATGGCTACATGTAGGGGAGTACTGCTACAATTCCTCCTACCACATATCCATTAGAATGTCACCTTTCATGGCACTCTATGGCTACGAGGCTCCTAGATTTGCTGATTTAATGTTTGGCGATAGAAAAGCCCCTCAAGCCAAGGATATGGTACATCAATGTCAGGATATTCTGAAGGCTTTGAAGAATAACCTCTAGATTGTACAAAATCATCATAAAGTTGTATGCTTATCAGCAACGTGTTGAGCACTCATTCAAGATTGGAGACATGGTCTACCTTAGACTTCAACCCTTTAGACAGTCTACTCTCAAGAAGAGTGGATCGGAGAAACTCAAGCCACGTTTCTATCGGCCATTCAGAATCATCAGGAGAGTTGGTGCAATAGCTATGAGTTGGAGCTACCAGTAAGTAGAAAAGTTCATAATGTCTTCCACGTGTCTCACCTCAAGAAGGCACCAAGACACAATGTTGTGGTCTCTTCAGATTTACCTCCCTTGGATGACGAAGGATAGTTAGTGTTGATTCCAAAGGAGATCATTGATTTCAGAGAACTCTCTTTGAGGATAAGGATAAAAGATGCTATTTCAAGCAGTACATTATCATTGGATTTAACCATCCAATTGTAGTCAGCGTGACTCCCATTTTGTGATTGAGCAGTGAGCTCTAGGCAGCTGGCCTTTCTGCATGTGCAGACTCCATATTGTACACACATACTATCTGCAGTAGTATCATTTGATTTTGGGTAAGGCTTCCCACCGTGGTTTTTCCCCTTACAGGGTTTCCACGTACAAATATTTGTGTTATGTGTTGTGGATGTTATTGTCTTTCTATTTCATGCATTAATCTTTACCAGTACTGCAATTAACTGATAAAACTATCTACCGACATAAAGTTTGGTTTATCGACATTAAGCATTAAGTTTTGGTTAAGTTAATTTTGGTTGAATTTGTTGGACAACTGATTCACCCCCCCCCCCCTCTCAGTTGTTTCTGGGACCTAACAATTGGTATCAGAGCCTAGTCCTCTTTTTGCAAAAGTTTAATAGCTTGAGGAGATCCAATGTCTTCTAACTTTTTCAGGAAGGACAGTCTGAAACTTGATGGAACTAACTATGGCATATGGAAGATCAGGATGGAGACACATTTGAATTGCATTGGAAAGGACATCTGGGATGTTACAAAGAATGGTTATAATGCTCCTACTCAAGGTCAACCTAATCCACCAAACTTGGCTAAAGATGAGGAAAATGATTGCAAAGCAAGAGAAGCACTTTTGAGCGCATTGTCAGATCAGCAAGTCATGGGATTATCAGACAGATCTACTGCTAAAGCTATTTGGGACAAATTGGAAACATTGAATGAAGGAGTTTCCACAATCAAAATTGCAAAACTTGAATGCTTCCGGGTTAGGTATGAAAATCTAAAAATGGAAGAAGATGAAAGAATTTATGCTTTTATGGAAAGAGTAAATGAAATTGTTTTGGCTATACAATGTTGTCGAGGAACCTTAAGTGAAGATGAGATTATTTATAAAGTTTTAAGAGCTTTGCCACCAACATATAAAATGAAAGTTATTGCTATAAATGAATTAAGAATAATGCCTAATGCATCAGTATCTAGAGACACCTTGGTTGGAAAACTTTTAGCTTTTGAACTTGAGGAATTTGGTCCTATTACTACTATTAAGACAGATCTAGCTTTCAAAGCATCATCATCATCTGCAGTATCATCATCACCATCTGAAAAATCTGATTGGAAAGCCTTTTATGCAAGAGAACTTGAAGAAATCAGGAAGGAGAATGAAGAACTGGAAGAGCTTGAAGCACTATTTGCAAGGAAAATGCCTAAAGGTCCAATTGGAAGTAAGTATGAAGGTAAAGCACCCTTTAAATGTTTTAATTGTAATAAGATTGGTCATATGGCTTCTAGATGTCCTGATAGACATGCAAGACTAAGAGAAGAATCTAAAAGAACATATAAGCCTAACCCTGATTATCAGAGATACAAGTTTAAGAAGAATAGAGATAAATCTTGTTATTATGCTGATGAAGGAGTCATTGATGAGGATCCGACAGACAATGGATGGGTTTTTGTTGTTATAACAAAATATCAACCGACACCTACTGTTCAACTGGTAGAGCAAGCCCTGGCAACTAAAGTTGAAGATAAGGATGAATGGATTACTGATTTAGGATGTTCACATCACATGACTGGTGATAAGAGTAAATTCTTAACCTTTCAAGATTACAATGGAGGTCTAGTGAGATTTGGAGATGATAAAGCTTGTATGATCAAAGGAAAAGGAACTATATCATTTGATGGTAACCACAATACTGATAATGTTTACTATGTTGAAGGTTTGAAGCACAATCTTTTAAGTGTTGGTCAATTAGTTGAGAAAGGATTTCAGTTACAATTCAATAATGGTAAATGCAAAATCTTAGACATAAGTGGTTTGGAAATTGAAACCGGTAATTAGACTAGAGGTAATATCTTTCATTTGAACAATAATGAGAAAGCATGTTTGATTGCTCATATTGATGAAAGTTGGCTATGGCATAAGAGACTTTGTCATGTAAATTTTGATTGCATTGTGAAAATCAGTACAACTAAGGCAGTAACACTAATACATTTGGCCTAAAATTCCAATGGAGGTTTCCGACGGAGAAGGTATATTGTGATCAAATTTGATTTTTTTTGAAAAAATGTCCACTTTCGTCGGAATTCTAATGATAATGCAACATTTGGTTTTGACGGAGAAGGAATTGGCAATGACATTTATGTTTTTTTAGAAAAAAGTGCCCGCGTTCGTCAAAATTTTGATGAATGCGAACATTACTTAAAAAAAGAAGAAAAGACCAAGTCATTTCATAAATCCTGCCTCTGCCATTACAAAATCCCACCTCTTCGTCCCATGGACCTTTGCCATTACAAAAGCTCCAACTTGGATAAGTCTCCTCTGGCAGGGAACCTGTGGGTTTAATTGTTGCAGGATGTAGGAATGGTCAGCTATCCTAGCTATCTACTACTAGTGCTCCAGCCGTAGAATGAAGTGGTTCCTCCCATGCCGATTCTGGCGAAAGAATTTGGATCGATTACGTGCTTAAGAAGTCATGGGTGGGGGTCTAGTAAGTCGAGAAGTTATTGTTGGGCCATCCCCCGATGAACACGAAGGAGGGAGGCGGACATAGGTTCCCTGTGGTTTAATCGCTGCAGGATGTAGGAATGTTCAGCTATCGTAGTGTCGCTTTCCTTTCCTTTCGCATTTGAACCAAAGGATGTGTTTGTCAGGGTGGCCACTTCAATTATCATCGCTTCACTCTAAATTGGGCATTACAAGATCCGGTTGAAGAAAAAAGGTAGGGTATAATCAACAAATTCATTGTTATACATATTCAAATATTTAGATTCAAAGTTTATCATAGATTTATCAGATTAATTGCCAAGAGCAGAGATGGTGAGAGGTTTCTGTAATATGATATGATCAATTTAAAAGAATAATTTCTTACAAGACCTAAACCGTTGAACAATCCTACAAACATGTATTAATTAAACACTACATTTTAAATAATGAACAATATAGTAAGCCTGAAACATATTAACACTACTTTCCATAATTAAAATATATCCTAATTAAGGAGAGGGATGACCTAAACCTGCATGATCGAGTGCCAATATGTAAAATATATCCTAATTATGGATGCTGGTATATATGGTTGTGACAGAAAATCCATGCTGCAGAACCATGAGAGCACTGTGTAGTGATCGAGCGCTATTTTTTGTCGGTGTTTTGGAAGGGAGCATAAGTGTATTGTTAGGAAGGTGGTATAAAATGGAAGCTGAGAGGTATAAGGTTATGAGGTGTGGGTTAGGATAAGATGGGGAGGTAAGTGATGAAGGATGTAATGGTGAAAGAGTAAGTTAGGATATGTTCGGGGTTTGGAAGGTAGGAAAGTGAATGGGGGGAGATAAAAGGATGTGAAGGATGGAATGGGGTTAGGTAGGTGAAGTAAAAGTAAGTGTGTATGAGGTTAAGGTTTAGGATAGGATGTAGGAAAGTGGAGGAGGTTAAGATAGGGGATATGAAAGGTAGATGGAAGGTAATAATGATAGGAAGTGAGGTAAAGGTTATAAGGTGTGGGTTAGAAAATAGGGTGTAGTTGGAAATGGAAGGAAGGGTCATATCACTTTGAGAGTTTTCACCAAGATGAGTAGCTCGAGTATGGACCTCAAATCTTACAAGCCATGAGGATCCACTTGTAGTAGAGGAGCATATACTTGCATCTTGGGAGCTTATTAGGAGTTCGCCTTGAATTTGGGAAATACACATAGAGGAGATAGAATATTGATCAATACACATTACCTAGCCTCATCATGCATAAATACAAGAGGTATAGACTATAGCAAGCACATATCATCAGGGATAACTTTAAGAAACCCCCCCCCGGGCAACTATGTAAAATCCTGGCGAATCAAACATTATTTTCGGGGGGAAATTTTCATATCGATGGCGAAATCTTTTTTTTAAATGACGAAAAAATTATTTTGTATTGGCGATTTTTTTCTAGGGTGCGAAAATGCCATAAATTTCTGGCGAATAATACCTTGTTCTATGGGGAAAATATTTATTGTGCGAGGCAAATAATTATTGTTAAAAGGAACAAATATATAATTGTATGAGCGAAAATTTTTACTCCGAAGGAAAAATTATTAAATGTATTGGCGATTTTTATCCACCGCTTGAAAATTATTTAAATGTATTGGCGATTTTTATCCACCACTTGAAATTTTTTTAATTTGTTTTGGCGAATATTATGTTATTTATGGTACAATATATAATTCATTGGCGATTTCATAAATTCATTGCCATTAATAGACAAGGCACATCACATCACATTAGTACATCACATCACATAATACATTGAGTCCGGACTCTACACGATGTATCAATAAGCGCAACCTCTTTGACACGTAAAGGGTGACACATACCTAAAATCTATCAATGATTTTAAACCGTTCGATGATCGTATATCAATGGCTAAAGTTTTATTTCGGCCCAATTTTCTGAAGAGAACATAGCTCACCAAAAAGTGCCTGGAATGGAATTGGATTCAATAGACACGTATCAAATGTCACGAATCACGATCGATAATTTCGTTCATTTAATATATATCTTTTCACTTACGGCAATCCACTTTGTCCCCACGACTTCCAATGTGATACTTGCCAATTTGGTACTGATTCATAGCTGTTTCCAATTTTGCACACTCGTGCATTTATGGGAAAGATTTGCAGAGATACGAAAGATTTAAATTTTTTTATAGCAGTTAATACTGTTAAAGAAGTAATTATTACAATCAAGAGCTTCAACAATTTATATACAATCTCTGCTTCTTTCATCTTCAATTAGCCTTTGCCATTTAGTAGATAAATCGTCAGAGCTCACGGTATTTTAGGTTTATAGGCTCACTGCTCAGGTTGTTTAATTTGTTAATCTGTTTTCTCAAGATGGACACTCCCATCCACTTGAGAAGCATTTCTGCAGAGGACCAGAGGGCCTTTCTAGGCTCCGTTAGAAACCCAACCCTCCAATCAGTCTGCAAGGAGGTTGGGTCGTTCACCAATGAAGCTGTGCGGATGGTGTGGGGTAGAGAATTTCTGCGAAATGAAAATAGGTACCATGTTTACACGGACCTTACATCCCGCTTCTTAGCGTCTCTTCTGGACTTGGGAGGAGACAAGGTGGATATGCTGATGCTGTTGAGGAAGGTTTTTAAGGAAGACTTCCTCAGAGATGACATTACTCTTGTCATTCTTGTAGAAGTAGGGGTGGGGATCCCTTGGGCGAGTGATTTATCCAAGCTTCTCCTCCCTGACCAAACACTACCAATGGCCAGGCAACCGTTTCTCCTAAACCTGAATGCGGAGCAGCTGACGCGTCACAGAAAATGGGCACGGATTGGCAGGGACTTCCTCCGGAAATGGTTCCTCCTGGATGACTTTCCAAACTACATGTGGCTTGAAGAATTCTCTTAGCTTATGTTGTCTAAAGAATTCTACATGGAAGGAGGGCCAGATTCTTAGGGAAAAATTGTAAACAATTCCACTACCTGTAGTTTTTTTTTCCTATGTCCTTGAACCCTAACAGGCTGAGTGCCAGAGGCTCACTCATTTGGCTTTTAAGTTTTTGGGGGACTCAAGTCTCCGATGAAAAAATTGTAAATTTCAAAAGCATAAATAATTTAATGATAATTTTTCAAATTCCAGTTTGTTTCACTTTGCCTCTTACATTCTTATGGATATAAAAATGCTTTCTATAATTCTATTTCATTTTTATTAATTAATTTCTTTCAAATGTTTTTTGTATATGAGCTATGTTATTTCAATTATTTGTTAAACAATGGAAATAAATTTAATACCGTGATCTTTTTATGTAATGCTATAAAAAAAAATAATTTCAATTCGTTCCATTAATTATTTGTACATTGATTATGGTTGATTATAATTTTATAAATATATACTATTACTATATAGTCATTCAAAATACAAAATTTCAAAAGTTACAAGATACAAAAGTTTATCGGTCAAGGTTTTTTCATTCAATTAATTGAAACGTTTCAAGATACAAAATTTGTCCACAACTTATAGTAAGCAGACAAAAAAACTAGTTCATTGCCGATAGGCCACTCACTCAGTCTCACTATCCCCCTGGTCCTCCCAGTCCCTTCCCTCCTCAGAGGTTGATGCTTTGGCTTTCCCTTTTGCTGCTTCAGCTTTCATTTTTGGAATGCAGTTTAGGAACCCGAAGTCGGGGTCGCCCTCCAAGCTTGCCAGTAGCTGTATGGCCCTTCCTTCTTTAGCCCTATCTCTCAATGCCCTACCAACCTCCATCCTTGCCACCACATGCAAAGCATTCAGGACTTCATCCACCCTCATTAATTTAACAAAGAGTTTCATCACTTCCCACCCCACTCGGGCTCGTTCACGACACTGGTATTTGATTTCATCCTCTGGGCCATGAATAAAAGGAAGCAATTCCTCCTGGTCATCCCCTTCCATAATTCGAATGCCAACTCCCGACACCACCCACTCCAAGATTGAATCCAGGTTAATCAAAAACTCCCCATCAATCAATTTGACCAATGTGAGTTTTACCTTTTCCACCTCTGGTTCGAATTCATAGGCCCACGCCATAATAAGAGAGTAAACCTCCATGTTAGTTCGATACCGGTGACTGATATGTGCCACCTCCTCCGCAAGCATCAATCGAGCTGCCGCCCACAACTTCTCCTCCTTAAACCTGAATAGTCCTTGCATTTGTTTATCAGATACTTTGCCCAAAAAGGGCACCAACTTCTTGTCTGTTCGAAGTGTGAAATTGGCCTCCATTGTCTTACAGAAGGTACGATTCTATGAACTACAGATTTGTTCTGCACTTGCAGCTGCTTCAAAGCAAAAAGTGGTACACAGATGAAAAGGTAAAAAAATCTACCTCCGTCTTAACTCTTATAGGCCGGGTAATGAATGTGCACAATAAGACATTAATGCCATGAGATTAGGAAAAAGATTTCCTGCCATCCTCCCCTTCCTCCTTTCATGCGGCATGCCGCAGACAACTCCTTGTGCAACAATTAATCGCCACCTTGGCATTTGTACTTTCCAAATTTGCTTGCCTTAACAGGTTGAGGACTGCAGTTGCACATTTTTTTAAATTAATAGACTAAATTTATGTTGAAATTTTATATATATTTTTAAACTATTTTTGAAAATGATATATCGTAAACATATTTTCAAAGAATTTTGTTAAACTTTAAATTAATATTTTATATTTAATATTGAATGTTTTCTTTTTAATATTAAACTTTTACCTTTCAAATTGCATATCAAAATTTATATTTTTATTTAGTTATTTGTTTTATTCTAGAAACTAAGTTTCATGTTTAATACTATTTTTGAATTTAAAATTTTTACAAATAATATTAACATTATATTTAATAGTTATCTCAAACTATTGCACATCTTTAATTACAAATAATATTTATTATTAACTTTATATTTAATAGTTAATAGTTATCTCAAACTATTGCCCAATGCCCAGAATTGAACATTTTAAATTTAATTAAATAGAATTAAGTGAAAGTCTATACTTATAGTCTATGACTCTATAGACCATAAATCTCTTTTTCGGGCGAAATTTTAAAATGATTTAGTAGACTTTAAAAACAGACCAGAAAAGTAACACGAGTATGGTGACGTGCCAGAAAAAATGGCAGAAGTCGTGGGACCCACTTCATCTAAAAATTGGTACCATCGACCATTGGATGAACAAAGATCAACGACTAGGGTGGATTTCGGCCCGAATGTGGGAAGCGAACACCTTTCTGAGAACTTCGCCCGGAATTGGACATTTTAAATTTAATTAAATATAATTAAGTCTAAAAATCTCTTTTTCGGGCAGAATTTTAAAATGATTAAATAGACTAAAAATCAAACCAGAAAAGTGACACGAGTATGGTGACGTGCCAGAAAATGGCAGAAGTCGTGGGACCCACTACATCTTAAAACAGGTACCATCGACTGTTGGATGAACAAAGATCAACGGCTAGGGTGGATTTTGGCCCGAATGTGGGAAGTGAACACATTTGGGAGAACTTCGCCCTGAATTGGACATTTTAAATGTAATTAAATACAATTAAGTCTATAAAGTTTTTTTTCGGGCGGAGGTTTAAAATGATTAAATAGACTAAAAATCAAACTTGAAAAGTGACATGATTATGGTGACGTGCCAGAAAAATGGTAGAAGTCGTGGGACCCACTACATCTTAAAATAGGTACCATCGACCATCGAATGAACAAAAATCAACAACTTAGGGTGGAATTCGGCCCGAATGTGGGAAGTGAACACATTTGGGAGAACTTCGCCCGGAATTGAAACGTTTTAAATTTAATTAAATATAAGTAAGTCTATAAAGCACTTTTTCGGACGAAAGTTTAAAATTATTAAACAGACTTAAAAAACAGACCCATAAAGTCACAACAGGTACCTTGGTCCCTCGTCCATTGGATGAACAAAGATCAACGACTTAGGGTGGATTTCGGCCCGAATGTGGGAAGTTAACACATTTGGGAGAACTTCGCCCAGAATTGAACGTATTACATTTAATGTCCTCATAATTTATACTGAAGTAGTGAATGTTTTGTCCTTCGGCATCGAATACTTATTAATAGTAATTAATAAAATTACAACATGATTCTTAATGTCCTTGGAATTTATACTGAAGTAATGAATGTTTTGTCCTTCGGCATCGAATAGTTAGTAATAGTAATTAATAAAATTACAACATGATTCTTGATATTTTGCCATTTAGGTTTTACTTTTCTACTTTTTAGAGTTTTCAAAATAAGAGACTCGTAAATCATAATCGTCTTTCATTTCTTGGACAAACCTGTAAATCAAGGGAGATTCAGAAACAGCTACTAGATTGAGGAATGCAAGTTGCAACAGAGACTGTCTGCGCCAATCTAGTGAAATAGAAATTCCAATTTCCGGGTAAAATCTAGAACACCTACATCCCGCCTTTTTTGCTTTTGGTAATCCCGTGGTCCAATTTGAGGGTTAGCATTTTCAGGTTTTTATCTAGCATTATTTTGAATTATTAACAATAATAGTGATGGGGAAAACGGGAAGCAGTAGTTCTACAAGAAGTCAAGTGAAAAACAAAATGTACCTAACCGAACTGGTTAAAACACCAGGTTTCATTGATGAATACCATGATATTTATGACCCTGCTATCCATGGTGAAAAGCGTATCATAGATATTAGATATACATTGTCTAGTAAGGCGGCAGATGCATCCAGGCCAAAATTTACTGTTTTCAACCCAATGTTACAACAAAAAACAAATAAAATTGCATCGTGGGATGTTGGATTGGGAAGCATGGTGTTACCTGAAGTATTCCCTTGCCCTGATTTTGTCATGGTCTGCGCCAAAAATTATGATGAAGATAAAAAAAAATTGTCAATAAAAATACAAAAGAGGAAATTCTACCCATAAACGAGGGAGAATTTGCTCGTTTGTTGAACCTAGGATTTGAAGCCCAAAACGCAAACGTCCAAATTGACCTAGGAAAGCTGGCAGAGAATTATGAGAGTCTTGATCCAAGTCATAGAGATTCATTTATCAAAGGTCTAATAAAAATTGGTACTGGTATTGTGTTGGATCAGAATCATAAGCCTCCTTATGATTCTAAATTTTTGTTCCATGGGTTGGGGATACTATTTCCTTGCTGTTGTTTTTGCCTGGGATTGGAAAATGATAGGGAAGTGGGTGCAAGCCTTCTTGAATTGATTTATAATATCCATTGTGCAAGTCAACCAGTAAGATATAATTTTATTGAGCACATTGTAAAATCCATGCAAAAACAGTTACTAATGATCAAAAAAGGTTCCTGTAAGACATTTAGGTTCTCATCCTACTTGTGCTATCTCCTTCTATCCAATTATCGTGCAATATTTGAGACCAACAAGCTTCAAATTGTGAGCTATAAGATTGATGAGAAGACTGGGAAGAGAACAGAGTGTCCAATATATGATTGGACCCCAAAGATAAGGATGCATGATAACAGAAAGAACTACAACCATTTTGTAGACTTCTTTTTGGCACCAATGTATAATGAAATTACAAGCACTCTAATGCCTAGGTTGCCTGTGTCTTGTAGAGATTGCATTCAACTCAGAAGTCAAATAGAATTGGCTGACTGGTTCTTCATGGAAGAATTCACTGTGTTAAGGTTTTACGGATCGGCAGTAAAACCATACACACTTCCAATACATGTGATAGAGAGGGTATTTGCATTAGAGTATGTATGGCAATTGGAGAGCACAGATAGACACTTCCATGGTCAGCAAAAGAAGAGCATATTTCCTTCCTTGCCTTTCTCATGTGGAGGGTTCACATTTGAGAGAAAAGCATTCATTGTGGCACATGATTTCTTGATAGTTTTTAACTTTGGTGATGAGGGTCTCTGGCAGTATGATCCAATCGGTGTAGTTCAAGCAAGGCTTAAGAAAAATGGGAACTCTTCAGCGTTATGTCAACATGAAAGTAAGCCATTGCTAGAAAAGCTTAGAAACAAGGACTCCTGGGATGAGGTTAAAAAAGAGATGGAGAAAATTGTAGCTGACAATAACATTTCAACAGAAGAAATTTCATCACAAATTATGGCATTGCAAATGCACATAGAGAGGACAACAGAGGAGGGCCAGGGCATCCAAAATAGGAGGTCCTACAATTTCTACCTAAAATTTGCTAATCCATCTAAAAAAACTATTCCCAAATTAATTCTGCATGAATGTAAAGAGAATTATTTCACTTAAACCAAAATAAATGATTTTTGGACTATGAGGAGGAATCTCGGTGAACCAAAGACAAGTGCAGAATTTGAGAGCATCGACGAGGATGCAAAGTTTAGCAAATTGTGGGATATGGAGCATGGCGGGACTGAAGATGATGATGATGAGCATGAGGTTGTCGTTGATCCCCCTCCAACAACTACTACAGTCCCTAAAATATTAGGTGGAGTCAGTGAGTCCATGAAAGAAAAATATAGCAAAGGGGAAAACCTTGTGGAAAAAATGGGTTTTGAAGGTGGTGGTCTAGGTCCCAGAGGAGAGGGCATTTGGTATCCACTGCAGGTACAACTTCCATCACAGTCAAAATCACAAGGTCCTTATAAACCAGTCATTGGACTTGATTCTTCAGATTCATCAGGGATAGGTACTACTCATTACCCTCAGGGTACACCTACATTTGTTTCAGGTTCAAATCCACAACCACCACCACATCATGGTATTCCCATTGGTGGTGAATCAAGTGCCACTACCGCTGGTGGGGAATCTGGGGATAGTATTCCTATTAATGTTCAGTCAAGTGCCGCTATGATTGGTGGGGTTGGCATGGGTACTACTACTGATACTAGTTGTCTTAGTGTTGGACAAGGGTAACAAAAAAAAATCTCTCGCAAGAGGCCACTAGAGGTAGATACTCAATCTCATACTATTGAGAATCCTATATCAAGTGCCACTGACACTACAAATCAATCATTTGCAGCTTTAGATCACACACCTCAAAAGACTATGAAAACTACACATGAAAGTGTCAGTGGGAGTGGGACAACATCAGGAACTGATGTTGGTAATCCTCGTCAAGCATTAGTTAAAACCACAGGAATAAGTGGAACTGGAGCCTACGGTATTCCTATGTCACCTTTCAAACATTCAATTGCTTCAGCAAGCCCAGATTTTAAATTTCGTGATTACTATGAAAAATATGAACACACAACAAAAGCAAATAAAGAAAAAAAGAAAGCATTTCATAGGAATTCCGTGTCTGAAGTTGTAAACGAACAGCCTGCAAGGAACAGGGTATTTCCAACATATGACCCACAGAAAGATATGATGGAGTTCATGGTTGTTATGCCCCCGAACACATCTAAAGATAAAAATCCACCACACAGTCAGATAGATCCCTCTCAATTTCAAGTTAGCACCCTCCAAATGGATTTTTTCAAAGTACATAATGTGGACAAAATTAGTGTGT
Source organism: Cryptomeria japonica (assembly GCF_030272615.1). NCBI lineage: Eukaryota > Viridiplantae > Streptophyta > Pinopsida > Cupressales > Cupressaceae > Cryptomeria > Cryptomeria japonica. Next base: position 328,034,323 of record NC_081415.1, read on the forward strand.
CAAAAAGGACTAACGAAGTGGTCTACACTTCACTGCTAAAGGTGGAGAGAGAAAAAAATAAACTGGAGAAACAATATTAAAGTTACAGGCAGACCTGGAAAACAAAAAATCAAGGAGGAAAGCAGCAGATAGCAAGTGCAATGATTTACAGAAAAGGATTAAAAATTTGGGCTATGTAGTAGAAATTGTAGAGCAGGAGAAGAAGGATGCAGAATTGAAGGACCTGACTGAAAAACTGGCTAAAAGTAGTAAAAAAATTGTTGAGGAAAAAGCCAGTTTTCAAAAATTATACAAAAGTTATGAGTCTGCTGCCGCAGAAATGAGAAAGTTACAGGACCTATTGGATCATGAGAAGGAAAAAGAAAAACATTTGCAAGAGGAAGTAGAGGAAGAAAGAAAAAAATGTGCACAAATGAAAGAAGACCTGCACAATGCAAATGATAAAATAAAAACTTTGGAGGATAGATTGAAAGACAATATGAAAAATACAACGAAGTATATACAAGAAAACATTTGGCGGCGAATAATGTAGAGTAGTGAGAAGTTGTGTGAATGGTTTCAATTGACTGAAAGTATGAGACAATTTTTTATAAAAATCAAAGGGCACTATGAGAGGAGCACACATGTTTATTCAAAAGAGGAAATGGCAAAAAAGATTCTGAAAGTAGTCTACAGTTCCAGTGACAACTACTTGGCATCCAAGGGAATTAAGAGCCGCATTGATGCAACAGTTAAGACATCATCTATCATTCAAAAATGCCAGAAGCTAAGGGAAACATAAGAAGTTATGGACAGTTGTGGAAAAAAGGTAGTGAAGCTGCAAGATATGAAAAATAATTTGATTAAACTTGGTTTGCCTAAGCCTGTTGACACATCAAATAAATTTATTGGAGAAGAAGCTTACAAAAAAATCATGGAGATAAAAATGAAATCTGATTTAGACTTGCTTCCAAAGGACACAACTCCCAAAAGCTTTCTGGAATTCATCTAACCATTTACAACTCTAAATACGATATTGGATGAAACAGTGATGTCAAGTAAATCTTATAAATATGGAATGTTGACAAAGTTGGAGTTGACTTTCCATAGTTTACAGAATATTGACCTTCCATCAGACGAAGAGTGGAGCACCCTACAAAAACTGGCACAAAATTCTTAAGAATCATAGTATGTATTGCACAATTTTCTTCTTTTATTCTTAATTTCAAGGTTTTATGTTTTTTCTGTTTTCTATTTTGCTAATCCAGCCTATGAATCTATGATGCACTGGCTAATGCTATTTTGCTAATCCAACCTATGAATCTATTTTATGAATAGGAAAAAAACAGCACTCGCTATTGCTATTTTGCTAATCTAGCCTATGAATCTATGATGCACAGTGCAAAACTTCAACTAGTAAATTTGTATTCTCAAATTCTCCCTTGCTTTAACATTTATGCATTTCTCTATTTCTGATTAGTAGGTTTTAGGCACTGCTATTATCTATGTTTAATTTGTCATGGCGTGAATTAATATTTAATTTTGAACTCTGTTTTTTGAACAGGAGACATCAAACATGTAGCAGATGTTAAATTGCTAATACGGCCTATGATGGCCATATAAATATGTCATGAGTTTGTGATTTTGATGTTCAGTGTTCACATGTTGCAAACTTGCAATTCAACCTGGAGCTATTGTTGCTCCCTTGTTTCTATAAAAGGGAATTCAAGGTCATTTGCAATTTTGCAAAGGGTTCTACTTCTGAAACTTTGTATTCACTTTTGCATGGACATTGGAGAATCACACAGGAGTTGTTGTTGCTCTCTTGTTTTTATAAAAGGGAATTCAGGGTCATTTGCAAAGGGTTCTGAAACTTTGTATTCACTTTTGCAATTGGCATAGAGAATCACACAGATTGGAATTTGGTGTTACTATTGAATGAATTGTATCATATGGCTATATTTTGAAAGAATTAATGAAAATCTAAGTTCTGGACATGTGTATTACTATTGAATGAATTGTATCATATGGTTCTGAAATGTATCACACAGATTTGAGACTCAAACATGTATAAATAAACAATAAACATCTCTATATCAATAAAAACATTATGATTTTTTTTTTATTATGCTATTTTAAATCTGGAAATAGAAAGTTGAAAAATATAATTACAAATCAATATTAAATTCTAATTGCAAAAAGTAATATGCTTTTGTAATATGAATGATTAGATACAGTAATAAGATTAATAAATACCAATCTCTTACTGTTACAGTTGCCATTCATCCTCATCAAATTCAGTGCTTTCTTGATTCCCGTCTGTGGTTTCTTCACTCTGAGTCTGAGTCTGCATATCTTCGCTGAACTGCATCTCAATGCTACCAGTAGCTCCAGTAGTCCCACTGGCACTTTGTGTAGTACCCCTTCTCGATCGAACTTATTAGATTGATTTTATGTTGCAGTTTACTATTCAGTTGACACTTTATTGCTTGACATTTTTTCAGACGTAGTTGATATTATTTCATTTTTATCTGGATATTAGATGCATGAGTTATTTTCAGTATTTCAGTACTGGTGATTTCTAGTATTTCATGGATTATTGCTTTGTACTGACATCTTACTTTATCTAGGCGATGTGTCATATATATGTTGCGTGTTTGCAATTGTATTGGATGCAAGGGGACGATTTTCCTTCACTCATTTCGATGAGACAGGGAACGTCGCGATTCTCCTTCATCGGTGTGTGTGCGTGTATTCTATATTTATATGCATGCATGTGTGATTCAATGATGCAGGATATTGCAGGTACGAGTACCGGGTAGGTATAGGGTATCGTCTCCACCTGGCTTCACAGGTCTGAGCGTGCCTTATATGTCCGATGGGAGTGGAGGAGATAGCTGTTGACCCTAGTCCTTACCCTCAGTCTACTCTTGTGAGTGTCATCAGTCGGTCGTCCATCCCTTTTGTTCGACTTTCGAGTCTTCTTGTTGTTCCTCGATTTGCATGCCATAGTGGTTCGGTTATTTATTTAAATTTAAGTTGTCATTCATTGTTGGTATAAGCAAATTATTCATTATTATGCCTTTATGTCTTGAACCAAGCTTAATTGATTAATTTGTTAGATTTAAATCTATAGTTGTTTAATTTGGAAAAGTAATCATGTCTAAATCCAATGGAAGAAGTAAAATAAATAAAGTTAATTGCTTTTAATAAATACAAAATAAAGTTAAATTATTGATTCCTATTTTAGTTGAAAAGTTGATTAAATTTCTAAATGTGAGAAATGGATTTTTCAAAAAAAAAAAAAGGGAATTCCCATTTATTTTTAGAGGAATATGAAAAAAAAGAAAAAAAGTCAATTGTTTTATTTTAATGTTTTTAAATAGAAAAATATTTCAACCTAGAAGATTAGGTTAAAATATTTTTTTCCTATTTACCCTTGTAAATATTTTTGGAGAGGATATGCTTGTTTGAAGGAGAAAACAAATTCTGGAAAAATTTCTTGGAAGGAGGATTTTGGGTTTTGAATTGGCTTGGAATTCTGCTGAAACACACAATTTCTTCTTGGGAACTCCAGAGGTTGGTTGAATCCTTCTTGTCTATTTTTAAAAATCCATGCTTTCTTCCAATTCTCTGTTTATTGCTAAAAGTTTGGTTTATGAGTATTGGGTTTTGAGTCTTTGCTTGCCATGAGATTGTTGAAGAAGAATCCCATCAATTTGGTTATCAAATTTCAAACTCAAACTCTCCAAGTAATTTCATAATTTAATTTATGTTCTTCATTTTGTTTGTGCAAGAAATTCATGGCTTTTGCTGTTTGTAGTTTGAGATATTGTTTTTGTGTTTTAGTAGAGTTATGTTGGCAAAGTTTTGCCAAGTTTTTACACAAATAGTTTCTTCCTGGTAATTTCTAGTTTAAAAAATAATAATTATGAGTTAAATTTCTTCTTGTCCATTGTTGTTTGGGCAAAGAAAATCAATTGGGGAATAGAGATCAGGCTTGTTCCCATTCAATTTGATTTTAGGAATGAATTGGGCTGATTTGGGTGAATTTTTCTTGCCTTTGTTTTGTCACAGAAGTTTTATTGTTGGTAAAAATTTTATTACCAGTGACTTATTTAATATATCTATTTGTTTAAAATGTTTGTTAAAAAAAAAAATTGTCTGGGAAATTGTTTGTTATTTTTTTTTAACAGAGATTTTCATCTCTATATCTTTGTTTGGCATCTTTTCTTGTCCCAGATATTCTGTAAAACAAAATTTAAATTTTATTGAAAAAAAAAGAGAAAAATTTATAAAAAAAAAATATTAATTTGGGATTGGGGGCGGTGGCGGGGAGCTGGGCTCAACCCAACCCACACACCCTCTCCCTGCAGCACTTGCTGCTTCCCCATCTTGGGGTTAGCCCCCAAGTATGAGGTTGCAGCAAGCGCTGCTTCCTCATACCTGGGGCAGCAGCACTTGCTGCCATGGGAGCCTTGGGCCCCACGTGAACTTCTTTTATTTATTTTTTAATATTTTTTTTTAGTTTAAAAAAAATAAAATAATAATAATATATAATTGTTAAAATATAATAAATAAAGTTATTTTTAATAATAAATAATAATGTTATTGTTATTTAAAAGAATAATAATAATATTGTCATTATTTAATATTAAATAATAATATTAAAGTTATTTGTTAGTAATAATGGTATTAATGTTAATTAATAGTACTTCTATTTAGTGATTAGATCTATTTTCTTTGTATTTTGGTAAATATATAAAAATAAATGGAAGTTATTATTAACTTTTGGAATAAAGGTGAAATTGGATAAATTCAATATTAATTTTTTTTATACAAGTAATGTAATATAATCATATGATATTATATTCAATGAATATGTATCATATTGAAATTATTTTTATATTAGTTTATATATATCTGTTTAATTTGATATAAATGTTGACTTGGTTATAGTCGATTTGGGTAAATTATAATTTTATCATCATCAATTGATTGGGGGTTTAAAATTTTAAATGTGGTTCCAAATTCAACCTTATTAGACATGTGACTTCATCATTTCTTTATGTTAAATAGATGCTATTTCTTTAATTTCAGAAATCCTTATTGCAAGTATTTTATGTTGTTGACTGCTTAAAAGAAAGATTGCTTGTGTAGGATCTTATGTTTATAATATTTGCACTCTAGCTATTTAAATGTCGTTGCAATATTGTTAAAATTGTCATTATGTCGTTGATGTTTACCCCTTAGTCAGGTGTCGATGTTTAAACCTTGAGGATGTGAGCCATTATGTGTTATGTTCCTAATGGTCAACCCTGGGTTTGTGACTGTGAGTCCTTCACCTGTGTTATGTCTGGATTAAATATGGTTGTCAGCCCCACCATAGAGTTCTCATAGAGAGTCTTATCCAGTTAGTGTCCTAGTAGAGAGAGTGGCTTTCGGGCAGGGGCCGCACCCAAAGTGGATGGCAGGATAACCCCTCGAAAGTCAGCTATTAAGTGATAACCTAATAATTTGATTAGGGGGTGGGTAGTTATTAAATTAATTAAGATAATGTAACCCACACACGGTTGAGTGCTTGTATAGGCTCAAGGTGTTTGGGAAGGCCTGGAATGGCAAACCTACCACCTTGTCCTCACGAAAGGTTGGTAGGGTCCGCATGATGCTTAGATGGAGCCGGGGGTTCGGGAGAGGTTACCAAGATAACCCAAGATGGGGGTCGAGACCTATGGAGACCTACTTAGGGTAACCATCTTAAGCCATGTGATGACACTCTCTCTTTAGAGTCACTAGTGTTTTGTGAGTTGAGTCACTTGTGTACTGCGGAGTCATGTGTACTGTTGTACTTATCTTGCTTGCTTGAGGGTCTTCTGCTATCTCCTAGCACGGTGGGGTGGTTCCATTATGGGATCACATGGTCGGGTGGTAGTGCCACTTCCCATCGGATATCTTGTTCCTACCTTCATGCGAGGATTGGCTTCGCCGGTATATCTTGGTTCTTGCTTCGTGTAACAACTCATGTTCTTGATATTGTATCTTTGAGGCCCGTGTGGTCATTGTATCAGCAACTTTGTAACCTTTGTACTTTATTGTTCTATGGAAGCCATGTAATTTATGGAATATTGTAATTTAAAGATCATTGGATGTATGTTGTTTCAATTATCTTTCATCTTATGTATAAATGAATCATTGGAAGTATATATGTTGTAACTCTTTAAATCTATCTTTTGGAAATCAATTTATGAATTTGAGTTATTTAATCGTAATTGACTTTCCCTAATTTAGATGGATAATTGGATTAATATTGAGATGTAGTTTTAATTAGAAGTAATCTTCGTTGGTAACCCTTTAGGATGTCAATGATAAACTTCTGCTTGTGTTATTATTATTGTGCAAAGTTATGATTAATTCATTTAATCTTTAAAAAAATAAATTTATTTCTCCCTTTAGTTGCCTTGTAGTGTTGCAATCCTTTAGGGTTCCTGGCGGGGCATTACACTTTGGTTTGAAGTGTTTCCCAAACCTCTTCTTTCACATTTGGACCTCCAGATTTGCAGTGCCCTATCATAAGGAAAAGTGTGGACATCATACCTAGATGTATAGAGCCTCAAGCAATTTTCCAAATTTTTGTCTAGTTTGTTTCTTAGCTTTGATTTTAGGAATCCCAAAGCACTGAAAACTCTCTCATCTTCCACCGAACCCAATATCATGGTAAGACATAAATCAGCAAGCTTCACATATTCTGGCATTGAATCACGCAAGGTTTTGTTCTCAGCTATATATTTCCAAACCCTTGTTACTGATCCCTCTTCGCGGGGGTTATCCATTTTGGCATATTGTTCTTTCATAGTTTATACAAAACGAGATGATTGCTCTCAAAGATGAGTTTCGTCTACTATTCCATTTATAGTTACTCCATTAAATTCTCTAGAAATGCAAAATTGTTTTACCAAAGTCAGTAGCTTACTTTGAAAATTAGATGCACTGTTGAGGCTCCAATAATGAGGAAACACAATAGACATGGCTTCGAGTAGGTTTTCAGGAGGGAATCTGCTTCTAATTTGTGAGGAAAGATCATATGCAATTTTCTTCACAGAAGTAGTTACAGTCTCAACAATCTTGTCGAAATCTTCCTTTGTAACTCTTGCTAGTTTCTTCTTGGGGCGCTTTCCTGGTTCCTCGGGGTTGATCGTGGCATAGAAGTGCATTGGTATCTCAACTCCCCATACATTGACACATACCTCCCCGTCTGCACTGATTTGTAAAAAGTTATCAGGATTGTTCAAATCTGTGAGTGTCCATCACTTAACAAATTTTTCATCAGATAGTGTTGGTTGATTTCGATAGAGATTGTCGAGGGTCAGACATGTCATCGTATGCAGCGTAGCATATTTTGCAATATATAGAGCTCTTTTTTGGGCAGCCTTCATAATATTTCTCATTTCCTCTAGCATGGGCAGAAGAGCTATTAAAGTTAAGAGTGTCTCTAAATTACTTAACCTGCCAATAAGTTCTGGAAATTTCGGTTGATCTGATTCGTCACGAGTTGTGTGAAATAGTCCAATCAAGGATGGATATTCTGAAAACACTCGATGCACTGGACTATCCAAAGAGATCCATCTGGTATCATTATCCTTGAGAAGCTTGTTCCCATCAGTTAATCCATCAGCAAAGTTTTGAAATTCCATAAATCGCTTGGGACTTCGACAGAAGTGTGAGTAGAGCTCTTTGATTAAAATTTCAATTTTTTTAACCGAAGCAAACTTGCTCACAATTCCAAAAGCTAGATTCATTCTGTGAGCCATGCAGTGAATTGCAGTAATGTACGGTGCAAATGAAGTTTCAATCTTTGTACAAAGTTCGTTCCTGTGACCTTGCATTATTGAAGCTCCATCTGCTCCAACACAAACCAATTTTTTGGCTACCTTCATGTCATCCATACCTCCATATTCAATTAAACTTCTCTTTACTAGTTGAAATAAATTTTCCGCTGTCACACTCTCCTTCATTTTAGCAACAGATAGTAGATGAGGTTGGCGGGTATGATTCTCTAAAGTATAAACATGCATGCATACCCATGAAGTATTGTCTACTGCGGTAACTTTGTCTAAAGAAAATGCAATGAAGTTTGACTCTCTTATTTTTTCCTGTACATCTTCTTTTTCAACCTCAGCAAGACAACTTGCCCATTCTCATCCACTGTTTACTGACCAATGTCTATTAGGATAGTTAGGAACTTTCAAAAAGTGTAATAAACCACTAATTGATGGGAAATCTGTCATAGCACGCCCTTTGCTCAAAATATGAAAAACAACGCTTAATTGAACAACTTTTCTGAGTTGTTCTATTTGCATTGCTTTTCCAAAAATAGCTTCAATAGAACCTTTAACTTTAGCAAGCTTCGTTTGAATTTCTCATGAAAATAATACTCTTCGGCATTCCTCACATGCTTACATTCATCCTTTGTTTTCCATCTTATCACTGATTTTTCAACCCCGTCTATCATTTGTTTTTCATAAACTTTACCCATATACTTTTCTATGGTGTCAAATTTTAGCTGCAACCTAATTTCTTTGTTATGTTTCCAAGTGCAAATCTTACACCTGCATTCTATTGGAGGCTCGCCTTCAATTGGATTCTTGACTGGTTCAATGAATGGATACTTTGATGCTCAATTAATTTGAAAATTCATCACTGACATATCCCACTCCCGATCCTTTTTCGATTGTGGTTAACCCTTTTTTGATATGGCTATTTTTTTCCCCTTCCGTGCATTATCATCAATGGCATTATCACCCAAGTCGATTATATCATTCCGGCTAACTTGGGTATCTACCAGATAATCTTCTTCAAGATCATCCTGATCTGAGATATCAGGTTCGCCACCATCTTCAACATGCGGTGCAGGTGGCGAATTTTGTACTTGTACTTGTGATGATGTACCTTCCTAATTTTCACATCCAATGCCAAAGTACGAAGACAACGTTCTGCTTTTTGTTGACCTCTCCTGGCCTTCCCCACTTGCAGGTTTCCTACCCCTCTTCCTGTTTGACATCTCCAATGAAATAAAGGCTGCCAAAAAAATATCAATTTGCTGAAGAAGCAATAATAGGCTATAATGTATAATATACCACTTCAAAAATATGATCACTCACCTTTAGGCTTTAGGTCACTAGTAGTCGCCAATACAGTCAATGACTCAACAACAATGATTTTCCTTGGTCTGAAACTTCGCTATTGATCAGAATTCAGAGCCTAGAACCCACCAGATTGTGTTGAGATATTGAGATAGATCTGATCTTTGCATGTATTTATACCAATCCTTATATGGCGAATTCCGCAGGAATTTTATATGGTATACGAATATTTGGCGAATCCCGCGTAACTATAACACGTCTTATGTAATTTTCGAGGCGATTATAGGTCGTTCAAATATGACTTATGTAATTTTTGAGGCGATTATAGGTCGTCCAAATAATAGGCGAATACAATAGAGTTGGCGAAAGTTGGGGTGAATGGAGACACGCGTCGGCAAGATGTCGGGCGAATTGGGTCCCCCTGGCTAACAAATCTTCGCATGCCTATAGGCGAATTAAGGTCATCTATTAAGGCAAACTCAGAGAGTGTAGGCGAAACAATTAAATTTACCGCGTGTCCACCATATATTGTATTGGCGAAATCATCGCATAGAAACATTTATTTGCATAAAACATATGGCGATCGGGTCGTGACTATGACAGAAATTGATAATGTTCTGGTGACATGGCCACCCCCAAACGGTACAAAATATTCGCCATTTCCGACATGGCCGACGTGAAAAATTCGCCATTGGTGAATATTCGCCACTAAAGTAAACTCTGCATATCATGAGCCAAAGGATCATATTCAAGAGTTGCTTCATCTCCAATCCTCTACATTTTTAAGATCCACAAATGGGGTTGAGGATAAGTCTTGGTTACTTAGCTTGGACTTATGCTTTGGGTTGCATCTATATGTGAGCAACCTGAAGGCATAATTTTCAATGCAATTTTTGAGAGGACTTGCTTCCACCTTGTGGTACTGGGAGGATAAAATGCACCAACTCACATTGGAAACCCTCTCCACATACCATTTTGGAGTGCTTCAAAGTGTGTTCTGTTTCAAAATATTTTTGATAGAGATGCATAGATGAGTTTCACAATTTAAATAATAAGGTTTCATAGTGGCTCAACATGAGAGTTAGTTTTTGGAGTTCTTGTAGTTTCTAGATTACATTAAAGACAAGTTACTTGTCAATTATTTCATTAGGGGTGGAAAGCCCAAAATTTCAGTTTTCCTACACATGGCCAATCCAAATGACTTTAGGGTTGCTATGGCAAAGTCTCTTATGGAAAAGGAAGTACATGGGAGGACATAAGAGGCATAAGAGAAGTTTGTAACCTTGATGAAGGGACTAAAGTGTCCATAGGCCTCCCCATCCTTCAAAGGATAATTTAGACTTACTATATGATTTACAAAGAAAAACCCAATAGTATCAATATTAGGGACAAAGGTCTAGAAAATAGTAGGGGCCATAGGGTAGTCACATGTGACCATCATCGACACAAGGATATTTTAGGTATGAGAGACTATAGGGCTATCAAGCTAGGCCTTCTATGACTCAACAACATTTTAGGGGAGAATCTAGTGTTTTTAGTAGTTAGGATCTTCTAATTATGGTGGGGCCTAGCCAACATAGGGTTATATGAGAGGTACATGTTATGTATATGTTAGTATCAGACAGAGAGTTCCCACAAGGTTTTAGAGTAGGTGGACACCATCCTAGGTTGTCAAAGTAGATAGTTGATATGTGGGTCTTTACCCTCCCAACCATTCAACATATACCATCATGGGTCTTTACCCTCCCAAACACCCAAAGGCCAAAGGAAGATTCACTACTGCAACACTCACTTTTTGTGTCAGTCTCAAGCACTTAGGACAGTCACTCCTTTCGTGGCCATTCTTCTTCACACAACACTCTCTAACATTAATTATGATGATAGTGTACCTCCTTAAACCTTCTACCAACACCTAACTCAATACCAAACTCTTTCCCAATCTCGCTAATGGACTAATTAACTCAACTCACTATGAAATTGTGACGGTCAATGCAAGGTTTAGGATAGTAGTAATTAGGATCTTCTAATTATGGTGGGGCCTAGCCAACATAGGGTTATATGAGACAGGGGTATGTTAAACATTGATGTGTATTATATTGTCATCAAAGTTTCCTGTTAGTGTTACTTTGTATCAGCATTAACCACTTATTGTCATGGTAATCAACTAGTAGACAACATAGATATTTATCATCAACCTCCTTTTTTTCACCAAAGGGATAAAAATTTATTAAACACAATGAGAATTACAGAGCAAGAAAGTAGATATATAACCTAATCTAATCTCCATTTGCATAACCTAAGAAGGTAGATACAACTAAATAATTTTGAAAGAATTGCATATGAAGAGCACTATTAGAAAAGAACTTATGTACGTTGCTAGTCTATGTAGCTACTACTAATTATTGCATAGAAATAGATACATGTGTTAGAATGTGTTGAAATAGTAGCTAGCTCAAATAGGACAGACCCTATAAATGTAACTTGTAATTTGGTCCAACCCTAATTGGGTGATGTAACTTGTGGTCCTATATTGAATATAACTTGTAGATAGGGTGATGTAACTTGTGGTTCTATATTGAATCTAACTTGTAATTTGGTCTGAATGTAACCAAGGATAAATATTCAAAAAGTATAATAATTAAACTAATACATATATCACTCTCATGCCTTCCTTAATTTGATATAAGGTCCCTCTGTCCTGTTAATGCATGATAGCCTCTATAAGATAAATGATTGAATGAGAGATAAATGAAGTCTCTCATTCAATCATCTATCCTATCGATAAACTATGATGAAGACTTCAAGCTATTGTTCCTTCATTTGATCGATGATCATTCTTAAATTTGTATATATTGAACCATACTTGAAAAGTTCAATCAACGCTTAACTACCGATAATCATCGATTGTAAATCTCATAGCAAAAAATACCGATTGGTATTGGTTTACATTAAAACAAATGCACTCCGATTAATATCGGTTAACATATTAACTATGAACACCGATTGTTATCAGGCTTAACCAATGCACTTCGATTAATATCGGTTAATATATTAACTGTGAACATTGATTGTTATCGGGCTTAACTAATACATACCAATTAGTATCGGTTGTCTTGCATATGATAGACATGTCGATTAAGTATCAAGTGGTTTGTTAAGTGATATATACACCGATGAAATATTTGGGCATAAAATAGATGAAATGCACTCCATACTATTGCTGCACAATATTTTGGTAGATGATATTTTTAAAATAGTAAAGGAAGGTGTATGGAATTGGCCTACTCTTCTGCTTTTCATGCCATCAAAATTTGAGTTTGATTGTCATCATTTACTTTGCCAAATTCTTCACACATAACTCCTGAATCAATTTCCTACACACAAAATGACAAAAATAGGTTTGTTGATGGGGGCTTTCCTAGATCAAATAGGTTTGAATATACCTTGAAGTGTGCAATATGGAAGGTTTGTATTCTTAATCTCCTGCCCATTTCTTAATTTAAAAGATGATATCTTTATTAAATATCTCCTCTATTTTTGGAGGTAGACATATTTAGGAAAAGATCTCTTCCTCCCTCTTTAAAATGATCCCTTTAGATCTAATCTAAAAATGCTTAAAATTGAACATGATACCTTGATGAATCTTTCTTGAATCCTCACACAAGGTTTTAGGATGTCATGCAAAATGGTGTGCTTTAACTTGAATTCTCCTTCAATTCTTGATGAATGCTTGATTGCTTGTTGACTTGGAATTGAATTGATTTACTAATTAAGAGATCACTTGAACTGTAGGTAAACCCCTTCAAATGACAGGGTAGGCTTCCTTTTATACCTAATATATGTCTTGAAAGCATTTTATCCTGATGGATTTAAATTAAAGTACTTTCTCTTCTATCTGGTAGTGGTGGAGCAGAGGCTGCATTGCATCGACCTAGGATACATATTTCTGTAGATACAACACAAGTTAAATGTATCCCAGGTCGATGCAATTCAATGTTTGCTCCAGAGATCACCAGAAAATTGAGAAAAAACTTTAATTTAATGCCATCAGGATAAAAGGCTTTCAAGACAGATAAATGGTATGCAACTGTATCTATTTGGAATGCATTACCCAAACAACGCAATCGATCAGTCGCCTTTGAAAAGAAAGTGGTATGATGAAATATTTGGGCATAAAATAGATGAAATGCATTCCATACTATTGCTGCATAATATTTTGGTCGATGATATTTTTAAAATAGTAAAGGAAGGTGTATGGAACAACCAAATTCTTATCATTATAAACAATGAATATTTTAAGATCCTTTTATGATGTGTAAGTTGAGAATATTTTATGAAAGGTCACTAAATGAATACACTTTAAACTGATTTTAGCAATGACTATCGGATGTAGACAAAATGAATGCTTTTTGGATTAGGATGGTACACAAAATCTACTATCAAAAGGTTTCTTTGGAAAGTATATGATTCAAAACTAAGGAAATGCAATTATTTACAAGTTTTAACCTTCTTAGATGCAAAATCCCTTATTTAGCCTCTCACAAACCCTTAAAAGTAGGGTTTCTCATATATCCCTCTTCCAAACACTATACCATCCAAATAATGATGGATTAACCTTTCATTTGAAATGTCTAAACACTGTCAATCATAAAATGTGCCCCTCCTTAAGGCGGATTTGCTACTACTGCTCCTTAGCAAGCAATTTCTCCACTCTTACATTCGTTGTTTTGGTGATCACCCTGGTTCTCCACCCAATCTGAACATCAACCTGTTAGTAATTTATTGTACATGTTAGAGGAGTGCCATCCCATGAATATTAGGCCTTTTACATTCATGGAATGACCATTCTCATTGTAAATCAACCAAATCAAATGCCAAATTGCACAAATCTGTTAGAATAGTCAATGCAACTAGTCTAAAGTCTAAGACAAATGGATTATCAGTGCATCTTCCCTGCAAATAAGATGATCAAGGCCTCTTCAATGCATTATGAATTTGAATACACACTCAAGACAAAGTTACCATAAGCCAAAACACCAAAAAATTTCAAGAAAACAAAAAATTGATGTTATTGCTTGTCCTAGTCCATACACTAGCATTCTCTATCGTACAAAGCATTACATCAACCATTTGATCAAAAAATCTTAATTGCTGACACACAAGGTCATGAAATTATTTATTGAACTTGCGTAAACTCTTGTAGACTCCCTAAGCCATAAATTCCTATTACATCTTTTTGTTGGTCCTAAGGTCCTTACCAAGCCCTTTAGGACAAATTACAAACTTATTACAATTTTCATCATTAAAGGCCATAATGGACATTAAGACATCATAATTGATTGGCTCTTCACTCCTAAGACCTTCAAAAGTCTTTAATGGCTTCATTGAGTCCTTTGGTCTTCCAAATGCACCTGCACCAACTTGAATTCTCTTTCAATGCTTGATTGCTTGTTCACTTGGAATTGAATTGATTTTATAACTAAGAGATCACTTGAATTGTAGGTAGACCCCTTAAAATGACAGGGTAGGCTTCCTTTTATACCTAATATATGTCTTGAAAGTATTTTATCCTGATGACATTAAATTAAAGTACTTTCTCTTCTATCTGGTATTGGTGGAGCAGAGGTTGCATTGCATCGACCTATGATACATATTTCCATAGATACAACACAAGTTAAATGTATCCCAGGTCGATGCAAAGAAACCTCTCCTGCAGAGATCACTAGAAAATAGAGAAAGAACTTTAATTTAATGCCATCAGGATAAAAGGCTTTCAAGACAGATAAAATTTGAGTTTGATTGTCATCATTTACTTTGCCAAATTCTTCACACGTAACTCCTGAATCAATTTCCTACACACAAAATGACAAAAATAGGTTTGTTGATGGGGGCTTCCCTAGGTCAAATAGGTTTGAATACACCTTGAAGTGTGCAATATGGAAGGTTTGTATTCTTAATCTCTTGTCCATTTCTTAATTTAAAAGATGATATCTTTATTAAATATCTCCTCTATTTTTGGAGGTAGACATATTTACGAAAAGATCTCTTCCTCCCTCTTTAAAATGATCCCTTTAGATCTAATATAAAAATGCTTAAAATTGAACATGATACCTTGATGAATCTTTCTTGAATCCTCACACAAGGTTTTAGGATGTCATGCAAACTGTTGATCATGAATGTTGTGCTTTAACTTGAATTCTCCTTCAATGCTTGATGAATGCTTGATTGCTTGTTCACTTGGAATTTAATTGATTTTATAGTTAACAAATCACTTGAATTGTACATAGACCCCTTCAAATGATAGGGTAGGCTTCCTTTTATACCTAATCATACTCGTTCAATGCTTTCATGCACCAATAACAAAGACGTTTGACCCACATCATCTCTCACCGTCGGAATTCCAATGACAACTAAAAAAACATCCGACAAGGATGTTGTATATCCGACGTCACTTCCATGTCGGACAGTCGTCGAGGAGCAAACATAGCATCCGTCGGAATTCCGACAGTAATCCGCCAAAATTTTTGGCCAGGGGAGCAAATATAGCCGCCGTTGGAGGAGTTCATAACGTCGTCGGACGACCGACACAAATGGCATCGTTGGGAAGCCCAACGACAAGTTTTCGACGGTAAAGTTGGTCAGCAGTCCGACGTGGTGTCGTCGCAAGTCTGACAATTAGCCGTCGGAAATTAGGCCCAAATGTACTAGTGTAAGAGATTTACCTAAGATTGTTAAACCTCACAATCCGGTATGTAAGGAATGTCAATTTGGAAAGCAAGTTAGAGCAACTTTCAAGAGTATTCCAGAGAAATCTAACAATGTTCTTGATTTAATTCATACTGATTTATGTGGTCCAACAAGAACTAGAAGTATACAAGGAGATAGGTATTTTATGCTAATCATTGATGACTATTCTAGAATGTGTTGGGTTACTTTTCTCAAGGAGAAATCTAAAGAATTTGAACTATTCAAAGTGATGGTAGAGAATGAAAACGACAAGAAAATCAAATGTTTGAGATCAGATCAAGGAGGTGAATTCACATCTAAGGAATTTAATACATTCTATGAAGTGAATGGGATCAGAAGACAGTTATCAGCACCCCAGACACCCCAACAGAATGGAGTTGTTGAAATGAAAAATAGAACTATCTTGGATGCAGCCAGAAGTATGATATCAGAAGCAAATCTACCTCATATATACTGGAGAGAAGCGGTCAATACAACAGTTTATACATTCAACAAAGTTCTCATCAAAGGTGAAACTGGTAAGACCCCTCATGAACTATGGTTTGGCAATACTCCTACTCTTAAATATTTCAGAATATTTGGAAGTAAATGCTATATCAGAAGAGATGAGTATATTGGAAAATTTGATCCTAGAAGTGATGAAGGAATATTTCTTGGTTATTCATCTAAGAGCAAGGCATATAGATGTTTTAACAAGAGATTGCAGAAAATTGTTGAGAGTGCAAATGTGAAGATTGATGAACAATTTAGAGGAAATTCAAGGTACATGGACTCTGAACCGGTAATAGAGATAATCACAAATGAACCTACTGTGAGTACACCGATACAGAATGGTGATCTAGTTGCACCGGCATCATGTGAGGATTCAACAATTATTGAAGAACATCAACAAGTAAAAACACCCTGGTATGTAAGATTGAATCACTCCGAAGATCAGATAATTGGAAACAAATTTCAAGGAGTTATGACTAGAGGAATATTGGCAAATGAAGAGGTATGTCTTATTTCTCAAATTGAACCTACATCAATTAATGAGGCATGTGAAGATAAATATTGGATTAAAGCTATGGAAAATGAATTAGAAAAAATTGAAAGGAATAACACTTGGTCATTAGTTCCCCGACCTAAAGACAAAAATGTAATTGGAACTAAATGGGTTTTCAGAAATAAACTTAATGAAGATGGAAAGGTATCAGAACAAAGCAAGATTAGTGTGTAAGGGATATTCACAGAAAGAAGGAATTGAATACAATGAAATCTTTGTACCGGTAGCCAAAATTGAGGCAGTCAAACTTTTATTGGCTTTTGCAACACACAAGAACTATAAAGTATATCAAATGGATGTTAAATGTTCATTTTTGAATGGAGATCTTGAAGAAGAAGTTTATATTGAACAACCTGATGGATTTTCTTTGACAGATAACAAAGATATGGTTTGCAGGTTAAGGAAAGCTTTATATGGACTAAAACAAGCTCCTAGAGCTTGGTATGCTAGATTGGACAAATATCTTTTGAAGCTTGGATACACTAAAGGTAATGCTGACAACAATCTATACTACAAAGTGACTAATGATGACATCTTGGTTATTGAAGTTTTTGTTGATGATATAATCTTTGGAGGAGAAGATGGATTGTGTAAAGACTTTTCTAATAAAATGCAGCAAGAATTTGAAATGTCTATGATTGGGGAGATAAAATTCTTTTTAGGATTGCAGATTTCACAGACTGATAAAGGTATATTCCTATGTCAATCTAAGTACTTGAAGGAATTACTAAAGAAATTTGGCATGGAAAACTCTAAACCGGTAAGCACACCTATGACTACAACTGATAAACTATCTTTGAAGGATGAATCAGCACCTGTTAATCCAACTAGATACAAGTCTATGATAGGAGGTTTACTATATTTGACACAAACAAGACCTAATATTATGAATGCAGTATGTATTGTTTCAATATTTCAGAGTAATCCTAAAGAAAATCATGAATCAACAGTGAAAAGGATTTTTCGGTACCTACAAGGAACTACAAATCTTGTTTTATGGTATCCTAGAGATGAAAATTTTGATTTATGTGCATACATAGATGCTAATTGGGCAGGAGATGTAGATAACAGAAAAAGCACCACTGGCGGAGCATTTTTTCTTGGTAGCAGACTAATTTCATGGTTGAGCAAGAAACAGAGTTGTACATCACTATCAACAACAGAATCTGAATATGTTGCAACAACAACTAATTGTACATAGGTATTATGGATCAAACAAATGTTGAAGGACATAAAGGTAAAATGTAAGGAACCTATAACTATTTACTGTGATAATATGGCAACAATTGATATATCAAAGAACCCGGTATTTCATTCTAAGACTAAACATGTTTCTATCAAATTCAATTTTCTAAAAGAGAATGTTGAAGCAAAAGAAGTGAAATTGGTTTATGTGAATACTAAAGAGCAGATTGCAGATATTTTTACAAAGCCTTTGCCTAAAGAAACTTTTGAATATCTCAGAGAGCAGCTTGGAGTTCTACCCCCATTGGTAGAGACTTAGATAGTTGATGTTTATCATCAATCGACATAATTAACAGAGAAATATTGTATTTCGGTTTTGATGAGGAGAGCTACTTCTCAGGGGGAGTAGTTGGTATTTTGTAATTTTTTTTTTTGTATTTGAATCTGGTTTTTTTTGTATTGCTTTGGCATTTGATGTCAAAGGGAGAGAGATATTATGGAAAAACGTTAAGGGAGAGAGATATTATGGAAAAACGTTTTGGGGGAGAGATATCTTTTGGGAGAGATTATTCCTAGGGGAGAGACATTATGTATTTTGATTTCTGGTTAATGATCTCTTTGGGAGATTGTTGGTTTTTGGTTTTTGGCATTTCTGTTTTGGCACTTTGATGGTTTTTCCATCTTGTGTTGCCATCAATGCCAAAGGGGGAGATTGTTGGTATTTTGGATATGTTGATATGGTTTTGTCATTGATGTCAACACTTGTCAACCTTTTCAGCACTTGGAGATCTTTGGTTATGTTCACTGGCAAGTCAGTGACTTATGCACAGTCACCGGTATTTGGTTCATCGACAGGTTATATTGTTCACCAACACTTGGAATGACTTGGAGACTACCTGGTTATGTCAAAGAAATTATTTTATCACTTGGTTTTGGTGATTTAGTTATTGGTCTATTCGGGTTTGCAAATTTGTTGTTACCGACAAATAGGTCCAGGTTATGCACCAGCAAGCATATCTATTCCAGATCAACACGACACATTATGAAGATTTATTATTATTGTAAATGCATTGATCCGACATGATGCATCTCTTATTGATTCATTTGTAATTAATTTTATTGTAATATCTTTTAGTGAGCTGACCTATTAAATTGGTCTTAGTTTATGGTATAAATGTAAGATCTCATTTGTGAGATTGATATGCGATAAGAAAAAGGATTGTAAATGGATTATATGCGAAAATAAGTAGAGCTATACACGCAGACATAATTTGAAGATTGAAGGAAGGTTTTTGTTTAGACATTCAAAACTTAACCAGTACTGAATCTAGCATATGAAGATGCTATTTCAAGCAGTACATTATCATTGGATTTAACCATCCAATTGTAGTCAGTGTGATTCCCATTTTGTGATTGAGCAGTGAGCTCTAGAAAGCTGGCCTTTCTGCATGTGCAGACTCCATATTGTACACACATACTATCTGTAGTAGTATCATTTGATTGTGGGTAAGGCTTCCCACCGTGGTTTTTCCCCTTATAGGGTTTCCACGTACAAATATTTGTGTTATGTGTTGTGGACGTTATTGTCTTTCTGTTTCATGCATTAATCTTTACCGGTACTGCAATTAACTGATAAAACTGTCTGCCGACATTAAGTTTGGTTTACCGGCATTAAGCATTAAGTTTTGGTTAAGTTAATTTTGGTTGAATTTATTGGACAACTGATTCACCCCCCCTCTCAGTTGTCTCCGAGACCTAACATAATTGGCCCAACACTCGATACAAACAATACTAGGTCAAAATCCCTCTCATATTATATATTTTACAACACATTCCTACCCTCAATAATATAATAAAATGATATTTTTTTAGTTTTGAAAGATTACTCATTGATGGTTGTATGTCTAATTGTTAGTTGTACTCTCTCACCCACTTTTTCTAACACTTGTAGATTGGGACATGCTCCATCTCCTCTCTTAATTTCAAAGCATTTATCTAGGTGCAAGTGATAACAAATAAGTTTTATCCCTCCTCCCTTTCCTATTTATGCCTCCCCCTACTTATAAGAGATAACCAAATAATATTGGAGACAACCAAATAATATTGTTCATTTATTACCACAAAACAACATAACCAGAGTTTGAACACCAATTTACTTCATCATCTCCAGTACTTCTTCAAAACAATGTATATATTTGTCCTAAATTTTTTTCTAATAAATCTTAACCCCTTTTTCAGTCTTGGTTTCCTTCTTATAGAAAAATGAAGTGACAAGCTTCAACCCATTACATTTCAAAAAACTATTTGAAACATTCTCACTTGAATATGAAAAGTAATAACTACTTGCCTAATTAACACATAAATAAGTGTCATTGATGATGAGGAATAAAAAATAAGAGAGCAATAAATGAGCTTGAAAATAAGAAGAAATTGGTAAATACAGGAATGATCACCCACTATCTTCATTTTGCAGGTAGACATCCATGACCCATAGGTCTGGCAAGGTTCTACAATTCTATGGGGCATGTTGTACTACATTTACCATTGAAACATGCCAAAAAAACATAAACTTAAAGACAATGAAAGCAAAGTTTGAGGAACTAGGATTCAACTGCTCTGCAACAAGACTAATCTTTAGAGAGAATCAAATACTTTTGTTCCCATTGATACACTGTATAATCGTTTGGCCATTTATACTCCTGAATCTATGGCACATTTGCCAAATGATATTTCCACTATTGTCTAGTATTTCATTGACCTATGTGATGAATCTTGAATAGCCTAAGTCCAATGAAATTATTCTATCCACGATGACATTAAAACTTGAAACATTTATCTCCTGATGCTTTTGCAGACCAGTGATTATATTAGGGACTATTTGAGTGAATCCATCCTTCCATTCAGCTAGATCCTTGAGCTAAGCATCCTCTTTAAGTATTTATGGAATAGACCAATTTTCTTAAATGTATGGAAGGATTCAATCTTTACTTTAATTTTGTGTTCTTCCCTGGATATATATTGGTTCTCCTTAACTACCATTTTCACCATTCTTTTTGTGGGATTTAAAGTTGTTGGAACATCATTACTTCTTTGTAGAACTTTACACAAGGTGACCAAGGTGTGTTGAATGGGTTGCCATTTCTTGTGCACAGTGGGTCTATGAAGTAGTCATCGATGAAGACGAACCTCAAAGAGATCAATCCAGACCGGTCAGCAAGAGTAAACTCAATGGAAACACAAAGATATTATGGAGGAAATCCAGAACAGATTGTTTTATTTCATAAAAATTGATTACAACCAACTGGAAACAACCAGGTTACAGAAATCGGCTCACAAGCCTGCTAAAACATGCTCAAATACAGAATAGGTCACAATCAGGACCTTCAATCTTGAGATCTATCTTCTACGCTCGGTCTAGCTACTTGATTCTTCGATTGATACATTCTAATGCACAATTACAATTATATATACGATCCAAGGGGATCCAGTCGGCCTAAAAAAGCGATCAAAACCCGAAGAACAAGACCTAACGTGTAGATTCAACAAGGTCGGCCTCCACTAAGAGATTCCTCCGGAAAATCCAAAGGATGAAGTGTAGATCGTGGGAAAAGGTCGGCCACATGCCAAGGAACATCGAAATCAACTCCCAAGGCTCCGCAAGCTTCAGGAGGGGTTCTGGTAGATCACCAAAAATAGGTCCAGACAACTAGTAACATGAAACTGTCAAGGAAACCAATAGTGATATCTTGCAAGAAAATGATCCAAATGTGATGCGGTCTGGAAATAAGAAAGATGATCAAGTCTTCAAGTAGAATCCAACTCCACAGGATCCAGTGAGCCAAAATTGGGATAGAGAAAGAAAAGTTGGAACTGCAAACAAAAAGCAAAACATAAAAAAAATATTTTTGGTTGATGCAAGATTGCTATGAACCGGGGATGCTCCTGCATCAGACATCTGAGGTTAATGAAAAAGTGAGCCTCTCACTTTGCTAGGGTTAGAGGAAAACCAAGGCGGTCTACCTCTGCCTGAGAAATCCAAGATGAATCTTCAATTGGTCTATCCTTCCACTTCACAAGATACTCCTTATACTGATTACTTCGGGTACTACACCCAATCCTACTATCCAAAATTTATTCAATTTGATCGGGTTCCTTCTGGGGAAATTGTTTCTCCAAGTCTGCAATACTGTCCTAACTGAATTCTGGTTCATGATACTCATGAAGATCTGCAATATTAAACATAGGTGAAATACTCAGACTATCCGATGACTCCACTTCATATGCATTTCCAGAACTGAACTTCCTCAAAATCCTGCAAGGTCCAAACTTTTTCATCTGCAATTTGTTATAAGTTCCAACCAGGAATCTTTCTTTTCTTAGATATACCATCACTTCATCTCCAACTTCAAATTCCTTATGTCTCCTCTTCTCATCTGTCTTCTCCTTATACTTGTTGTTCATGTCTTCCAAATTGCTCCTTAACTTGAATATGCAAGGCTTCCATATGATTTGCAAAATCTTCTGCTTTTGAACTTCTCCGGTCTTCACTGCTAATATCTCTTAATTCTGATATACCTCTAGGATGCACTCCAGTAACAATCTCAAAAGGGGTTCTTTCGGTACTCCTATTTACTGAATTGTTGTAGGAAAACTCTGCTTGTGCAAGAATCAAATCCCAACTTCTAGTCTTATCTCCAACTAAACATCTCAACAAATTTCCCAAGCTCCGGTTAACTACTTCTGTCTGTCCACCAGTTTGTGGATGAAAAGTAGAACTTAACTTCAAATCTGTCTTCATCTTCTTCCAAATGTTCTCCAAAAATAGCCAACAAACTTAGTGTCTTTGTCCGAAACTATGCTCTTAGGCAATCCATGCAATCTCACTACTTCCTTGAAAAATAGGTTTGGTACATGTAATGCATCTGATGTCTTCTTACAAGGTATGAAATGAGTCATCTTCGAGAATCTATCCACTACCACAAATATAGAATCATTCCCTCTCGATGTTTTAGGTAATCCAAGTACAAAATCCATGCTTATATCCTCCCAAGGTCTTACCAGTACCATCAAAGGTTTATACAATCCCACATTCTGACTACTACCCTTTGCAACTTGACAAACTCTACAACTTTGCACATATTTCTTAACATCTTTATGAATCTAGGGCCAAAAGAATTGCTCACTCACCAATGCTACTGTTTTGTCAATGCCAAAATGTCCAACTAATCCTCCACTGTGTTTCTCCTTTATCAGATTCTCCCTCATAGAACTCTTAGGTATGCACAACTGAACTCCTCTAAATAACATCCCATCCTGAATGAAGTAATCCAACCACTTGCTTCTATCTACCATAACCGGTTCTCTACATGCTTTCCAAGGTTCTGCAAAATCCGGGTCATCATCATACAAAGTCTTCGATTCCTTGAATCCTAATACTATCACTCTCATCTCTGTCAGCAAATTCCTTCTCCTACTCAATGCATCAACAACTTTGTTAGATTTTCCACTTCTATGCTTCAACACAAAGGTGTAACTCTGCGAGAATTCTACCCATCTCATATGTCTCTGATTCAACTTACTTTGACTATTCAAATACTGCAAAGTTTGATGATCTGTATACAACACAAAATCCTTAGGCAACATGTAATGTCTCCACTTCTTCAAGGCTTGAACTATGGCATAAAAATCCTGATCATACACTGAATATCTCCTTCGGGCATCATTCAACTTCTCACTGAAATAAGCAACTGCTCTCCCTTCTTGACTCAAGACTGCTCCTATTGTTGTTCCACTTGCATCACAATCTACTTGAAATAATTTATTGAAATCCGGTAAAGCTAACACAGGTTGCTCAGTCACTTTCTGCTTCAACAATTCAAAACTTTTGTTTGCTCCGGTGGTCCACTTGAATTCTTTCCGATCTCCTCTCATGGTCTCAGTCATAGGGTTACAAACTGAACTGAAATTTCTGATGAACTTCCAGTAAAAACTAGCCAATCCATGAAATGATCTTACCTCTCCAATGCTTTCCGGTGTAGGCCACTCAATAATTGCTTTTAATTTCTCAGGGTCCATCTTCAAACCATCCTCAAATATCACAAATCCCAAATAGACTAACTCATCCTTCATGAAAGTACACTTCTTGATATTTATCATCAACTTTTCTTCTCTCAACCTCTACAAAAGTTGTCTCAACTGCAACAAATGTTCATCTTTTGTCTTACTGAAAATCAGAATGTCATCCAAATATACAATAACAAACTTACCCAAGAATTTCTTCAATACCTCATTCATCAGCCTCATGAAAGTACTCATGCATTGGTTAACCCAAAAGGCATCACCAACCATTCATACAGTCCTTCATTTGTCTTGAATGTTGTCTTCCACTCATCTCCTTCTCTGATCTTGATCTGATGATATCCACTCTTCAAATCTATCTTTGTAAAGTATTTGGCTCCACTCAAACAGTCCATTATGTCATCCATCCTAGGCAAAGGAACCTGGTATTCACCGTGATCTTGTTTATTGCTCTAGAATCAGTACACATTATCCACTCTCCATTCTTCTTAGGTGCTAATACTGCTGGTACTGCACAAGGGCTCAAAATTTCACTGATCAAACCTTTCTTCAATAAATCATACACACGTCTCTTCAGTTCTTCATTCTCTGCCGGTGTCATCCGGTGTGCAACTTTGTTAGGCAAACTAGCTCCGGGAACCAAGTTCTTCATATTCTGTCAACAAATCTTTTATCTCTTTCGATTGTTCCTATTCATGCTCCATATTCTCAGTCTTCTTAGGAATTAAGACAAAACACACATTCTCATGTCTCAATCCATCCAAGAATTTCCTTCCATCTACCAAATAGATTCTAGCATTCGCATAGACTTCATTCTTCAAAGGTTCCTCCAAAAGCAACAAGGTTTGCTTCATCCCATTGGCCACAATAGTGTATGTATTCTTCCTCCCATCATGTACTGCCTGTTTATCAAACTGCCAAGGTCTACCCAACAAAAGATGACAAATATCCATAGGCATAATATCACACAAGACTTCATCATGATACCATTTCACCAAACATTGCTCACTTACTAACAACTTATGTTCATCCTGAATCCATGTTATCTGATAAGGCTTAGGGTGTTTCAATCTCTCCAAATTCAACTTATTCACCATCTCTTCTGAAACAAGATTATCTGAACTACCACTATCAATAACAAATTTACAAAACTTACCGGATACCTTACATCTGGTCTTGAACAAATTCTTTCTCTGCAAGGGCTCTTCATCTCCTCCAGTATGACACAAAGCTCTCCTCATCATCAACAGTTCTCCATATTCCTATTTATTGTCTGATCCGGTGGGGTTTTCTTCCACCACTGCTTCTCTTCAGGTATTCTATGTCTTCTTACACTAAAAAGCACAATGTCCTTCTCCTCCACACTTATAGCAAGTTCCTCTAAATGTTGTCGTCTTATCTTCCAAAATTCTCATTCCGGTAGCCATCCGATTCTCTCCTCTGGGAGAAATTTCTATCATATTTCTGGTATGAATTACCTTCTTTGTTCACTTCCTTGTCCTTGTTATGATCTATACAGGTTCCTCTACCTTCGGTATATACTCTTCTTCCTTGAAATCTTCCTCCAGTAAACCTTCCACCTCTGCCTCTTTGCCTCTGCTCATGTCTTTTGTTTAGCTTCTCTTCTGCCTTTAGGGAATACTGGTAAGCCTCTTCAACACTCTCTAATTTGATCAAACTAAGTTCATCTTGTATAGACATCCGCAATCCATTCAAATATCTTGCAACTTGTTCAACTTCATCATCAACATGTCTAGATCTGATGTTCAACTTGTAAAATGCTTTGGTGTACTCCTTCACACTAGATTCCTTCTGTCTCAAATTCTGCAACTTCCGAAATAGATTCACTTGATAATCTGCTGGCATAAATTTTGACTTCAACCTAGCAATCATTTGATCCCATGTCTTGATATTCTCTTTACTTCTTCTTTGTCTATCTACTTGCAAATGTTCCCACCAAAGAGATGCATGACCTTTCAACCGGGTACAAACATTTTTCACCTTCCTCTCTTCTACAGTGTTTTCAAAATCAAAATACTTCTCCATCTCTGAGATCCAATCCATCAATTCATTTGAATCCAACTTCCCATCATATTCCAGTGGGGTAAAATGAGGTTTAGTATTCGCTCTACTCAAAACCCTCAAAAATGTTTCCTCATCTGGATCAACTGCTGGTGGGTTTACTTGTTCTACTGAGGCTTCTTCTCCTTCATCTTCACTTACATATTCAATGTGTCGGCCTCTTCTCTGGGTTGTCTCCATGGCTTCCAACCGGGCTGCTATACCTCGCAACATTTCCATCACGACAGGGTCTGCATTTCCACGTGCTCCACCATTCCTAGCTCCTCTTCGTGCCATCGTTCATGTCGTTCCTCTGCAGCTACAGGTCGGATCCACAATCCGCCACCCTACAACAAAAAATTTAGGACACGCAACCTCCGGAATGAAAACTCGCTCTGATACCACTTGAAGCAGTCACCGGTGAGGAGGAACCTCAAAGAGATCAATCCGGACCGGTCAACAAGAGTAAACACAACATAAACACAAATATATGATGGAGGCAATGTAGAACAGATTGTTTTATTTCATAAAAAATGATTACTACCAACCAGTAACAACCGGGTCACAAAAACTAGCTCACATGCCTGCTAAAACATGCTCAAATACAAAATAGGTCACAACCGGGACCTTCAATCTTAAGATTTTTTTTCAATGCTCGGTCTACCAACTTGATTCTTTGATTGATACATTCTAATGTGCAATTACAATTATATATACGATCCAAGGGGATTCGGTCGGCCCAAAAAGGGATCAAAACCCGAAGAACATGACCTAACGTGTAAAATCAACAAGGTCGGCCTCTGCCAAGAGATTCCTCCGAAAAATCCAAAGGATGAAGTGTAAATCGCGGGAAAAGGTCAGCCACATGCCAAGGAACATCAGAATCAACGCCCAAGGCCCCACAAGCTTCAGAAGGGGTTCCGATAGATCACCAAAAATAGTTCTAGGCAACCGGTAATAAGAAATTGTCAACCGGTAACAGGAAACTGTCAAGGAAACCAATAGCGGTATCTTACCGGAAAATGATCCAAATGCGATGTAGTCTGGAAATAAGAAAGATGATCAAGTCTTCAAGTAGAATCCAACTCCATAGGATTTGGTGAGCCAAAACAGGGACACACAGAAGAAAAGACGAAACCGCAAACATAAAACAAAATATAAAGAAAATGTTTTTGGTTGATGCAAGATTGCTACGAACCGCGAATGCACCTGCATCAGTCTAAGGTGGGTGCATGTGCCTTTAACTACTCTAATGCTTGTAACAAATTAGTATAACACCTATGTACATCTTCAATTTTTTCTATGTCAAATTTTATCCTATGGTCCAAGACCTTTTCAACTACAACAAAGATTTGGTTCCTTGCCCCATTTTGGGTAGCTTCATTAAGCACTTTTAATTCTTCAATCTCCTTCTCCCATCCTTGTTTTAATGTATTAAATTTCTCCATATAAATTGCATCAGCACTAGACTTTTTGCTTTTGGAGGATTGATACACAATAAGCTCTTTACCTTGAGATGGCATTGCTCCCTCCAGTTGTTGTTTTAATTTCACATTTTCTATAGACAATTGATTTATTTTTTTATTCATATCCATTTGATCATTCTCATACTCAACCAATTTGAGTTCCATATTCTTAACAACAACTTGAGTAAACATCGCTGAGTGCATTGTCATGGTGGCTGCTTCCAATGCAGAAGTGTCCTTAAGTGTTTTGACCATAGATGTGCCCCTCATCTCTTGAATAATATCCAACAACTTTGGTTTCTTTGTATTTTTATGCTTTAACCACCAAGAAAAAGTTTCAATCTTAGGGTTGTACCTTGCAACACTAAGTCCCTGTTTCGAATCAAATTCTACAATCAACATAGGGTCATCATGATTTCTTACTTGATGAAACAAAAACATTTTCTATACTTCCATGTCAAAAATAATCAACATGTCACTTTTCAACACTATTATTCTAGCCTCATTAGGTGTGATATCAATTTCATTTACTCTAATCTCTTTGAAAGTTTGGGTGACAATCTCATCATGTTGAGATTCATCTGCCCATTTTATTTATTTGTACCCTTTCTTCAAATTCTTTCATCTCTATTTTGACCAAAAAATCTTTAAACTTAGGCGTCTTTATGAATTCATCATCCTCTATGAATTTTATATACGTTGTAATTCTCTCACCCTCATGTGGCTCCTACTCATTCTGTGCTTGCATATCCCTCCTAGCTTTCAATTTATAAGCCTCAATCTCATACCTAGGTGGTGATTTTGAGGGCCGATCAACCTCTACATCATTTCTCATGTTCCTCAATGTATTGGCAACTTCCTCTGTATCCCCTACTTGTTTTGTCATCTCATATGGTACAAGAGGATCAGGATCATCAATCTTCTATCTTTTGGACACTGGTTGAGTAGGGGGTGGGCTTGGTGAGGACTGTTGCAAAAAGACTGCATTTGGAGGAGGTTCAACAATCACAACTCCTTTCGGACTATTGATCGAGAGATTTATAGGCTTGGATGGTTGGACCTCAATCTCTACAATTGATTCACCATATAATCTTTCAAATTTATCAAGTATGAAATCAATCCTCTTAAGAGGATTACTCTCTTCTTCAAAAAATCCTAAAAAAATTGGGTCTTCTATCTTCCTTTCCTCTTGAAGGTTCATCAAGATATTCCATTTCCTTTTCCTTTGGAAAACCTCAAGAGTTGTGACACAATTCCTTATAACATCTTCATCATAATGTACCTCATGAGTGATTTCTACCTTACTAAGAATCTTTTGTCTCACAAAGTTCATATGGCATTAAGGGTCAAAGACCCTCTTTACTCTTGATCTCAAAAAATACATTACCTTTAAGTAATTTTGCAATTCTTCTAAAGTATCAAAACCAATAGAAAATATTGCAAATATAGTCACATGTGGCAAAATGGTGCCCTTCTGGCTTTCCATACCATCCTTCTCCATCTACATCATCTACCACATAAATTCCAGAAAAGCTACCTTTGTAGAGACAAATTTAGGCAGATGGTGGGGGGCTTGAGGGCACCCATAGACTCTAATAAGTGTGTAATTAGCCATGAAAAACTAATCACCAAAGTTATGTGTATGCCCCTTCTATGGTTTCAAGGCCAAAGGCCTCAACACTTCCATTATATGTGGGGGCAGCCTCAATGAAGTATGATTCAAAGTAACCATAATTGTGACTAAGAAATCATCACGGAAAACTACATAGTCATTGTTTTGACATCTCTTATCTCATATATAACACCAACATTGAATTGGCAATCTATTGCCTTGGTTATTAACCATTCCCAAGTTTAACCTTTAGCTCCATTTGTTTCTATTATGACATAAAATCAAATGAAAAAATAGAGAATAATGTTTGAAGTCAAATGGACTTCTACCTTTCTTCAATTTGATCAATTGTTCATGTATCATTTTCTCAATATTTGAGGCAAAGTCAAATCCTATGTTCACTTCTGAATTCTATATTCACATGACCATCATTATCAAGCCAATATGTATTTTGTCCTTTGCATCCACTTCAAGCACTTGGCACAAGGCAAAGTGTGTTCTTTTGAATTGTACTTGAAAGTCATCCATTGAAATAGCTCCTTGTCTACAATGGTCATTTTTTATTATTCATGCCCCTTCTTCTATACATTAGGAGCTCATCACTTCGATAAATGTTTCTTAACCTTTTGTGATCTTGTTCAAACTTCTCTAAGTCAACTTTGTTGAGGGCTTGTTTATTCAGCATGAAGCATTCAATGATGGCAAACTTAGTCAGTACTACCATAGGAGATCCACTAGGCATTCTTATAGTCCTTGTAACAAGATGGTAGTGTTGCACTAACACCCTAATGAGCTCAATATCAACAAAACATTGGGCACTATCATCTTGGCTAGGTCCAAGGTCCAAAGGTTTGAGACAAGAACCTTACTATATCTTTTATCATAGAAATACAAGAACAAATACCAACAAGGAATAAGAATTGTAGCATCCCTACACCTCGAGCCTCATCCCTAAATTTTTTTTTAGGCTTTATCATTAGAGTCCAACAACACATCCGATATAGATTGTTGCAAGGGCCTCTTCTTCTCTTTAGGGGTCAAAGACTCCCCCTTTTGTTTAGCAGATTCAATTTTACAAGGCATTATGAAAATTCCTGCTTCTAGACCAGCTTCAACTCGATCTTACGTCACAAAGCTACTTAAATTCAACAACTGATAGTGCAAATGAAAACACAAAGGCAAATCACAACTTGCTTCAAAGACTTCATCTTGATTTCAAATTTCTCCCTTAGACTGTGCTGAGCTCCAATTCCAACCTTCTTTGAATGCAAAGTGACTAAAATGAGATTATAATTCGAATTTATTCGATCTTGCAACCTATCAGTTCACCATTAATGTCTGCTCATGCCAAGGTGGTCAAATTTCCTAAGTTTAAACCTTTGTCGTTGGTTTCATCAAGATGAATGATTAGTATTTGTCATCACCCTTATGCAACTACCAATCCTGCCCATATTTCGAGGCTACTGCTATATCACAACATGTCTATAGACCAACTCTTCAATCCTAGTGGGCCAACAGTAACTACAAATGCTTGTATCACTTTACCACAAACATTCCTCTAACCAGCTTCTTCCTCCTTGTGAGATTGTGGGGCTTCTTGGATCGGTCACTACCTTTTACCGCCATCCCACAAACTTGCCTTGTAACAACCATCACGGGCCTGTAGGCTTACCGCCTCCCTGCCACATTATTTATGACATAGGATATAGACCGTGCGGGGTTGCAATAGTTTACCGCTATCCTGCAACACTTTATTTGTAATGTTGTGTAACCGCTGCGGGCTTGCGGGCTTACCACCTTCCCGTGATGACTTTCATGGCTTGAGATTCAGGCTAGGTAGGACTGCAGAAAAGACTGTTTGATGAACTAGTACACTACTATCCCACAACATTTCTTCAAAATTGACCCATGACTCCTGTGGTACTGTAGGGAATGGTAATAAGGCATTGCTTAGATGAGATTTTTTTAGTGTAAACATAAAACAAAGGAAACAATGAGAGAGAATACAATAATGGAAGGCTTTTTAACAAATGACAAGACTGAATCTAGGGTTTAAAGTTTCTTAGACAACCAATATTAGACCAAAGCATGCAAAATTTTGTAGGAACTAATTAAGTCCATGTTTTTTTGTTTTTTTTTGCCCACTTAGGCTTTCTTTTGCTTTTATTTTATAATCAATTTGATAAATCTTTGTTTTGACTTTTATTCTTGTGTTTAATCTAAGTGTTTTTCTTTGAGTATCCTTTTGATATGAAAAACTTTCATAATTCTATAAAAATCTCCGATCCCTAAATTTTCCAACTATAATGTCTATATTTTCATCTTAGCCTTGATATCCCACTTTTTGTTATTAATAATTTGCCCAAGTCTTTCAAATTGAGGAGTCAAACCATCCCTAATCATCATATCTCATTTGGCTTCTCCCCAATTCTTGACTTCTAACTCATTGAACTTTGTTGGCGCTAGGGTTATGAGCTTTCTTTTGCCTATGTACCCTTTTGAAGCCATTTCTAGATCCCTAATTCCTTACCTTACAAAATATTTGCAAAGTGTATTTTTTGGATTTTTGGACTCATCAATCCTATCATCCTTCCTCGATCCTCCAAAATTTCACCAATCCACTTGCATTTCACTTAAGAGTTATACTTTCACCATTTCCTTCACCTCAATACTTGTCATGGGGTACTCTTGATTTTTGGTCCTTGACGTTTCTAAAATAGTAACATTTTTTCATGATTGCTCATTCAAACTTCCTCCTTTCCATGTATCGTAATGGAATGAGCTCCCCATCATCCAACTCTTGACACCTTACCCAAAGGTTTTTGGTATGAATTTTACTTGACCCCTAATAGTTTAAAATTCATGTCATTTTTAATATAGAATTCATCTAATTCTCTATGCACCTAGAAGACTGATTTTTGACAATAGTTAATTTCATAACACTCTAGATTAGGGTTTTTACCACCCAAAAACTACTATTCATTAAAAGGGCATAAAGTTACATACTGGTTGTAGTGACAAAGGAAGAAATGACCTAAAAATGACAACATCAACTTAATGGATCCTCACAACAACATATCAAATAGATAACATTCAAAAGATCATTGTTTAATAAAAAGTGTAGATTTGAAGAAAATAAAAGGTATTCACTAGCTTGTATTACATTTAATATTATGGGTAGTGTTTTTATTTTTTTTTCCTTCATCCCATCCCTTGGCAATACTTGTAGTAGAGTTTTCAAGCCTTCTCATGTTATTTCACTCTAGATCTAAAGACATCATTAATGTAGCAATGACTTGTAGGTTTGAGTAGAATTCCTTAATGATACTTATGTAGATTTCAACATATTTTTCACTTGATTAAAAACATGAATAATGATGCATGGATGGTGATGGGTAGAAAATGATGGATTTCCACAATCCATATGAGTTTTTTGTTATCCTAATGCTTCCTTGAGTGAGTTGGCTACTAAAATGATGGATCTACAAAGCCAATAGGTTGTTCATACAAAGGATTGGTTGTTGAACCAATTTTTGGGTTCGGTTAAGTTTCCAAAGTATTATAGGGTATCAAGCATTGGTATATTAATTGTAAATGGAGCGTGTCTTACAAAGTGTAGAAAGGGTTTATTAATGCATATTTTATAGTGGTATGTCTCTATGGCTATTTACAATGATTCAAGGGAATATTCTAATTGTAGTTATGCATTTTCTCTTGCTACATTTGTTGGTATAAATGTGATGAAGGCTTGGAGTGTGCGTACAACACTTAATATATTGCAAGTTCTTTGTAATAATCATTCCTTTATTCCATATGGGCCAGTGTAATTATCATTATTTATCATTAAGTATATCCTTATATGGAATGCGATCTTTGTTTTATAAATGAATACATATCTATTTTTGTTGACACTTTATTTAATGACATTTCTTTTTGATTCGCTATTATGACTCTATTTCCCAAAAGAATAAACACACGTCCTTATTGGTTCAAGGTCAAACACTCTCATTTAAACAATATATTCCTTTTGGTTAGCTGTAGGATGGATTAAATTTAGTTAATGGTTCAATAATATAAACTAGGTAACTATTTTAAGTAAATCAAAATCATTAAATCATCAAAAAATCATTTCTAGTATGTCTACATTTTACCACTACGCATGTAATCATAAATGAAATTATATTAAGATAATAATGCAATTGAAATCTATAGTTGCATGTGTAAGGTGTGCTATCATTATATATAGATTTAATATAGCTAGTTGATCTTCACTTAGTGATAATTATAGGGATCACATGTACATTTAGGTATAGTTGTTTGTTTTATTCATTATTTAATTTTTGATATAATTATTTGTTAAAATATAATTTTGGAAATACCTTCTTAGGTTTAAGATGAGCCCAAAATGTATTAGAGATTATCCACTCTCACAATTAGCCTTCAACTATCTTAAGTTTGTAGAAGAGCCTCTATTTACCTTTTTTAAGACAAATCCTTGGCCTTGAAGGTAGAGTAAAACTCTAGGATTTTGGACCTTACACAATTTATAGTGATTTCTTTTTTAAATATATAATTATTTCCCCTATCCTTAATCAAGATATTAGTTTCAATAGAGGAGTGATCAAACATAGTGCAAGGTGAAACTACACGATTATTTTTTACCTCAAATTAAAATTCTCTCTCTCTCTCTCTCTCTCTCTCTAGGATTTTGGACCTCCTATTTTGGGACCTTACATAATTCGATCAAACATAGTGCAAGGTGAAATAACACAATTATTTTTTACCTCCTCAAAACAAATCTCTCTTTCTCTCTCTAGGATTTTGGACCTCCTATTTTGGGACCTTACACAATTTATAGTGATCAAACATAGTGGAAGGTGAAACAACACAATTATTTTTTACCTCCTCAAAACCTCTCTCTCTCTCTCTCTCTCTCACACACACACACACACACACACACACACACACACACACACACACACACTTTATAGTGATCAAACATAGTGGAAGGTGAAACAACAATTATTTTTTACCTCAAAACATCTCTCTCTCTCTCTCTCTGAGCCAAAATATTTTCATTTCCTTTCCGAATCAAAGGAAATCTACTGGTTTTCTTTTCATTTTACTCAGTCATATTGAGTTCCCACCAATAATCCTAGGTATCTTAGGAAATATAAAAATAAGCCACTTCTAAAGCTCAAATCTATCCATATAGTCATTTGTGATATAAATTGAGCAAACATAAAAATTTATCACATTTTTCTCTAAGCCTATCCACACTCCCCTATTACAAAGAGAACAACTAGGATCTAGTTTAGGGTATCCATTTTTTATTCACAAGTATATAATAGTATCTCTTTTATTTTCATGTTCCAAGAGTAAAATTCAAAGTTATTTTAAATAAATTTTAAAAATTCTCAAGTTGAAAGACAATAACTTTTAGTTCCTAGAAGAACAATAAAACAAAGGTTTTTTTGTTATTGTAGAAAGACCTCAAAATGTATTGTTCATCAATGGATTCAAAACCTCTAATATTCTAACTAATTATCTTTATCGACATTACAAAGGGGAGATAAGAGACCTCATAGATCTTTTATAACCTATCAAAACATTAAATTTTTCCTTCCTTTTATTTTTTACTCACTTTTTGAAAGCTTTCATCCCTACTTGTTTATTTTCTTTTCTTTTTTCTCTTATCTTTCTCCACATTGTCTTTTATAACTTCATTATGAAAGAAGGGATTTGCTATACTCAATATGTTAATATAATTATTGCACATCAATCAAATAAAATCGTTAACTTAGATTCTATTATGTTCTCAATAATAACAAGCATTAAAAGCTCAAGATATTAACATTTTATTGATATGAATCTTTTCTTTCAATTTATTAAAGCACAGTTGATCATTAT
This sequence comes from Cryptomeria japonica, assembly GCF_030272615.1. Classification (NCBI taxonomy): domain Eukaryota; kingdom Viridiplantae; phylum Streptophyta; class Pinopsida; order Cupressales; family Cupressaceae; genus Cryptomeria; species Cryptomeria japonica. The sequence continues at coordinate 328,069,546 of NC_081415.1, forward strand.
TTTTAATATGAATATTTTGAGGTACACTTTTGGAGCTCAACATAATATCTATTTTTTCTTTCTTTTTTTCCATTACACTTTTATTTGCATCTTTTAACCATCTTCTTTATTTAAAACATTGGATATCATAGCATCCCTATTTAGACTCTAAATTTGACACTTCATTATTACACTTACACATTGTCCATTTTTTCTTTATATTAAATACAATATTAAAGTTCTTTTCTAGTTTGACAATTAGTGGGCAGTTTTGTTAATGTGATCATTGCTCTTACAAAAATAATGAACATTGAGACCTCACAAATATTAGATTTCACACACACATATATAATTTTTTCTAATTAAAATTCAACAAAATTAGAGATTTATGTCCTTGAATTAATAAATATTAAAAGTCTCAGAGGCAAAATACTTGTTTTTATCAATATGTAGAACTTTTTCTATATAATTCAATAATTTAGGTAGTGGCACATTTTTTATATTTACCTATGGTAGCTCCACTAAGGAGGATTCAAAAGACTAAGCAACAATCCTAAACAAGGTTTTAACATTATTCTTGAATTGCTTGTTAAAGACTAGGTTATTTTTAGATGTTGCGATTCTTTAAAAAAACAATAAATAATCCTTTATAAGTCATTTTACAAAATGAAACATAGATCCTCGATTTTTTCTCCCATACATTTACCAACTAACAATAAAAAAATTCAAGAGAGAAGATTATCTTTATCTAGACATGCAAAAAAACACAACTAGACAAAACAACTTTCATGTCATTGAGATAAATTTTCTTACAATGTTCTTCCTTTTGAATTATGCAATTCCCCTACAATCTTTCACAAAGTTGTTTAAACATTTTTGCTAAATTAATTTATAATTGTGTTTAGATGTATATTTTCATATTTTATGTTAACATTTATGAGGAAGCAAAAGATAATCTTGAAAAAATAATTCAACAATATGAAGATATTATTTTTTTCTTACAATTATGAAAATTGTTATATATAAATGTTTAAAAGTATAGTATTAGGTTATTACTTCTTCTTTTTTCAGAAGTATTGAAGTAGTTCCAAAAAGTACAAATTATGAAGGACCTACCTATTCCATAATGTCAAGAGGATATCCACAGTTTTTTAGGATATGGAGAACATTTCAATGATTCATTGAAGATTTTAGCAATATTACTTCATCACATTTTGTTTTGTTATGTAAGATATTGACAAAATCCTTTACTACACCAACACTATAAGGCCTAAATTAGGAGTTATCTTTTCATATTTACTTAGATGCCTCAAATACATCCATAAGGGGTTGTGCTAGGCCAAAACAAATGTATTCCCTTTTATTCTATTTATAAGCAAAATGTTTACTAAATTAGAAGTGAATTATAGTTACATAAAAAGAGTTCATAGTTGTGGTGTGTGCTATTAATAAATTATGTCGTATAATTGGGTATATTATCATCAACAAATTGCATGGTGTATCTAACTTGATTTAGTTTGATTAATATTTAATTTAGATAGTATGATTCATTTATCACACTTAAGAATGACTAGGTTGACAATTGTGCCTTAACCAAAACCAATTGACCTTTTAGAAGGTTCCTATGTGGGGAAATAGCCTACCTCCCCACTTTTAGTAAAAATATCAAAACACCAAGTGTTTAGGTCCTAGGGATGCATCCCCAAGCTATAATGAGAAATTATAAAGACAATTTATTGGTTGAACAATTTGATATAGGAATTTCCCATTCAAAACTAAGCCAAAATGTAGAAGACTATCGTGTAGATGTTAGTTGATTTTGACTTAGGGCATAAGTGGACAAAAAGAAGTGGACCAAGAATCTCAAGGAGCTTCCCTAAGGATATGGGTTAAGACATTTTGCAATGACAATGATGAGAAGAAACCAAGTAAGCCAAGTCTTATACAATAGGGCCTAGCATAGTTAAATGCCTTAGTCATATGTCAAGTAAGACAATGAGAAGAAGGAAGTGAATGGGGCATGAGGAAATATACACACAACAATCAATGAGGAATATGAAGCAACCACAGTATTGAAAATATCAAAGACAATAGCAAAAACATACAAACAAAAATGTATTTTGGTCTTTGAGCCAAAAAAGAGAGACATTTGAATGGATCTCAAATGCAATTCATTAAGAAAATCAAATGAAAAGATTGTAATATCTATTTGGATCTCAAATGCAATTCATAAAGAAAATTGAATCAAAAGATTGTAACAACTATTTGGATGAGATTAAAATTGTTTTGATAGGCAATTTATAATTTTATACTTGGTAACAATTAATTCTTGCTGCTTTAAATTCAATATAATCATCATGTCATCTAGGATGCAAACTTGTGAATAGTGTAGCGGCTATTTGCATAAAGGCTATAGATAGTAGTTTGAGGGGATGAAATGTAGCTATCTCAACAAGTGAAGGAAACACACCTCAAAACTACAAGAATTGTGAATTAAGGAACTATAATCAATTACAAGGTTTGTAGACTAGATGAAAGAATTGGGATAAGCTAGACAAGAACTATATGCAAATGATAAGAACTTGTAACTGCGGAAAATTTAAAGAAAAATAATTACGAATGCTCGAATCAATTTCTTTGAAACCAAAATCAAAGTGTATAAGAAAGAAAATTAATCTTAAAACACAAGCTACCTTTTATTTGCACTAAATATTACTTTGTTCACATCTCATCTATTAAAACTACACCACACAATTTCAATCTTAAAGATTATTTTATTGATCATATAAAACAAATTATTTTGTTCACAATTTTAAATCTAAAGTGTGGGGAAGCAGCATATCAAACTGCAGTTGGAGGCAACTAGAAAGAATCCAGAAACATCTAATAACTAGCAATTTCAAAGTTAAATCCACAGTCCCACATGAAATCCTTTTGGGTGAAGCAGAAAAGATCCCATTGGAGGCATCGACGATAACTCAGCTAATAAGTTATTGAAGAAGGTTGAAAACATGGATAACCATTGTTGGCCCAAAATGGTTGCGGAAGGGGTGCTAAGTCCTAGGAAAAAAACATGGATGAACATGTGGGGCATCAATTTGCAAGAATGTCCTAACACCAATGATGGAATAAAAAGTTATGTGATTGATAAATTTAGTACTGCCATGTGGACAAATCAGATTGGGCGGAAAAAAACATACTATATCAAAGAGTTTAACTCAACAAAGGATCATGGTGAAAAAAAATATCTAAGGGAAGCTATTAAAGGGAAAGCGAGGCTGCTGGTTGCACAATTGAGGACAGGATCACATCATCTTAGATGTGGAACTAGTAGGTGGAAGATACCCAAGGAAACTTGGGAAGAAAGAGTTTGCATTTTCTGCAATAAGGGAGCAGTGGAAACGGAATGGCATTTCATCATGAAATGCACAGCTTATGAAATATTCGTAATCAGTACGAAAATACTTTGAAGGTTGACAACATGCATCGGCTATTTGAAGAAGATATGATATATCAGACAGCCAGCCTACTAGTTAAGATTAATAGCAGGAGATCCGACATGGAAAAGAGTTTAAAGAGAAATTAAAGATGGTTGCCTCAGTCCCATAGACTGTTTAGTCTCATGAATGTCATTAAAATCTTTCATTCATTCATTCAAAGGATTATGTTACTAAGCATATAAAATAAAAACCATTCGCAACATCATAAAAAGAAACCAAAAAAGGACATCACTGTCATTTCTGAGAGCCCCCCAACTCAATCCATGAGATCACTGGAAAATCACTGAAAACTTCTCAGGACATGAGCTGAATATATTATACATACAAACCCTTCCTATCTCTTTTGCAAGGTCTTTTACAATTTTTCTGATCAACAGCTTACAAACAGATCGACCAAAAATATAGGTGGGTTGGCCCATGACCACTTCTCACCACAAAACATAATTACCAAAACAATTTGTTATAACAAAATCAATTGCTGTTCAAATGCTTACGAAAGATATCTAAGAGTCTAAAACCACCGGCCATAATTAGCTATGTTACCCCAAGTTTCCGGGACAGGGACGGCAGGGGACGGGGGTACGCGTTTCCGGGACGGTGATTTTTTTTGCCAATTTTCGGGACGGCTAGGGGATGGCTATATAAAAGTAGGGAAAATTAAAATAAATAGGGAAATTTAAAATATTCATATGAAAACATGGATAAAACATGCACATATCCATTATAGAACCTTAACATATAAGAACTAGTAGAGTTCTTATGGCAAATTTGTGTTAAATTGAGAGTCAAAGTCAAATTGCTTATAGAATTCATTGTCAAAATTCATTGTCTATATGCAGAATTTATGAGGACGTCCCCTAGGAGTCCCCTATCCCCGGGACGTCCCCGGGACGGGGATGGCTGAAAAAAATACCGGGGACGCGTCCCCGGGTAACATAGAATTAATTAGTCTACTTGAAGATCCAAGATCTGCAGGAAGCCCTCGTCATAGACTCTCCATCCTGTTTGCTCACATATAGAGCCATGTAAATCAATACTGCCTAAATCGATATTTCTTTGAACATTTTACTTCATTTAACACATTAAATATCTTCATTTCCAAACAAAACATTTGTGGCAAAGGATAAGAGGTTAAGATTTTGGCAAACAATTATGTAGACAAACTAAATTGCTTAAACTCATGCAAACTTATCACAGGTTTTTATCCCATCACTATCATCTATAATAGTATGAAGAAAAAAAGAATGCCGTGGTATTGCTTACAGATTTAAACCTGAATCAATCTCTATTCTTTGGATGTGATTACCAGCAACCCTAGTGCTCCAATAAGCATATACTGTGAAACAAATAAACTTAAATGTTAGCAGGGCAAATGCGTAACAAGGGTTTCAACTTATTACCTTGTGGTATGCCATTCATCGTTATTGCTTACAAGATCTAATACACCAGGAAAATGGTAAAGCACAAAAGCATGCATCTTGAACACAGAAGGTGCACTCTACACACATAAAACAATAATGTGAAAAGTCCTCATAGATACAGTTGATTTTGGGTTGTGTTTAATTTGTTTTTATATACAACTGGAGACACGCACTATACTGTAACAAGCTCCAGAAAAACGAAACATAAAATTTGGTATGCTTGAGGAATATTATCGAGGAGGAAAACTGAACCTTGATGATGGGCTTTTCACTCATGAGAATCGTTGCCCAGCCAATATATGGTAAAAACCTGCGAATTAACCAGTATTCAAAATCTTTCTTGGAAAACAATTTAAATCAAAATCTTAAAACCACTTGTGATAGAAATAGAAGAGCCACTTAAGACGAAAGTAGAGAAGAACAAACAACTGAAAACTGCAAACTAAAGAGACCAATCTAATCATTATCATCTAGCATCAACGAAAAATAAAAAATATCACTATCCTCAAAAAATGGGACTTGATTTACATTTGTTTTTGAATTGAAACACAAATGGAAGCAAATCATATCAACACAAGACACGGATGGACATCATATTGTAAGGTTCTACTGAAGGTGCGTCTCTTTATTCATTTCAATGAGGAATCTAGTTTCTTCAAGTTAATTTCAGCCCATTTAGTATTTCTGTAATCCATTTCTGTAACTATTTGTAATTTACAATTTTGTCTACCCAGTAAAAATGAAACATTTAACCTTGAAACAAAATATACCGCACAGGTCTGCCCTTTATATACTAGAGCCACTTCTAACTATTTGCGTATACACTGTGGTCTTCAGAAAAAATATCTTCCCTTGAAAGACAGCAATTAACCTAACACACAAAACATACACAAGGATTTTAACAGAGATTACCCAACAATACGACCAGCAACATCTTGCTGTCGCAACCATTTCTGATCATCTGCATATATGCCTCCTTCATAGTCATCTTCGTCATTGTCATCTCCTACGCAACCATCCAATAGAATGGTCTATAAGCATTTAGACTATTGTCTTTCTTTTTTCAAAAATAAAATTAAAATCGAACATCACTAATCATAATCTGAAATATCCGGGTACAATCGTCAAAAATAAAATAAAAATCGAACATCATTAATCATAATCTGAAATATCCAGGTATAATCACAATTGTAGAAATTTCTTTTTGACAAGAAGATAAACCCATCCAAAAAGAAAAAAAAGGAAAATTTCTATTTCTTTAAAGATATATATAGAACATGCTAAGTTACCGATTCTGGTATGGGTACGGGTACGTCCGTACACACATATATAATAATATAGATAATAATATTACTATTTATTATAATTATATATTATTATATAATATTATATATATGAATTTAAATTTTTCTAAATCAATCAATAAATAAAAACCTATTTTACTATAGTCTACATATACCTGTATACCTAAACAAAGACAAAGAAAAATGTCATTGCAAACAGAATTGGAAATATCCTGAATTTAAAACAAAAATCGGAATAAAGTGCAATGACATTTTACTATAGGCGAAAATGCACAAAGATCGGAAACAAAAATGAAAGGGCACAAATATTTTTTGTGATAAAAAAAGAAACGAAAGGGCAGAAAGATTTCCGGCGATTAGAAACTTTAACAGAAGGGCACCCACAGGGAAATTGGTTGTCTGGGATGCACCCAGGACGAACCCGAGGGCAAACCCAGATCGTACTGGGACTAGAACCGTACCTGGCTCCGATTCTGAGGCAAGGGAAGCGGTGCAAAGAAGCATAAGCCATACTTTTATGGACTTCATAAGATCATGAGGAGGTAGGTGAGGTTGCATATGAGCTGGAACTTCTAGAAAACAACAAGATTCACAAAGTTTTTCATGTGTCATGTTTAAAGAAGGCCCTTGGATAGCAAGTCACACCTTCATTAGAGCTGCCACCATTTGATGATTAAGGAAAATTGATTTTGGAACCTGAGGCTATCATTGATATGAAAGAGAAGAGGCTATTAAACAAGATCATTTCAGAGTATTTGGTGAAGTGGAAAAATCTCCCACTCAAGGACACTACATGAGGAGTGGAGATATTTGAGCACCCAATTCTAAAATTGTTTGAGGGCAAGCAATTTGGGGAAGGGAGGATTGTCATGTCCCTTCCTAAATAGGTCATCTCCTAAAGGTGCTTTTAAACACCACATTAACATATGTATTAATATAAAATATAAACATAGAATAAAATAAACTAAATTTCAAATCTTGAGTTTTGGTGCCCAATTCAAGATCTAAGGTCCCATTTTACAACTATAAATTATGTCCTAGACACCATTTGGAGTAATTTTTCTGTTGCATGATTTTTACCACTCCAAACAAGGACTAAACCCTTGGTTCAAAGCACCTTGAGGTCAGGAGGAAATCCCAACCTCAGTAAACCAGATTTTTTATAGTGATTTCTAACTGCATATTCCAACAATTGTCATCAGTGATTGTTGACCATAGATTCTAATCATTCATAGGATAGGCGAACATATTTGCAATCAATTGGAAGTAGTTAAAGAAAACTTACAATAGATTTCACCCCATCATTCATGTCAAAGTTTCCTTACAAGAACCTAACAAATCTAATAAAGCAGCATCAAATCCAAATCAGGGCACAATCAAGTAGGGAGTTGAAGCAAATCAATTGCAAATCCCTTGCAAGCATCCAAAATCAAATTGAACATCACCTTACATTAGGCGAGCATACTTCTATTAGATTCCAAGGCGTATAAGCATTTCTACCAGCCCTAGGCAAGCAATAGAACCAGTGGAGGCAAGTGAGAAAGCCAAGAGAACAACTCAGAATTTAACAAGCAAGATCCAAAGGAAATTAGAGGTGATACATCACTAGGTGTGTCAACAATGACTACCAGTGTAACAATTGAAGGTTACATGCCTCAAAGAACATAACACATCTAGATCTATTGCCCATTGCTGCAAGGCATGATTGATCAAACACTTTTCTTAACCTATAAAAGAATAAACTAGATCTCTTGAGGGTGCAATCGCCAGCCCTAAAACCCTACAGCAATCAACAAAAAGGAAGGTCTACAACAAACATTCTTAGCACTTGCTCAAGACAGAACCTCTATTAATAACCAGTTGTACAAGTGGTGTTTCTCTAGGAAATAGTTCACCACACAAAAGGTTTCATGCCTTATGACTGTAGTGATTGAGGGGGAGATTAGGTTTTGTAAGATATAAATCTCAAATGTAATCAAACCTCTTATTACAACAAACCGGTAAGATTTGTTTCTATCTCTATAACTCTGTTTATTGTAGAAATTAGATTAGTTATTTAGTATTAGGCTATACCATTTTTAATTTGGATTATTTATTAATTTTTTGGGCTACATAAGAGTGTTTTTGTGATTGAGGGGGAGATTAGGTTTTGTAAGATATAAATCTCAAATATAATCAAACCTCTTATTACAACAAACCGGTAAGATTTGTTTCTATCTCTATAACTCTGTTTATTGTAGAAATTAAATTAGTTATTTAGTATTAGGCTATACCATTTTTAATTTGGATTATTTATTAATTTTTTGGGCTACATAAGAGTGTTTTTGTGTTCGAGTTATTGCTTGAGATGCAAGGGTTTAATTGAATCCACAGTCTGAAATTGATTTAAGTCAAATTATAAAAACCCTACAGATCTTACAGATCCTTATTTTTTAGATGTGTTCCAAGACAAGGTAATTGTTAAACACCTTCAGATACCATTCTTTCATCCTTTCTTAGTTAATCCTTCCACTTAACCTTCAACACTGACTTCTCAAATCCTAAGAATCTTCCTCTCCACAATGATGTGTTTAGTTTCCTATACAATTTCATTTCATCATCTATCTTAATTAACTCTATTTGAGTGATTACTCATGTGCCCGTTTTTGTGAGTTAGGCATGGAACACACAATGCCACCTTCCTTTGGTTTACACATGATGTACACAACTTCTCTAAACCTTGTCCTCACCTTGTAGAGCCCTTAATGCCCAGGTCATGGTTTCTTCCTACTCTTTTGCTACAATGTTACCTACTTTTATGGCTATTGCCAAACAAATGCCATATCTCCTACCTCAAAAGGGCACTAAATTTTGTGTTAAATGTATGTTGCTTCAACATGTTTACACTCACAAAAATCCCTTTAGCATGGATAGCATACTCTAGATCTCTTGTAAGGCTCGGCTAATACAAAGACCTTAAAATTCTAGACTATCCATGAAAGATGCCGACCAAATTTTCCCCACAATCTGACTTTTTTTTTTCTGAATCTAATTTCTTTGGCCAGCGATTGTAGTTTAAGTTTGGATGAGTTGTTTGCAGTTTGTGGTGTTTAATATGGTTTTTGCTTGAGATTTATACTAAGATGTGATAAAACTAATGCAAGCAAATATAGTAATTGATTGAAATAAACAATCAGCATCTAGGTTTTATTAGCAGCAATTAACAAATCAAAAGAAACCATTATTAATAACATTCAAAGGCAGAATTGGCCTACCAGGGGTCCCAAGCCTGCCTAGAAAGCCTCCTTTATTTGATTGAAATCAAAAGAATGTTGGTGGAAAGCTTGATAACTGGAATAGTAGCTCCACACCACTTATTTGACCCTAAAATGAATTATCAAAAACAAATTGAGCAGAAATATGAAGACCCAGATAGAAATTCCAATGGTTGCCAGGCAAATCCGCACAAATTGATCAATTTTCCTCACATAAATGCTGGTGCAGCTCACATACACTGGGAAATCTACAAGTTAGCCACATATCTGCCTTTATTAATCCCTGACAATGAATTCTGAGCACACACTTCAATGCCAAACCCCCATATTTATTTTATTGGCTCACCCAAGCATGAGGAATGGTACGGCTAAGCTGGAAACAGTATGGCCAGCATTAATTATCCCTGCGACTGTTCGCAGCTAACTGTAACAACCCAGATTTGATGGATCGGACCTGCCAATACCTTGAGAAATGGATCTCCTGCTGTCTACAACCCTCTGTGGTCAATTTCTAACAATTGATGCTGCCGTGGTGAAGCTGGGTAAGTGGGAAATTGTCCTCACTTCAGCAATTTGGAGGGTTTTCGTCCTCAATTGCTCCAATATCAGAACCTCTGCTGCAAGTCGTGCAAATCAGACAATAAATCATAAAAATGAAAATAGAGAATGAATCTCCAAAACCCACGATTCCTTTCTTTATCTCCTTTCACCCTAAACGTATCACCCAAAGCATCAAATAAAGATTCCATGGGAATCTTTCTCCTCAAACTTGGTGCCCACTTGAGGGGGGGGATCTCCACATGAATCAAGAACCACTTTTAAGTTATTGAAGTTTGCCTAGGGAGGTGTGCAAAGGACTTTTTAATAGTCATTTATTAAGTTTAAATAGTAACTTATAAGTTACTTTATTAAGAAAAAGTTAACTTATGTAACTTTATATTATAAAGTTACTTTATTATTCCCACCAAAGTCATAAAATGACTAAGTCTAGGTCCCCTTTGGCTAGCAAATTCATCTCCAAACATCGAACTTCACCTGTGGAGATGGATGACAGGTGAATTTGGCAACTGAATGGCAACTAAAGAAGAGGGGACATTACAGTCCTCCCTTCTCGGGATTGCTTGTCCTCAAGCAACTGAAGAGCAGGATGGTGTAGAATAGCTTCTCCTTCCCAAGTGGCATCCTCTATGGGCAAATCCTTCCAACGAACCAAATACTCCCTGATCACCCTGTTCCTCAATGTCCTCTCACGTCGGTCCAGGATCTCGACTGGAACCATAACCAACTTCCCTTCCTCATCTAAGGGAGGTAACATTGAAGAAGTCACTGTGCCCTTTTCAATTGCCTTCTTGAGGCAAGATACATGAAAGACATTATGAATCCTACTCTTTGGTGGAAGCTCAATCTCATAAGCCACTTCCCCAACTCTCCTCAAAACACGGAACGGACCATAGAATCGGGGTTTGAGCTTCTCTGCCCCACTCATCTTCATAGAACTCTGCCAGTAAGGTTGGAGGTGCAAGAACACCATATCGCCAACCTCAAATGATCTCTCAATCCTATGGCGATCAGCATATAACTTCTGCTGATTTTGAGCTTGCTGGATGTTCTCCTTAAGTGCCTTAAGTATGTCTTGGTTCCCCTGAAGCCAATCCTGTGCCAATGGTGCTCTACTATCTCCAAGTGCCAAATCCATGAATGTCATGGCATAGTAATCATATAGTGCATGAAAAGGAGTCATATCAATAGACATATGATGTGTTGTGTTGTAGCAAAACTCCCCCAAATATAACCAACGAACCCATGAACGCTGCTGTTCTGACACATAGTTGTGTAAATACCCCTCAAGCCGCTTGTTCACAATCTCAATCTGTCCATCAGTTTGAGGGTGATAGCTGGTGCTAGGTGTCAACTTGGTGCCAGTAAGTTTAAACAACTCCTGCCAAAATGAACTCATGAACCGGTTGTCACGGTCATTGACAATGGTCTTTGGAAGACCATGGAGCCTAAATACATCTCTGAAAAACAGATCAGCAACCTGTGAAGCTGTATAAGCTGCTGCTATGGGAAAGAAATGAACATATTTTGTCAACTTGTCCATTACTACATATATACAATCTTTCCCTTGCACCTTGGGAAGACCCGTGATGAAATCCATTGAAATTCCAGTCCATTTTTGCTCCGGAATGGGTAATGGTTGCAGCAGACCAACAGGGTGTGTATTTTCAGTTTTATTGTGTTGGCAAGTAATACATTCCCTTACATGCTGTAAAACATCATCTTTGAAGCCTTTCCAAGAGAACCTCTCTCTAATTTGCCTGTAAGTCTTTCCATACCCCTGATGTCTTGCTACAAGAGTGTCATGAAAAGCATGTAAAATCTGATTTTTCAGTTTAGATTCCAGAACTAAATAAATTCTTCCCTTGTAGTAAATCACATCACCCACAACTGTGTACCTGTCATCCTGAATGATCCCATCCATAATTTCACATGCATGCTGATTTTTAGAATACTCTACTAAAAGTTGAGATTTCCAATCCGCCGAAATCTCACTCAATGAACAAAGGGCAGCAATGGATGGTTTCCTAGATAATGCATCAACAGCTACATTATTTTCCCCCTTGACATATTCAATATCAAAATCATATGCTTGGATCTTACTGACCCATTTTTGTTGCCTCTCATTAAGATCTTTTTGATCTAGAAAGTACTTAAGGCTGTTATGATCAGTTGTAACAATGAATTTCCTCCCCACTAAGTACTGTCTGAATTTTGTGAGCATGCATAATAGCCAACATTTCCTTATCATAGGTAGAGTATAATTTCTCATTGTCTTTCAGTTTCCTACTCTCATACACAATAGGATGATGATTCTACATAAATACTGCACCCACACCTTCTCCTGAAGCATCACATTCAAGCACAAAAGGTTGGGTGAAATCAGGAAGTGCCAACACAGGACAAGTGCTCATCACCTGCTTAAGCCTATCAAATACCTCCTGTGTTTCTTGAGTCCATTTGAAAGCTCCTTTTCGGGTGAGATTTGTCAAAGGTGCTGCAAGCTGAGAATAACCCCTTACAAACCTCCTGTAATAAGCACATAAACCAAGGAAACCACGCAACTTTAAAATATTCCTGGGAGGTGGCCAATCAATAATAGCTTGGATCTTTTCCTGATGGACTTTGACTCCATCAACTCCTATCACATGACCCAAGTATAAAATTTAGTGAGCCCAAATTCACATTTGGACATCTTAGCATACAAGGACTGAAATTTCATAATGCTCAACACCTCATCTAAGTGCCTCAGATGTTCCTCCCATGATTTGCTGTAAAACAATATATCATCAAAGAATACCAGTACAAACTTATGCAAATGCTTATTAAATATGTGGTTCATACATGACTGAAATGTAGCAGGGGCGTTAGTGAGACCGAAAGGCATCACTAAGAACTCATAATGACCATAATGGCATCTGAAGGTTGTTTTGTGAATATCAGACTCCCGCACCTTAATCTGGTGATACCCTGATTGAAGATCAATCTTCGAAAAATAAACTGAGCCATGAAGCTCATCCAACAACTCATCTATCCGTGGAATGGGGTACCAATTCTTAATGGTTTTCTTATTAAGTGCACGGTAGTCAATACACATGCGTAGGGTCCCATCCTTCTTCTTCACCAACACAGCTGAAGAAGCAAAGGGACTAGAGCTCGGTCTAATGAATCCCATGTCTAGAAGTTCCCTGATGGTCTTCTCAATCTCATCTTTGTAGGCCTTAGGATGGCGGTAAGGAGTGGTCATGACTGGTTTTGCTCCATCCTCTAATTCTATCACATGCTCAAAGCCTCTTTCAGGAGGTACTCTAGGTGGTATATCACCAAACACCACCCCATGCTTATCTAAAATCTGTTGTATATCAATGTGATATGATTTGCCATCCTGAGATGAAGGTGCTTTAGATGAAATAAAGCATTGTGTAGCCCAAAGGATATCTCTGTGCCTGATAATAGTCTCCATCCTACGAGAGGAAACCTCCTTGGGGCCTCCATCCGATAATGCCCTCAGTATTCTCTTCTTATCATCAACTAAGAACTCCAACTGCATTCTGTGGTGATCAATGACATATCTGCCAATTCCCCGTAACCACTCCATACCTATAACTGCATCATAGTCCTCCAAGGGTAAAACATAAAAGTCATCTGTCAAAGTGTAGTCCCCCATCTGGATACTGAGATGAGGAATCCTCCTGGTACATCCCAACACTGCACCATCTGCAACCTTCACACCAAATCTTGAAAATTCCTCTGTCTGTAACCCACGTCTCTCTACCAAATGTTGATCAATTAAGTTATGGGTCGCTCCAATATCTACTAAACACACTACACGCTGCACCTGAATAGTTCCCTTCAATCTGAAAGAGTGGAACTTAGGATAACTGGAAAGAGTGGCCATGGTGACATTGGTCGTAGCCTGTGCATTAGTAGAGTCAAGCTCAATCTGGGGAGACTCAATATGCTCTCCCTCATCATCAATGTCCTGTATGTGCTCATCCTCCACATTTGAGCTCACTTCAATGAGACGAGCTTTGCCTTTGCCAAACCACCTGTGTCCCAGTTCCCAAGGTTCTTTACAAGTAAAACATAGTTCCTTCCTCCCAATTCATTTCTAGACTCCTGATCAATCCTAGGAGAAGATGTGTTACCCTTCTGTGGATTGAAAGGCTTCTTCCAGGGTTTGGAGTTCCTGGGAAATTTTTTGTTTTGCTGAAAAGTAGAGGATGGTGGAGTAGTTTCCAAATCTAATGTGAGCCGAATAGCCTCCTGCAGAGACTTAGGCTTCAAGGCCTTAACCAAACCGCAGTATCTCTCATGAAGTCCCTCTATGAAGAGAATAACTACCCTCCTAACAGGCATCTCCGGTACCATCACTGCTATACGCTGAAATTCATTAATATATGTATCCACATGACCCGACTGTTTCAGGAGAGCTAAATCCCTGTAATAAAGTTCCGCATCTTTCTTGTCAAATCTAGAAATCAGCCTCTCTATGAACTCTGCGCATGAATTAATGAGAGCGTGATTCCGCGTGACCAATCCATAGTGCCACCAGTCATATGCGACACCCTCCAAATGTAGGACAACAATCTGAATGGCCTCATTTTCAGCCATTGGTTTCAAGGAGAGGTATATATCTAGCTTGTGAACCCACGCTCGTGCACTAGTGGAACCGCTGCCATCAAAAGTGGATAAAATCAGCTTATCTGTAGCCTTCTTTAGATCATTATTCCACTGCTGTCTGGGTCCCTTGTCATTCTATCCCCTCATGGAATCACGGCGCTGCATACAATATTGATGTAACGGGAATGCATCTCTAACATGTGCTGGTAGACGTGCCCACTCATCGCTGGCAGCCATAACTATGTCTTGGAAGGTGATTCCATTCTGAGGCTCAGCCAACGGTGGTGCATCCCTAGGAGTGAACTGTGGGAGCATAGGCCTTCCCCTATTATTTCCCAAATCCATTATGTCAAGTGTGTCCTGTAACCTGTTGATTGCTTCAACAATTCTTGGCTGTGCTTCAACCAAGCTCCTCATAATCTCATCAGGATTGAGTGGAATCTGTCTCTCCTGTCTGGGTGGGCTCCTTTGTCCTTCAGGTATATCACCCATATTAGTCTCAAAGGGTGGTTCTGTGACAAAATTTAAATTCAATCTAGGTCTCCTGCGTGTGTAATATCTGTAGGTACCAAATCTGCACCGCTGCATAGAATTACTCTGATGACCCCCAGGCTGGCAGGATCATTGCTCTGATACCGCTGAAAGATGCCGACCAAATTTTCCCCACAATCTTTTTTTTTTTTCTGAGTCTAATTTCTTTGCCAGTGATTGTAGTTTAAGTTTGGATGAGTTGTTTGCAGTTTGTGGTGTTTAATATGGTTTTTGCTTGAGATTTATACTAAGATGTGAGAAAACTAATGCAAGCAAATATAGTAATTGATTGAAATAAACAATCAGCATCTAGGTTTTATTAGCAGCAATTAACAAATCAAAAGAAATCATTATTAATAACATTCAAAGCCAGAATTGGCCTACCAAGGGTCCCAAGTCTGCCTAGAAAGCCTCCTTTATTTGATTGAAATTAAAAGAATGTTGGTGGAAAGCTTGATAACTGGAATACTAGCTCCATACCACTTATTTGACCCTAAAATGAATTATCAAAAACAAATTGAGCAGAAATATGAAGACCTAGATAGAAATTCCAATGGCTGTCAGGCAAATTCTCACAAATTGATCAATTTTCCTCACATAAATGCTGGTGCAGTTCACATACACTAGAAAATATCCAAGTTAACCACATATCTGCCTTTATTAATCCCTGACAATGAATTCTGAGCACACACTTCAATGCCAAACCCCCATATTTATTTTATTGGCTCACCCAAGTATGGGGAATGGTATGGCTAAGCTGGAAACAATAGGGCCTGCATTAATTATCCCTGTGACTGTTGGCAGCTAACTGTAAGAACCCAGATTCGATGGATCGGACCTGCCAATACCCTGAGAAATGGATCTCCTGCTGTCTACAACCCTCTATGGTCAATTTCTAACAATTGATGCTGCCATGGTGAAGCTGGGTAAGTGGGAAATCGTCCTCACTTCAGCAATTTGGAGGGTTTTCGTCCTCAATTGCTCCAATATCAGAACCTCTACTGCAAGTCGTGCAAATCAGACAATAAATCATAAAAATGAAAATAGAGAATGAATCTCCAAAACCCACGATTCCTTTCTTTATCTCCTTTCACCCTAAATGTATCACCAAAAGAATCAAATAAAGATTCCATGGGAATCTTTCTCCTCAAACTTGGTGCCCACTTGAGGGGGGGGTCTCCACATGAATCAAGAACCACTTTTAAGTTATTGAAGTTCGCCTAGGGAGGTGTGCAAAGGACTTTTTAATAAAGTCATTTATTAAGTTTAAATAGTAACTTATAAGTTACTTTATTAAGAAAAAGTAACTTATGTAACTTTATATTATAAAGTTACTTTATTATTCCCACCAAAGTCATAAAATGACTAAGTCTAGGTCCCCTTTGGCTAGCAAATTCATCTCCAAACATCGAACCTCACCTGTGGAGATGGATGACATGTGAATCTGGCAACTGAATGTCAACTAAAGAAGAGGGGACATTACAATCCAATCCTTAGATAATGGAGTTTCATACCCATACATTGCCTTGTAAGGGATCAGCATTTCGGCCGATTCCTAATTAGTAATCTGCCGAATTCAACTGTTTAAACCAATTTGTTTGCCCGAGGTATTCATCCTTGATAACTTTATAGAAATATATTTACTACCTTTGTCTCCCCAACAATTTGGGATGGTAGGAAATTATCGGTGTTAAGGGTGACCCTTGCTAAACTAAACAGTTATAGAAAAAAAAAGAAAAACTCTAAAATATACATTCACTAGCACAAATTGTTACATAAGGGATCTCATGAATCTTAAACATGTGTTGGAAGAAGATAGTGAAATCCACATTTATATCTAAAGGCATCACATTTCACAACAAAGGATTTGGGGAAATCAGAGCTAAACAACACAAGGGTATAAAGAGAACCTCTTTTAGACATTCAAAGACTTTGGTATCTTAATAGACAAATAAAAGACATCCTTTCAAGTAATTTTAAATCAAGGAACCTACAACAAAGAAATTCTTTACAAAACTACACTAGAAGCCTACTAACCTAAGAATTCACTTAGGCAAGATATTTTTCAAATGACCTAGAAAATTCAAATTTTTTATTTCTTGGCATACAAACTTTCCTTAGCAAAGATATTGACATCATCCAAATAGTCTAAATGCCTGCTAATGACTTGTCAACCAAGATATTTTTAAAAAATACAAGGAAAAACTTGTGGAGAAACTTAATGAATATCTTATATCAACGCTTAGAATGTTGTAGAAGCAATGCAAATCCCAAAAGGTGTTTGTAATGACAGATAGAATAATAATAATTTTTTGTTGTATCAGAGTAATGCAGCATAACATGGTGGAGCTACTTCATTGTTGGACATTCATGCAAAAGATCACCAACAAAGTATGTTGGAGGTTTGTGGTGACAAGGAATGAACCATGGAGAATTATAGGTCAAAATTTCAGACTTAGTTTTGCTGTAATCATTTAAATCAGCCACCATATAATTTCATTTGCATCCACACTAGTGGATTAACAGGTATTTTCAGTCAAGGGATGGACTCATGGAGCAGTTGCTAACTGTTGGGAAAGAATTTGTAGCCCTTACGGAAGTGTTTTCAGTCATTACAATGCTCATATTTCCTTTTCTTGCAAGGTTTCAATTTTGTAGCCATTGTTCCAATTTCAAGTTGTCACTCTGGTAAAATCAGATTATAAGTTGTTATTTCCAAACTTGAATACTTGAAAGCACTAAATATATGGGAAATGTTAGTGAATGGTTTCAACCATAGTTGAAAAATTTGGACTCAGTAATAACTCAATAAAATCAAAAAATTTAAAAACTCAGAAAAAACTGGCAATTTTGTCAAACATTTCAAAATATATAAATTTTTTAAAAAATTCAAAAACACACATATTACTAAATTTGTAGAGCATATTAATGATTTTTATCATATATAAATCAAAATTAGTGTTTAATACATATCATAGGCCAAAAACCGACTTCAACCTCTAAATGAGTTACAATGCCACTTCCACTAGCCATGTCATATGTAGAAGTTGCCTCATCTAAAGCGTTTTTTGGCAAGTTCCATGATAATAACATTTAGTTTAGCCCATTCAAGAGTTATATTGCAATTCCTTGTCACTCCCACATTGTAATCAAGTTTCTTATCTAACAAAAGATCCCAATAACTAATAGGGATTTCAAAGTGGAGACCCCAATGGATTGAGGAGTAGTGCCCCTCATAGGGGTTTGGGGGCAATGCCCCTAGCGGGATCGAGGGGCCAGGACCCTTGTGGGGGTTTAGGGGCAATGCCCCCAATGTGGTCTAGGGGAAACCAAGCCCAAGTTAAGGCCTTTGTAACCATAGAAATTGTCATTGCCAATCCCTGTGTCCCTGCGTGCCCTATGTTCCCCATCACATGTGAAAATGAAGTAAAAATTGCAATTTTTTAATTGCCATTAAGAAATAGATGAGTTATTAACCAAAAACACCAGATTTTTTCCATTGAATTGTGAGTTTTAGAAGGAAAAATTGCTGAGTTTTACAAAAACTTGTTGGCAAGTAATTCACCTAGCAAATTGGCTAGCAAGTAGCAAGTTATGTGAAGTTGTCGAAAAAAGAAGAAAATTTATGTTTATTTAATTGGAAATAAAGTCACTTTTATGAAGCAAAAAGCATTATAATTCAAAAAGTGGTTTTAAAATATATTTTTCGGAAAGTTTCATAGGGGATTATTAAAGGAGGTTGAGAAGACTCATTTGGGCATTCCAGATATTTGATATTTTCTTGAAACCTTAGTTGTGAGGTTGAACAAGTTTGTTTGACAAAAACCTTAGGACGAAAACCCTACCACAAATATTGGTTTTGGGAGTGAAAGATCTTTCCTAGTCAATTGCAAAAGTGCATTGAAATGGAGTTCACATTTGGATTAAATATTTGCAAGTAAGAGATTGGAGCAAAATGATTTATCTATAAAAAAATTACAGAGATTTATAGGTAACAAATTTGCAGAAGATTTGCAAGAAAATCAAATTATTAAATGTTGTGTGTGCAATTGGGAGACATCAGAAATTTTAGTGGGTGTGAGTGAAAGCAGATAAAAAATTGCAATGTGGTACGTGCATGTGAGAAAGAAAATAAAAATTCATATCGTATATTGCCGGGCTATATCCAGCCGTGCCATTTCCTAGCCAGCCAAGAGGTCATACATCCCCCAAAGTACCTAAGGAGGGGCAATGCATATTTTGGAAGACTTTTATAGCTGTTACATTCTAACACAGCCTAAGGAGAGGTTTGAATCCTGTTGCAGCCTTCACCAAAGGAATTGCAGCATAAAATTAAGGAGGTGCAGCACCCTTTGTATGCTGCCGTGGTAATTTTTGAGGAGGCCATACAACTAAAAGAAGTCTAAAGAAAGTTGCTGATTAGATAGTTTGGGATCTGCAGTTAAGGTCAGAAATTTAGTGAATAAATATTAATATTTTATGTGTAATTAAATGCTCTATGGTATTTCTGATGTATTAGTTTATATCAGCAATCTACACATTTATTACATGATATCTGGTTTATATGATATTCAATGTTTTAGTAAAGAAAATTGTTATCAGTGGTTGGGATTTTGAGAAAATTAATTTTGTGATAACTATTATGATATTACGTCAAATTAAGATTGTGTGCCAACTATTTAACAAATTGCCTACTTATTGAAAATTGAAAAAACTACAAGATTTGGCCAAAATTTTTGGGTAGTGTTATTACAACAGGTTACTAATAGAACTCCACCAAATCAAAATTAGAAAATTCACATTAAGGACAATGATTTCAAGGTTTATATGGAGCAAAAGCCATTATTTCTCATCCAAAAGAGAGATAACAAGTAACAAGATACATAGATGCAAGACTCGGCAAATAATCAGTGAGTTTTTTTGCCTACCGAGTTTTTCACAAAAAGTCGGTCAGTATGTGGTAAAAACTAGGCTGCATCAATACAAAAGGTCCAAATGTGTCAATTGTTGGGTTTTTCTCATATTTAACACCTTGTGCAACTTCCCATCGCTGACCCTAAAACCCATTGGGGTCTCCACTCCCAAACCCCCACTAGTTATTGGGATCTCTTGTCATATAAGAAATTTGATTACAATGAGGAGCTCTGGGAGTGGAGACCAAAATCGAGAACTTAGACAACTAATTTTATCACTATCATTATATTATTGATCAATAATGAAATATCATACTATCAGTATCAAAGATTCAAATGTGATTATTAGAAATTTAGAACCTTTCCCAAATTTTTCACTAGACTAGGGAAGAGGAAGATGTAAAATGTTGTAATATGCAATTTATGAATTGTGATGAATCATGATGATGTTCAAAGGGAATCATCATAAATTCATAATAGTTGTCAACTAGTTATTATATCAAGATTCCACTTTAGGGTGCAATTTTGTACTCAATTTGCATTCAAATCAATCAAGTTTAATAAGAAACACTTTTGTGCTCATTTATGGACTCATTGGGTACATCTTGTCATTGAATTTTGCAAAAAAATGAGTTTCTAAATTTAAGCAATTTCTTAAGCTATCAAATTTTTGCCGAGTCATGTTTTTTGGGCTTGGCGAGATTTTGCTTGTTCCAAGTCTTTCAACTATGACAAAATATATGGATGATTCTTAACGTTCAAGAAGTTAAAATGTAGGTTTATCCATAATGAAGGAAAAGAGATGTGAGCTGACACATTATTTTGAGTGTACTAAAAATTTGTGGTAGAGAAAAATCTTAGGACAAACATGCAAATAAACAAGAAAATGGTTAAGCATGCTAAATAATCATCAACAACAACATTTATGTGACTTTATACTACAACTAGAGGATAATACCTCTGTTTCACAAAAAGCAATTATAGTAATTAATAATAATTCCTAATAAGTAAAGTCTTGCAAAAGTTCAATGGCAATCCATGTGCAAATCAATTTGGTAGGAACAAAACCTACAAGGAGATGAGAATGTCTATATATCGGAAAAATACAAGGACATAAAAACATTAGCATTCAGCCACTTGGGTCTCAAGTTAAAAATGCGAAGTCAAACCACCTATATTTAACCTTATGCCTGTGAATTTGCCACACTTACCTAAACTTTCCAACACATAAATCTTTAAGAAGCCCTACTCAATCTGATCTTTTTTTTTCAATTTTGGATGTTTGACATTTTGTCACAATTTGCATGCAAGGTCTGATTTCTGATTTATGTGTTCTTGTTTTGTATTTTTTTAAATTTTTTTTGAAGTTTGTTTCATTGCCAAATGATGAAGAACATATTGAAATGCAAGTACTAAAATGCATAAATCTTAAATAAGTTTCTTAATGAAGGCTCACTATATTAGCCTTAGATCAGATCTGATATAGGTCTGATACAGTTACAACAGCAAACTAATGTCTCCAGATTTGAAGTTTATTACAAATCAAAATGGTTACACACATACACGGAAGCAAGGATAGAAGCCTAACAACTAGCAGAAGGTACGGTGCCTCAAATGGTGACCAAAATGACTGATAATAGCAGCAAATGGTCTCTTAAGATCTGATATAAAGTGTTGACCTTCAAACCCTAGCTGAGCATTGTCCAACTCTCCCAAAATATGCAAACCCTTGCACCAAAATCCCATAAAATATTCCAGCAATGGTAAAAATATTATTCCACCTCCAATGGCTTCTAAAATCAGTCCAAATCAAGTCACCCTAGCTGGAAATGTCATTAGAATGCATAAATTATCAAAACTGGGTTTGAAACTGTAATGTCCCCTTCTCGTTGATGACCTCCCAGTGGTCCATTAGCCTATTCCTGAGACCCGTAGGCTAGGTGGAATGAAGAATGAGGGTCCAGCATTGATGAGGCGAGAACTTACAATTTTTAGTAAGTCAGGGAATGGCTATTTTGGTGATACTGTCCTACTAAGCTCTCCATGCTCTGTCACTGGGCGTGAAGATCATGCTTTTCGGAGCAGTAGTTCAAGACTTCCTATTTTTAGTAAGTGGCAGTATGGCATAAATCTATTTCTGGCAGTGGACAGGGTCTTGATCCTACAGCAGTTCAGTGGTCTTCTTGGCTCAGCTTCATCCTGGTTTTGACAGTAATCAGTGCGGGAGTCATATGTGACATAATTAAATATTATTTCCTTATCCTAAGGTTTAATATTTAATTAATCTGATTATTACTACTGATTTATTGACTTTGGGAATAATGCCTAATATCTCCTAAGCGCTAGGCGAAATTTATGACAAAGAAGGGGACGTAATATTATTAAGGGAGATATTATTTTATTTTCATCCCAAGTGTTTGCCAAGTGAAAATCGTGGTCCTTGCTTTTTGGTGTGAGGTTTGACTTGTGGAATGGCGCCACTCTTGGGGTCCACGTGAGATGTAATGAAATGCAAATGGGGAAAGATGAATTTGAAGCAATTTGCATTTGAATTTGGTGGTGTGAGGTTATAAATAAGAGCCTTGGGCTCCCATTCTTTTATCTTGAAAATTTGCAATGTTATGCTGCTGGCATAGATGAAAAACTCGGATTTTGCAATAACTCGGCAAGGCCAAAAAATTTTAAAAACTCGGGACTCGCCAAAACTCGGCAAAAAACTCGGCAACTTTATCGAACATTTGAAAATACATTTTTTTTTTATATATAATTCAAAAACACACATTTACACCAAATTTGTATAACATATATGATTTCCATGATATATAAATCAAATTTTTTTGGTAATACATAGCAACAAATGCAAGTATCATAGCATAAACCAAAAACCAAGTGCAACATATGTATAAGAGTTCAATACATATCAACGTATCATAGTGACAGTCTCATAGAGTTATAGAGTCATAGACCACAAAACAAGAACCTCTGAAATTCTGATTACATATCAAGTTCAAAGTTTGGTATCAATGAAAATAAGAAATCATAAATTGCGTCTACGACTAAAGCTCAAAACAGATTGTGGCCGCTGGATGGGTGGTGCTGAAGTAGTGGCAACATCCTCAACACTAACAGGTGCCTCTGCTGCATGATCAACCTCCTGCTCCTCCTCACGTGCTGCCACTTCCGCATCCCATTCCTCTCCTGCCCTCTCCAACTCACTCAGCTGCTCATTAGTAAGGAATGGATCCAAATCATTATCAACATCATCAGGAGAAGCAACCCATTCTGCTGCATATGGATCAATGTCATCCAAGTCAAGTGCTTCATGTGAATCTTGCCCTAGCACCTTCTTCTCATGTAATCGAATGTTGTACCGCACATAGACAAGATCATTCAAGCGTTGTTGAGTCAACCTATTGCGCTTTTTTGTGTGGATGTTCTCAAAAACACTCCAGTTGCGCTCACAACCAGAAGCACTACAAGGCTGTGATAATATGCGGATGGCAAGCTTTTGAAGATTAGGCGTTGTGGCACCATAATCTTCCCACCACAAATCTGCAAGGATACAAAATGTGATTTAAAACTTGTAAAGATTTCAATAATCTTAAAGAGAGAAATAAATGGTAAAAATTAAACATATGTTTTTTTTTACCTGGTCGTAAGGTGGCTCTCCTACGTTTGCAATCAGGTGAAGAAAACAATTCCCCTAAGGCCTTCTTATAACTCTGCAACTCATCAAGTATCAGGTCTCGAAGGATCTCATCATCAACTAATCTCCGAATGCATGTGTCAAGGCCAATTCTAACCTCTGCATCTGCTCTGAAACTCGGAGAGTAAAAAAACTTGGGATTCAAGAAGTAGGCAGCAGCATGAATATGTTGGTGGAGTTGATGGTTCCACCTTCGATCAATTATGCGCCATATGGGTTCATACTTGGTCTTGTTTGACCCATACAAGTGTTGAATCGCCTCTTTGGCCTTATCCATGGCCTCATATAGATACCCCATGGAGTTATGATCCCCATCCACCATTCGTAGCACCCTCACCAACGGTTCCGACACCTAGATATAAAAAATCTAACAAAATCAGTAGATTGAAATATTAGAAAATTAAATAATAAATCATCAATTAAAGTTTCAAAACTTACATTGATGATCTCCTCCACTATCTTGGCAAAATTAGTATCAAAAATGGCAATCACAACCTTCTCTGCTTCAGGCTTTGTAGCATAAGGACTCCCCAACCATCTTTCACTCACGAACATCCGCTTCAGGTTGGGCAATGTAGCAAGTATGCTCTGCAAGGTGAGGAAATTGGTAGCAAAGCGTGTGACCCCCGACCGCACAAGATCCTTACCTTCAGTGTGCTCTCTCATAAGATTCAGGACCCATGTGTGATTGTAGATGTATTTGGTGATATTCCTTCCATCTTCAACCACTTTCTTTACCCAACTTAGTTTCCCTATGTCCTCAAGGAGCAAGTCAAGACAATGGGCAGCACAAGGGCTCCAAAATAATGTCGGATGTCTAGCCATTAGAAGTTTGCCGGCTGCCACATATGCAGCTGCATTATCAGTCACAACTTGGATGACATTCTGCACTCCCACATCCATCACCACTTCATCCAACATGTTGCACAAGGTCTCCGCATTCTTCACTTCATTGGAGGCATCAATTGATTTTAAAAATACTAACTGTCCTCCTGAAGCAACTAGAAAGTTGATGAGTGTCCTGTTCCTACCATCTGTCCATCCATCAGAAAGAATGGTGCAGCCATTCTTTTCCCAAATAGTCCTTTGCTCTTCCACTAATGCATGAGTGTTTTGGACCTCATCCTGCAATAACGGTCCACTTACCTCGTAACGGCTTGGGGATTTGAACCCCTTACCTGCCACAGTCAACGTAGTGACCAATTGGTCCCAAGATGGACTAGAAATAGCATTGAACGGAACATCGTTGTAGATAAAAAATCTAGCACACGCCACCTTGGCTTGTTGGTGAGCCTCTTTATTCCATGCAGTGCCAAGCAATCCAGGTTGTGCACCAGGAGTGTTACGTGGAATAAAGAAGTTTTCCATGTTGCTGTCCAAAGTTCCCTTTGCTCGTATCCGTGGCCCAAGGGAAGAACCAGATGTCCCCACATCTGTATGTGACCCCATGGAACTCAAATCTGCCCTTGGGGCTGCCATTGCCTCTGCTGTTCTCTTTTTTGTTGCCTTCCTTTGATCATATGCTTCAAGCGTTGCTATTGCATCTCTCGTAGCCTCTTCAGTACATTCCGTACAGCTTGTGGTATCTCGGCATTGAATTTTTGCAAGGTGATATTTGAACCTATTAATGCCACCTTTTACAATTTTTTTGCAATGGTTGCAAAAAACATCTCCTCGTTTTGGACCTGGTCTCCCATGTTTCCAACAAGGGTCTCTCTTTTTGCCACCAACTTTAACTGTAGAAGCTGAATCCATTTTCTTTCAAAAAGATGTGGAAAAGAACCTAGCAAAAGAGAGGCAACATTTAGAGATAAATAACATTGTTACCAAAAAAAATCACAAACATCCAAAAATTACAATGACTGTATAACTGTATTTTATTTACAGACATCTATTAATAGATGACTCTCTAAAATTAAAATTTTTAATTGGTTGTGTATTTTTTTAAGTTTTTAACTTCAAATTTAAATTTAAATGAAATACTTTAATACACATTGACATTACACAGTTGACAGTCATTTCAAATGACTATGAGTATTTCACAATTGACTGTGTAATACACAGTCATTAATTACAATGTACATTAATGATTAATGTATTACACAGTCATCAGTCATTTGAAAATGACTATGTATTACACAGTCATTTCAAAATTTGAAAATGACTCTGTATTACACAGTCATCAGTCATTTGAAAATGACTGTGTATTACACAGTCATCAGTCATTTGAAATTTTGAAATGACTGTAATGACTGTAATGACTGTGTATTACACAGTCATTTCAAATGACTGATGACTGTGTAATACACAGTCATTTGAAAATGAATGTGTATTACACAGTCATTTGAAATGACTGTGACTGTGTAATGATGACTGTGTAATACACAGTCATTTGAAATGACTGTGACTGTGTAATGATGACTGTGTAATACACAGTCATTTGAAAATTTGAAATGACTGTGTATTACACAGTCATTTGAAAATTGAAATGACTGTGACTGTGTAATACACAGTCATTTGAAATGACTGTGACTGTGTAATGATGACTGTGTAATACACAGTCATTTGAAAATTTGAAATGACTGTGTATTACACAGTCATTTGAAAATTTGAAATGACTGTGTATTACACAGTCATTTGAAAATTGAAATGACTGTGATTGTGTAATGATGACTGTGTAATACACAGTCATTTGAAAATTTGAAATGACTGTGTATTACACAGTCATTTGAAATGACTGTGACTGTGTAATACACAGTCATTTTGAAATGACTGTGTATTACACAGTCATTTTGAAATGACTGTGACTGTGTAATACACAGTCATTTGAAATGACTGTAAATTGTAATTACTAATGATTGTGTATTACACAGTCATTTGAAATGACTGTGACTGTGTAATACACAGTCATTTGAAATGACTAAGATTGTGTAATACACAGTCATTTTCAAATGACTGTGTATTACACAGTCTTAGTCATTCGAAATAAAACAATACAAAAAGATACCTGGTCGTGCGTGCAAATGCAAACAATACAGTCATTTTGACTGTGTAATACACAGTCATTTCAAATGACTGTGTATTACACAGTCAAAATGACTGTGTATTCGAAATAAAACAATACAAAAAGATACCTGGTCGTGCGTGCAAATGCAAACAATACAGTCATTTTGACTGTGTAATACACAGTCATTTCAAATGACTGTGTATTACACAGTCAAAATGACTGTGTATTCGAAATAAAACAATACAAAAAGATACCTGGTCGTGCGTGCAAATGCAAACAATACAGTCATTTTGACTGTGTAATACACAGTCATTTCAAATGACTGTGTATTACACAGTCAAAATGACTGTGTATTCGAAATAAAACAATACAAAAAGATACCTGGTCGTGCGTGCAAATGCAAACCCTATGCAAATCGCGTGGCGTTTTTTGCCTTCCGGAGTCACGCGAGCCGCGAAATGGAATAAAGACTTCGGTTTTTTTTTTGCCTGCAACTTAAGTCGCGTTTTTCTCGCATTTTGTGCCGCGTTTCGGGCGGGTTTTGCCCATTAACGGCGATTATTTGCCAAAAAAATCGCGGCGAGTATATAAAAAAAATCGGCCTGAGTATTTCCGCGATTAACTCGCGCGGCATTATGGATCGCGATTACTCGCGAGTTTTTGAATTGCTCGCCGAGTTTTGCAAGCCTGGCTGCTGGATTGGCGACTGAACTTTTGAGGCTTCGGAGTGCGTCTCCCTAGTGCTTCCTGGTTTCGTACTTGAAACATAGAACCTAGTTGTGTGCTGTAATCTACTATATTCTCAGAGCATATTTTAGTCATTTTTGGTGTTGGAATGATTTTGGGAACTTGCTGGTTTGCCTGTGGCTGAAGTGCATTTTCGATCACACCTCTCTACTGAAGCGACTGACCGTTATGGGTATTGGCTCTTTCATACTTCCCGGTACTAGCGATATACATTGTAAGTTTGTGGCATCTTTAGTTGAGCTTTGAATTTTCTAGACAAAATCGAAATTCCTAAGCTAGGCGTGGGTTTATGAAGTGCATTGGGATGCATGCAAAATTAATAAGGGAGTTATGGTAGCATGTCTTTGGTTGGTTGTCATCGTAGCTTGTCTAGTGTGGGTTTGGGACTGATTTTGGGTGATTTGGAGGTGTATTGAGAGAGTTGTGAGCTTTTTAGTGTTTCCTTAGGCTACTGGTTTTGCAATTCCAGCCTGCAGATTTGATATTAGCAGAATTTCATGTTCTTATTGGGATATTCAGCATTACTCTCTTGTCATATCATCTACTTTTTTGTAAGGTTAAGTAGTAGTACTACTAACCAATTCTGTTTTGTAATTCTCATCCCGTTGAAAAGTGGAGGAGGCTGGCTTGCTGCCTATTATCAAGCAAATTGTAATTTCAGTCCTCCCACTGCATAAGTGGTCGAGTGATATCTGAGTGTAATGGTCCTCCCGCTGCATAAGCGGTCGAGTTGAGATTGTTATGTAGTTTCAGTCCTCCCGCTGAAATATTGCGGTTGAGTGATTTGTATTTTTGTGTATCTCACTTGGCTGGTTCACCGCCAAGTTTTCTTGCTTTCCCGCTGGATAAGCGGAAGGGGCTGGCTTGCCGCCCAAGCATTGCATTGTTTTCAGTTAATTAAGCTAATGATCCCCTCAACACCGTATGCTCTCACCTTCCCACATTGGGCACTTGGTGATCAGAAAGTGGAAGGGTTACTTTCCTTGCATGTTTCAGTTTATGATTTCTAACCTTAACGGGTTATCTCCTTGTTGATGACTATTGTTGGCCTTAAAATAAAATAAAAAATAACTAGGATATTATAGAAACCCTAGCTTCAGCAATCATGAAATTACTTCAGTCCATAAACTCTTGACAAAGCACCCTGAAAATGATGCCAAATGGATACCATATATGTGCCATGATCAAATCTGCAATTTTCTTCAAATTCTATCAACATCCAAAACCCTAGTTGCCAAAGATATGTGAAAATCAGTGAATAACAAACCTTTTCCTTGGCTGCTCCAACTGAAACCTGCAACAATATGCTCTATAAGGAACCCTGGGTGGATTCCTCTCACAAGGTGTTGGGTTTCTATCCAACCCACTAAATTCTGAAGGTTTTTGTCCTTAGAATTGGCTAGGCATGAACATACCAGCTGAAAATGGAGAACTATCAAATAGCATAAATCAACATAATAATGCTTGGAGGGGGTAGGGGTCTATTTATAAAAACTCTCCATGCCACTTTTGGACCCCAAAATCCATTAAATTATTTGTAATGAATTTTTCTTCTCTCTAAGGGATCGTCCCACTCCAAGGAGCAATATTTGTTTTTAATTTTTTGCTTTTTATAATTATCCCCTTCATAAAGTCACTTTATGACATTTTTTGTTTGTTGCGCCAAGGGTATCCCCGCGACCTAGCCCAACGCCCAACTTGCCTTACCTTGGGCTTACATATTGCCAAGTTGGGGTTTAGGAAGGGGCGAGCTGAGGCGAGACTAATCCCCTGGGGATGTATCGAGTTGCCTGCAAGCCAGGTAAGTCACTTTATTTTTATATTTTATTTTATTCCAAAAAGTGACATTTTATCATATTAAGTTATAAGCTCCCAATAAAATAATATTTTACTTTAAATTTCTCCATTGATAAAATAATGTTAAGCCTAGCATTTCATCCTTCATATCTCTAAATTAGCCAACCAGAACGATGAAATAGGCTAATAATATCACTGAGTGATCACTGAAGAAGAAGGGGACATTATATAATCAAATTAGGGTAGTAGTAGACAGGCTCACTGAGTGACTACGTTTTCAAATGACTTATAGAACTATAAAATCTGTAACAAAAATAGACTCTCAATAGAGATTACAAAAAGTTATATAAACAATACGGAGGCTAAGACCAGAAAATTCCTTTGGGGGTATGTTCTAATAGCTAGCAAACCAAATAAATTTTAGTAGCCAATATCAATGCAACAAATAGGAAATAAGCAAGGGCCAGTCGAATGATAAAAGAGGCATATAGTATTCAATGTAACCTTTTATAAATATCTAAAACAAAACTGCTTGAGTGATTTGACTTCTGAATGGGGGGTGTCATTACAGCCTAGGACAAGGCATATACGATCATATCTGTAATGTCCCCTTCTCAATGATGTGCATTAAGTGGTCCATTGGCCTATTCCGAAGACCTGTAGGCTATTTGCAAAGGAGAATTAGGTTTTCCAACTTTTGTGGAGTTATACACGAGCTTTTTAGGGTTTGTCAAGAGGGAATTCTTCAATTCTGCTTATGGTTTCCTTCTGGGTTTTCCATGAACTCCAGGGTGGCATAACATGCATTTGATTCTTTGGTGAAGTCAGAACTTACTATTTTTAGTAAGTTAGGGTTTGGCTGTTTGGTTGACGCAGTTCTGCTGAGCTTTCCAAGCTCTTTCTCTGGGTGCGAAGATTATGTTTTTCTGAGCAGTATTTCTTGACTTACTATTTTTAGTAAGTGGCTGTGTTGAGCATTTCTTTTTTTAGCAGTCTCGGATAGAGTCCCAAATCAGCACAGTTCAATGGTCTTCATCGCACAACTTCATCCTTGATTTTGGTATTAATCAGTATTGGAGTTATAAGTTATTTAATTAAATATTAATTCCTTATCCTAAGGTTTGATATTTAATTATGAAAGATCCTTGATGGATCCCCTTGCTGATCTGCTGTAGTTTTTAAATTAATAAACTATATCTTCCTGTGATGCCTTTGATTTGTTTTAGAGAATAGACAGAAGTTGCAATAGGTTTTTTTTTTTTGTGTATTTTGATAGTTTTCAAACACATAATGAATAATGAACAGTAAACATGAAAGGAGACTGAAAATAAATAAGAACATACAGCCAAATTCAGAATTGCTAACAGCTGTACCAAACAAATTTCTGAATTGTAAAAACCAAATAATAATTCCAATGCAAATCCAAGGAACTTACATCCAACAATGATGCCAAACTGAAAGGTGAATAGTGATCATGAATCAAGAATACCTCTAAGGCTGAATACATGCATTCCTTACATTCCACGTGGGATGTACCTGTTGCAAATGGCGGCCCTAAGGCTGCAAGGATCACGCCCAAGCTAAAGAATCAATCTACCATGCTGAAACCCTTACTCTGCAACCTGAATCCACAATGAAGAATGGCGTACTCAATCTCAGTCAACAATGCACTCTGCCTGAAGAATCCAATGCCAATAACTGCTGAGGGCTACGTCCCAGCCAGTCCAGATCTTGGGGTTTGCATCCTGGATGAAGAATCGCCCACTCAAAGCTAATTCGCAAAATAAGTTTGATTTGTGTAAAAAGATAATGAACAATTTGGTCTTCATCTCCTTATATCTCCTTTCCTTTCCAAGCCAAACCCTAAAAGGAAGTAAAGTTGGCGCATTATGAAAAGAGTGTTATTTTCTAATTATGGCGTCAACTATAGGAAAATAACACTAAATTGCAAATAAATAGCTTCAGGCATCCAAAAAGACTCCGGAAGGTGAGAATCATGTAGCAAAGTTCAAGACCTTTCCAACGAGCTATAACACATAGGCATATCAACCCAGATGAAGCCAGAAACCCCTTATTACTCCGAAATGACTAAATACATAGCTTATTTTAATTTATTTAATCGCTACCTTAGGAAATATTTAAATATATTAAAATTTATCCAATAATAGCCCAAAATGACCAAACAATCATGAATATAACTTTGTCACCTATCTGTGACCGATGCCTAAAAAGCTGAGCTAACTGGCAGTCCCATCCCTAAAATCTAGAGATGCTCCTAGAAACTAGGAAACACACCCAATCTTCCTGAAACTGAAACCATGGTATGGTTCTATAGAACCTCAAATATGGAAACTGCCACAACCTCCTAAAATGTAGGGAATCTCCCTAAAATCAAGGAACTGCTCCCAACAGCCCACAAACTACCTGAAACACCAACTCTGGATATTGAATACCCTGTGTGAGTCTCTATCCACCACTGCCAACCTACGAGATCCAAATAATAGACCATCCCACTACTCTTCTCCTGTCACCTAGAAGGGGGACATTACAAATTATTTTTATTACTGATTAATTGTGTTATGGGGCAACTTAGGAAAAATATCTATCTGCCAGCAATATTGTTATTTTCCTAAGTCAGTGGCATTAAAAAGGTGGCGTTGAGAAAGATGAAATATTTCATGTTTATATTATTTTATTTCGCAAAGTTGTCACCTAGGAAAAAGTTCGAACTTTGCCTAGGGAGTTTGGGAAAATTAACGCCATGTCTAGGGGAGGCTATGACATGAAATGAAATTGAATTTCAATGGTTTTGGATGCCATTTGCATTTGAATTTGGAAAAATCTATAAATACAGGTGCTTGGCCTCTCATTTGGTATCAAATGAATTTGCATCGTTATGCTGCTGAATTGGCGACCGAAAATTTGAGCTTCGAAGTGTGGCTTCCTAGCTAAGTCTCAGTTTCGTACTTGCAAGATACTACCTAGCTGTGTCCATGTATTCCTAGTGCTATTGGTGAGTGAGTTGCAGATTGTGGAGTGTTCTATTTGGGATTGGAGTGTTTTCTGGTTGCTAGTTGCGGGACTGCTAAAAGTGTATTTTGCTCACACCTCTTGACCAGGCGATTCCATCATCCTGGGTATTGGCTCATCCTTCCTTCCTACCACTGTGTTGACGAGTCTAAAATCGCATTGCTGCAAACTCCATACAACCAACATAGAATAGAATAAACCTGCTAAGTATCCTATCCTCTCTTGAGATACGGAAGTCCCTAATGCTATTTTTTATATTTGATCAAAGGGGACAACCTCAAGGTTTCTTTTGTCAGGTCTTGACTGCGGGATTTTCTCAGTGGTTTGATGTGTTTATGAAACACAAGGGGGACTTACAATAGGATAGGTAATTTATAGATAAGTTCCCTGGAATCTTTATGGTTTTTTTTATCAAATGATTTCGGTTAAGTTGATACTGTTTTTAATGGGACTACGGATTTTCTTGATAAAAAGGGGAAAAAGGAGGGAAGGATAGGGAGAGAGAGATACATGAAATGTAAATTTTAATTAATATAGCAGTTTCATCAAACAGACGGACACCTCCAAATAACAAGACTAAGCATTACTAGCTACTCAAGCACAGTGTTTGCATAAATCTAGTGCAATCTTCAAAGGAAAATAAGATTTTTCATGTTATCAAGTACAACTTCAGAACTTTTACATTCATAGTGAGTATTCAATAACCGAACTTAAGCATATAAAAGGTTCAGATTAACCATGCATAGAGAAAGGCAATCAGCCATTCCCCAATGGTGTGAACTGCAAGGATTCTATCAGGATGTTTGCTTGAAAATGCTATGTAAAGGAAATAAACATAACTGAAAGATTTCTAAATTAAGTGAAGAAGGAGACCATGCACTCACAAGGAAACTTGAAAACAGTCTTAATCTTTGCATTAATTCCTGTAAATTTCGCCAGAGCTTTTGCAACAATCCAAGAACTTCTTACAAAATGAGAGAAACTAGTCCCCTTTAAATAGGCTTCAAAAAAGGATGAATGGCCCAGATCTAATCTAAACAAGTGGCCCAGATTCATCCATAAAGTATGGCTGCCCATACCCATAAATGGGGGACAAATATCAACAACCACCCCAAAAGGAGCAATAACTACCCAAAAAGGTAATTATAGCAATTTCAGAAATAATCCAAAAAGGTGCCCACATAAAGTTTTACATTTTGTTGACTAAAAGTCAAATGTCACCTTTTGGTGCAAAAGTGCGCTTTTAAGACTTAGAGAGAAAAAAACACTTTTAAGAAATCACTTTTTCTACTTCAGCCCCACACTCCTTTTCTAGAAATTCATCTTCACCATGCAAATATTCCCACCATAGATCACGACCTGCTGCACGTTCCTCACGAACATATTCCTGGAACCTGATGCATAATTTGAAAAGCAGACTGAATGGAGGCATAGGAGGATGGTGAATTTTATATTGCATGCCTTCGAGGTATTGGTCTACCTGCTTCAGACCATCTTGCCAACTGGAACGATTACGCTCAAAGCACAACATGTCCGAGTGGAATTGACCGGCGAAGCCTAGGTCCTTAATGGAATAAGTGATCTTATTTGTTCCCAATCTTTCCTCCCAGTCTGGCGGTATCACTTCATCGGATTGGTCATTTACCCATCCCGAAACCATTGATCGAAGGATTATCTTGCCAAGTTCCTACATGGTTTTCAGAATTACCTCGCATGCATTGTGTTCTCTATCGATGATTTCCTTCGCATCATTCTTCATGTTGATAGTCCACTACCATTCCTTAAGAGTGCTGATGTTATGAGGATCTAGGATGGCGGGTAATGTAGGAATCTGTGCATGGGTCCAGAAAAGAGCGCTCATGAGGGGAAGAGTAGTGGCAGCCACTTCCTGGATGTGGAGGGATTCCCTCTTTACCTCTAATAACTTAACCAAAGTGGTTTCTCGGTGGCGAGCCATTTCCTTCACTTCCTCAAGGATTCGTTCTCCCCTTTTTCTGATGCCTTGTATCCATTCCTTGACGGCCCTTGCGGTGTCCCGTACTCCTTCAAATTCTGTTGTGGTCCTCTGTGCCAATGCTATCGGGGGAATGTGGGATTCAGAGGCATTGTGTAATGGTCTCAGGAGTTGATCGATGTACCCCTCGGCCTGTTCAACACGGGCCCGATACATATCCTTCTCAGCTGTTATCTCTTCAAGTTGCTTGAGTATGTTTTGCACTGAATCCTTGAATTCTTCTTTTTCTTGCTCCTTAGTGGCTCGTCCAATGGGGACAGTCGGGATGCTATAATCTGCTAGTGTGATCTGATCTGCTGGCTTATCTGCAGGCGGGGTGGCAATGTGAAGGGTGCGGTTCCTTTGCTCGTCTTTGGTCACTCTAGAATATGCCTTGGGCTTTTTCTTCCCCTTAGCTTTCGCTTGGTCTATGTGCGAGAAAATGTCCTCTAGATCAATAGGCGGTTTGGTGGCAGCCTTGCGCTGGGCTCTGGCAATTAACCATTCTTGAGGCACTGTTTGGGCTGATGATGTGGTTAAGTCTGCATTCTGTTTTTTGAGGTTTTCAGCCGACTCGTCACAGATTTGCAGTTGTTCTATTACCGGAGGGGTGGGGGAGGTGCCAAGTTCCTTACTTGCAGCTGAACTTTCTCCCATTTCACTGAACAGTTGTCTAGTATCTTCACGTGATGGTTGTTCTTCGGTCCTTTCGAGCTCACGAGTCTCCTCTATCCTTTGTTCTCCTTCAACAGTAGAGTCATCTTTGGACGTATTGTGGAGCAGCAATTCATGGCAACTCTGTTGGGTGGGTTCATGCACTTCGATCCCTTGAATGGATGGAATCTCTCCTTCCTCTATTTGGTTACCCGGTTGGGTTGATTCAATGGCTCTTAGCTCAGCTTCTAGCATGTCGGGTGCGGGAGGATCATCAGTTCCAAACACATCAATGTCACTTTGAGAAGGCGGAGCAGGTATATAATCTAATTCCACTACATCGTCGGACGAACTGGGGTCCTTTGATGATGAAGTGACCTCTGGTCTCCTTATAGGAATCTTTTCCCTTCTTGTTCTCTTGGACGTCCGAGTCCCTCTGCAAGCCTTAGCCTTCTTTCTCTTCGTAGGTTTCTCAATTTCTTCTCTGGGTGCACTGGACGTTCCTTCATCTTTGGAAGACTGAGAATCGAGGCTGCCCATTAGGTGGTAAGTGAACTGGACTCCCTCATGAATTAGCCTCTCAATTTGCTGATGTAACCATTGGTCTGTGTATCTTGCTGGGGCTGCCATGACTGCCTCAAAATCAGTGATCAGGTCCTATGACCAATCAACACCTGGCAAAAGATGCCTTACTGCCTCAAATTCTCGGACTTGAAGGCAATTCTCTGAATCTGTGAGTTGATCTGGGACCCGACGATATTCGAAGAGCCGCATTTGCTGCACACTCGGTCTAGAATATTCACGTCTCCGGACCTTGTAGTCATCAGAGCAATTCTTCCAATAGTCTTCAACTGATTCCTTTGCTCTGTACCGCCTACCATAGGCTCTCTTCGCCAGATTATCGTGATCGAAATATTTTCTCGAAAAATGGTCCTGTAGGCCATTAGAGGCCAGCTCTGCGAGGGATTCCTCTACTAGGGTGGGGGTCTTCAGGTGGACATCATGGTTGCCTATGATCATGGGGAACGTGAATCCAGCTTGCTTGCTTTCTCTGAGTAAGATGTCGGCCGGACGTGACTGCCTTGCGACCTCCATAAGAATTGTTTTGTCGGTTGGGTACCGTGGAAGTCAGAGAGGGGCACCATCAAAGTCCGCTATTAGGAGAACCTTGGGAATTGGATGAACCAGGCCCCGTATCTCTGTACTAGAATAGTAGCTTTCTCTAAGAGCCTTATGTGTAATCCTCCCTACATTAGCCTGACCAGGCGCATTGTGAAGGCATCATTGACGCGCTCATATTGGCCAACTGCGTAAGCTGAGCTGCTCTTTTCCCTCTGGGCTATATCTTGGTAATGCAGCTGTGGGTAACAATCATAGACCTTTACGTGACCAGGCCCATTCCCGATTTCACCTTTCATTATCAAACCTAGCAACGGCTGGTTCTTGGCGAACATGTAGACCAAATAAGAGGTCATAGTGAAGTATTTCTTGGTTTCAAGCTCAATCAGCTGAGTGTGGATGTTGTCGCTTATGATCTAGGCCCAGTCAAACTTAGACTTCCCAACGAAGACTTGTTCTGTGAAATAGAACATCCACTCTTCAAAGTAGTTGGATTTAGGAAGTCCCATAACTCGGCTGAGTAATGTGACCATATCCCTATGTTCATTATGAAAATCGCTTCTTGGGGTCTTTTTCACAATCCTGGCGCTCGGGAGCCTTCTCTCCTTGTACCACTCTTCGTTGATCAGTGCTCTGCATTGGGCCGGATTCATATCATATGCCCCTTGTGCTTCATCTATGGTTGTGGTTGTGGGATTGTTTGGGAAGGGAATGTCGAATGCGTCGCCGATGGCCTCAGGAGTGAAGTTGGCGATGGTCATGTTCTCGAGGAGCACCAATCTGGAATTTGGTTGATAGTGCCGGGCGGCCTCTACCACTAACTCATAGTTCTGTACTGGTGGAGGAAATCCCGCTGCCTGGGCGATGCCACTTTCCACCATCTGTCTAGGCTTGCCATATGCGTTAGGGGAGAAGACCCGATTCCTGAAGTCCTAAATGTCAATATGGCCTAGGTCGGTATCACCGATATTGTCCTAGACGCTCTGAACTTTTGACTCCCTCAATCCTCCTCTTTGATACTGGTATTTCATCCTTTCAACTTTGCGTGGGATATTTGATTTGGGTGCTCGTGATGTCTCGGCTGCAGCGGGCGTCTTTGATGATTCTACCACCGATTTAGGCATTTATCCTGCACAGTCGGACGCGGATTACGAGACGATACAAAATAAGTAAGGCGGGTTAGATAGAAAATACTCCAGCATTCAAGGATTAATTCAAAATTTAGATTGGACATGAAGCGACATTTCTAGCTGACAGCTTGATTGATTTGAACCAAAGTATTCATGAAGCTTTTGATCGCGAATTTACACTTAGGCATTTTCTGGATTAATTCTCAATAGGGACAGAGCTCAAAAAATTCTCCTAAGTTTGAAAATGCAATCTCTAGTTAAACCTTAGGAGCAAATTCTAAATTTTGACTGCTTAGCACAACGTTTCACAAGCGAAAAAGATGTGAATTTCAAAAATTTAAGCATTTTAATCAGATTTCGCACATACGTCCATTTGATTTATAAGCATTTCAGATGATTAAGAGAGACAAAGCGTACTTAACTGATGAGAGTGGATGGCGAGAAATTGCCCGACCTTGCTACGTAAAGATGAATGGACAATTCTGCAAAGTTTTGAATCCAACGGTTATCTCCTTAATTCAAATTTTCGCGGTTGCTGTTTGAAAGGAATTTATCATTTTTAAACGGTTTTTACCTCGGGCAATTGGCAATCTGAACTTGAGTGTTAATGGTTTGCAGCGTTTTACCTTGAATGCAAAATGCGTGAAATTGGATCTGTCTCCCTTCCAAAATCGGACGTGATCCTCCTTTACATGAAATTCGGTAGTATGGAGAGGGTTTATGGCGTTTTGAAAACTTCTTACAGCGCAACTTTGGAGGTTTGAAGAGCTCCTGCAAATTTTAATATCCTAACACTCATCCCCTTTCTGGCGAATTTCGGAGAATGGGGGGGGTTTATCAATTTCGAATTGCGTTTTCCTTAATGAAATGCTTGAGCGCTACCAGGCAAACTTCGGACCTAAGCGACTTTCGGGGGGGGGGGGGGGGGGGGAATAGAGGATTTTATCATTTTCGAGCTCCTTACTTGCCCTACGCGTTGCACTTTTGAAGTTTATGGCGAATTTTCGGAGCTATGGCGATGTTTTGCAAACTTTAAACTGCGCTTTCTAACCCTAAGGGTGAACTTCGGACTATGAACGCCCTTCGCACTTTTTGCGATTTGAAAGATTTCGAGTGTTTAGACGTTTGGAATTTTGCATTTTTAGGCCAAATTCAGATCTTTGGTGCCTTTTGGCGAATATGGGAGCTTTAGCGCTTTTTGCAAATTGGAGATATTTTCGGACCCTAGCACATGTTTCACAACTTTTCCAAAAACTTCGGAGTTTCGGATCTTAAACGCTATTTGGAATTTCGCGATTTTCGCCCACTTTAAAATAAACTTCGGACCATGAATGCTTTTTAGAATTCAAAGTAATTTCGGACCATTGGGCATATTTGGAATTTCATGATTTAGACCCTTTTGGCGAATTGAAAGGATTTCGGAGTTTTCGCGTTTTGGTGACCCAAAGGCATTTTCAAACCATCTGCTTATTTTGCAAATTTCGAAGAATTTCGGACCATTTGCCCCATTTTGCAAATTTTACGAATTTCGGACCATTTGCCCTATTTTGCAAATTTATACAAAACTTTGAATTTCTGCCCCAGGGTCCGAAATTGGATGTTTTAAGCGAAATTTGGACCATTTGCCCTATTTTGCAAATTTATACAAAACTTTGAATTTTGGCCCCAGGGTCCGAAATTGGATGTTTTAAGTGAAATTCGGACCATTTGGGGTCTTTTGCAACTTTTCAAAGCATTTTCGGACCTTAAGCTAGTTTTGGGAAATTTTAATTTTTTTGAAATTTAACCCCAGGGTCCGAAATTCGGCCCCCTGGACGATTTTGGCAATCTTTTAACCTTGTGAAGCTTTAACATTTTTGGCCTCTGGGTCCAAAATTCGGTGACTTAGGCAATTTTGGCAACTTTTGAAATTTCGGACCCTTTGCCAATTTTCACAGTTTAACAAATTTTGAAATTTCTCTTAATTTGGCCTGAAAGTCCAAAATTTTACTCCTAGAGCGATGTTGGCGATTTAAACTTTCTCCTCGAGAAGCGTGAGCTTGGGCACTTGGGCAAGTTTGTCAACCTTGGCACTTTGGCCAGGAAAGTCGCTCCATCAGCAGGCGAAAATCATCCTTTATTCAAAATCTCATAAACATCGCAAGGACAAACCTTATGCAATCTATCTCATCGCTCTTGTGCAAAAAACGACAACTTTGGGTCCTCGTGCGACCTTTCAGACGTACTGCTCTTTGCTTGGCGGGCTTCGCCAATTTCTATCACCTTACGCCTATTCAAGGCAATTTCACAATTTTGAACAAACTCTTGGCATTCGTGCTCGAGGGCTAGACTAGCCTGATGGATTCATCGGCTCTTTTCATTGACATCATTACTCTACGGACCAATTGCGGACTCGCTCGAAAGGATGCGAGACACTCTGCGAGGAACTTAACAGGGCGAAGACGAAAGGCCCAAAAACAGGAAGGGGGACCCTGTCGGCGACAGGGAGCGTGTGCAACGCACAACACACTGGCGATGCATATTGTAACTTTTTAGCATCTTATTTTGAGTGCGGATTTTTATATTGCAAATCGAACTTCTCAGGTTAGGCGTTGGGTTTTGTGAATGCATTGGGAAGCGTGCAAAATAAATATGGGTGTTTCGATGGCTTTCCTTGGGTTTGTTTTCATTGTAGCGGGTATAGCAATTATTTAGAACAAATTTTGGGTGAATTGGGTGAGTAATGAGAGAGTTATGAGCGTTTTTGTGAATCCATAGGCTGCTGGTTTTGCAATTCCAACCTACAGATTTTGATGTTAGCAGAAATTTCATGTTCTTATTTGGATATTCAGCATTACTCTCTTCTCACATTATCTTGATTATTGTAAGGTTAAGTAGTAGTACTACTAACCAATTCTGGTTTGTAACTCTCACCCCGTTGAAAAGTGGAAGAGGCTGGCTTGCCGCCTATTTTCAAGTAAATTGTAATTCAGTCCTCCCACTACATAAGTGGTTGAGTGATGTATAAGTGTAATGGTCCTCCCGCTGCATAAGCGGTTGATTTGAGATTGTTTTGTAATTTCAGTCCTCCCGCTAAATATCGCGGTTGAGTGATTTGTGCCTTTGTATGTTTCTCTTCGCTGGTTAACCGCCAAGTTTCTTGCATTCCCGCTGGATAAGCGGAAGGGGCTGGCTTGCCGCCCAAGCATTGTATTGTTTCCAGTTATTTGAAGCTAACGATCCCCTCAACACCGTATGCTCTCACCTTCCCACATTGGGCACTTGGTGATCAGAAAGTGGAAGGGTTGCATTTTCCAGCAAGTTTTCAGTTTATGCTTTCTAACCTTAACGGGTTATCTGTTTGTGGATGATTATTATTGGCCTAAAAAAAATAAAAAATAACTGGGATATTACAATATCATAAAGTTGGATTTGATCTCCTATAAGATATTAACCATAATTAGCTTCAAGTTCCACAAATTACATGGACAAATTACATTATTCTAATCATGGAAGCATACATCTGTAAAAAATCGCGATTATACCCGATTAATCGGGAGTCGGGGAGCTTGCCGATTTTTTCCCCCAAAAAATCGGATATAATCGGTCAACCCTAGGTCAACGATTTTTCCAGAAAAAATCGCCAAAAAAACCCGATTTAAATGCGGAAAAAACGTAGAAAAAAACATAACCCTAAATAGGGCGAAAACGATGGAAAGTATTGGTTTTTTTTTTTGGTTTCTTCCAAGTTTGAGGAGAAGAAATCGCACGCACAGCCGATAGCCCCGCAATATCGCAATTTATTCTTTGGCACATAGCCGATAGCCGAGAAGAAATCGTGAGTTGGTCTGTTGAATCTCAAACTCATGATATGCCTCGGGTCAAAGAAGGGTAATGCCGATATTGAATATTTAATATTTCGATCTTAAATTTTAGGGTTTGTTTGTGATGCTACTATAGTTTTAATATTTAATATTTCGATCTTAAATTTTAGGGTTTGTTTGTGATGCTACTATAGTTTTAATATTTAATATTTCGATTTTTTATTTTTAGTTTAAATTTTTGCTTTTCCTAATAAAATTGATATTTTCATATTTTATATTTAAAACATGTCTATTTGTTATTTAATTTTAAAAATTTATTATAATGTATTAAAATTTAACATTTTAATATATTTAAATAGATTTTAATTATAATATATTCATTATTTAACATTTAAAATTTAATATATCTATTAATAATAATTTAATTAAAGTTTTAAATATATTATGTTATATCTTTTAAAAATTTATTATAATGTATTAAAATTTAATATTTTAAAATATTTAAATTAGATTTTAATTATAATATATTCATTATTTAACATTTAAAATTTAATATATCTATTAATAATAATTGAATTAAATTTTTAAATATATTATGTTATAACTTTTATAAATTTATTATAATGTATTAAAATTAAATATTTTAAAATATTTAAATTAGATTTTAATTATAATATATTCATTATTTAACATTTAAAATTTAATAAAACTATGAGACTATTCAATTTGTAATGGCTCTGCATGCGAAAAATTGTCGCAATTCCTATGCGACATCTAACCTGTTGTCGAGGCCTCCTTATGGCAACTTTCTGGGCTATGCAAATCGATTTTCTGTTCTTGCTAGCAAACACCAGGATGATGCCCATAGTCTTATCTCAGAAGCAGCAAAAACGCGAGATCAACAGACCTTCTTCGTGAAG
This sequence comes from Cryptomeria japonica, assembly GCF_030272615.1. Lineage (NCBI taxonomy): Eukaryota > Viridiplantae > Streptophyta > Pinopsida > Cupressales > Cupressaceae > Cryptomeria > Cryptomeria japonica. The sequence goes on from NC_081415.1 coordinate 328,111,535, forward strand.
ACCAAATATTCGCTGATAGATTTGGGAAGGGCTCCCCCTCCTCCCCTAAACACTGACGACCAGAGTTGGCAGAAGGCTAGACGCAAGCAACCCAAATGCCCAACAAGTGGGGCGAATCGTCAGCCAGTATGCCATGACCGTCGTCCACTGCGTTATACGAAGAAGGGTTTTTTAAAACCTACCCACAAAGACAGAACTATAAACCAGGGAAACACTCTCCGGCGAAAATTTACAGAGAAGATTTCATGGGGCAAGGAAACCCTAGCTAGACATTCACTGCACCACCATCAAAAACCATCGGCGGACAAACAAATTAAGGGTGACCAATCAATGCGTCCATCAACCACAGAGGAAAGGCTAGTGATAGAAATCGACAATCAAACCCTAACAAAGTATCAGAGGCACTGTAAAGAATTCGTCATCTTTGCTCGATGGGAAGGTATAGGTACTCCAGCCGAACAAATTGCTGAATGGTTAAAGACATCCTTTCAGGGCCTGGTAAGTATCGACTTCCTCCCTGAAAATTTCCTTTCAATAGAATGTAGCAATCCAGATTTGAGAAATAGGCTTCTAAATGGGGATATTTCGACATATAAGGGTTTTTGCTTAGAATGCTGGGAATGGCAACCCCGTTTTGATATCCCGTTTAAAACCTTTTATGGTAAATAGAGCAATATCAATAGATAACTTACCAGAAGAACTTCGTAATTTAGAAATCTTAAGAATGATAGGCAATAAGATAGGGAAATTCGAATGTGTCAAAAAAACCCCATTTAAATTCTCAAACAATGTTCTCATGGTGACTATGGATATCAATATCAAAACTTTTAAAAACATAGTTTTAAAAATCAATAACCACATTTTAAACGTCGAGCCATCCTTTTATAATGGCCCCATTGTAGATGATATTTCCAGGAAAAACCTCACCTGTAATGTCATACCCTTGGATAAAACATAATAAAGAGGGTGTCAAATTTAAATTTATGGAAGGAATTGGGGGTTTCACTTTGGAAGGCGATGAATCTTTAAAGATAGAAACTAAACATCAAGCCTCTGCAACGGATACGGCATTGGATCGATGCTATGAGTCCTTATCTAAGGACTCCTTGAATAGGAAGCCAATCTCCCCCTTCCTCCTATCTCTGGAAGTAGGTATGACAAAAACAGTTGAACCTTGGAACAACGAACAAGATTTAGAAGATGGGGAGATTAGTGAGCCACCAGTGTAGAAGGAACTGCCGTGTATATGCACTCTAGGGGAAAACCTAAATATCAACTCTGGAATAAGCATAGACTCGGGGAAGGAAATAATGAGCCCCCTGAGGCTTTCAACAGAAGTAAATTTATCCCTTTCAGAGCAACCAGTGGTGAAGGCAGGTTGTCCCCCTGCTAAGGATAATGGTTCTGAGCAAGAACAACCGACAACACAAGATAAGGATATGGAGGATAGTGGGGGGCCAGAGGAAAATAGACCACCCCTGAATATTGATTCAGTGGTGGCAGAAGGGGAAGTGAGAGAACAAGTAGAAAGGGAAGTCAACATTATTTCCAACTTTATTGGGGAAGAAGTAGTTAATGACCTAATGGAACAGTTTGTTGATGAGGTTTGTGATTCTGAAGAATTGGAAAGGCAAAGGGAGCTATATGTAAAAATTTAGTGGATAGTGCTAGAGTCAATATGGAAACAAAAGAATTGTTCATTGTCCTAGATAACTTGGAAAATGAGAACCCAAACATTCTAGGCATTCATAATACAAAGGAGAGCAAAGACTCTCCCGACTGTGCCAAGTCCATCAAAAGGAGGGGTAGGAGATCCCTTGCTGAATTAAGAGCCAAGGATGGGGAGGCTAGGGGCCAACCAAAAATTTCATCTCTATTTAATGTAGGGGAGGGGAAGTTCCTCCCCACAGAGCCATGAAACTCTTATCATGGAATGTTATCATAAAAGGCTGTATATCTGAATCAAAACCAGACATAATTCTAATCCAAGAAACTAAAATGAACTCATCCGAGATAGACCTCTTTGAGAAGAAATTGGGTTTTAGAAAACTGAAGTATTCCCCAGCCCTTGGGGCTTTAGGAGGCTTAGCAATCATCTGGGATCCTAGATATTCCTCGTTTACACCATTAGAGATAAAACAAAATTGGATAGGGGGAAAGGTAAACTGCTATAATAATAAGTTAAGATTTAACTTGATCAATGTATATGGTCCGATTGAGAACAGGGATAAAGCTCAAGTCTAGTTGGAACTTGAGACTTTCTTAAGAAACAATCTGAATGAGATGTGTATTATTGGAGGAAATTTCAATGCCATCACTCAGGCATCAGACAAAAGAGGAGGTAGTAACAAGTTACCTAGCGCGGCATTGGACTTCAAAAATTGGATCAATAGGAATTCTTTGTTGGAAATCCAGACAGCAAAGAACACCTTTACATGGAACAACAGAAGGAAAGGTTTTAGCAATATTGCTGAAAAGCTCAACAGATTTTTTATGCATGGGGGGCTTATGAATTTCAATTACACTATGGAAGCAGAGATCCTACCTTTATCCGGTTCTGACCATTATCCACTCCAACTTAACATTCTGGCAGAACAAGGACCAAGAAACTGCCCGTTCAAATTTGAGAACATGTGGTATAGGGATGATAACATCATCAACCTGATTGAACAATCGTGGAGTGAATCATTATTCTCAGGCTCAAAGATGTATATTGTTGCAAACAAACTGAAGTTAATCAAAAGGAGGCTCTTGGAGTGGAATAGAGAGCACTTCGGTAACATCTTTGATAAGAAACTTTTAGTAGAAAAAGACTCAAGGATTTTAATAGGGAAGTTTTTGATCAAGGGATGGATGAACCTCTCTTCTTAAAGGAAAATTTTTTACTGAAAGAGTATGAAAAGATTCTGGCAAAAGAAGAAATCTTTTGGAGACAAAAATCCAGGGAAACATGGTTGAAAGATGGAGATCGCAACACAAAGTTCTTTCATAACAGCACCAAGCAGAAAAGATGGGTAAACTGAATCTCTAACATTAAGAACTACCAAGGGTTAAATCTGGAAGACCCGTCAGAGGTGGCAGCGGAAGCGGTAAGGTTTTTTGAAGGCATCCTTAACAATACTGTTGGTTCCAACCTTAGAGGCCAACATAATATAATTAGAAATATTCCAAAATCATTGATGCAGAACACAACAGATGTCTGCTTGAGAAATTTACAGAGGAGGAGGTTAAAACTGCCCTCATGAAAATGAATCCAGATAAGGCTCTGGGCCCAGATGGCTTCCCAACTAGTTTCTTCCAAAAATGTTGGGGTTTTATGGGTTCGGAGATCTCGAAGGCCTTAGAGGGTGTTAGAAACTTAGGTAAGATACTGAAGGAGATCAACAATACTTTCTTAGTTGTGATTCCGAAAAAAGAGAAACCTGATAGCTTTAATGAATATAGGCCCATAGCCCTATGTAATACCCTTTATAAACTACTTACCAAAACTCTAGCAAATTGACTTGAGAAACTTCTCCCTATCATCATTAGCAAAGAACAAACAGGCTTTGTGCCCGATAGATCAATCTATGACAAGGTAATCATAGCTCAGGAAGCTATACATTTGGTCCAGCATAATGGAGCTCCAAGCATGCTGGTCAAATTAGATATTAGTAAAGCATATGACAAAGTGGATTGGAGATTTTTATGCAAATGTTTGGAAGCATTTGGCTTTACCAAATCTTGGATCAACCTTATTTTTGAATGCATATCCACCCCCAAATTCTCTGTCATGGTCAATGGCTCACCTGAAGGTTTTTTTAGTAGCTCTAGGGGACTTAGGCAGGGAGACCCTATGTCTCCTTTCCTCTTCATCATTATGGCAGAGGCTCTTGGTAGGTCTATCTCAAAGGCTAGGGAAGAGGGTGAAATCATAGGTATACCCATTACTAGTGGTCTAACCCCCATTACCCACCACCAATTTGTAGATGATACAATGCTTTTTGGTCAAGGCGACATTAGGGAAGCAAGGGCCTTCAAAGGTATCCTCAAATCCTACATGGAAGCCTCGGGTCAAGAGGTCAATTTGGAGAAGTCAACTGTGTTCATGTTCAACATAGAAACCGCATCCGAGGAAGAGATATGCAGGGTCTTGGAGATCAAGCCTGGTCTCCTCCCTTGCAAATATTTAGGCATCCCTTTGGATAAAGGAAGCAGGACATGTAAGTCTTGGGACCACATGGTGGAAAAAAACAAGAAGAAAATTAACACTTGGAAAGGGAAATGGCTGTCCTCTGCAGGTAGGGCAACCTTGGTCAAATCAATTCTGGCAGCAATGCCCATTTACCAACTTTCTTGTCACAATTTATCGGCTAAAAACCGGGATGAGCTAAATAAACACCTTAGAACTTTCTTTTGGCAAGGTGCCAATGAAGATAAGAAAATATCACTTCTATCTCGGGATAAGATTTGTAGACCAAAAGAAGGAGGAGGTGCCGGCATTAAAAATATCCGTGACCAAAGCAAGGCCCTTGGGGCAAAGTTAGTATGGAGAATGTTCAGACACCCCCATTCAAAATGGGTAAGAATCTTGTACCATAAATACCTTAATGAAGATAACCCTATCCAAATATTTAGAGAAAACAATCCGCCCAGAGGCTCTCGCATATGGAACGTTATGCTGGAATGCAGAAATATTATCACCGACAAACTCACTTGGAACCTAGGGTCAGGGGAAGATGCCTTGTTTTGGTCAGACTCTTGGGGAGGGTATAAGGTGATCGAGAAAATCCATGACTTTGGGCCTACAAGAGCACTCCTAGAATCAAACAGAGGGAAACTAATTGGGAACTACATTTCTCCCTCAGAGGATGGAGCGGGGTGGCTATGGATAGTCAGAGAAAATGAGGATATCCCTGTAAGGGATAAAGACAAACTCATGGCAATTCTAAGAGATAGAAACATCTCCTTTAGTCTAGGCAAGGATAGGCTTGTGTGGGATGGCTCCATGAATGGGGAATACAACTCCATGGATGGGTATAATCACATCACTAAAGATCATCTTAGACCCAAGACGAAGCTGCCTCTGAAACTCTACTGGGACAGGTATTGCCTACCCAAGGCTGGAGTCTTCATATGGCTTGCTCTCTAGAATAAGCTCTTGAGTGTTGAAAAATTCAAGAGGATGGGGTATGAGGGACCTAGTAGATGCCCTCTTTGTGAAAAGGATGAAGAGGACACAAACCACCTCCTCCTCAATTGCAACTATGCAAACCAATGCTAGGTGTGGTTTACCCAGAAACTAGCCTGGTCCTCTGCCTTTCCTCAAACTATTTTAGGAATGCTCAAAGTCTGGCCCATCCTAAGAAGAGGTTGTCTTTTTGAAGGCTTATGGATTTCTCTTCCATCTTCTATAATTTGGGAATTGTGGAAGGAAAGAAATAGGCGTCTTTTCAAAAATGAAAAATTAGAGGTGAATCGGGTAATCAATAAAATTGAGGCTGCTATGATCAAAAAAATCAACAGTATGATCAACTTCGGTCTGAAGAAGAATGCTATAGTAACTTATTGGGATGAGAAGATGAAGGGGATATGGGAGGGACTATCTATCCCACCCTATATTGGGGATGGCCCTGAAGTAAATCTAAGGAAAAGAGATGAATGTAAGTGGCAACCTCCAGGTGAGGGATGGCTGAAGCTAAACTTTGATGGGGCCTCCAGAGGCAACCCAAGGGTGGCAGGGATAGAATGCTCTATCCATAACTGGGAAGGAAAGGAAATTGCCCTCAGGGCTAATCCAATAGGTAATAAGACTAATAATTGGGCTGAACTGGCTGCCCTGCTGGAAGGCCTTAATATTTGCAGAAAGATGGGAGTGAAGAATTTGGATATTGAAGGGGACTCAGCAATTGTTATCAACGCTCTAAGAAAAGCTAGTATGCCCAATTGGAGACTCAACTCTGTATTGACATTGGCCATTGAGTTATGCAAAGGCTTTGAGAGATTTACGATCAATCACATCTATAGGGAAGGCAACAAAAGGGCTGATGAGTTAGCTAACTTGGGAGCTGATGGCATTCATCTTCCCTGAAAGCCCTTAGGTCTTCTCATTAAATGTCTGACAACATAACATTTAAACAAGGAAACAGCAGAGCAGCTAAGCTTTCTTACTTAGGAGTAGCTGGCGTGGAGTTCAAAATCCTAAGCAAAACCAATGCTCTGTCTGATAAGGCAAAGCCTCCATCAGTCTAGCGAAATCCATATGTCATCCCCAATAGGAGGATAATCCTCCCTCTCGCTCTCTCAGATGCTAGCAATAGCTTATCCTTGTCCCTTTTAGGCGCTTTAACCTCTCTAGGTTCATTCTATTTCTCCTTCTGCCTCCTTGGCCTCCCTTTAGCAAGCCCATCTTAAGAATCATCTGTTACGGAGCTCGAAGAAGCAGATTTGAAGTCATCCCGATAACCCGATGAAGTCGCCTTCAGTCATTAGGTCTGCATCGGCTATCAGGTGGACTTGTTCGGCGTTACGCCGATACCCGATGGATTCACCTCAGGCGATCGGGGTTGTCATCGGCTATTGGAGGTTCAATAATGGAGTTAAGCCGATACCCGATGAAGTCGCCTTAGGCGATCGGGTTGACATCGGCTATCGGGAGGACTGCATGGAAGCTACGCCGAAGTCCAATGGATCCTCCTTGGGTCATTGGAGTGCTATCGGCTATCGGAGGGGTCTGTGAGCAGCTCTGCCGATATCCGATGGATTTGTCTTCAGTGATCGGGTCTGCCATCAGCCATCGGAGATGCAGTTTTGGAGTTTTGCCGATATCCGATGGAGTCGACTTGTCTGGAGCCACGTGTTTAAGAACCGCATTCTAGTTCGTCGGGGATCGCGAGTGCTCACTTCGAACCAAAGTCCATAAGATGAGCTCGTGGTCGCATTAGAAGTTCCTGCAGGTGTATTTGAACTCGAACCGGTGCGAGTCCTGGGTGCATGTGGGATAATTGTTAGATTTCTAACCGAGTGGTGCAACTGACAGTTGAACTTGGCCTCCCTTTAGCAAGCCCATCTTAAGGAATCGCACCAATATATATATATTCATATATATACACATTTTTATACATATATATATATTCTCATTTATATATATATATATATAGATATATATACATGTATATGGATTTATATATATATATATAGTGTCATACTCATAGGAGTCAGATTTATATATAGTCATACTCATACAAACATATATAGGTATATGTATTTATATATACATATAAATTTATAGATATAATCCAAAACTTATATATACCTTGCTAGATATATAAATATGGGTATATACATAAACTATAGAGTTATATGTATATGTATAAACCATGAATATTATACATAGATATATACATATATCTATACATATGTATATATATTTTTTGATAAATAGTATTGATATATAAGATTTTATGACTAGTAGTATGCAACGGTATATAGGAATATGCATATGTATATAGACATGCATTCATATATATCATTACAACTGAAATATATACATGGATATATAGGTATTAATATTTACATATACATTGCATACTAAAAGGAATAAAATATTATGAATCCCTTTAGAGTTCGCCTTATCTTCTTCTCTAAGCCTTCTAGGCTCATTATAGACTTTTTTAGCTTAAGCTTTGGCTTTTTAGAGGGATTTGCTTTTCTTTTTCGGATGTCCTTCGTCAGCAACTCCTCCTCGATTAGTACCAATGTGACGGTACTCTAGTAATGATGATGTGACACTCCTGCGATTGAAGGCATAATTATCCTTTGCTTGTATGCTTTAAGGTGGCGGTAATTATTTCTTAGATCCTTGAGATCGCTCCATTTGCATCCTGACCCTCCGATATCGATCATTTATCTGCATTCTGCTTTCCTCTACGGCTAGATGAGCTGTTTTTCACGAAGCATTAATGCTCCTGCTATATTTAGACCATTTGCTCGAGGTCCCATTTTATCTTCCATTTAGCTCAGATGGATACTCCGCTAAGACTTCTAGGGCTCAAACGGCAGATGGCCTTTGTAGGGGAAATCAAAGAGGAGAGATTGAAGGGCAATCTAGTTCACCCGAATCCCTTGGTTATCGGAGCTGTCATGAAAACCTTGGGGAGGGATTATATCTTAAATGAGGACCGGACAAGAGCTAATCCAGACATCGCAGCGATGTTCTTAGCAATAGCTATGCATCTTGAGAAAGACAGAAATGTAGTGATGAAGCTCTGCAAAAAGGTCTTCAAAAAAGAAATGTTGGGCGAATTGGAGAGGGTGGTGGTCAACATTGATGAAGAGCTTTCTACTCCAAAGCCTCGGGATTACGATATCCTTATCAGGATGAATAAACCGGTGCCACGATTCCCCATTCTGGCTATAGAGGATCTTTGGGCCTTTGAAGCTTATAGCCCTATCAGGAGCAAGAATTTTTTCTTCCTTTTATGGCTCTTGCAGGTTAAAAAGCCTCTGCGCGACAAATGGTTTATTAATTATCTCGAAGCCGAGAACATCACAGTGATCCCGGACGATATGCCAATTCCTCCCTCTCCTGCCTCCCCCTCTTCAGTTAAGCCAGAGTGCTCGGGAACCAGGGGCCCTCATGAGCAGGGAAGGAAAGGATGAGGCTTCTATCGGAGGGGGGGCCTTCTTTCGTTTCTGGTTCCTTTTTGTCTATCAGAGCTGCGGGCATGGAAATGTTGGACCATTAAGGGGAGGTTGTCTCGGGTTTTCCCTTTCGTCACCTTTTTAACTCTCAAGAGTTTTGTCTAACTTTCGTTCTATTTCAGACTTATATTTGAAAGACTTATGGATGCTTAATCTATATACTCTCTAGACTTAGTTATGATTTTCTCTATCTAGCTCACTGATTTCTGCTTATGGGTTTAGCTATTTTTATTTGTCATCTTAGCCTCTATTCTGCTCTCTTAATTTATGGTCATATCGGCTCCAGCAATATATATATATAGATACATATGTTTATAAACATATATATATTTATATATATAGTTATCCTCCTGTATTCGTACTTCTATTTGCAGTATACTATCCTTAAGCATAGATGGTATTCCGTCTAAAAGGGAAGATTTTCAAATTCTCTTTTTAGTGTTTTAAACTAGGTTTCTCTGTAGGGAGTGAGGTAATTTTTAGAGCCTTTTGACGAAAGAATTTTCATCATGAAGCTCTTTTAGCTCTTGGCTAGATATGATAATGCTCTGCTCTCTGCTTTACCTTTATTAAATACTTATATCTAAATTCATATATATATATACATATATATACATATATATATATATATATATATATATATATATATAATTGCCTATATTTATGTAGAGATTTACACACACACACACATATATATATATAAATATTTGGTCATCTTCTTGTAATCGCACTTCTATTGGCAGGATTTAATAAGCAAAGATGTTTGTGTCTTATGAAAGGAAGGTTTTCCAAATTAAGATGGATGACCGCTTTGATTTAGAAATGTGATGGTTGGAAGGTTTCTCTCTGTTTAATCCTTTTTAGTGTTTTATATGGGTGGGCTGTCTGGAAATAAATGTCTGACCAGTCTTCTTAATAGGTTTTGTCTCTGATTGCATATCCTTCAATATTGGATGTGAGGGTAGTGCTTTCAATTCTAAAGCTATTCAGCGGATGATTTGGTATAGGCTGGGCATTATGGATGGGGGTATATTTTTCGGCTAACATTTTTTGCAGTATTCTGCTGTATGGCAGGAATGAGGGTTCTTGCAGGTATTATCTCGACAAGCTTAAGGGTTCGATACCCGCTGAGGGAAGTTGTCTTTAATAATCAATTAGAAAGTTATGTTTCAAGCTATTGTCATTTTTTAGAGTATGTAATTATTGTAAACATTCTAACGTTGATCCGGGCTGTAAGGTGCAATAAGGTTCTTATGCAGAACAGTGGAATGGTTAGATCCAAACCGAGTAAAATAAGAATTCAGGTTAGAGCTGTGTTGATAATCATGATCGAGGCTAGCATTATTAGGGAAGGGTCGGAACGCAGCACTAAGGAAAGTGTGGATGATCCCTATGTATTCTTTCAAGTAGATTCACCTAGATATGCATTATCCAGGGATTCATGTATCATGTTCTTTATTATCAGCTTTCTCTAGCATTAATTTTCTGATCCATTAATGGATCTAGGCTAGACCGAAGGTTTTCTTCCCTCCATTCTTTCCTACCGGTGCCCACACTGAATGGAGATGTAATTATCATTTTTAATTAATAAAATCTCTCTAGCTTTGACCTTTTACTGATCAAAATAAATAAATAATTGAATTAAATTTTTAAATATATTATATTATATTATAATGCATTCAAATTTAATATAATGGTGTTTTATTTTTATTGATTTATTACTTATATTTAAAAAAATCAAATTTATAAAGGTGAATTTAATCACGAATTTTCTTTCAAACTTTTTCTCTTTGTTGAATTTCATCTGAATTTAATGGCTGCCTAACACAAACTCAAACTCGAACCTTGTGACATTGGGTGGGGGTGTGTTGACATTCGGTTCGCAGAAGTATTATTCAGTTTTTTATATTTTTTTCTATCAAAATTTAGTGTATTAAAATTTGTTGTTATGAATAAATGCTTACGAGGAATAATACATAACATTGCTTATTAAATGGAACCCATTCATTGAGACCCTTATCATACTAAAAAGGAACTTTGCCTATCCATCTAATGTTCATCCTATATATATTTCAATACAATTAAGCAATAGCACACTATTACTTTCAGGGATGAGAGTATGCATAAAACCTATTAGACACCTCCAATTTCATCTTACATTGAAAACTTAAGAATGTGATTGTTGTTATATGAACCTTCCATGTATTATACATGCAATATCTTTTTGGTATTATGTTATAACTTTTAGTAGGCCTTGTTCATTTTATTATTGAGGACAACAAAAATTAAGTCCTTGTATCTTAATACTTGAATATAGGCAAAACCATCATCATTATAATTGTTAACATAGAATCATAGATAAGCCTCCCCTTGCTTCATAATACATAAAGTGATCTTTTCTTAATCAAGAAAAAAAGAAAGAAAGAAATGTTCACAGATAACCAAAAATGCTCAATGGGATTCAAATATGCAACATAGAGCTTAAAGTATAGAGCTTAAAGTATCTTCAACTTGAACAAATAAAAAGGTGCACAGATCTCATTTTAGATGAAACATTGGAAGACTACATGTTCATATGCCTCAACCTCTAAAAACAGCAAAAAATGTTTTGTTTATCCTCCTGAGATCTATGGCAGCTTGTGTTGATTTTTTGAAATTTTGTACTTAGTTTACAGGTTGACTTTCTACAAAGACACAAACTATATTGTAATCAACATTTTGACATCTATCACCATCTAGATATTATTTATGTTGTGTTATGTTTTGTGCAATGTAATCAGCGATATGAATATAAAAAACTAAAATCTATTTTCTACAATTCATGTGTTGAAGTGTCTATTTTATTTGCCTACAATATCTCTATGCTATGGAGATGCCCTTAAATATACAAAAAAGTAGAATTTGATTGCTTTTCTGCAATTTTTTACGTTTTTTTGTAAATCCGATTTTTTCCCGATTTTTTCAAAAAATCTTATACTTTTGTTTTTCCAAATAATTCCCCAAACGATTAATGCTTCTTTGATTCTAATAGTAGAACAAGTTCTCACTCAGTTCATTAAGAGCAACCTTTTGTATGCCAAATGAATTGTATATCAATCAAATCTATTCTATTTTTATGTTCGAAAACATATATTTTATGATTGAAAAACCCTTGATTATTAGATGATAAAAAGAACTGATTCAATTACCTTTAGTAAGATAATAAACATCCTTGGCACCTTCTTGTTCATGTACCTAGACATCAATGGGAAGAATTAGTCGAGTAAATATTTTTAATAGAACATTAATTGTCATTTGAAATGTCTCTATCCGACATCAATTCTCCAATCATCATTTAAATTCCAAAAGTCAAATCACTAAATATATTCAAATTAAGATGGTGAACAAAATCATGCATGATAAAAGCTAGATCCACAAATATATTTATGGACAAACCAAAAGCATCTAAAAGGTCATGAAGAAGCTATCAAGGTTTCTAATGTGTATGTTTATTCCAACAAAATTTCCCTACCAAGCAATGGTAAGTTTTCCAAATAAACCCTTTTTTCAGTATCTTGAGCCAGCATGCCAAATATGCAATTCAGTCATAACAGCCTGCCATAATTCAAATAACAAACCTGAGTGCCCTCTGTATTCGACATAAAAATGTGTCCTAAAAAAATACACATCTGAGAATAATGGTGTTGTAACCATACAACTTTTTTTGTATAGAGTTGGGTTTTAAGCCAAAATAATGTTATTTGTCTGCCAAGTGATTCATTAAAATTTTGTTGCCTTGGGCTGTAAATGTTGTATTTGTCATCTCTAGACAATGTCTTTGCAGAGCCAATGAAAGGAGCTTTCCAACACATCAAGCAAGGTGAAGATAGAAGCCCAGCTGCACAGGAGTGGTCAAAAGAAGATATGGCATGGAAGTTGTCAAAACATCTTTCAAAGCACTCCACAAGAATTTTCTGAAAAAAAGGTTAAAAAATGCAAAAGTGAACAATAGGGTCCCAGATGCACATCATAAAGCCAAAAAGTTCAGAAAGTATGAAAAAATTAGACTAAATGCCCTGAAGCATGGTTGGGGAAGTTTTAGACAGAAGTGTAGAATAAAAACAAAATGACCAAAACCCTCTCTAGCATGCATCATAGCTCATTTTGCCTAAAACAATTTTTTAAACAAAAAATGTCAAAGCATTCCTAATGTATGCTACCATTAATTATAAAAAAAGTTTGAACATGAAATATGAGTGGTCATGGAGGATATGATTCACACTTTATGTAGTTTTAAACAAACTTCAAACATTGAAAAGGGTTCCAAGCATAAAGGCATGCAATCAATAAAGACTGGACAAAATTTTCAGCATGCCATGAAATAAGTTAAAGGAAGTTTAAGCATGAAGGTGGTATTTGTATTTCCAAACACACTATTCTATAGGGGCACCTAAGGATGAAAAGGTTTAAATAATCCAAATTATGTTTGAAATCCAAAGGACAATGCATCAATGAGGGACTCCATGTATTGTAAGTTTGTAACTAGTGATTGTCAAACAAGTAAATATGCAACAACAACAATTACTGAAATCAAACAGAATGATTTTATTATTGAGAGAACTTATTAAATATGAGAAATGTATGCCTCCAACTCTATTGCATAATTTTGAATCCAACCCATTTATACATTTTAAATGAAACAAGAAAACTATCTAAAAATAATACTTAATGGCTACCATCGGAAAAAGTCACCATACTCATGTCTTCCTTGCAAGTTGAAATGGGTAGCCTGATTGAGGAAAAAATAGCTACAAACTTAAAAGCATGGTAAGAAATTATTTAATTTTGGTTCACCAACTTGGAGGGCTCAAAACTGCTAGCCCATTGAGAGGAAATCGGATTAATTGAATGTGCTGGAAAGATCTACAAGAGATTTTTAGCACCCCTCCTAAGAAACTAAGGAAAATCTTGAGGGCCAATTCCAATCTAAAGGCCTCTAAAAATGTAGTTATGAAAACATAGGAAATAACAAAAAAATGATTTTTAATATTTCTTGGATTCTGCCATTCAAATACTTCTAGATGTCTATCAGATCAATCTTCCCCCTTTGAAAAGCAATAGGCACCAGTGCACAAATGTTCTACAGCAAATGAGGGAACTTTTTGTTAATATGGTTCCTCAAGAACCACTAGCCTTGATAAGGGAATTATCCTACCAATACTACCCAGTAGAGAAGAATTTGATATTTCTTCAATGTCACAAAAACATTAGTGCCATGATTTGTGTTTAATGGGGTACTAGTGTTTGGATTCAGTTCTACATTGTGAAGATGTTCAACAACATCTAAGGTGTCTAACAATGGTGAAAAATTCAAATGCAACAAATCAACATTGAAAACTAGATGCAATAAAAGAAAAGGTGGCAAATTGAGCTCAAAAGCATTCTTGCTAATCCTTTTGAAGATGTTGTAGGGTCACGAAGTTTCCTATGTGGCCCGTATTGAGATTTAGAGCTACACACAACAATAATATTATATTTTCTTCACTATACAAACCATTCGAGATATTACATATATATAGGAAGGTGACTTCCTTAATTTTCTCCTGTGTAGTTTGATGTGTACTCTAATTTTGGTGAGCTGTTAAAAGTTAAAACAACTCATAACAAAACTGAGCATTAATAATAGATTTTCCAACAGCCCTTGAAGCCGCTCTTTTTGGAAATGAAGCCAAACCTTGTCACCAACTTGAAATTGATGAGTTGTATGATGTTGATCATGCATTTCCTTTATTTTCCGTTGGTACATTATAGTATATCATGAAACTATTGTTGGATATGGCAAATCTTCTCAACAAAACTAGACAATTTATCCACCTCCTTCTAAGCATGCAGTGATATCTCAATTAGCAAGAGCCAGTGGTTGGTACCCAAGCAAACTTCAAATGAACTATGCCCTATGGAGTTATGCAATGCATGGCTGTAGCTATGATGGACATAAGGAAAACTATCATCCCATGTTTGGTGATGCTTTGAATCATGCCACCATAGAATGCAAATGATCTTGTGATTCGCCACCTCAATCTATCTATCAATTTGTAATGTCCCCATTTTAGGGTTTCATTGCATCGCGGTTGGCTTTGACCTTGTTAGTCGGTGTTTGTCTTGCTTTGAGGGTTATTTGACATTACCAGTGTTTTCAGTCAGTCTCAAGGACACATATGCCACTCCGAGGGAGCTTCCAGCTTCAGGTGTTTTCTCCAATGATCTTGGAGAGGACATCTATATTTAGTAAGCTACTATTTTTAGCTCGACCCAGCCACTTCATTGTTAGCGGCATGTTGACACTTTCAATTTTGCATCTTGATATTAAGTTGTCCTTGCCACAACTAAATGGGTTCATTTCTTTAATTAAATGCTCAAGTTTAATGACATGCACTTTAAGGCATTTAAATATTATTTGACCTGGTTTGAGAGCCCTATTATTGAGAAGTGAAATATTTCATTATTTTAATAAAGTGCTTTGTTCTGGGGGTGTGGAGTTCTAAGTAGACCTAAGGGGATTAAAATATTAGTTTATTTCTCCTAAGTCTGGTGTGAAGTTTGAGATTATAAAAAGAAGATATTAATTCATTTGATGTATGCATGTGTGAACTTTCTTGAAGTAGAAAAAATTGCAAGGTTTGCAGAGACTCTTGGGAGACGAAAAACCTCCCTGCGAACATCATCTTCAAGGGTGAGAGATCTCTCTTGGGTGATTGCAGTTAGTCTCATTCAAAGGCTAAGCTTGGTTTTCTCAGTGCTGGTGGTTTTGGTTAAGCTTTTTGATTTTAATGCTCTTCCAGTTTGAGATGTTCTTTTAAGAGGAGATTTTGCAAGCTCGTGGTGTTAGTGATTTATCTTGTAGAAGGTATCCTGGTTGTGCAACTATTGAACACTTGAAGAAAATGGTTGATTTGAGCAGCTTAGAGTAAATTTAATTTTGTGTATAGTTTTATAAGGCTTTCCTATGTTGGACGACCAGATCTGAGCAAGTAGGGGGCATTCAAAATTGTAGCAATAATTTTAAAAAAAGAAAAGAAAAGAAATTGCTTCTCTATATGTAGCGTTGAAGACAAAGAATAAAAGAAAAGTCGGAAAGAGAAAAAAGATTGGTGCATTAATTAAGAAAGCGAGTCAATACAATTTAAAGGAGGGAAGGCACTTAAGACAAATTCCAGAATAGACAAAGTAGAAGACACAAGTTGGGGTTCTTTTTACTAGCTGCCAAGTCTTGGGCAATTTGTAAGAGAAAGGGATGCAAGGTTGTGTGACAAAGAAAATTGTATGAAGACTATAGCTAGAAAGCAAAGGGAATGAAGACAAAATAGTCAATTCTCGTTGGACTCTTGTTTTTTCTTCAGACGCAGCTTATTCCCTTGTCCTTTGTGGACCTACTGATAGC